>NC_091432.1:18185312-18902159 GCF_964237555.1 Oryctolagus cuniculus | reverse complement strand
GCTCTCTGCTGTGGCCAGGGAGTGCAGTGGAGGATGGCCCAAGTGCTTGGGCCCTGCACCCCATGGAGACCAGGGGAAGTACCTGACTCCTGCCATCGGATCAGCGCAGTGCGCCAGCCGCAGCGTGCCGGCCGTGGCGGCCATTGGAGGGTGAACCAACGGCAAAGGAAGACCTTTCTCTCTGTCTCTCTCTTCTCACTGTCCACTCTGCCTGTCAAAAATAAAAATAAAAAAAAATAAAAAATAAAAAGGGTTATATCCCAAGGAAGATAGTAAGAAAGACACAGTTTAAAAATTTCTTTATTGGGGCTGACGCCATGGCTCACTTGGTTAGTCCTCCACCTGCGGCACCAGCATCCCATGTGTGTGCCGGGTTCAAGTCCTAGTTGCTCCTCTTCCAGTCCAGCTCTCTGCTGTGGCCCAGGAGGGCAGTGGAGGATGGCCCAAGTGCTTGGGCCCTGCACCCCATGGGAGACCAGGAAGAAGCACCTGGCTCCTGGCTTCGGATTGGTGCAGTGCCGGCTGTAGCGGCCATTTAGGGGGTGAACCAACGGAAGGAACACCTTTCTCTCTGTCTCTCTCTCTCACTCTCTATAACTCTACCTGTCAAATAAATTATTATTATTATTTTTGACAGGCAGAGTGGACAGTGGAGAGAGAGACAGAGAGAAAGGTCTTCCTTTGCCGTTGGTTCACCCTCCCAATGGCCGCCGCGGCCGGCGCGCTGCAGCAGGCGCACCGCGCTGATCCGATGGCAGGAGCCAGGAGCCAGGTGCTTTTCCTGGTCTCCCATGGGGTGCAGGGCCCAAGCACCTGGGCCATCCTCCACTGCACTCCCTGGCCACAGCAGAGAGCTGGCCTGGAAGAGGGGCAACCGGGACAGAATCCGGCACCCCGACCGGGACTAGAACCCGGTGTGCCGGCGCCGCTAGGCGGAGGATTAGCCTAGTGAGCCGCGGCGCCGGCCGAAATAAATTTTTAAAAATGTCTTTATTGAGACCTTGTTGATGAGGCAAAGGGAGTTTCCTTTAAAAAAATAGCAGTAGGGGGGCAAGCATTTGGTTGACTGGTGAGGAACATGCTGCTTGGGATACCTGCGTTCCATATCAGAGTGCCGGAGTTAAGTCCCAGCTCTGCTTCCTATTCCAGGTCCCTGTTAGTGCATACCCTGGGAAGCAGCAATGATGCCTCAAGGGCTTGAGCCCGTGCCACCCACATCGGAGACCCAGATTGAGTTCCTGGCTCCTGACTTCAGCCTGGTCCAGTCCTGGCTGTTGTGGGCATTTGGGGACTGAACTAGCAGCTGGGATGTATGTCTCTGTCTGTGTCTGTCTCTTCAAAAAATTACATTATGTTCTTAGATTCAGAGTATTAAAAGAGATTAAATTGCTCCAAATTTCAGATATAGATCTCTACATCAAAATCTTTCGTGTTTGTTTTCACAGACCTATTCTTATTCCCACCTTTGTATTATATACTTTTTATTTATTTTTTATTTTTGACAGGCAGAGTGGAAAGTAAGAGAGAGAGAGACAGAGAGAAAGGTCTTCCTTTGCCGTTGGTTCACCCTCCAATGGCCGCCGCGGCTGGCGCGCTGCGGCTGGCGCACCACGCTGATCCGAAGCCAGGAGCCAGGTGCTTCTCCTGGTCTCCCATGCGGGTGCAGGGCCCAAGGACTTGGGCCATCCTCCACTGTACTCCTGGGCCATAGCAGAGAGCTGGTCTGGAAGAGGGGCAACCAGGACTAGAACCCCGTGTGCCGGTGCCGCGGGTGGAGGATTAGCCTATTGAGCTGCGGCGCCGGCCTATATGTTTTTCAAAATGAATACTGAATTGCTTTAAGACATTAGCTGTAGTGATCCTAAGTTAAAGAAGGCCTGAGGGGCTGGCATTGTGGCGCAGCAGGTAAAGCCTCCACCTGCAGTGCCAGCATTACATATGGGCAGCAGTTGGTGTCCCAGCTGCTCTACTTCCAATCTCGCTTCCTGCAAATGGGCTGAGAAAGCAGAGGAGGATGGCCCAGGTGCTTGGACCCCTGCACCAATGGGGGAGACCCAGAAGAAGTCCCTGGCTCCTGACCTCGGCCTTGCTCAGCCCTAGCCATTGCAGCCACTGGAGAGTGAACTGGCAGGTGGAAGGTCTGTCTCTCTCTCTTTTTCTCTCTCTCTATGACTCTGCATTTCAAATAAATAAAATAAATCTTTTAAAAAAGAAGAAGAAGGCCTAAACCATTTCCTCACTCATTCAGCTAATATTTCTGGTGGATTTGCCGCATGCTTGTGTGCGGTGCTGAGGTGGTAGTGAGCTGGTACAGTGCACGGGCCCTCATCATGGCTGCTCTGCTTTGTCATGTATAGCAGCTGAACCTGTTTTTGAAAGCTCCTTCTAGCCAGTGTCTTTTTTTTTTTTTTTTTTTTTTAAGAAGGTTTATCCTTGTGGCTTTTGAGGTTAAATTCCAAGATTGGCTCTTTTTTTGTTTGTTTGTTTTAAGATTTATTTATTTCAAACGTGAAGTTGCAAAGAGGCAGAAAGAGATCTGTCCTCTGGTTCACTCCCTAAATGGCTGCAATGGGCAAGGCTGAACTGATCTGAAGCCAGGAGCCAGGAGCTTTTTCCGGGTCTCCCATGCGGGTACAGGGGCCCAAGGGGGCCATTTTCTACTGCTTTCCCAGCCCATAGCAGAGAGCTAGATCAGAAGTGGAGCAGACGGGACTCGACCAAGCACCCATATGAGATGCCAGCCCTATAGGTGGCAGCTTTACCAACTACACCACAGTGCCAGTCCCACTACCCAGTATCTTATCAGATCATTTAAACTGTCCTATGAAACAGGTATGGTAGGGGCTGACGCTGTGGTGTAGCAGATAAAGCTGCTGCCTGCAGGGCTGGCATCCCATATGGGCACTGGTTCGAGACCCAGCTACTCCACTTCTGATCCAGCTCTGTTCTATGGCCTGGGAAAGCAGTAGAGGATGACGCAAGTCCTTGGGCCCCTGCATCGCTGTGGGAGACCCAGAGGAAGCTCCTGGCTTCAGATCAGCACAGCTCCAGCCATTGCACCCATCTGGGGAGTGAACCAGCGGATGGAAGACCTCTCCCTCTCTCTCCTCTCTCTCTCTCTTTCTCTTTCTGCATATGTAACTTTGCCTTTTAAATAAATCTTAAAAGAAGAAGAAATAGGTATGGTAGATATTATTGTTCCCATTTTATAAATAATGTAAATATGTGATTTATAGAAGTATTGCATAATAGGTTAGTAGCAAAGCTGCAAAGAGAACCCAAATTTATTGATCTGCTGATGTGCTATTTCTACATCAATCACTACCTCTTTGACATAACTATGTAGATCATCCATGTCTGTTACACTATTGTGCAAGTACTTAGTGCTCTGGAAATACCATCATTTCCTTTACAGAATAATGTACTAGTAGGCAAAAATCAATGTGGACTCAACTTTAAGTAAACTAGCTCAGAAAGATGATCACATTGGTCTCTACATAAGTAGAATTGAGGGTATAAGTGTGTAGGTGAAGTGTGTACTGCTTGCTCAGAATCTGTCTTTTCTAATTCTTTTCCAGTTTCTTAGTCAGAAAATATTTATTAAATACATGTTATACTGAAGAGCGGTGCATACAGCCAGAGCTGGGTTCTGTGAGATAGCATATGGAGATAACTATGGAAAACAGTCTCAGATAGTCTTTTTTCCTGACTTAGAAGTGGGGCCTCTTCAAGAATTTATTTACTATCACAAGGGAATCATAATACAGCATTTCGACTCTAAGCAGATGTGGGTTTCTTTATCTTTCTAAGAGCAGCTGCCAGTGATTCATCCAGCTGCTACAGGAAAGCAGCTCCAAGTTCCTGATTCTCCTGTGCCGTAAACAAGACCTGGATTTTATGCTGGCTATGGATTGTTATGTTCTTAATCACACAGCCTCTGATTTCTTAAAGATCAAATGCAACATTTATGTCTATGTGACCCTCAAATATTCGCTTTCATAATTTTAATATATTCCTGGTTTTCCCAGGAAACCTCAGAGCACCCTCAGTCCGGAATGTGTCAGTCCCCACTTTTAGTCCCGAGTGAGTGAACATTCTTGGAGGCAAGGTTTGAAAGGAAAGGATTTATTAAGCCCCATTTTTCCCCACTAGAATGCCAAGTACCTACCCAGTGGAGCTGCTACTATATTGCTCTTCTGCATGTAATTTCCTTAGAACATCATGGACACATGTTAGCATTATCAAGAGGAAACCAGCTCTCCTGGGAGACAGCAAAGGAGGAACAAAGTTCCAGCAAAATCTGTCTACAAACGAAGCCACCTGTGGAAAACTGAGGACCTGGTCCCTTCTGCAAGAAATGGCTTATTCTAGTTTTTAGAAAATACAGGGATGCAGTATCCTTTCTGCATGAGCTGAGTACTGAATGATGTGAGTTTTTCCTCTGTCTGAATTTCAGACAATCTCTTGAAGACTGTATCGAACCTCTTGCTATCCAGTTAACTTTAGACTCTTAGAATTAAAAAGATCTATTCAAATGTAAAAAGCCTAGGAAATTCAGCTTCTCACTTTGGTATTGTTTTCAATGTAGAAAGATTAATCTGAATTTTCCAAGTCTGGCAAAGATCGAAATTCCACTTAAGTAACTCTTTCCTTCTATTTAGGGCCACTACTTAAAAGATCTTATGGCCATAGTTTATTTTCAATTAGAATTCAGTTTTGGCCTTTGTCTTTACTAATGAACACATTCATACATTTCATTTAGTAAAATTATGATAAGTACTTCTTCTTCTACTCACGAGGACGCACCTACTAAGAAAACTATCCTCTTGCCACAAGCAACTAGAAAAATCAGACAGTGAACAACTTGCCATGTGACTGTGTGACCTGAGAGGCAATTTCCAAGCAGCGGTACAGGGAGGGGTGTTGCCAAAAGGCCTGGCAGTCTTTTTGAGTTGGGGAGGCAGAGACTGAGGTTTAGGGAGGTGGAGGTGACCAGAATTTGCAGCCCAGAATCTCAGAGGACAGAGTTGCTCAGTACGTCCAGAGAGCTGCAGGGGAGTCTGTGAATCCTGGGTGGACAAACCCACATGTGTGGGTTGAAGAAGAGCCATCCAGACAATTCCTGGAGGAATAGGGCTAGGGAAATTTCATACTTCTACCACTCAAGTGATAGAAAGACCTCAAATTACACTGGGCATTGGATAGAATCCTCAGTAGCCTAAAATCAGAGAAAGAATTGAACCAAGCTGCAGGTAATTTACTGTATAGACAGTCCCCTTTTATGATGGTAACACTTAAGGATTTTTTTGAACTATCATTGGTACAAAACTAATATACATTGAATAGAAACTGTACTTCAAATTTTCAGTGTTGATCTTTTTCCAAGCTTGTGGTATGTGGTAAGATACTCTCTCGTAATGCTGGCCGGTGGTAGCAAGCCGTGCTATTATAAAGGTTAAAAAAAAAGTGATGCTCTACACTGTGTATTGAACTGTGTCACTAGGTGTATTAAGTGCATTTTCAACTTAATAAAATTTTCAACTTATGATGGGTTTATTGGAACAAAAACCCACAGTAAGTCAAGATATATCTGTGTACCAGACAAAAACCCAACAAATGATGAGGATGTTGGAAATAACTAAGAGGACCCTAAAACAGTTATTTTAAGTCATGTAAGTATGTTTGAGTATGTAAAGGAAAGCATGAATGTAAGTAGGAGAAAAATGTAGTCTCTATAAATGTAGTGTCTAGAATTTCTAGACAAGGAAAATGTAATATCTATACTGAAAGTAATTATAGCAACAAATAACATTTAAATGCTTCTGTATACATTGTCTCATCTATCTTTGCAGTAATCTTATGTTTGGGGCCAGCATTGTAGTACAACGGGTTAAGCCACCACCAATCATGATGGCATCCATGGTTCATGTCCCAGCTACTCCACTTCCAATCCAGCTCCCTACTAATGCACCTGAGGAAGCACAGAGGATGGCCTAAGTACAAAAGCTCCTGGATCCTGGCTTCAGCCTGGCCGGGCCCTGGCTGTTGTGGCCATTTGAGGGGTGAACCAATGGATAGAAGATCTCTCTCTGCCTTGCTCTCTGTAACTCTGCCTTTCAAGAAATAAATCTTTAAAAGATAATAATAATCTTATGTTCTAGGTAGATACTACTATTGTCTCTATGGCACAAAAAATAAAAATTGAGATTTTAAAAGCTAAATAACTGGCTCTAGGTCACATACTTAGTAAAAGAAAAAGCTGGTGTAGAAGTGAGAATTCACTTCCTTCCTTTTTGTTTTTTAATTTTGTGACTGCAGGGTGCATTATTGTTTCATTGTTTTCTCTATCAACATCATGTAAGATACCAGAAATAGAAGTGAATGTGTGACAACACTTGCCCTCATACTCTAAGAAAAGCTCATATTCTAAGAAAAGATGCAAGAGTGGTCCAGAGGTACTTTTCAAAAAGTTTAAGTGATTCGAGTCCTGTGTAGGATTTAGTAATTCATAGCACAAGGGAGGAAATATTTCTTGTTGTAGAAGTAGGGGAAGACTGTAAAGTAGCAGAGACCATGGAGTAGTAGAGAGCTGTCAGGTACATAAGGAATACATTCTAAAAGAGAAAACGGGATTTTGGAAAGCATGATGACATGAAAAAATATGTTGCCTTTGGAAAATTCTAAGAAGTTTGTGCTGCTTCATAACACATAAAAAATAAATGCCATCACATTCAACAGGAAATAATGTTGAATGTTTATTGTGTGCCAGTCACTGAACAAAATGTTTTACATATGTTTATTAGTTTTTAAAATTTTTATTTACTTGAGAAGCAGAGAGACAGAAAGAGACAGAGAGATGCCATCCACTGATTCACTGCCCAAATGCCTGCAACATCTGGGACTGGGCCGGCTGAAGCCAGGAGCCAGGAATTCAATCTGGGTCTGCCATGTGGATGACAGGGATCCAACCACTTGACCCATTACTTGCTGACTCCACAGATGTGCATTAGTAGGAAGCTGTAATCGGGGCAGAACCACGACTCAAAGCCAGGCACTCTGATGCGAGATACAGGCGTCACTAGCAGCATCTTAACAACTAGACCAAATGCGCGACCCTGTAAGTAAATTTAATCCACACTAGTATATGAGTTGGTATAATTATTATCCTGTTTTATATGTTAAGAAAAGCAAGGAATCAGAGAATTGATTTTCACAAGACCACAGAGCTTATAAGTAACATAGCTCATATTCAAATCTGTCTTCACAAAATTTAGATATCATTTTAAATAATTTTTAAAATTTTAACTTATACATAAAAATTATACACATTTTGGGGGGTACCCTTATGATGATGCAATACGTGTGTACATTGTGTAATGTTCAGATCACAGTAAAATACATCTGTATTCTCAAATATTTGACATTTCTTTTTCTTAAATTTTGTTTATTCATTTTTTTATTTGAAAGGTAGAGAGGCTGGTTCTCTTCCTGGCCAAAACCAGGAGCCCAGAACTCCATCTGGGTCCTTTATGTGGGTGATGAGGACTCAAGTATTTGAGCCATCACTGCTGCCTACCAGGGTGCGCACATTAGCAGGGAGCTGGGTCAGAAATAGGGTAGCTGGGAATTAAACCAGGACTCCAGTATGGGATGCAGCCATCCCAAACCGTGACCTAAACTATTGCACCAAACGCCTTCTCCTTAACATTGCTTTATGGTGAAAACATTCAAAATCTTTTTTTAAAAGAGATTTTACTTATTTATTTGACAGGTAGAGTTACAGACTGAGAGAGGGATACACAGAGAGAAAGATCTTCCATCCGCTGGTTCATTCCCCAAATGGCCACAATGGCCAGAGCTGGCCAATCCATAGCCAGGAGCCAGGAGCTTCTTCTGGGTCTCCCATGCGGGTGTAGGGGCCCAAAGATTTGTGCCATCTTCTACTGCTTTCCCAGGCCACAGCAGAGAGCTGGGCTAGAAGAGGAGCAGCAGGGACTAGAACCAGCACCCATATGGGATGCTGGTATTGCAGATGGAGGATTAACCTACTGCACCACAGCACCAACCCCACCACATTTGCTTTATCCAGATGATAAAGAAATTCTTTATCAAATGATGGACATCTGGGTTGATTCCATATCTTAGCTATTGTGAATTGAGCTGCAGCTTGTGTAGTATATATATATTTTTTTTTTTTTTTTTTGACAGGCAGAGTGGACAGTGAGAGAGAGAGACAGAGAGAAAGGTCTTCCTTTGCCGTTGGTTCACCCTCCAATGGCCGCCGCGGCCGGCGCGCTGCGGCCGGCGCACCGCGCTGATCCGATGGCAGGAGCCAGGAGCCAGGTGCTTTTCCTGGTCTCCCATGGGGTGCAGGGCCCAAGCACCTGGGCCATCCTCCACTGCACTCCCTGGCCACAGCAGAGGGCTGGCCTGGAAGAGGGGCAACCGGGACAGAATCCGGCGCCCCGACCGGGACTAGAACCCGGTGTGCCGGCGCCGCTAGGCGGAGGATTAGCCTACTGAGCCGCGGCGCCGGCGCGTGTAGTATATTTTAAAGTCAGGTGGTATAATGTCTCCTGCTTTGTTTTTTTTTTTTTTAATTTTTACTAATATAAAGAGAACAGATTTCATGTAGTTCATAGGTACACAATTCTAAAAAGATAACCATGCTTCCCTCCCTCCCCTCCTTTAATCCCCCTCCATCCATCCTTCCTTTTTTTTTAATTTTTGCAAAAACATAACTTCAATCTACTCTGTAATCACAGGTTTAATGTACCACTAACCATAATATTCAACAAATAAAAAGTAAAAAGACCACAGTTCTACAGGAGTATAAACAAGGGCTAAAAACTACAATTATATTATAAGATGTCCATTTCATTCCTGTATTTCTTTGTATTCTATATTAACTACCACCTATCAGAGAAAATATATGATATGTCATTTTGGCACTGGCTTATTTCATTAAGCATAATGATTTCTGGTTGCATTCAGTTTGTGCAAAAGACAGGATTTCATTATTTTTATGGCTGAATAATATTCCATAGTGTTATGCCACATTTTCTTTTTTAAAAAAAGATTTATTTATTTATTTGAAAGAGTTACACACACACACACAAGCACACACACAAAGAGAGAGAGAGAAAGAGAGAGAGAGAGAGAGAGAGAGGTCTTCCATCGGATGGTACACTCCCCAATTGGCTGCAACAGCCAGAGCTGTGCCAATCTGAAGCCAGAAGCCAGGAGCTTCTTCCAGGTCTCCCACATGGGTGCAGGGGCCCAAGGACTTGGGCCATCTTCTGCTTTCCCAGGCCATAGCAGAGAGCTGGATTGGAAGTGGAGCAGCTGGGTCTCAAACTGGCACCCATATGGAATACCGCCACTTCAGGACAGGGTGTTAACCCACTGTGCCACAGTGCTGGCCCCAGTACCACATTTTCTTTATCCAGTCATCAGTTGCTGGACATCTGGATTGATTCCATCTTAGCTATTATGAGTTGAGCTGCAATAAACATGAGGATAAAAATAATTCTCATAAGCTGATTTAATTTCATTTGGGTAAATTCCAAGGAGTGGGATGGAATGTATTCTTAGATTTCTGAAGAATCTCCATACTGTCTTCCATAATGGCTATATTCATTTACATTCCCACCAACAGTGTATTAGGATATCTTTTATCCCTACATCCTCACCAGCATTTATTATTTTTTTGAGTTTTGGATGATAGCCATTCTAACTGGGGTGAGGTGACACCTCATTTTGGTTTTTATTTGCTTTTCTCTGATGGCTAGTGATCTTGAGCATTTTTTCTTGTGTCTATTCACCATTTGTGTTTCATCCTTTGAAAAATGCCTGTTCATGTCCTTTGCCCATTTCTTTACTGGATAGTTTGTTTTGCTGTTGTTGAGTTTCTTGAGCTCTTTGTAGATCCTCAGCATGAATCTTTTATCAGTTGTGTAGTTTGCAAATATTTTCTTCCATTCTGTCGGTTGCCTCTCCACTTTGTTGAGTGTTTCCTTTGTAGTGCAGATGCTTCTTAGCTTGCTGTAATCCCATTTGTCTATTTTTGCTTTTATTACCCATGCTTCTGAGGTCTTTTCCAAGAAGTCTTTGCCTATGCCAATGTCTTACAGAGTCTCCCTGATGTTTTCCACTAGTAATTTAATGGTATCAGGTTGTAGATTTAGATCTTCTTCCATTGTGAGTTTATGTTTGTGTAAGATGTAGGTAGGGGTCTTGTTTCACAATGAAAAGTCATCATGTGAAGTCTCTGACCTGTGATCTTGTCCCCTTCCTTGGGGTCTGTTTGAGCTGCATGCATAGATCTGGTTTTCCCATCACCATTTGTTGAAGAGACTATCCTTTCTCCAGGGATTGATTTTAGCTCATTTATCAAAGATTGGTTGGTTTTAGCTGTATAGATTAATTTCTGGGGTTTCTATTTTGTTCCATTGGTCTACATCTCTATTTTTGTGCCAGTACAAGGCTGTTTTCTTTCTGCTCAAGATTGCTTTGGCTATTTGGGGTCTTTTGTGGTTCCATACAAATTTTAGTAATGTTTTTTTCTAGATCTTTGAAAAATGTTATTGATATTTTCATAGGGATTACATTTGAATCTGTAAATTCCTTTGGGTAATAATTTAACAATATTGATTTTTATCAATCCATGAACATGGATGTCTTTCCATTTATTTGTGTACCCTTTGTTTTACTGTAGAGGTCTTTTACCTCTTTAATTAAATTTATTTCTAGGTATTTTATTATTGTGTTAACTGTTGGAGATGGGATTGTTTTCCTACTTTCTTTTTCAGATAATTCACTATTGACATATAATAATGCTACTGATATTTGTACATTGACTTTGTATCCTGCAACTTTGCTGAATTTATTAGTTCTATTAGTTTTTGTGTAGTCTCTGGAATTTTCTGTATGTAAGATTATATAATCTACAAACAGTGAAAGTTTGACTTTCTCCTTTCCAATTGGGATACCCTTTCTTTCTTTCTTGTGTGATTGCTCTAGCTAGTACTTCCGGTACGATGTTGGATAAAAGTAGTAAAGTGAGTATTCTTGTCTTGTTCCAAATCTGCAAAAGAAAGCCTCTAGTTTTCCAACATTCAGTATGATGTTAGCTCTTGGCTTGTTGTATATGGCCTTTTTTATGTTGAGGTATGTTCTTTCTGTACCTAATTTGTTCACAGTATTTATCATGAAGGGATGTTGGATTTTACCAAAACAAAGTCCATATTCTTAACAATTCTGCAGGATTTCCTGAATACAAGCTACCCAGATTACAAAGGACTTTTTATGTCCTAAAAAGAAGTTTATGCTTTTCCTTGAAGTTAGATCCTTAACAATTTGTGTGGCATTTTCACATGCGACACTGATGAAAGTGAAAACAGAATGCAAGCAGGTAAGACTGAAGACAAAGGTCAGTTAGGAGACTATTATAGTAGAACAAAAGGTAACCATGGAAATGAAGAACTATTTTAGGAGCTAGTTTGACGTGATTTATTCATTGATTGGGTGTGGGAGAGAAAGTCAAAAATGAATACCAGAATCTAAAATATTGCCAATTAATCTTTTCCATTCTCCCCCACCCCCACCCTGTATTTTATGTATCACTCCAAATTCACTGTAGTTCTATCTTAATAGTCCAGGATATTCATTCATTCAGCAAACATATATGTGCCCGTTGCTGGTGATAAAACAGTGTTTTGGATCCAGCTTCCTGCTAATGTATACCATGGGAGGCAGCAGGTGGCGACTCAAGTTGTTGGGTCCCTGCCACCCAACAACTAGGAGGAGCTCTAGGCTCCTGGCTTTAGCCTGGCCCAGCCCTGGCTGTCGTGGGCTTTCGGAGAGTGAATTTGCGTAGAAAGATTTCTCTCACTCTCACTCTGCCTTCCAAACAAATTGATGAATTTTAAACATCGTAAACCCCTCTCTGTGCTCTCCACTGCTGTGGTTGCCGTGGTGGATGATCTTCACCTGCTCCACCATCACTTCAGTGCTCCTCGTTAGCTACCAGAAACCTGATACTAGACAGTATTCAACTTCTAAATCTGAAGTTCCTGTTTCCTGTGTCCTGTTTGATTTTTTGACTTGTTAGTTCCCGACTGCCCTTCCCTTTTTCATTTTTATGTCCTTCAAAAGCTTTTCTCTGAAGAGGGTATTGACGCTGTGTGCCCCTTAAAGCTTCCACCTTTCTACTTCCAGTAACTTGCATCTTTCTCTCCATTTAATTTTGCCCGTGTCAGTTCTTTGGGGCTATAACACATGGCACACGAGCACTCCTGGAATGCCTTTTTTTTTTTTTTTTTTTTGACAGGCAGAGTGGACAGTGAGAGAGAGAGAGACAGAGAGAAAGGTGTTCCTTTGCCATTGGTTCACCCTCCAATGGCCGCCTCAGCCGGCGCGCTGTGGCCGGCACACCACGCTGATCTGAAGGCAGGAGCCAGGTGCTTCTCCTGGTCTCCCATGGGGTGCAGGGCCCAAGCACTTGGGCCATCCTCCACTGCACTCCCTGGCCACAGCAGAGAGCTGGCCTGGAAGAGGGGCAACCGGGACAGAATCCGGCGCCCCGACAGGGACTGGAACCCTGTGTGCCAGCACCGTAGGCGGAGGATTAGCCTATTGAGCCGTGGCGCTGGCCCCTGGAATGCTTTTGTCACCATCTCCTCTCCCACCCAAACCTCCTCACCCCCCACCCCTAAACATAATACGTGTAGGTTGCTCACCTCTGTTATCCTTTAAGTCTCAGCTCAAAGCTCAGCGCCTCTCCAAAGGGGCCTTTCTGTGACTCCCTTCCTCATTTGAATTAGGTCCTTCCATTATTCCTTTTCAAATCATCCCATAATACTTGGCCATATCATTAATGACAGTTTCTTTTTTTTTTTTTCCAGCTACTTTGTTTTTTTTTAACTTTTATTTAATGAATATAAATTTCCAAAGTACGGTGTCCCTAGCATTCAATGTAGGTAAATGATTTCTTTTTTGTTATTTAATGTGAAGGCTCAGCATTTCCCAATCATTATACAGAGGGTAAATTATTGAATGAATTATATTGTCATCTTTGTTCAAGGGTAGGATTTGTTTTAAAAATATGCTTCATACTAACTTTGCTATATTGAATAGGAGCCTTGATTTAAAATAATAACAACCACTTAATAAACACCTTCCTGTTTAAAAGGCCCCACAAAAAACCCATCAGTTGGTACAGGCATTTGGCCTAGTGGTTAGGACTGAAGGAGCTGTATCCCATTCCCAGATAGTTTCTGACTCCAGCTTCCTGCTGATGCACACTCTAGGCAGCCATAGTTATAGCTAAAATAATTGGGTTCCTACAGTCTGTGTAGGAGAGCTGGATTGCATTCCCTGCTCCCAGTTTCAGTTCTGCCCAAACCCAGCCATTATGGGCATTTGGATTTTACCCAGTGGGTAGGAGCACTCTGTCTGGCTGCCTCTCAAATAAGTAAATATTTTTTAAAAAATCAGTTCAGGAGCTGGCATTGTGGCACAGCGGGTTAAGCTGCCACCTGCAATGATGGCAGCAGCCCATATGAGCACAGGTTTGAGTCTCAGCTGCTCTGCTTCCCCTCCAGCTGCCTGCTAGTGAGCCTGGGAAGGCAGCAGAAGGTGGCCCAGGTGCTTGGGCCCCTGCCATCCATGTTGGAGATCTGGGTGGATTACCAGGCTCCTGGCTTCAGCTTGGCCCAGCCTTGGCTGTTGCGAGCACTTTGGGGGTGAACCTGAACCTGAAGATGGAAGATCTCTCTCTGTCTCTCTCTCGGTCTCTGTCTCTTTCTCTCTCTCTCTCTCTTTGTGTCTATCTCTCCCTCTCTCTCTTTCTCTGTAACTCTGCATTTCAAATACATTAAATAAATCTATAGGGGGGGGCAGGCACCGTGGCTCACTTGTTTAATCCTCCGCCTGCGGCACCAGCATCCCATGTGGGCGCCGGATTCAGTCCCGGTTGCTCCTCTTCCAGTCCAGCTCTCTGCTGTGGCCTGGGAAGGCAGTGGAGGATGGCCCAGGTGCTTGGGTTCCTGCACCCGCATGGGAGACCAGGAAGAAGCACCTGGCTCCTGGCTTCGGATCGGCTCAGTGCCAGCCATAGCAGCCATTTGGGGGGTGAACCAACGGAAGGAAGACCTTTCTCTCTGTCTCTCTCTCTTACTATCTAACTCTACCTGTCAAATAAGTAAAATAAATAAATCTTTTAAAAAATAAATCAAATGTATACTATATTAAATAACACCTAATTAAAACAATATTCAAAAGAAAACACAAAAGCAAAACGTTTTGCACACCACTGTCTTGAAGTATTTCCCATATGTTTTCTTCTTGCAATTTCATGGATTCAGGTCTTACATTTAGGTCTTTGATCCATCTTGAGTTGATTTTTGTATACGGTGAGAGGTAGGCAACCTCTGGAGTCTTGGATAAGACTCTAAAATGTAGGCAAGAAAAATAAAACTAGACAAATGGGATTATATCAAATTCAGAAACTTCTGCACAAAAAAAGGAAAATCATCAGAATGAAGGACATTTAACAAAATAGGAAAAAATATTTGCAAGCTACTTATCTGATAGAAGGTTAATATTCAGAATGTATAAGAACTGGGTGGGGGACGGGGGGCAGCAGTGTGGCGCAGTGGGTTAACTTCCTGGCCTGAAGCGCTGGCATCCCATATGGGCGCCAGTTCGAGACCCGGCTGCTCCACTTCCGATCCAGCTCTCTGCTATGGCCTGGGAAAGCAGTAGGAGATGGCACAGGTCCTTGGGTCCCTGCACCCATGTGGGAAACCCAGAAGAAGCTCCTGGCTCCTGGCTTCGGATTTGTACAACTCTGGCCATTGCGGCCAATTGGGGAGTGAACCATTGGATGGAAGACCTCTCTCTCTGCCTCTCCTCTGTGTAACTCTGACTTTCAAATGAATAAATATTTTAAAAATAAATAAATAACTGGGGTTGGAGCTATAACATAGCAGGTGGGGCCACCAGCGGCAGTGCTGGCATCACATTTGGGCACTGGTTCAAGTCCCGGCTGCTCTCCTTCTGATCCAGCTCTCTGCTTTGGCCTGGGAAGGCAGTAGAGGATGGCGCAGGTCCTTGGGCCCCAGCACCTGCATGGGAGACCCGGAAGAGACTCCTGGCTCCTGGCTTTGGATCGGCACAGCTCCGGCCATTTCGGCCATCTGGAGAGTGAACCAGCCCAATGGAAGACACACACACACACACACACACACACACCTGCCTCTGCCTCTCTGTAGCTCTGTCTTTTGAGTGGATGAATAAATCTTTTAAAAAAAGAATATATAAGAACTCAAAAAACTCAATAACAAAAAACCAAATAATCAGTTAAGAAATGGGCAAAGGATCTGAACAGAGATTTCTGAAAAGAAATATGACCAACAAATATATGAAAAATTGTTCAATGTCACTAGCCTCAGGAAATGTGAATCAAAACTACAATGAGATATCACCTCACTCCAGTTAGAATAGCTATTATTGAAAAGACAAAAAGTAATGAATATTAGAAGGGATGTAGAGAGGCTGGCACTGTGGCACAGCAGGTTAAAGCCCTGGCCTGAAGTGCCAGTATCCCACATGGGCGCTGGTTCTAGTCTCGGCTGTTCCTCTTCCGATCTGGCTCTCTACTATGGCCAGGGAAAGCAGTAGAAGTGCTTGGACCCCTGCACCCATGTGGGAGACCTGGAAGAAGCTTCTGGCTCCTGGCTTCGGATCGGCTCAGCTCCGGCCGTTGCAGCCATCTGGGGAGTGAACGAGCAAATGGAAGACCTCTCTCTCTGTCTCTACATCTCTCTGTAACTCTGTCTTTCAAATAAATAAATAAATCTTAAAAAAAAAAAAAAGAAGAGATGTGGAGAAAGGAACTCTTATACTCGGTTGGTGGGAATGTGAGTTAGTAAAGCCACCATGGAAAACAATATGGGGATTCCTTAAAAACTAGAATTATAACTGCCATATAATCCAGTAACTCCAGTACTACGCATATATACAAAAGACATGAAATCATTTTATCAAAGGGATAACCTGCTTCACCACATTTATTGATGCACTATTCACAATAGTCAAGATATGAAATTAATCAAAGTGTCCATCAGCAGATGAATAAAGAACATGTGGCATATATACATCATGGAACATTATTCAGCTATATAAAAGAATAAAATCTTGTCGTTCACAGTAAAATGAATAGAACTGGAGGTTAAGCGAAGTAAGTAGACATAGAAAGAGACCACATGTTCTCCCTCAAATGTGGAAGCCAACAAAACTCAATCTGAACATACAGTAGTGATTACTGGAAGCTGAGAGCAGCAGTGGAAATAGAGTTTGAATTGTGTGTATGAAATCAGAGTTAAGGGGCCAGCATGTGACAGCAGGTTAAGCCACCACCTGCAGTGCCAGCATCCCATATAGACTCCGGTTCAAGTCTCAGATGCTCCATTCCTAACCCAGCTCTCTGGTAATGTCCCTGGGAAAGCAGTGGAAGATAGCCCACATGCTTGGGCCCCTGCCACCCACACAGGGGACTCACATGGAATTCTAGGCTCCTGGCTTTGGCCTGGCCCAGCCCTGGACATTGTAGCCACTTGTAGAGTGAAGCAATGGATGGACAACCTGTCTCTCCATTTCTCTTTGTATTCTGCCTGTAAAAATAAATAAAATATTTTTTAAAAATCAAAGTTATAACAAAGGAGTAAGTTCCTAGTGTTGCACAGCATAGTGGGATGATTATAGTTCATAATAAACTATTATATAATGAACAAGTAGAAGAAAGGAGCTCCAAGGCACCAATGATCATGTCAAAGAAGGGAAAACATTGGGCCGGCATCCTGATCTGGTGGTGGGTAAAGCCATCACTTGCAAAGCTGGCATCTCATATGGGCACCAGTTCCTGTCCTGGCTGCTCTGCTTCCATCCTGTTCCCAGCTAATGGCCTGGGAAAAGCAGTAGAAAATATCCCAAGGATTTGGGCCCCTGCCACCCTTGTTGGAGACCCAGAAGAAGCTCCTGGTTCCTGGTCTGGGGCTGGCCCAGTCTCAGCAGTTGTGGCCATTTGAGGAGTGAACCAGTGGATGGAAGATCTTTGTCTCTCTCTCTCTCTCTCTCTCTCTGTAACTGACTTTCAAATAAATGAAAAAAATCTTAAAAAAAAGAAAAAATTGATTATCATGACTTGATCAGTGCACATTGTATACAAGTATTGAAATGTTGCACTGCATCCTGAAAGTAGTGACAAAATTATTGCAAAGAACTTTTTTTAAAAGAATTTAAAATTTATATCTAGTTTCTGCTGGTACTTTGCTAGGATTCAGAAGATTTATATCGTGCTCTGTGTGCAAAATTTAAACATTGGTGAGCAGTACCCCGATCCCGTCTTCTGTATTCGAGGGTCAGCCTTCACTCTATGCAAGACATCACAACCCAGTGTTTGGCTGACTGTAAGTGTCTTGGCTTGCAGATGTGTTTTCTTTGACTTGCTGTGTTAAAAATACTGTTTTAAAATTAGATGCCAACATTTCATGTAAAAAAATCTCAAATCCAGTTTCACTGGAGGAATGGAAAATCCTCGCAACACCATGCCCGCGTTCCTGCAGGGGACAGCTCGTCAGCACAGAGGTGCAGCTGCTGCCTTCTCATAGGGCCTGTGGCCTCGGATTTACCACCGTCCCCAGCTGCCTGCTTCACCTGCTTGCGTTTCCTGCCTGGCCTCTGTAGGCATTTGAGTTTGCTGTCGTTGCCAGAGCTTCTGAGCCGTTTATAATCACTAAAAGGTAGAGTTACACTCTCAATTCAGAACATGGGGATCAGCAGCTTATTCCTCAGCTGGATTCTCTTTCTCCTTGTTATCATATCTCATAAACTTTTAGAATTAAAGGGGATCTTACCAATCATTTCATCTTGAAATTGGTCTTTTTAATGTATATTTTTATGGTAACATGCAAATGACAACATTTACCATTTTAACAATTTTTATGAAGATTTTTATTTATATATTTGAGAGACAGAGTTACAGACAGAGAGAGGGAGAGACAGAGAGAAAGGTCTTCCATCTACTGGTTCACTCCTCAAATGGCCAAAACTGCCAGGACAGGGCCAGGCTCAAGCGAGGAGCCCGGAGCTTCTTCTGGGTCTCCCACGTGGGTGCAGGGGCCCTAGCACTTAGGCCATCTTCTGCTGCTTTCCCAGGTCATAAGCAGAGAGCTGGATCGGAAGAAGAGCAGCTGGTTCACAAACCAGCTCCTGTATAGGATGTCAGCTCTGCAGGCAGAGGCTTAGCCTATTATGCCACAGCGCCAGCCCCCATTTTAACAACTTTTTAAATGGAGAAATCTTTTTATGATGATAAAATATACATAATATAAAACTTACCACTTTAATAAATGTACAGTTGTGTGGAATTAAGTGTTGTGCAACCATCACCGTCATCCATCCAACTTCAGACCTCTTTTCATCTTGCAAAACTGAAACTCTGGACCCATAAACAATGACCTCCCCCCAGCTTCCCCTTCTTCCCAGTCCCTGGAAACCACCTTTCTACTTCTGTCTCTGGGTTTTTTAGATACACTTAAAAGTACATCCTATAAGTGGATTGTATAATATCGGTCATTTTGTGACTGGCTTATTTCACTTAGCATGATGTTTTCCAAAGTTCATCTATGTCATAAAATGTATCAGATTTCATTTCTTTTTCTGGCTGAATAATATTCCACTGTGTGTAGACAACCCATTTTATTATCATCTGTTGAACACTTGAGTTGCTTCCACATTTTGGCTGTTGTGAATAATGCTGCTAGGAACATAGGTGAACAGATAACCTTATGAGTCCCTGCTTTCAATTCTTTTCAGCATATAACCAGAAGTACAATTGCTAGGTCCTATGGAAATTCAGATTCGTCTAGTTTTTTTTAGTAGCAACGATACTTTTCTCCAGAGTGGCTATACCATTTTACATTCCCACCAGCAATGTAAGAATTTCTTCACATCTTCTCCAATGCTTATTTTCTGTTTTTGTTTGTTTGTTTGTTTGTTTTTTAATAGCCATCCTAGTGAACATGAAGTGATATCTCATTGTGGCTTTTATTTGGATTTTCCTATGACTAATGATGTTGAGGTGTTTTTTTTTTTTTTTTTTCATGTGCTTATTGACAGTTTGTGTATCTTCTTTGGAGACGTATGTATTCAAGTCCTTTGACCATTTTTGAATTGTACTATTTGTGGATTTTTGTTGAATTGCAGGAGTTCCGTATGTATTTTCAATGGGAGTTCCTTACCAGATACATGATTTACAAATATTTTCTTTCATGGTAGTTTCCTTTGCTGCACAAAAGTTTTGAATTTTCTTGGAAGTCCAGTGTTCCTATATTTTTGACCCTTGTGCTTTTGATGTTGTATTCAAGAAATCATTGCCAAGTGCAATGTCATGAAGACTTTCCCCTATGTTTCCTTCTGGGATTTCTATAATTTTAACTGTTAATTTAGGTCTTTGATCCACTTTTATTTCATCTTTGTATGTGTTAGTTAAGGGTCCAACTTCATTCCTTTGCCTGTGGATGTCAGTTATCCCAGCATTATTTGTTGAAAACTGCTCCTTTCCCATTGAATAGTACCTTTTGTTTGAACTCAATCCAGTTCTCCCTTGTGGGTGGCAGGAATGGAAGTACTTGAGCCATTGTCTGCTACCTCCTGAGGTACACATGAGCAGGAAGCTAGAATCTAAAGCAGAGCCAGGACTCAAACCCAGGTACTCCAGTGTGGGGTGTGGGCCTTCCAAGCAGCATGTTAACCACTGTACCAAGCACCCACCCCTTTCCCTGGCTTTCTGTGTATGTGAACATGTCATCGTGAACAGAGGGAATGTTATTTCTTTCTTCTAATTTGAAGGCCTTTATTTGTTTTTCTTGTGTAACTTTTCTGGCTAGAGATTCCTGTACTATACTGAAGAGAAATGACAAAAATAGGCTTCCTTGTCTTACAATTGAATTACAATTCATCCAGATAAGTAGCTGCAAGAACTAAGAATTTTGTTTTTTAGCATTTGACTTTGTCTAGTCCTTTTTTAAAATTTGTTTATACTTATCTAAATGTAAAAAAGGAGTGACAAAACATTTTTTCATCAAGGCTGGGTTGTTCACATTCCTAATTAATAAGTAATCATTTTGGAGAACTCAACAAATTATTTCCTGAGCTACTTAGAAGTTTTATTGTATGGAGAATAATGTATCCTATAACATCATATTTAAGGTTTTCACTGCTGTTAATTTTTTAACATAGATTTATTATGTGAAAGGCAGAGTTACACAGAAAGGGCAAGACAGAGAGAGATGAAGAGAGAGAGAGAAAGAAATTTTCCACCTACTGGTTCATTCCCCAAATGCCTGCAATGACTGGGGCTGGGCCAGGTGGAAGGCAGGAGCCAGAAGCCTAGAACTGCATCCCTGTCTCTCACTTGGGTGTCAGGGTCCCAGGGACTTGAGTCACTGCTCTCCCAGGAGTATTAGCAGGGAGCTGGATTAGAAGTGGAGCAGCTTAACCTGCTGTGTAAGACTTAATCCACTGTGCCACAAAGACAGCCCCCACTGCTAGTATTTTTTTAAAGAGAGATCAGAGACCTGCTTTGGCCTAGTAGTTAAGATGCCTTTGTCCCATTTTGGAATGCCTGGGCTCAGTACGCAGCTCTGTCCTGACTCCAGCTTCCTGCTAATGCAGGAAAGGCACCATGGCTCACATAGGTTCTTGCCACCCATGTGGGAAATCTGGATTGAATTCTCAGTTTCTAGCTTCGACCCCAGGAGAACCACTGTGGGTTCTCTCTGTATGCCTCTCAGATAAACAAATTTAAAAGTTTCTAGAAATAAAAAGCTCAGATACCTCAAAAGTTGCCATGCACGACTACATTGTGTCCCCCAAATCCGTGTGTTGAGGCTGGGATCTCCAGTGTGACCGTATGTGGAGATAGAGCCTGTAAGGATGTAATTAAGGTTAAATGAGGTCACAGAGTGTGGCATTGATTGGATAGGTTTAGTGCCCTCCCTTCGCGCCACCCCCCTTCCCTTTCCACATGAGGGAATAGTGAGAAGGCAGCTATTGGCAAAGCGTGGGAAGAACCCTTAGCAGACAGCTCCCCGGCTAGCACCTGGATCTTGGACCTGTAGCTGTGGTCTAAGCCATGCAATCTAGAGTGCTCCGTACTGGCAGCCCAAGCAGGTTCAACACAAACTAATTTCATTTTGCATGTTAAGTCCAAATCTTGTTTTGATTCATCACTAACATTTTATCTGAGGTCTAGCCATTTATTTAAAATTAGTAAGATTCCCAAGTTGATAAACTTATATTTTTATGGATTTACTTTAAGATAAAAATAACAGTCATTTCTTGTTTTATATGACTATTGTTCTGGCACCTGCCTTATGTCACTCAGGAAACTTTAGTACATAAGAATAAATCCTCATGCAAATCTGTCTGCAAATAACTCTGAAAGGACTGCAGCTTATAGGCCTCATCCTAATAAAATTAACAGCCTGTATCAATTTGTGTAACGTTATCCAAACATTATGTTTTGAAAACTGCTTGGGTAATTTAACTGCTCCTACTGTGTCTACATATTACTTTTAACTCGTGTTTTATATGATCCTCTACTACTTAAATTTTTTCTGCCATTGCTTTTCCAGCCATAGTACAAATATGACTATATTTTTAGCACTTTGTATCTTAACTCTCAGAGACTTTTTTAAAAGATTTATTTATTAATTTGAAAGGCAGAGTTACAGAGAAGCAGAGAAAGCAAGCAGTCCATCCGCTGATTCACTCCCCACATGGCTGCAACGACTGGAGCTGCGCCAATCCAAAGCCAGGAGCCAGGAGTTTCCTCCGTGTCTGCCACATGGGTGCAGGGACCCAAGCACTTGATCCATCTTCTACTGTTTTCCCAGGCCATAGCGTAGAGCTGAATCGCAAGTGGAGCAACCAGGACTCAAATCAGCGCCCATATGGGATGCTGGCACTGCAGGCAGCTGCTTTATCCGCTACGCCATAGTGCTGGCCCACAGAGACTTTCAATTTTTTTTAATAATTGTTGAGAATTTTATAAAACATTGTCTGCTTTGTATGTGCTTCCATAAGTAGATCGTACAGAAACAAGTAAAAAGAGAGCTCGGCAACATCTGTACACCCTTCTGATTAAATAGGAAGGGTTTTATAAGGTAACCTCAGCCTTTAGGCCAGTATAGTCCTGTATTAAAAAGACAAGGCCAGAGCAGATAAAAACTCCCTAATCAGTGATACATCTATGACTTCAAGTATATATATTTGTGCAGCAGGAAAAAGTTCCATAAATCATATTAAAATTTACTATGCAGGGGGCCAGCACTGTGGCACAGTGGGTCAAGGCCCCAGCCTGTAGTGCCGGCATCCCATATGGGCGCCGGTTCTAGTCCCAGCTGCTCCACTTCCGATCTCACTCTCAGCTATGGCCTGGGAAAGCAGTAGAAGATGGCCCAAGTGCTTGGGCTCCTGCACCTGCGTGGGAGACCCAGAAGAAGCTCCTGGCTCCTGGCTTCGGATCAGCTCAGCTCTGCCCGTTGTGGTCATTTGGGGAGTGAACCAACAGACCTCTCTCTCTGGCTCGACCTCTCTCTCTGTAACTCTGTCTTTCAAATAAATAAAATCCTATAAAAATAATTTACTGTGAATCTGGGGCCTGCATTGTGGTATAGTGGGTAAAGCTGCTGCCTGCGATGCCAGCATCCCATGTGGGCAGCAGGTCAAGTCCTGGCTGCTCCACTTCTAATCCAGCTCTCTGCCAGTGTGCCTGGGAAAAGCAGCGGGGGATGGCCAGTACTTGGGTACCTGCCACCCAAGTGGGAGACCCAGATGAAGCTTTTTTCAGCCATAAGGGGAGTGAACCAGCAGAAGGAATATCATTCTCTGGCTCTGCCTTTCTCTCTATGACTCTGATGTTCAAATAAATAAATAAATCGTTTTAAAAAATGTACTATGAAGTATGTACGAGGTCTTCAACAAATTCATGGAAATTTGTGTTATGAAAAAAACCATGTATAAGTCTCAAAAATCTTTTATGAAAATAAGCTTATCTCTTATTCGTTTTCCATGAACTTTTTGAGATATCCTTGTAAGAATGCATTGTAGGTGTTTGTGACTTGGTATCTTCTTTCATGATTCTACAGAAGCAAAGGTAGCTACAAGTTCTTTAAGTTCCATTTTACCTATCTCCAACAGAAAAAAAGTTATTTCACCTTATTTACGATTAAAAAATTATGATTGTTATTACAGAGGGAGGTACAGTACTTACTCTAGGACATAATTCATGCTTTGAAGGACATAATAAACAAATTTTAGAATTTCTTTGAAAATACAACCAAGGATTGTTTACAAGTTGGGCTAAAGTGAGATTTTTAACACGTAGTGTTATTAAGTCCATTCTCTAAAGTAGGTCTACCAGAAATGCAATGACTCCTCTGACTTCTGAAACCTCTCGCTCTCATAGTTCTGTTAGAAACAAAGTGAATGATAAAATTAAAGTTTATACACTGTGAATCAAAATAAAACCACCTTAAGTTCAAGATGTCAATTTAATAAACCATACTCAAATCTGGTTGTTTTAGTGGGTTTTAAGCTGGAAGTATATAAAAGCAAGTATAAATAGTGTTGAAAATTTAATCTTTTCCAGTTTTGTTTTGCTTGGCATAATCTGTTCATCATTTCCACTGCCACCACCTGATACTAATTTAGAACCCCAA
The DNA here is from genome assembly GCF_964237555.1 of Oryctolagus cuniculus. NCBI lineage: Eukaryota > Metazoa > Chordata > Mammalia > Lagomorpha > Leporidae > Oryctolagus > Oryctolagus cuniculus. The sequence goes on along the minus strand of NC_091432.1, from coordinate 18,878,370 downwards.
TTAGACACTTGGGAGGAGCTGTCAAAAAGACAGATTCCTTGATCCCATCTCAGACCTACTCAGTCAGAGCCAGCAGGCAGAGGACATGGGAAATTTTTTTTTTTTCTAACAAGCATTTCCTGTGATTCTTATGATCACTCAAGTTTGGGAAATTTTGAGTAACTTCTTAACTGTTTTCTCTTCACTCCAGTCCTCCTTGCTCTACTTAAGTGGTTTCAACTCTGGTAGCATGTTAGGATCATTTACAGAGCTTTAAAAAAAATACAAATCTACACCTCTGACCAATTTAGTCAGAATCTGTCTGGTTGGGGCCTAGGCATTTTAAATGTTCTGCACTTAATTCTGATACACACTGAAGCTTGCTAATTACTGCAAGTCCTTTTATAGGGGTCATTCATTAAAGCACAGCCCTGGTCTTGTCACCCTTAGTGCATCCAGTGGTTCTACTCTGCCTAATAAGGAAATATGAATTCTGTGACTTTACGTTCTAGGTCACTCATGATCCAGGCTCAGCCTTTCCAATCACTACTCTCCTACTCATAGGCTATGCTCTGTTTTTTTAAGATTTTTTGTTTGTTTGTTTATTTGAAATGTGGTGTTACAGAGAGAGAGGAAGAGAGACAGTGGGGGATAGAGAGGGAGAAAGAGAATGAATCTTTCATCCGCTGGCTTACTCCCCAGATGGCCAAAAAAGCCAGGACTAGGCCAAGCCAAAGCCAGGAGCCAGGAACTTCATCTGCGTCTCCCATGTGGATGCGGGGGCCCAAGCACTTAGGCTATCTTCTGCTGCTTTCCCAGGTGCATTAGCAGGGTCAGAAGTGGAAGAGACGAGCCTCAAACTGTTGCCCATATGGATGCCAACAGTGCAGGCAGAAGTTTGACCTGCTACAGCACAATGCTGGCCCCAGGCTACACTCTTTGCCACACAAAAGCATCACTTTCCCCAAGCACTCCTGCTTTCCCTTTGTATACCTTTGTTTTTGCTTTTCCTTCTGTATGGGACTTTCTCCCATGTCTATCTATCACAGTCCTGCCCATCCTCATATAGACTGAGCTCAAGTAATATATCTTCTAAAAGTCTTTTAGATTTCTGCTTCCTCCCATCCTTGTTCTCCCCTACCTCCATTCAAAAGTGGTTCCTCTTGGGGTATTTGTTCTATCTTTAGCTGTTGGTAAAATGTCTTGGGGTGAGGGGGAGACACACAGCATAGTGGCACAGCAGGTTAAGCCACTGCTTGTAATGCCAGCCATCCCATATCAGAGAAATGGTATAAGTCTTGGATGCTCCATTTCCAATCCATCTCCCTGCCAGTGCACATCCTTGGAGGCAACAAATGATGGCTCAAGTACTTGAGCCTTTTCTAGCCATGTCGGAGACTATGATAGAATTCTTGGCTCCTGGCTTCGGCCTGGCTCAGACCCAGCATTGTGGCCATTTGGGGAGTGAACCAGCAGGTGGGAAATCTCAGTATCTCTTCTTGTCTCTGCCATTCAGCCTTTCAAATGAATAAATCTTTTTCAAAATGTCATCGAGGGTTAGGAATAAATAGGTTTTATATCTTTTTTTTTTTTTTTTTTTTGACAGGCAGAGTGGACAGTGAGAGAGAGACAGAGAGAAAGGTCTTCCTTTGCCGTTGGTTCACCCTCCAATGGCCACCGCGGCCAGCGCGCTGCAGCCGGTGCACCGCACTGATCCGATGACAGGAGCCAGGTGCTTCTCCTGGTCTCCCATGAGGTGCAGGGCCCAACCACCTGGGCAATCCTCTACTGCACTCCCTGGCCACAGCAGAGAGCTGGCCTGGAAGAGGGGCAACCAGGACAGAATCCAGCGCCCCAACCGGGACTAGAACCCGGTGTGCCAGCGCCGCAAGGTGGAGGATTAGCCTAGTGAGCCGCGGCGCCAGCCGGTTTTATATCTTTCATACCTCCCCATCTAGACTGTAAATTTGTAATAGTGAGCATCTGTTTACTAATGTGAACAGTGCTAAAGAGTAGGACTTTGGAGTCAAGTGGCCCTGGGTTCAGATGTCCTTTTTATTGGATATACTGTGTGACCATGATCAAGTTCATCTTTTCAAGGCTTAGTTTTCTCATCTGTTAAACAGCGATTGTACTACTTCAGTGTTATAAAAAATGAAGTTGGATAGCTGACTAAAGCCTTCAGCGCTTCTGGCACATAATAACTGCTCCGTTAAGTCAGCTGCTTTTGTCATTGAGACAGTTAAGAGCAGCTCCCTTGGGGGTAGGGACTACATATTTGATTTTGGAATCCCTATTCTGTGCCTTAGTACTGTGGACGCTCAGTAAACGCTTGGTGAATAGCTGAGTGAGTGCCTGCTGTCCACTCCCAGGCAGTTCAGTCAGTCTTGGAAGAAGCAGTTCAGATTTCAATTCAACTGTCAGATACTGACAGAAAGTGGTGTTTCTACTAGAAATTTTTAAAATTATGTTTAAAAGGCCAAATCCCCAGTTTAGCCGTAAGACAGCTGCTCTTGTTTTGCTGCCAGGAAGTAGGGAAAACCCTCCATAGCTCCAGGAACCATTTGCTGTTTGTTTGTTCATCGTATGATAAACATGCCGTGACTTGGGGAGAGCACACACTTCGCCTGCAGGCGAGCTTGGGTTTGGGACGTTGCATGTAGCAGCAACGAGGAAAAAATCCCCCGCTCTGTGGGAGAGATTCCTGCAGGGACTCAGCTAAACTCATTTGCAGTTCTGCTGAGTTATTTACTAAAATGAAGCCATGGGGTGTGGCTGGTCTGAGATTCCTCCTGGAAGTCACTTCAAGAATCTCCTTCATTTCCTCGCCCTTCATCTTTGTTCTCTGGTTTTGCTGCAAGGGTGCAGTCAGTCGCACCCAGCTGGCTGCCGATCCTAGCACACTGAATTCTTTGAAGCCAGCTGTTGCAGCCAAGGATTCTTTCCCTGTTCTCTCCCCCTTGCCCTGCTCTAAAATATAGCTCTGGAAATGCTCATCTGGCATGGAGATTGAGGAGGAACTTAATGGGTTACAAAATGCTTTTCTAGATACAGGACCTATAGAGCTTTCGATTGCCATTCCTCAAACCCAGCGTGATGGACCTTACATGAACAAATTATGTGACGTAGGCTACGTCGTTGCCAGCATCATTTAGACAAGAGGCTGCCCAAGTAGGACGAAACTGGTGCAAGAAAGTGCTCCTTACCACCTCTGGCACTTGCAGGAGGAATGTTAGCCTACATTAGCTGACTGAGCCTTCAAGAAAGATGTGAAAAAAACCTACAAAGATTAACGGATTGTCTACAAAAATATTTACAGCTGGCGCTGCGGCTCAATAGGCTAATCCTCCACCTGCGGCACCAGCTCCCCGGGTTCTAGTCCCGGTCGGGGCGCCGGATTCTGTCCCGGTTGCCCCTCTTCCAGGCCAGCTCTCTGCTGTGGCCCGGGAGTGCAGTGGAGGATGGCCCAAGTGCTTGGGCCCTGCACCCCATGGGAGACCAGGAGAAGCACCTGGCTCCTGGCTTCAGATCAGCGCGGTGCGCTGGTTGCAGCAGCTGGGTGGTGGTGGGGGGGGGGATCAACGGCAAAAGGAAGACCTTTCTCTCTGTCTCTCTCTCTCACTGTCCACTCTGCCTGTCAAAAAAAAAGTCTTTACTGCATGACTGTGCGGCGACTGAGGTGTGAACTAGTGAATGGAGGACCTCTCTCTGTCTCTGTCACTCTGCCTTTCAAATAAATTAATTAATCTTTTAAAAAAGAAGAGTTTAACTATGTTATAATTACAGCAGGTCTGATTAGCAAGAATCAATAGTTCAGAACCTTACTTGTGCTTCCATTAGTGGACAGTGAGAGAGAGACAAAGGTCTTCTTTAACCATTGGTTCACCCTCCAATGGCCGCCGCGGCCGGCGCACCGCGCTGATCCGAAGCCAGGAGCCAGGTGCTTCTCCTGGTCTCCCATGGGGAGCAGGGCCCAAGGACTTGGGCCATCCTCCACTGCACTCCTGGGCCACAGCAGAAAGCTGGCCTGGAAGGGGGGCAACCGGGACAGAATCTGGCGCCCCAACCGGGACTAGAACCCGGTGTGCCGGTGGCGCCAAAGGCGGAGGATTAGCCTATTGAGCCACGGCGCCGGCTCCAAGGAAGTCTTTAAAATTAAATTCAAAAAGCAGTGATTGACAGGGTCTAGGTGGACACTGAACAGCTGTATCTGCATGATGGTATACTATTTATATGAAATTTATATTCTGTGTATGTTTATATACGTATAAAAATGTTTGGAGGGGCTGGCATTGTATCCCACTTGCAGTGCCAACATCCCATATCAGAGCACAAATTCTAGTCCCAAATGCTCTACTTCCAATCCAGCTCCCTGTTAACGGGTCTGAGGAGGCAGAGGAAGATGGCCCTCATTTTGGGATCTCTGCCATCCACACAGGAGACTACAGTGGAGTCCTGGGCTCCTGGCTTCAGCCTGACCCAGCCCATCCGTTTGGGGAGTGAACCAGTAGGTCTCTCTCTCTCTACCCTGCACCTCCATCACTCAGCCTTTCAAGTAAATAAATAAAACTTCTTAAAATAGACCCTAGGTCGGCGCCGCGGCTCAATAGGCTAATCCTCCACCTAGCAGCGCCCGTACACCGGGTTCTAGTCCCAGTCGGGGCGCCAGATTCTGTCCCGGTTGCCCCTCTTCCAGGCCAGCTCTCTGCTGTGGCCAGGGAGTGCAGTGGAGGATGGCCCAAGTGCTTGGGCCCTGTACCCCATGGGAGACCAGGATAAGTACCTGGCTTCTGCCTTTGGATCAGCGCAGTGCGCCGGCCGCAGCGCGCTGGCTGCAGCGACCATTGAAGGGTGAACCAACGGCAAAGGAAGAGCTTTCTCTCTGTCTCTCTCTCTCACTGTCCACTCTGCCTGTCAAAAAAAAAAAAAAAAAAAAAAAAAAAAAAAAAAAAAACACAGACCCCAGGCAAATAACTATTTTATTATTATTCTGAATATTGACTCTCAAGTAATATAAAAACTGTATATATATACATATGTGTGTGTGCATGTGTGTTTTGAACATTTCATTATTTTAGTGTATTGAGAATGAAAGACTTCAGTACGTGTGCTCTGTAATTCTGTCATCTCTGTCCACAAGTGTGGTCTGAAGTCAACCAGCAACTTTTTGTATAGTCTTTTATTTTGTGGCTAATAGGAGGGAACTTCAAAAAACTCATGGGCGGGGGCAGAAGGAGGGGTGGCACTGTGGCACAGCGAGTTAAGCTGCTGCCTGGGATGCCAGCATCCCATATGGGTGCTGGTTTCAGTCCCAGCTGCTCCATTTCTGATCCAGCTCCATGCTAATGTGGCCGGGAAAGCAGCAGAGGATGGTCAAAGTGCTTGGGACCCTGCACCCACATGGGAGACCTGGAAGAAGCTCTCCTGGCTCCTGACTTCAGCCTGGCTCTGCCCTGACCATTCTGGCTATTTGCAGAGTTAACCACCAGGTGGAAGATCCCTCTCTCTCTCCTTGTCTGTCCCTCTCTTTCTCTGTAACTCTAGCTTTCAAATAAATAAATCTTAAAAATAAAAACTCATCAGAAAATGAAATGAAATTATATTTATTTGAATTTTTATTATGTATTTTTTAAAGAACTCGAACAAGTGCCCATATGGGATGCCAGCACTGCAGGCGGTGGCTTTACTCACTACGCACAGCACTGGCCCCTATTTTATTTATTTTAAAGGCAGATAAACATGGAGCTGGTACTTTCGCTCAGCAGGTTAAAGCCATGACCTGCAGCACTGGCATCCCATGTGGGGGCTGGTTCAAGTCCCAACTACTCCAGCTCCCTGCTAATGCATCTGGTAAAGCAGCAGAGGATGGCCCACTTGGGAGACCCAGAAGAAGCTCCTGGCTCCTGGCTTCAGCTTGGCCCAGCCCCAGTCATTGTAGCCATTTGAGGAGTGAGCCAGTGAATGGAAGATCTCTCACTATCTCTCCTTTTGACAGGCACAGTTAGACAGTGAGAGAGAGAGAGACAGAGAGAAAGGTCTTCCTTTGCCATTGGTTCACCCTCCAATGTCCACCGTGGCCGGCGCACCGCACTGATCTGAAGCCAGGAGCCAGGTGCTTCTCCTGGTCTCCCATGGGGTGCAGGGCCCAAGCACCTGGGCCATCCTCCACTGCACTCCCGGGCCACAGCAGAGAGCTGGCCTGGAAGAGGGGCAACCGGGACAGAATCCGGCGCCCCGACTGGGACTAGAACCCGGTGTGCCGGCGCCGCAGGCGGAGGATTAGCCAATTGAGCCACGGCGCCAGCCACAAATAAATCTTAAAAAAAAAAAAAAGGCAGAGAAACAGACACTGAGAATTTCTATTAGATGGTTTACTCAGGAGTCAAAAACTGAATATAGCTCTTTCGTGTGGGTGGCAGAGACCCAACCATTTGAGCCGTCACCTGCCACCTCTCAGGCTCTGCATTAGCAGGAAGCTGGAATCAGGAACAGAGCCAGGACTCAAACGTAGGCGCTCCGCTACGAATGCAGGCATCCCAAGTGGTGTCAACCACATGCCAAACATCCACCCCATTTTTTTAATTTCAGCTTTCTAAATAAACTTATATTCTAATTCCATTTTTTCCATTAACTTTTTTTTTCTGTCTGAAAGGCAGAGAAACAGAGGAAAAGAGAGAGCTTTCCTATCCACTGGTTCTCAAATTTTGACAGGCAGAGTGGACCATTGGAGGGTGAACCAACAACAAAAGGAAGACCTTTCTCTCTGTTCTCTCTCTCTCTCACTGTCCACTCTGCCTGTCAAAAAAGAAAGAAAGAAAGAAAGAAAGAAAGAAAGAAAGAAAGAAAGAAAGAAAGAAAGAAAGAAAGAAAGAGAGAGAGAAAGAGAAATATCAAGGCAAATACATGTGTTTATTTGCTCTCTATGTAGAAGACACTAAAATTATAATAAAGAGGGGGATAGGGATACAGACAAAAAAAAAAAAAAAAGAAAACAAGAGAGGAGATGACAGCAAATACATGTCAGCCAAATTTTAGAAAGTGAACAGATGGGCAAGTAGAAACTGATTTCACAGAGAAAGCTGATGACTGCTTGCAAAAGGTAAAGGTATGTGTTTGTGTCACCGAGTTCTAAAATGGTTTAAGAACTGGAGGAGTCAGGCATTCTGAAAGAGGAGCTAAAAACAGGAGGATTCGTTGAGTCTTTATAAAGAGCTGATAGACCCCCACATCCTCTTCTCCCACTTCAGTCATCGAGATCACGACCCTCCTCTATCTCGGTAGAAGATTAATTAAACTGAAAGAGCTCTGGACTCAGAAAAACCAGGCACAGAGAAGAGATTAGACGCCCTATTGAAAACAAGGGGAGGGCCTGGCGCCCTCTGTCTGCAGTGCTGGCATCCCATATGGGTGCCGGTTCTAGTCCTGGCTGCTCCACTTCCAGGCCAGCTCTCTGCTATGGCCTAGGGAAGCAGTGGAAGATGGCCCAAGTCCTTGGGCTCCTGCACCCATGTGGAAGACCAGGAAGAAGCTCCTGGCTCCTGGCTTCGGATCAGCACAGCTCTGGCCGTTGCGGCCATTTGGGGCGTGAACCAGCGGAAGGAAGACCTTTCTGTCTGTCCCTCTCACTGTCTGTAACTCTAACTCTCAAATAAAATAAATAAAATCTTTTTAAAAATATTTATTTTAAAAAAGAGAAAACAAGGGAATGAACCAGTAGTCATTGGTTGACACTCCTACACCAGCTGCTTTCCCTTGCTTAGCTCTCCGAATTCTGGCTGCCAAATGGATAGTCCCCAGACAAGAGTCTGTAATATTTTTTGAAGAAACAAGTAGCCCTGGAGAAAATCCCTACAAATATGACATGTAGGAGTTGCACAATGAAATGACCAGGTCTCCTCCCATTCATTGTACAACAAATCTCAGAGTAAAGTTTCAGCCAGAGAACCAGCTTTTTAGTACCTCACTCTAAGTGTGAACGGACGTATTCAAGGATTGCCAGAAAATTGGGAGAGATCGCTAATGTCATAGCCAGGAGCCAAGACCAAACAAAAAGGGAGGTGAGGGAGGAATTCAGAAGAGACAGTGACAATAAAAGAAAAGAACATTTAGAAAACTGAGATCGGCGTTGTGGTACAACAGGGTAAGCCACCACTTGCCAAGCTGGCATCCTGTATAGAGCACTGGTTCAAGTCCCAGTTACTCTGCGTGCAGTCTGGCTCCCATACAATGCACCTGGGAAAGTAGTGCAAGATGGCTGAAGTACTTGGGACCCCGCCACCCACCAAACCTAGATGAAGTTCCTGAATTCTGGCTTCAGCCTGGCCCAGCCTGGCTGTTGTAGCCATTTGAGAGTGAACTAGTAAATGGAAAATCACTTTCTCTCTCTAACTTTCAAATAAATAAATTTTTAAAAGAAAAATAAAGAAGAAAACTTTTCATTACTATTCTCAGGGATGAAAGAGAATGTATCAGATCCATTAAATGAGAATAAACCACAATTAAAAAAAAAAGAGTGAGAATTCTTGGAAATTAAAAGTTATAATTGGGGGCCGGCACCGTGGCTCACTTGGTTAATCCTCCACCTGCAGCGCCAGCATCCCATATGGGCGCCAGGTTCTAGTCCCGGTTGCTCCAGTCTAGCTCTCTGCTGTGGCCTGGGAGGGCAGCGAAGGATGGCCCAGGTGCTTGGGCCCCTGCATCCGCATGGGAGACCAGGAGGAAGCACCCAGCTCCTGGCTTCAGACCAGTGCAGGGCCAGCTGTGGCGGCCATTTGGGGAGTGAACCAACGGAAGGAAGACCTTTCTCTCTGTCTCTCCCTCTCATTGTCTATGACTCTACCTGTTTTTTAAAAAAAAAGTTATAATAGAAGCAAGAAAAAATTCAGTAGACAGGCTGAGAGATAAAGTTGAGGAAATTGGCCCCAAAATGCAAAGAAATAGAATATAGGAGGAAATAAAATACAAGAAAATTAAGAGACCCTGTCCAGGAGTAGGAGATCTGGAAAAAACAGTTCTAGAAACAGAGAACAGAGACTGTAATGCTATCAAACTTCTCAACAGCGATATTGGAAGCAAAAAGACATTGAAGCAGTGCTTTCATAATTCCAAAGGAGAATTATTTCCAACCTAGAATTTTGAACCAAACCAAAATATCAATCAACTATGAGAATAAGAATTTTTAGATGGGCAAGATTTTATAAATTTTAATCCCCTCACAGCCTTTCTCATTCAACTGCTCTAGGGTATGTTTTATTTAAAAAGTGGGAATAGGGACAGGCATTTGGCCTCACAGTTAAAGACACTCACATCCTATACCAAATTGCCGAGGTTCAATACCCTGCTCCAACCCCTGACTCCTGCTACTGCAAAGCCTGGAAAGTAGTGGGGTTGGCTCCATGTCACCCAGGTGAGGGACCCAGGATGAATTCCCAGCTCCCAACTTTGGCCTGGCCCACCGCTGGCCAGCAAGGGCATTTAGTGAGTGAACCAGCAGATGGGAACTCTTCCTCTACCAGTCCCTCTCTGTCTCTCTGCCTCTCAAATAAGTAAATAAAGCCTTTTTTTAAATGGGAATAAAGCTAGGAAGATAAAAAATTCTGAGATATAAATACAAGGGATCAGACCAAGGAGAGAAGTAAAGAAAATTCCTAGAATGCCCGTGGAGGGTAGGCCCAGAACAGCAGTTTCAGGAGAGCTAGAAACAACCCGTGTAGATCGAAGCAGCCAGACGGAAGGCTTCAGGGAGAACGTCTTTGGGTAAATTAAAACATAGAACAGATAGGTCATCTGTTAGGTGCGACTGCATTAGTTGGAGAATTAGGAGCTAATACTTCAGTGGAAAGAGAGGTCCTCCAAGGCGGTGATCATGCAGTAATGACAGAGAGGGGGATGTTAATTTCCCTGACTTGATCAGCACACATTATATACATGACTGAAATGTCACACTATACCCCATCACATGTACAATTACTGCTAATCAACATTTTAATGTTTTTTAAAGTATGTAAATTTAAAATATTTGAGAGCAAATATTATTAAAAAAAAAAAGATACTTCAGTTGAAGAAGTAGTGATTATTACTTAGAAATGCCAGGCAAACCAATAAAGAGGTAACTATTCAAGAAAAACAAGATTGTATAAGGAGGAAAATAGTAATATACCTCGTGGCTTGGATATGAATGATATTTGCATAATCATAAGTATGTAAATTTGAAATTTTTAAAATATTAATAAACATTTGACAGAGTTACAGAGAGGGAGAGAGAGAGAGATCCTCCATCTGCTGGTTCACTCCACAGAAGGCTGCAATGGCCAGTGGAGGACCAGGCTGAAGCCAAGAGCCAGGAGCTTCTTCCAGGTCTCCCACATAGGTGATAGGGGCCCAAACACTTAGGCCATCTTCCATTGCTTTCCCGGGCCATTGGCAGGGAGCTGGATCAGAAGGGGAGCAGCCAAGACACAAACTGGTGCCCATATGGGCATCTCAGGCGGCGGCTGAACCTGCTATGCCACAATGCCAGCCCCAAATACTGAATATATGTAAGGCAAAATTGGTACAATAATGAAATTGGGGGGGGGGTGTTGGAAAATTAATGTGTCATCTTTTTAAAATTTTTTAACTTGTTTTGTTTGAGAAGCTTTGCTCCAAAATGCCCACAACAACTGGGGCTGGGCTAAGCCAGGGTAAATCCAGCCCTGTACAAAACCAGAAGCTGCGAATTCAGTCAAGGTTTCTCATGTTGGTGGCAGGGACCCAACTATTTGAGTCATCACCTGCTGCCTTCCAGGGTGCACCTTAGCTGGAAGCTGGATTTGGGAGACAGAGCTGGGACTTGAACCCAGGCACTCCAATGTGGGATGCTGGCATCCCAAATGCTAGATCAGACTCTCACCTCTGTCCCCTGTCACTAAGAGTCAAAAGGTATGTTTGTGCCTGTCTCTCTGCCTCTCAAACCAATAGAAAAATATTCTCTCTCTCTCTGTCTCTCTCTCTCTCTTCCTCCTTCCCCCTCCCTCCCCTCAAATAAATAAAACTTTATTTAAAAATAATAAGAACAAATACATAAAAATGGCAAAGTGAAAAATAGAAGACTCTGAGTTTGTTCAGTGGGTTTGGTTAAAAGTGTTGCTGTAGTAGTTTGGTTTAGGATAAGGTGAGTTTGAGAAGCCAGTGAGCATTTCAAGTGATTTTGTCCAGCAGGGGTTGAAGACTGATACAGAAATACAGGAGGTGGTTAAATCATGTGGATGGATGAGAGGGATACAAGTGTAGCAAAAGAGAGGCTAGAACTGGGGAATGCTTATACTCCAAGGGTAGGAGAAGGCAGAAGAATCAAGAAAGACGCAATCAGAACGTAGGAAAAGGGAGAGCATAGTGTGGCGTTACAGAAGCCCAGGAGCCAGTGTCAAGGAGAGGATGGGCAGCAGCATCAGAAGTTGCAGGCGGGGTACAAAGGAACAAAGTCCTTTGAGTATGTGGTGATTGGGAAATCACCCACAAAGCTCAGAAGAAGAGTTCTAGTTGAATGGTGGACGCAATATTGAAGGAGTTACTGAGTACAGGAATGGATGGTAACAGAGAGGAGGTTATGGGGTCAACGCTGTAGCACAGCAGGTTAAAGCCCCAGCCTGCAGCACTGGCATCCCATACGGGCGTTGGTTTGAGTCCTGGCTGCTCCACTTCTGATCCAGCTCTCTGCTGTGGTCTGGGAAGATGGCCCAAGTCCTTGGTCCCCTGCACCCGTGTGGGAGACCCAGAGGGAGCTCCTGGCTCCTGGCTTCAGATTGGCTCAGCTCTGGCCATTGTGGTCATTTGGGGAGTGAACCAACAGATGGATGACCTTTCTCTCTCTCTCTCTCTCTCTCTGGTTCTACCTCTCTCTGTAACTCTGTCTTTCAAATAAATAAAATAAATCTTAAAAAAAAAAGAAGAAGAAGAAGAGGTTGTGAATAAAGCACACACTTATGAGGAATTTGATTTCAAAAAAGGGAGAAGAAAGTAGGTTTATGAAAGTTTTTTAGGTTAGGAACCACTTAAATGTGTGTGGAGAGATAGCAAGGAGTTAATGGAGAATACACAGAGATTCAGTGTAAAGGGGATAAAGGGTGGAGCAAGGGCCTAAAGAAACTGAGACAACATGGACTGCAGAATGTATGCAAGAAAAGGGAAAGAGGCCGGCGCCGCGGCTCACTTGGCTAATCCTCCGCCTGAGGCCCCAGTACCCTGGGTTCTAGTCCCGGTTGGGGCGCCGGATTCTGTCCCGGTTGCCCCTCTTCCAGTCTAGCTCTCTGCTGTGGCCTGGAAAGGCTGTGGAGGATGGCCCAAGTGCTTTGGCCCTGCACCTGCATGGGAGACCAGGAGAAGCACCTGGCTCCTGGCTTCAGATCGGCGCAGCCCTGGCCGTAGCGGCCATTTGGGGGGTGAACCAACAGAAAAAGGAAGACCTTTCTCTCTGTCTCTCTCTCTCTCTCACTGTCTAACTCTACCTGTCAAAAAAAAAAAAAAAGGAAAGAGTTCTTTCTTTGAGAATAGGAAGGAAGAGGGGAGGAGAAGTGAAGATGCAGACAAACAGTAAAGTTTAGAGAAAGGATTCTGAAAGTCTTAAGAAATCAGATGGCTTTGATCTTCTCAGTGAAAGAAGTTATCTGCTGAAAGTTGGAGTTGAGGCATAATGTTAGTTTAGAAATTGGAGAATGGAAAATATCTACAGCAGCTGCTATAAGGAATGTGACACAAAGTTAAAGGAGTTGACTAAAAGGGTTACCCAGTAGCCATGAGTACCCAGTTAAAGTTAGATGGTATGAATTTGTAATAAACCAATCAGTACAGTTTCTGGACTTCTTCCAAGAATGATATATCTCTAAAAGTTATATATTAATTATCTTGGCTAGGGTAGCGTTTCCTTGGAGTGTCTTAAGAGACATTGCAGGGTTCAAAAACTTTATAAAATGCTTGCTCCAGAAGAGTTAGTCCTCAGAAGTACCAGAGAGCAGGTTTCTTTTGGGATACTTCAATCCGGGTCATTCAGAGGTCTTGTGGGAAGAATCACGGGCAACGAAAAAGAAATATACTTCAGAGACTTAAGAGAAGCAAAGCGATTTGGTATCAGGAAGATCTATAGCTGCATGGATATCTAGACACAAATCTCAGGGTGGGAGTGTGTTGGAAAGCATCTGGATTCAGATAAAAGAAGAGCAGAAGAGAAGTGACATCATTGTGGGATTACACTGCAGGCTGCCTCGCCAGATGGAAGAAATAGATAAAGCATTCCTGATGCAGATCACAAAACTGGCTTGAGTCAGGAGAACATGGTGATAGGGATTTCAAGCATCAAGACATAAGCTCAAAGCCATGTTCAGCCAAAAATGCAATATACTTGATTAATTCCTTTTTTCCCTGTTTAGGTGAGTTTTTTATCATCAAAGAAACATTTGCTTACTGTAGAAATGTAGTAGTAGAGAAAAGTGTAATGAAACACAAAAACAACTGCTCATAAAACCACCCACCACCCACAGCACTCAGCTTAAAATATTTACTGATTATTTCTAGTGGTTTTATGCAGTGTTATCTTTACATAGTAGAAATTAGTCTGAATATATATTTGTATAACCTGTGCTTTTTGATGCTGTTGTTTTTAATATAGAGGTCTTTCCTGGGGTGGACATTTGGCCTAGCTGTTAAGATGATGGTTGGGATACCCACATCCAGTTTCAGAGTGCCTGGGTTTGATTCCCGGCTCCACCACCAATTCCAGCTTCCTGCTGATGCATACTCTAGGAGACAGCAGGTGATAGTTCAAGTAGTTGGTTCCTTTCTGCCCATGTGGAAGACTTAGACTTAGGTTGAAGTCCTGGCTTCAGACCAGTGTAGTCCTGATCATTGTAGGCATTTGGGGTAGTGACCTAATGGATGAGAGATCTCTCAATGTCTCTCTCTCTCTCTCTCTCACTCTCAAGTAAAAAAAAAATCATTTTCTCATGTAACTCATCTTCATGTATGTTTAAAATTCTTTTTTAAACTCTAAGTCTTTGATTTGCCTTCATATTATCTTCATCTTTCAGAAGGAAGAAATATGAGACAGGAATTCTAGATATAAAAAAAATGTCACTATTTGCTACCACTATTTACATTTTTCTGAAGATTCCAATCAATGCTATTCAGCAATAGAAAGAAGTAAGAGGCAAAAAATTTTAAAGCAAAGCAAAAATCACATTATTGTAGGCATTATGCAGGTAAAGCTGGCATCCCACATGGGCACTGGTTCAAGTCCCAGCTACTCCACTTAGGATCCAGCTCCCTGTAATGCACCTGGGGAAGCAGTGGAATATGGCCAGGTGCTTGGGCCCCTGCACCCATGTGGGAGACCCAGAAAAAGCTCCTGGCCCAGCGCTAAGCCTTGCAGCCATTTGCTGAGTGACTAAACAGATGTAAGTCCTATCTCTCTTTCTCTCTCTCTCTCTCTCTCTCTCTCTCTCTCTCTAACTCTGCCTTTCAGACAAATAAATTAATCTTTAAAAAAATAAAAGGAAGACTCAAAGTTATAAAGTGGTCACAGCTCCCCTATTTAACCTATAAATTAACATGATCTCAGTTAAAAAATATCAGCAAGACTTTATTTTTGCTTGCTTATTTTGTTGAAACAGGAAGTTGCTGGCATTGCGATATAGCAGGTTAAGCTGTCACCTGTGATTCTGGCATCCCACATAGGTGACAGTCCGTGTCCTGGCTGCTCCACTTCAGATCCAGTGCCCTGCTAATGTGCCTGGAAAAACTGCAGAAGACGACCCAAGGGCCAGGACACCTGCATCCTCAGGGGAGAACTGGACAAAGCTCCTGGCTGTTGGCTTCAGCCTGCCCTAGCCCTGTCTGTTGCTGCCATTTGGGGAGTGAACCAGTGGATGGAGGCTCTTTCTCTCTTTCTCTGTCTCTCCCTCTTTATCTCTGTAACTCTGATTAAAAAAAAAAAATGAAAGACAAAAAAAAGGAAGAAGAGGCAAGTTAATTGTAAAGCTCATAGAGAAAAACCAAGTAGACTAGAATAACAAGAAATATCCTGAGGAAGAAAAAAGAAATCATGAAGCTACTAGCCCTGTCAAAATTAGGATATACTATGAAGCTATAATAATTCCACTAATAACTAGTAACATAAAGCAGTGTGTGCCAGGCCATGGTCAGAGCACTTTCGAGGTAAGTGTTTATTGAATCCTCACAACCACCCCTGAGATTAACTTGCCCAACTCAAATTTGCCAGTAAATTTGGAATCAGGCGCTAGCTCCAGAGAACATGCTGCCCGTGACCGTCATCTGCCTCACCTGCACAGTTGTCAGCCATACGGAGTAGGTGGTAGAAACCAGTGGGCCAGAATCAAAGCCTGGGAGTTGACTCAGATATGAAAATGAAATTGCTCTGTTTGGGAGGGCATCATAACCAATGAGCACAACTGGTAGCCACATTTTAAACAATAAAGCTGGCTTTCCTCCTCACACCTTACATGAGAATGAATTCCAGATGGATCAAAACTTTCAACGTAAGTATTGAAAATATAAACGTACTCAATGAAACCACAGGAATATGCTTTTATAATCTTACAGAAATGAAGGCAGTTGTTAGTACATCTAACAAAAAACCTGGCGTCCATAAAGAAAGCAGATTGATATATTTCATCAGAAAAATGAAAAAAAAATCTGTTTAACAAAAGAAATTCTATAAATAAGAACAGAAGATTGCAACTTGTATCAGATGAAGAGCTAATTTCCTAAAAACCAATAATAAAAATGTTAAAAATTCAGTAGAAAATTAAAGAATGGAAATGAACAGAAAATTCATACTAAGGGATTATATAAGTGATTCTCCTAAAATTATTTTTAATAACTTAATTGAGGTATAATTCACATGCCATACAATTTACCTAAAGTGTGCAATTCAGAGATTTCTGATGTAATTCACAAAATTATGAAACCATCACCACAATAAATTTTTTTAAACATTTATTTATTTGAAAGGCAGAGTGGCAGAAAGAGGGAGAGACAGAGAGAGAAAGATCTTCCATCCACTGGTTCACTCCCCAAATGGCCATAATAGCTGGAGTTGGGCCATGACAAAGCCAGGAGTCTAGAACTCCATCTGGTTCTTCCACACAGGTGGCAGGGGCCCACGTACTTGGGCCACCTTCTACTGATTTCTCAGGTGCATTTAGGGAGCTGAATCAGAAGCAAAGCAGCTAGGACTGGAACTGACCCTCCAGTATGGGATGCTGATGTTGAAGGCACTGTCCTAACCCACCATGCCATAATGCTGGTCCCACCACAGTTTTTTTTCTTTTAAGGTTTATTTTATTTATTTAAAAGGCACAGTTACAGAGAGTCAGAGGCAGAGAGTGAGACAGGTCTTCCATCCACCGGTTCACTACCCAAATGGTCACAATGGGTGGAGCTTAGCCAATCCAAAGCCAAGAGCCAGGAGCTTTTTCCAGATCTCCCATGTGGGTGCAGGGGCCCAAGCACTTGAGCCATCTTCTACTGCTTTCCCAGGCCACAGCAGAGAGCTGGATCAGAAGTAGAGCAGCTGGAACTGGAACTGGCGCCCATGTGGGATGCTGGCACTGTGGGTGGCAGCTTTACCTGCTACGCCATAGCGCCAGCCCCCACCAGAGTTTTAAAGCTTTCTTGTCAACTACTCCCTTGAAAATGAAAACTCATATTATTAATAACTCCCCTTTTCTCACTATCCACGACTCCCTGCCCTAGGAAACCACTAATCTATTCTC
This sequence comes from Oryctolagus cuniculus, assembly GCF_964237555.1. Taxonomy (NCBI): domain Eukaryota; kingdom Metazoa; phylum Chordata; class Mammalia; order Lagomorpha; family Leporidae; genus Oryctolagus; species Oryctolagus cuniculus. Next base: position 18,861,625 of record NC_091432.1, on the reverse strand, counting down.
TATCTCTGTGGATAATGCCTGTTCTGGACATTTCATACATATGGAATCCATACAATATATGGACTTCTGTGTCTGGTTTCTTCCACTTAATGTTTTCAAGATTTATCCATGTAGTAACATATATCATCACTTTATTCCTTTTCATGGCCAAAAAATATTCCATTGTATGATTATACCACATTTTGTTTATCCATTTTGCCATTGATAAATATTGGCTTTTTTCCACTTTTTGGCTATTATGAATAATGCTATTATAGACATTTGTGTGCTAGTTTTGTGTAAACATATATTTTCATTCCTTTCAGGTGTGGGTCTTGGAGTGGGTCAGATGGGTCTATGTTTAACAGAATTACCAAACTCTTTTCCAAAGTGATTGCTCCATTTACTTTCCCAGCAGCAGTGTATGAGGGCTACAATTTCCCTACATTCCTGCTGACACTTATATAACCTTTTTTATTATAGCCCTCCTAGTAGGTGTGAAATGATATCTTATTTTGCTTTTGATTTGTATTTCTTTGGTGACTAATGAGGTTGAGCATCTTTTCATGGACATATTGGCCATTGGAATACTTCTTTTGGAGAAATGTGCATGCACATTGTGATATATATCAACACTTTGTTCCTTTTTATTATTGAGTTATATTTCATTGTATGAATATGGCAATTTTTTGTTCAACTTGCAATGTTCAACTTGAACTTTTTGTTCAACTTGAGTTTTGTACAGTGTGGGTTGATTATGTGAGTAAAGCTTGTGGGAACACTGGCCTGTGAAGTCTTTCTGTGAGCATGTGTATTAATTTCTCTAGGTTAAATACCTAAGGATAAGCTTTTACCTTCCTACCAGCAGCGTGAGAGAATTCCAGTTGTTACACAGCCTTCTCAACTTTCGGTATTGTCAGCCTTTTTCATGTTAGCCACTGCAGTGGGTGTGGTTTTGCTTCGTATTTCCCTGATGACTATTGCTGTTGAACACTTTATCGCTTATTGCTCACTGGTATAGCTTCCTTTATGAATGGCCTCTTCACATCTTTTCCCCAAGTTTTGGTAGGTTATTTGTCTTTTTATTATTGAGTTGTAGGAATTCTTTACATATTCTGATTGCAAGTCAGATATGCATATTGCAAATATTTTCTCCCATCTGTGACTTCTTTATTTGTTTCCTTAACAGCGTCTTTTATTGGGCATTTTTTTAAAAGTCCATTTTAGCAGTTTTTGTTTCATGGTTAGTGACTTCTGGGTCCAATCTAAAAACTATTTTCATACCCTGTTTGTGACTCCATTGCCTTGTGTTTTCTTCTAAAAGAACTAGAATCTTAGCTTTTATGTTAAGGTCTGTAATCCATTTTGGATTATTTTTTGTAAGTGGTTTGAAATCAGAGTCAGAGTTCTTTTCCTCTCTCTAAGCCAACTATTTGGATAGCCAGTTATTAAAGCTCTGTTTGTTGAAAAGATTTTCTTCTCCCACTTAATTGTGTTGGTTCCTTTGTAAAAAAAAATTAATTGACCATATGCGGTAACTTGAAAAAGTTCATGGAAAATCCATATTACAAAAAATGCATGGGTTTCAAACTTTTGTTTGTGCCAGAGTAATCTTGTTTTTAAATTCTAGTTTTTCCATGAACTTTTTGAAGTTCCCTTGTATATGTATATGTGTGTTTCTGGGGTCTCTCTTCTGTTCCATTGATCTAGGATGTTATACACCCATCAACTTTTTCAGGATTGTTTTAGTAATTGAAAATTCCTTGTATTTCCATATAATGTTAGAGCAAACCTGTCTGTTTCTACAAAAGAGCCTAAGAAGAATTTGATTGAAATTATGAAGAATCTGTAGATCAATTGGTAAAGAACTATGATCTTTATAATACTGAGCCTTCTATACCATAAATATAGTGTGTTTTTCTTCAGGTCTTTATTAATTTCTAACAGCTATGCTTTATAGCATTTAGTGTACATATCTTAAATACTTTTTAAAATTTTTATTTATATAAAGAATAAATTTTATGTAGCTTATATGTAGTTTTAAGAACATAATGATATTTCCCTTGCTACCCTCTCTCCCATCCTTCCTCCCATCCTAAATCCCCCTCTTTCCTTCTTTTCTTATTTTGTTTTTAATTTTTGTGGTAACATACTTTCAATTTATTTCATAACCAGAAGCTTAATCCTCCACTAAATAAAGAATTCAACAAGTAGTAAGTAGAAAAACTGCTGTTCCTCTGGAGTATAGACAAGGGCTATAAACAAAATCAAATCTCACAATGTCAGTATATACAGCACATTTTTTTGTATTCTGTATATTAGTTACCACAAATCAGGGATAGCATATGATATTTGTCTTTTGGGGACTGGCTTATTTCACTAAGCGTAACAGTTTCCAATTACATCCATTTGGTTGAAAAGATAAGATTTTATTCTTTTTATGGTTGAGTAATATTCCATCATGTATATACCACAATTTCTTTATCCAGTCATCAGTTGATAGAAATCTGGGTTGATTTCATAGCTTAGATATTATGAATTGAGCTGCTATGAACATGAGAGTACATATAACTCTTTCATGTGCTGATTTCATTTCCTTTGGGTAAGTTCCCAGGAGCAGGATGGCTGGGTCACATGGTAGATCTGTTTTCAGGTTTCTGAGGAATCTCCATACTGTCTTCCATAATGGTTGTACTGGTTTACATTGCCACCAACATTGTATTAGGATACATTTTTCCCCACATCCTCACTAGCATTTGTTATTTTTTTTTGGATGATAGCCATTCTAACTGGAGTGATTTTATTTGCATTTCTATGATGGCTGGTGATCTTGAACATCTTTTCATGTGTCTGTTGGCCATTTGTTTCATCCTTTGAAAAATGCCTGTTTATATCCTTAGCCCATTTTTTTGACAGGCAGAGTGGACAGTGAGAGAGAGAGACAGAGAGAAAGGTCTTCCTTTGCCGTTGGTTCACCCTCTAATGGCCGCCACGCCCAGCGTGCTGCAGCCAGTGCACCGCGCTGATCCGATGGCAGGAGCCAGGTGCTTCTCCTGGTCTCCCATGGGGTGCAGGGCCCAAGCACTTGGGCCATCCTCCACTGCACTCCTGGGCCACAGCAGAGAGCTGGCCTGGAAGAGGGGCAACCGGGACAGAATCCGGCGCCCCGACCGGGACTAGAACCCGGTGTGCTGGTGCCGCAAGGCAGAGGATTAGCCTAGTGAGCTGCGGCACCGGCCCCTTAGCCCATTTTTAACTAGATGATTTGTTTTGTTGTTGTTGAGTTTCTTATATATTCTGGATATTAATCTTTTATCAGACGTATAGTTTGTAAATATTTCTCCATTCTGTCAGTTGCCGCTTTGTTGAGTGTTTTCTTTGCTGTGCAGAAGCTTCTTAGCTTGATGTAATCACATTTATCTATTTTTGCCTTTATTGACTGTGCTTCTGCAGTCTTACCCAAGAAGTCTTTGCCTATGCCAGTGTCTTGCAGTATTTCTACTATATTTTCCTCTAGTAATTTGATAGTTTCAAATCTTAAGTTTAGATCCCTTATCCATTATAAGTAGATTTTTATATAGGGTATAAGTTAGGGGTCTTCTTTTATACTTCTGCATGAAGACATCCAGTTTTCCCAATACCATTCATTGAAGAGACTATATTTTCTACAGGGTGTAATTTTAACTCATTGTCAAAAATTGGTTTCTGGGGTATCTGATTTGCTCCATGGTCCACATGTCTATTATTATGCTAGTACCAGGCTGTTTTGATTATAAGTGTCCTGTAATATCTCTTTTTTTAAAGAGATATTCAAGAAACTCCACAACATCAAAACAAACAACCCACTTAAGAGATGGGCTAAGGACCTCAATAGACATTTTTCAAAAGAGGAAATCCAAAAGGCCAACAGGCACATGAAAAAATGTTCAAGATCACTAGCAATCAGGGAAATGCAAATCAAAACCACAATGAGGTTTCACCTCACCCCAGTTAGAATGGCTCACATTCAGAAATCTACCAACAATAGATGCTGGAGAGGATGTGGGGAAAAAGGGACACTAACCCACTGTTGGTGGGAATGCAAATTGGTTAAGCCACTATGGAAGTCAGTCTGGAGATTCCTCAGAAACCTGAAGATAACCCTACCATTCAACCCAGCCATCCCGCTCCTTGGATTTTACCCAAAGGAAATGAAATTGGCAAACAAACAAGCTGTCTGCACATTAATGTTTATTGCAGCTCAATTCACAATAGCTAAGACCTGGAACCAACCCAAATGCCCATCAACAGTAGACTGGATAAAGAAATTATGGGACATGTACTCTATAGAATACTATACAGCAGTCAAAAACAATGAAACCCCGGTCATTTGCAACAAGGTAGAGGAATTTGGAAAACATCATGCTGAGTGAATTAAGCCAGTCCCAAAGGGACAAATATCATATGTTCTCCCTGATCAGCGACAACTAACTGAGCACCAAAGGGGAAACTTGTTGAAGTGAAATGGACACTAAGAGAAACAGTGACTTGATCAGCTCTTGTCCTGACGGTTGATGTACAATGTAATACTTTATCCATTTTAGTATTTTTTTTTGTTCTAGTACCATTGGTTGAACTCTGTAATTAACACACAATTATTCTTAGGTGTTTAATTTTAACTGAAAAGTGATCCCTGTTAGGAATTTGGAAAACATTATGCTGAGTGAAATAAGCCAATCCCAAAGGGACAAATACCACTTGTTCTCCTTGATAGGTGACAACTAACTGAGCACCAAAAAGGAAACCTGTTAAAGTGAAATGAACACTATGAGAAACGGTGACTTGATCAGCCCTCACCCTGACTGTTGATGAGCAACTTAATATGTTATCCCTCTTAGTATTTTTTTTGTTTGTTCTACTTAATACTTTTGGTTGAATACTGTAATCAATACACAATTCCTCTTAAGTGCTGAAACTTAACTGAAAAGTGATCACTGTTAAATATAAGAGTGGGAATAAGAGAGGGAAGAGATGTGCAATTCGGGACATGCTCAAGCTGACTTACCTCAAACGGTAGAGTTAGAAACATACCAGGGGATTCCAATTCAATCCCATCGAGGTGGCATGTACCAATGCCATCTCACTAGTCCCAGCGATCAATTTCTGTTCACAAGTGATCATAATGATAGGACTAAGAACCAAAGGGATCACATAAACAAGACTAGTGTCTGCAAATACTAGCTGATAGAATAAAAAAGGGAGAGAATGATCCAACATGGGAAGTGAGATACACAGCAGACCCATAGAATGGCAGATGTCCTAAATAGCACTCTGGGCTCAGAATCAGCCCTTAAGGCATGTGGATCCGGCTGAAAAGCCCATGAGAGTTTTTCAGGCATGGAAAGCCAAGACACTCTGGGGAAAAAAAAAAAAACTAAATGAAAGATCTCTGTGAGTGAGATCCCAGTGGAAAGAACAGGTCATCAAAGAAGGAGGTACCTTTCTCTGAAGGGAGGAGAGAACTTCCACTTTGACCATAGCCTTGTCTAAATATGATCAGAGTCAGTGAACTCAGGGGGCTTCCATAGCCTTGGCAGCTCATGACAAGAGCGTAGGGTGATTAATGATGCCATAAACAAGAGAGTCAATTTGTTAAGTCAACAACAGGAGTCACTGTGCACTTACTCCTCATGTAGGATCTTTGTCCTTAGTGTGCTGTACATTGAGATTTAATGCTATAACTAGTACTCAAACAGTATTTTTCACTTTATGTTTCTGTGAGGAAGCAAACTGTTGAAATCTTTACTTAATGTATGCTAAACTGATCTTCTGTATATAAAGAGAATTGAAAATGAATCTAGATGTGAATGGAAGGGGAGAGGGAGTGGGAAAGGGGAGGGTTGCGGGTGGGAGGGACGTTATGGGGGGGAAGCCATTGTAATCCATAAGCTGTACTTTGGAAATTTATATTCATTAAATAAAAATTTAAAAAAAAGAAAAAAGAAAAAAAATTATTTATCCAGTCATCAGTTGAAAGGCAGAATTACACAGAGAGAGGCAGAGACAGAGGGAGAGGGGTCTTCCATCCACTGTTTCACTCCCCAGCAGCCACAATGACCAGAGCTGGTCCAGTCCAAAGCCAGGAGCCGGGAGATTCTTCTGAGTCTCCCACGTGGGTACAGAAGCCCAAGCACTTGGGTTATCTTCTGCTATTTTCCCAGGTGCACAAACAGGGAATTAGATAAAAAATCAAGCAGCAGGGACTCAAACTGGTGTCCATATGGGATGCTGGTGCTGCAGGCAGTGGCTCTACCACTATACCACAGCACCAACCTCCCTGTGTATGTCTTGAAATCTGGCATTGTGATGCCTCCAGCTTTATTTATATTGTTTAAAATTGCTTTAGTTATCTGGAGTCTCTTGTGATTCCACGTGAGTTTTAAGATAAGTTTTTTCTAGATCTCAGAAGAACATCTTTGGTATTTTGATTGGGATTGCAATGAATCTGTAAATTTCTTTGGAGAGTATGGACATTTGAATGATATTAATTTTTTCAATCTATGAACATGGAAGATTTTTACTTTTTTGTGTGTCTTCTATTTCTTTCTTTAATGTTTTGTGTAATTTTCATTATAGAGATCTTTTACATCCTTGGTTAAATTTATCTCAAGATATTTAAATTTTTTGTAGCTATTGTAAATGGGACTGAACTTACAAGTTCTTTCTCAGGCATAGCATTGTTTGTGTATACAAATGCTATTGATTTTTTGTGTGTTGATTTTATATCCTGCAACTTTGTCAAGTTCTCTTAGGAGTTTCAATAATCTGTTAGTGGAATCTTTTAGTTCTCCCTATGTCATCTACAAACAGGGATAATTTTACTTCCTCCTTTCCCATTTGTATTCCTTGGATTTATTTTTATTTTCTAATTCTTTTGGCTAAAACTTCCAGAACTATATTGAATAGCAATGGTGAAAGGAACATCCTTGTCTGGTTCTGGTTCTTAGTGGAAATTCTTTTAGCTGTTCCCATTCAATATGATGCTGGCTGTGGGTTTGTCACAATTGCCTTGATTGTGTTAAGGTATGTTCTTTCTAAACCCAATTTGCTTAAGGTTTTTATCATAAAAGGGTGATGTATTTTATCAAATGCATTTTCTGCATCTGTTGAGATAATAATTTGACTTTAATTCAATGTGTTAATGTATCACATTTTTGATATGTATATGTTGAACTATCCCTGCATATCAGGGACAAGTCACACTTGGTCCGGGTGAATGTTCTTTCTGATGTGTTGGTGGACTTTATTAGCTAGTATTTTATTGAAGATTTTTGCTTCTATATTCATCAGGGATTTTGATCTATAGTTCTTTTTTGTTGTATCTTTTTCTGATTTTGGAATTAAGGTAATGCTGGCCTCATAGAAGGAGTTTGGGAGGATTTCCTCCCTTTCGATTATTTTTGAATAGTTTAAGAATTGCGGGGTGGGGCAGCACTATAGCATAGTGGGTGCAGCCGCCACCTACAGTGCCAGCATCCCATATGGGCACCAGTTTGAGTCCCAGCTGCTCCACTTCCAATCCAGCTCACTGCAATTGCCTGGGAAAGCAGTGAAAGATGGCCCAAGTCCGTGAACCCCTGCACTTGTGTGAGAGACCCAGAAGAAGCTCCTCGCTCCTAGCTTTGGAGTGGCCCAGCTCTGGCCATTTGGGGAGTGAACCAGTGAATGGAAGACTTCTCTCTGTCTCTGCCTCTGCCTCTCTGTACAACTCTGCCTTTCAAATAAATAAATAAATGTTTTTTTAAAAAAAGAAGGAGAAGAAGAAGAAGAATTGGGATTAATTCTTCTTTAAAAGTTTGGTAGTATTCAACAGTCAGTGAGGCCAGCATTGTGGCACAACAGGTTCAGCCACCACCTGCAATGTTAGCATCCCTTTAGTTTGAGTCCTGGCTGCTCCACTTCCAATCTAGCTCCTTGCTAATGTGCCTGGAAAAGCAATGGAAGATGGCCCAAGTCCTTGGGCTCCTGCTCCCATGTAAAAATCCCAGATGAAGCTCCTGGCTTTTGGCTTTGGCCAGGCCCAGCCCCAGCTGTTGCAGCCATTTGGGGAGTGAACAGCGGATAAAAGATTCTCTCTCTCTCTCTCTCTCTCTCTTTCTCTCTTTACCTCTCTCTCTCTCTGTAATAAATAAAAAGTAAATCTTTCAAATAAGTAAAAAGTAAATCTTTACATAACAACAAAAGAATTCAGCAGTGAAGCCATTCAGTCCTGGGCTTTTCTTTGTTGGGAGGATCTTTGTTACTGATTCAGTCCACATCTTGGTTATTCAATCTATGTCTTCATGACTCAATTTTGGTAAATTTTGTGTGTCCATAAATCTATCAGTTTCTCCTAGATTTTCCAAGTTGTTGACATATAGCTGTTTGTAGTAATTCTAGATGATTCTTTTTTTTTGGACAGGCAGAGTGGACAGTGAGAGAGAGAGACAGAGAGAAAGGTCTTCCTTTGCCGTTGGTTCACCCTCCAATAGCCGCCGCGGCCAGCGTGCTGCGGCCGGCGCACCGTGCTGATCCGGTGGCAGGAGCCAGGAGCCAGGTGCTTTTCCTGGTCTCCCATGGGGTGCAGGGCCCAAGCACCTGGGCCATCCTCCACTGCACTCCCTGGCCACAGCAGAGAGCTGGCCTGGAAGAGGGGCAACCAGGACAGAATCTGGCGCCCCAACCGGGACTAGAACCCAGTGTGGCCGGCGCCGCTAGGTGGAGGATTAGCCTAGTGAGCCACGGCGCCGGCCCTAGATGATTCTTTTTTATTTATATGGTATCTGTTGTAACTTCTCCTTTTTCATCTCTGATTTTATTAATTTGTGTCTTCTACTGTGTTTTAATTAGTTGGGCCAGTAGTTTAGCAATTTTGTTTACTTTTTCAAAAAACCAGCTCCTCATTTCACTGATTTTTTAATGAAGATTTATTTATTTATTTGAGAGGGAGAAACAGAGAGGTCTTCCATCTGCTGGTTCACTACCCAGCTGGCTGCAATGGCCGGAGCTGGGCCAACCCAAAGCCAGGATCCAGGAATTTCCTCCGGGTCCGCCACACAAGTTTAGGAGCCCACGGACTTGGGCCATCTTCTACAGTTTTCTGAGACCATAGCAGAGAGCTGGATCAGAAGTGGAGCAGCTGGGACTCAAACTGGCACCCATATGGAACACCAGCACCGCAGACGACAACCCGCTACACCACAGCGCCAGCCCCTTCACTGATTTTTTGTATCTTTTTTAGGTTTCAATTTTGTTTATTTCTTCCCTAATTTTTATTATTTCTTTACTCCTGCTAATTTTCAGTTTCATTTGTTCTTGTCTTTCTAGATCTTTGAGATGCATTGTTAGAAAATTTGATGCCTTTCCAATTTCTTGATGTAGGAGCTAATAGCTATAAAAATTCCTCTTAACACTGCTTTTTCTGTATCCCATAAATTTTGATATGTTGTGTTGTCCTCATTCGTTTCTAGGATTTTTTAAAATTTTCCTTCTGATTTCTTCTGTGACTCCCTGTTCTTTAGGGAGCGTGTTATTCACTCTCCATGTGTTCACATATTTTCTAGAGTTTCTTTTTTTTTTTTTTTTTTGACAGGCAGAGTGGACAGTGAGAGAGAGAGACAGAGAGAAAGGTCTTCCTTTGCCGTTGGTTCACCCTCCAATGGCTGCCGCGGCCGGCATGCTGCAGCCGGCGCACCGCACTGATCCAAAGCCAGGAGCCAGGTACTTCTCCTGGTCTCCCATGGGGTGCAAGGCCCAAGTGCTTGGGCCATCCTCCACTGCACTCCCTGGCCAAGTTAATTTCCAGCTTCATTGCACTGTGATCAGAAAAGACACATGGTACAATTTCATTTCTTTTGAATTTGTTGAGACTTGTTTTATGGCTTAGCATATAGTCAATCCTAGAGAAAGTTCCACATACTAATGAAAAGAATGTGTGTTCTGCGGCCGTGGGATGTTCTGTAGGTATCATTTGGATCCATTTGGTCCATTAGCTCTATGGTTTCTTTGTTGATTTTTTTGACTAATTAATCTGTCCATTGATGAAAGTGAGTATTGAAATCTTCCGTTATTATTGAATTGGAGCCTATGTCTCCCTTTAGATCCGTTAACATCTGTTTTAGTCAGGTGCCCTAGCATTGGTTGCATATACATTTACTATAGTCGCATATTCCTGTTTGAATTGATCCCTTAATCATTATATAATGTCTTTCTTTGTATCTCTTAATAGTTTTTGTCTTGCCATCTGTTTTGTCTTGTATTAGGGTAGCTACTCCTGCTTGTTTTTTATTTCCATTAGCATGGAATATCTTTTTCAATCCTTTCACTCTCAGCCTGTGTGTGTCTTTGTCAATGAGGTGTGATTCTTGTTGGCAGAAGATATATGTATCTTATTTTTAATCCATCTAACCAGTCTGTATTTTTTTTAAGATTTTTATTTATTTATTTGACAGGTAGAGTTACAGACAGTGAGAGAAAGAGACAGAGAGAAAGGTATTCCTTCTGTTGGTTCACTCCCCAAATGGCTGCAATGGCCGGTGCGCAGCACTGATCCAAAGCCAGGAGCCAGGTGCTTCCTCCCTCCCACGTGGGTTCAGGGGCCCAAGCACTTGGGCCATCCTCCACTGCCTTCCCAGGCCACAGCAGAGAGCTGGACTGGAAGAGGAGCAACTGGACTAGAACCAGAGCCCATATGGGATGCCGGCACCACAGGTGGAAGATTAACCTAGTGCACCACAGCACGGGCCCCCAGTCTGTATTTTTAATTAGAGAATTTAGACCATTTATAGTCAAAGTTAGTATTGATAAGTAATGACTTTTTTCTGCCATTTTCCATAAATATTCCTATTTTTTGTTTTGGATTTCCTTTGTACTTTTACTAGATTTTCTGCCTTCACATTCTTTCATGAGGTTGACTATCTTTGTTTCTATGTGTAGCACATCCTTAAAGATCATTTGTAAGGCTGGACAAGTGATGACAAATTCTTTCAATTTCTGTTTGTTTTGGGAAGTTTTTGTTTCTTTTGTTTTTTTTTTTTTTTATTTTTGACAGGCAGAGTGGACAGTGAGAGAGAGACAGAGAGAAAGGTCTTCCTTTGCCGTTGGTTCACCCTCCAATGGCTGCCGCTGCAGCTGGTGCACCGCGCTGATCCAATGGCAGGAGCCAGGATCCAGGTGCTTTTCCTGGTCTCCCATGGGGTGCAGGGCCCTAGCACCTGGGCCATCCTCCACTGCACTCTCTGGCCATAGCAGAGAGCTGGCCTGGAAGAGGGGCAACCAGGACAGAATCCGGCGCCCCGACCGGGACTAGAACCCGGTGTGCTGGCGCCGCAAGGTGGAGGATTAGCCTATTGAGCCACGGCGCTGGCCATGTTTTGGGAAGTTTTAATTTCACCTTCACTTACAAATGAGAGTTTCACTGGGTACAGAATTCTGGATTGCTGCCCATGTAGGAGACCCTGATACATTTCCTGGCTCCTGGTGTAGGCCTGATCCAGACCTGGCTGTTGTGGCCATTTGGGAAGTATGGTAATAGACAGACAGTCTCTTCTATACACACAAACCATGTCATATGCGACAGCTTTCTTCATTACTTTCCAATATCTGTAGAAATATCTCTTACTTTCCTTTCTTTATTGGACCTGCATTACAGTGTCCTGTAGAAGCAGTGATTACAGAGATTATTCCATGTTTGCAGTCGTGACCTGAAAGTTTTCAGTCCTTCAAATTAAGCTGTGTTTTTCGTGGGTGCCCTTTATTAAGTTGAGAAAGTCTATGTTTATCCTTAGTTTGCTGAGAATTTTTATTGTGAAGCTATCATCTATTGAGATGATTATATAATTTTTTCTTCTTTTTGCTGTAATGTGAGTAAATCCACCTTTGTCGTGATTGATAATCCTTCTTATACACTGACAGATTCCTTTACTAATATTTTGTTAGTTGCTTTTGCATCTATCTGCATGATATGTTTTATGCTGCAATTTTATTATCTTTTAATATCATTGTCTTACTTGAGTGTCAGAATTATACTGTCCTCAAAATCTGTTGGTCAGTGTTTCTCATTTCTGAAGGAGTTTATGTAAGGTTGTTAATATATTTTTAATATCTCTTTTTCTATGAAGAATTTTATGAACTTTTAAGTTAGGCTTTATATGCTTCTGTTTATTTTTTCCTTATAGTTGTCACACATAGTTATTTGCTTAAATTCTATCTTCTTAGGATATGAGCTCTATGAAATCATTTCTTTGTCTTGCTTACCTGTGTTCCTAATATCTAACCAAGTGCCTGTTTCAAAGGTGCATAAATGAATAGTTATGAAATTGTGCTAAACTAAAGGGGAGGCTGGCGCCGTGGCTCAATAGGCTAATCCTCCGCCTGCGGCGCCGGCACACCAGGTTCTAGTCCCGGTCGGGGCGCCGGATTCTGTCCCGGTTGCCCCTCTTCCGGGCCAGCTTTCTGTTGTGGCCCGGGAGTGCAGTGGAGGATGGCCCAGGTCCTTGGGTCCTGCACCCACATGGGAGACCAGGAGAAGCACCTGGCTCCTGGCTTTGGATCAGCGCGTTGCGCCGGCTGCAGCACACCAGCCGCGGCAGCCATTGGCCATTGGAGGGTGAACCAATGGCAAAAAGGAAGACCTTTCTCTCTGTCTCTCTCTCCCACTGTCTACTCTGTCAAAAAAAAAAAAAAAAAAAAAAAAAACTAAAGGGGGGAAATAAGAGACTAGGAAAACTGAGAGTTGCAAAAAAATATTTAAAACAGTATAAAATGTCTTCCTTTTGAGAAAGTCACACTTGGAGCAAAAAGAACAATGAGTCCTAGGTGGGTGGTGTAATATAAATGAATTAAAGAAAGAAAATTACGCATAACCCATATTTTGGTTTAGTTTTTGCTGTCAAAGAGAAGGCTTTATGGACTAAAAAAGGTAGAATAAATGCTGGCTCCAGGGAACTAAGAGTGTAAGAGATCACCATACTGCTTTAAATGAGCCCAAATTCCTTGACCTAATTCACATTCGAGGTACTGAGGACTAGTGGATGAGCTGGCTGAACCACTGCTGGCAGACCTTGACAAAGTGCACATGGGGAGGGTAAAAGGGAGAATGGTAGCAGGAAGTGGATGGAGAAGTTTCAGAAGACAGGGCAAGCAGCTAATATTCAGAAGGTCACATCCGCAGACTGAAGGCCTGTGACCTTGACGCCCATCCTAGGTAATGTTCTTCAACTGTGATTAGCAGGAATAAATTATAAATACTTGGAGAAGGAAGTGTGATCAGTGTAAGCTTGTCAGAATTTACAGAGGATGACGGGGAAGGAGGAGGAAGAGGGGATAGGAGAGAGAGGGAAAAGAGAGTAGGAGAAGGAAAAGAAAAAGAACCTGAGCCCAGGCTCGGGTGGAAAAAAGAAAAAAAAAAACTGGGTTTGAGGGGTGGGCATTCAGCCTGGCCTAGCAATTAAATCCCTGGTTGGGTTGCCAGCATCTCCTACTGGAGGGCCTAGGTTCAAGTCCTGGCTTTGCTCCCAATTCAAGCTTCCTGCTAACGTGTACCCTCGGAGGCAGAAGGTAACGTCTCAGGTGGTGGGGTCCCTGCCACCATGCGGGAGATGATTGAGTTCCCAGCTTCGGCCTCGTCCAGCCCCAGCCATTACAGGCATTTGGGGAGTGCACCAACCAGATGGGGCCCCCTTTCTCCTCTCTCTGTCTTTCTCCCTCTCTTGACTCTCTAATACCATAAAATTTTTGGAAAAAAATTATTTTTAAAGGTGACCTTTGAGGCAGGCATTGTGGTGCAGCAGGTTAAGCCATTGCTTTGATGCCATCATCCTGTGTAGTGCCTGCTTCAGATCCCTGTGACCCTGCTCCCAGTCCAGCTTCCTGCTAGTGTGCCTGGAAAGGTAGCAGGTGATGGCCCAGTTATTCGGGTCTCTGTCACCAACTTGGGAGACTTAGACGAATCTCCTGGCTTCAGCCTAGCCCAGCCCTGGCTATTGTAGACATTTGGGGAGTAAACTTAGATGCAAAGTATGTATCTTTTTCTCTGTTTCTCCCTCTCTCTCTGTCATTCTACGTTTCAAATAAATAGTGAATCTTTTTTTAAAAAGCCCTAATTTTAGCCTCAATTCTTAATCAAATGACATTGGGCAAGTTATTAATCTCTATAAACAAGATTTCCTTATTTGTAAACTGTTTCCTTATTGGTAAAATAGAAATAACAAAAGAACGTACTTCATGGCATAGTCCTGAGGATTAAAAAGAATAATGTTTGTAAAGGGTTTACTTACCAAAATCCCTGATGCCTGTGAAGGAAGTGAGAACGAGGGAGATGAGGCAGGCAGGAGAAAACCAGTCAGTGTCAATTTACTCCCTTTTTTGGAGATCATGAAGCTGATAAACTGGGGGAAGTCTGTGCTTAAGATACCTGTATTTAGTATGTTGGGTTTCAGCAAGACCTGACAATATCTCTATGATATGCTTATTAACAAGCAGAAGGATATGGCTGGTGATGTATAAATGGTTGAACGGTCATATCCAAAGTGTGCCAATCAATGGTTTATGTCATGCAGAAGGTCCCTAGAGTTGTAATTCTGGACTATGTCCTTAGCCAACATTTTTTTCTTTTTTTTTTTTTTAAGATTTTTTATTTATTTATTTGAGAGGTAGAGTTACAGAAAGTGAAAGGGAGAGACAGAGAGAAAGGTCTTCCATCCATTGGTTCACTCCCCAAATGGCCACAACGGCCAGAGCTGTGCTGATCTGAAGCCAACGGCCAGGTGTTTTTTCCTGTCTCCCATGTGGGTGCAGGGACCCAAGCACTTGGGCCATCCTCTACTGCTTTCCCAGGCCGTAGCAGAGAGCTGGATTGGAAGAGGAGCAACCGGGACTAGAACCAGTGCCCATATGCGAGGCCGTCACTGCAGGCGGAAGATTAACTTACTGCGCCGCGGCACCGGCCCTTTTGTTTTCAATCCATATTTTGCAAAAGAGCATTGATGAAAGGCTAATTAAATTTGGGGATGTTGAGCCAAAGGGTTAAGCTGCTATGTGCAACACTGCATCCCATGTAGGCACCAGTTTCAGTCCTCGTGGCTCTACTTCCTATCCAACTCCTTGCTAATGCACCTAGGAAAGCAGTGGAAGGTGGCACAATTATTCGGACCCCTGCACTCACGTGAGAGACCTGGTTGGATTTCCTGGCTCCTGGCTTCAGCTTGGCCCAGCCCTGTGAAAAATGAACCAATCAATGAATGCAAGATTCTCTCTCTCTCTCTCTCTCTCACCCTCCCTCCCTCTCCCTCTCTCTGACTGCCTTTCAAGTAAGTAAATGATTTTATTTTTTAAATTGGAAGATGCTAGCTAATGAGCTAGCTAAAAGAAATGTAATCTGAAAAGAAATAGTATAGGGACCAGTGTTGTGGTACAGTAGGTTAAGCTTCTGCCAGTGGCGCTGGCATCCCATATAACATAGGTTCAAGTCCCAACTGTTCCACTTCCAACCCAGCTCCTGCTAATGTGCCTAGGGAATCAATGAAAGATTGCCCAAGCCCTTGGGCCTCTGCGTCCACGTGGAAGTCTCGGATGGAGTTCCAGGCTCCTAGCTTCAGCTTGGTGCAGCCCTGGCTCTTATAGCCATTTGGGGAATAAACAAGCAGGTGGAAGATCTTTCTCTTGCTCTCTCTCACTCTCCCTCTCGTTCTTGGTCTCCCCCTCCCTCTCTCTTTAACTCTGCCTTTCAAATAAATAATAAAATTAATTTTAAAAAAGAAATAATGTAACAGAGCAAAAGCTAGGGTCTTGGTATCATGGGTCCACCACCCACCACCACACGTTAGATCCGAGCCTTCCTCTCCTCATCTGCAGGTAAGCCATTTCTTCCGTGGTGGTTGTGAGAATGAAACAGACAGCGTATGTTTATTGGTTACCCATTGTTGTTTTGTTTTATTTACCTATTGTTGTTGTATAAATTACTCCTGAGATCTTAAAACAACAAGCATTTACTATTCCACACAGTTTCCGAGGGTGGGGAAACCAGGGGCAGCTTCCTTGGGTGGTTTTGGCCCAGGGTCTCTCACTGGACTGAAGTTAAGATTTTGGTTGAGACCGAAGTGAAGTACTGGCTTGAATGGAGTTGGAGGATCCGCCTCTAGGCTCTTTCATATGCTGTTGGCAGGAAGCCTCAGATCTTCACCACACGGTCCTGTGATACAGTCGTTGACTTCCCCGGAGCAAGTGATCAGAGAGAACCAGCAGGAAGCCACAGTCCCTTTGTGACCGGGTCTCTGATGTGGCATGCTGTCACTTTGTTTCATTCTGTTCATTAGAGGAAAGGCACTGAGTTTAGTTCAGATTTAAGGAGGGAAGGAATTAGGATCCATATCTTGAAGGAAGAAGAGTTTCCAAAGCATTCAGTAGAGTGCCCAGCACACAGTAGATTCTCCATAAATGATAGTTTCTGCACTATCATTAATATACACCTAATACAGATGGTCCTTAATATGATGTCAGTATTGGTAGGACAAGAAAAACAAAAATCATTAACTTCCTGGAAAATACAGATAGAGGCACTGCATATCACTATTTTCATCAAATCTGTTTTGCGCAATAAAGTGAATGGATTATTTTTCTACTGCAGATACAGCAGTGTTTCATTACAAAACTTTTAGTAATTCTTAGTAGATATACTTAAAATGTATAGTCTATAAATACAAGTGACATCAATAATTTTTTCTTAAAGAATTATGTATTTTACTTGAAAGGCAGAGTTACAGAGACAGAGAGATCATCCATTCGCTGGTTCATTCCTCAGACAACCACAATGGCCTGAACTAGGCCAGACTGAAACCGGAGCCAGGAGCTTCTGGGTCTTCCATGTGGGTGCAGGAAGGCCATCCTCCTCTGCTTTCACAGGCGCATTAGCAAGGAGCTGGATCGGAAGTGGAGCAGCTGGGACTCAACCAGCACTCATATAAGATGCCAACACGGCAGGCAGAGGCTTTACCTGCCGTGCCACAGTGCCAGCGCCAGCGTCAACAATTTGAACAATAATACAAAACTGTCCTCTTTAACTGACTTTTATTAATATATTTAAACATGAGCATTGTTCATCTGAGAACCCATGAAAGCTTAACTTTGCATCACTCTAGTCTTTCTGAGTATCCTTCTCTCCTTTCCATTTAAAAGGTGCCACAGTACACAGGGTTGTCTGCAACAAAGATAGAGAAGGTTGGATAGTTTACATACCTTTCCTGAGGGCAAGGGGTAATTTTGGAGAAAAGTAAACTAACAAACAAAAAAAGTATTTTATCAACAAAAGGCTCAATTAAGTGGGGAAGTTGATGCTGACAGTAAAAATCCCGAAGCCTGTGGCGAAAATCACGGAGTCATCTGGATTTCCTCCATCTATGTGTGCGTTTGTATTCATTTGGGCACACTGTCCATCACTAGCCTCGAGGCTTGGCCAGCAGCCACTGTAAACAAAAACAGACGCACCTCCACCACAGGTGGCCACTGTGGTGAGATAAGCTCATTCCATTGAAAGTATTGTCACACCTTAAACTGGTTAATTCATTGGTGTTTTGATTTGTGTTAAATGTTAGATCCTCAGGCTAGCGTTTGACATGGTTGGACTCTCCTTAGCAGTCAAACTTCTGTGACTGTCATCAATTTGAAAGTAAGTCAAAACGGTCTCTGAGGAGCCCCTATTGACAGAGTGTGTATGCACTGGCGGCGAGGCAGGAATCTAAGAATTTCACAGGGAGCCTCCTGGCTGATGGCTGTATAAATCACGGTAGTGATCAGGCCAACAGTGGCAGGTTAGAAGTAGTAAGGGGTCTGAAGTGTCGCCAGCCTTTGCCACACACCAACAGGTGTGATACACACTAACAAAAAAGGGAGTTACTGGAGATCCAAACAGTGAAGAGCAAATGTGTATTTAGAAAGCAAACTATTTTAAGGTCGTTTGCTGTGTAGAGAATAAATGGTTTTATGAATCTTTTTCTTTCTTGTTATGGTCCAAGACAATAAGGAATATTTATAATGTCAAACCAAAGTTGATAAGCAAAAGGTACCTTATGTTCACTGTCATCTGTTAAATTAAGCCAAGGAATTTTGTGATAAAGTTTAGAGATACTTCTACCAAATATGCTTAAAATGAAAAAAAAAAAAAAATAGGGGCTGGCATTGTAGTGCAGCAGGTTAAACCACCACCTGCAATGCCAGCATCCCATATGAACATTGGTTGGGTCCCAGCTGCTCTGCTTCTGATCCAGCTCCCTGCTAATGCACCTGGGAAAGCAGCGGAAGACGGCCCAAGCACTTGAGTTCCTGCCACCCAAGGGGAGACCCAGATGGAGTTACAGCCTCCTGGCTCCAGCCTGGCCCAGCCCCAGCCATTGTGGCCTTTTGAGGCGTGACCCAGTGGGTAGAAGATCTCTTTCTCTCCATCTCTCCCTCTATTCGTCTTTCAAATAAATAAAGTAAACCTTAAAGAACAAGTCTTGGCTCTGAAGCTTTACTTAGTGACTTGCATGGTGTGCACGTAGAAGGGGGCCACAGCGGCCCCTGGAACTCTGTGTCCTGATTCAGCACCACGGGGCTGCATGGCCTGTCCTGTGAATAATATCAGCATCATAGCTGTCATTTAATGAGCACCTAACGGTCAGGCGCTGTGTTAAGGTTTACGTGCATTAGCATATTGAACCCTCTTATCTCCATGTTAAAGATGAGGAAATGGAGGCATAGGGGCTACATAATTTGCCTGACGCTGTCCGTGTAGTAAGTGGCGGCGCCCAGAATGCAGCTCAGCCGGGTTTGCTCTCCCAGCCTAGAGGTTTGTGGCGAAGAGGAAAACGCTTTCTGCTGAGGGACATCATTACTGTGCCTTCCCACACGCTTTCAAAGAATGACTGAGAATTTCTTCCTTTATTTCTCACGTATTCCTGTGACCTTTTGTTTTCTCTGAATAATGGCCAAGTGGTTAGCCAGTCCTAATCCAGGATTATCCTGTGGACCCTAAATGTAATCACAATTGTCCTTTACTAGAGGGACTCCGGGAGAGTTGATGACAGGAGAGGGCGAAGGCCACGTGCCCATCAGGAGGGCTGGGGGTAGTGTGATGTGGGATCACAAAGCCCAGAACCAGGACTGCCTGCATGAGCAGGAAAAAGGACAGAGGATTTCCCCCAGAACCTCCAGAGGAACCTACTCGCTGGTACTTTGATTCCAGCCCCACAAGATTCATGTGGGACTTCTGGCCTCCAGAACTCTGTTGTGTTAGGCCCCACATTGGTGGTAGTTTATTGTAACAGCCATAGGAATCCAACACTCACACACACACACACACACACACGCCCATATTGCTTGCTTCTGGGCTTAGTTGCTTCATACCTTCCCCTTATATTTTTTTATGCATTTGTAACTGTTTTGTTACTTCCTGAATCCCACTGTAAAGTATGTGAATAACATATATGTAAAAACGTTGTCTCAGATAAAGTTATTTTTTACTTTGAGAGAATATCCTATCCTGTGGCTATTTCACGTCCCAGCCTTTCCTATGGCTGAAAAAGAAAAGGGTAAGGGAAGGGACCAATGTTGCTGAGTGTACAATGAAAGGAAATCTTTTCAAGGTGAGTAATCCACAAACTTCTAGAAAAATGCCCAGAGTAACAAGAGTTAAGCTAACTATGCGTGAGTCATATCTCTGACTGGAGTGTAACAGGCTTCCTCCACTCCCATCACTAGTTAGTAATTTTTCAGATCTATAAAAAAAGGTATGAGACTGGTATAAAAATACTTGCCCTTCACCTAGATTCATCAAATGCTAACATTTTGCTAGAGCTGTGAAAGCTGTGTGTATGATGAATAGATACAGAAATATACATAGATAATAGTACACTTGAAACCAAACTGCAGGGATCTGACAACTTAACTCCTACATCCTCATCTCCTAAGAGCAAGGACATTCTCCTGTTTTTCCTACATAACACCAATGTCATGGTCGCATGTAAGGATATTGACACTAATAGTCTAAAAGCACCTAACATTGTGTGCAATTGACAGTTTCTGTGTATGTGCCCCAAATATCTTTAATAGCTGTTTGCTTTCTGACCCAGGATCTAGAAGACTTATGCATTGTACTCGGGAATGTCTCTTTAGTTTCTTTTAATCTGGAACAGTCCCACTGTTATTTGTTTTTCATCATATTGACTTCTTTATCTTATGTTTTGCCTGACTCTCCTGCAGGAGAATGTAAATTTCGCTGGGTCAGGAGTTTTGGTCTCTTGTTTATTACTGTATTCCTAGCATTGAGAATGTGCTTGGCACATAGTAGAAGTTAGCAAATATTCGTTGGATGAATAGATGAGTGAGTGAATGCCTAAGTGATGCCAGTATAATGAGCACCATGAAAGGTGATTTGGGGGATGCCAGCAGAGCTGAGTCTAATCTGTTGTCTATGTGTACCTCTTACCTCTTGATACAGGCTGAACACATGGCTCATTTTACACATCAAGTGGGAAAATGTGTATGTAATAAATAAAATTGAGATAAAAATGCACAACTGAAAAAACTGGCTAAGAAAAGGAGGCATGGACCGGCGCCGTGGCTCACTAGGCTAATCCTCCACCTTGCGGCGCCGGCACACCGGGTTCTAGTCCCAGTCAGGGCGCCGGATTCTGTCCCGGTTGCCCTCTTCCAGGCCAGCTCTCTGCTGTCGCCAGGGAAGTGCAGTGGAGGATGGCCCAAGTGCTTGGACCCTGCACCCCACGGGAGACCAGGATAAGTACCTGGCTCCTGCCATTGGATCAGCGCGGTGCGCCGGCCGTGGCGGCCATTGGAGGGTGAACCAACGGCAAAGGAAGACCTTTCTCTCTGTCTCTCTCTCACACTGTCCACTCTGCCTGTCAAAAAATAAAAAAAAATAAAAAAAATAAAAAAAAAAAAGAGGCATGATAGTACGCACCTTAATAGCAAAACTCTTGATGAGCCAAACCGAGCACTGGGCAACAGCGATGTGACTAGCAAGAAACTTTAGACCAAAGACAAGAACAGAGGCCATAATGAGGAAGATGATTGTCTTGCCCTTTTTATTGGCTGTTTCGGTAATTGTGGTAATTTTGAGTGCCTGCTGTGTGCCAGACATTGTTTTGGTGCTATCCATATAGAACAGAACAAGACACAACGGCTTCGGGCGTGCAGTCCCTGAGGACCAAACAGTACCTGTGACAAGTGTGTCACTGGGTGCTGTGCTTTCACAAGGGAGGCAGCGTAGCACAATGGTGAAGAGCAGTGGCTTCTGCAAGGTGGCTCCAGAGAAGTCCTTCATCTCCGGGAGCCTGAGCTCCTCGGCAGTGAGATGGGGACAGAGAACAGCGCGCGCTCCGTGAACTGCAGAGGGACTCGAGGGAGGAAACGCGTGGAGACTGCCTCACATGGTTTCGCCTGGCATTTGTTGGTTTCCTATAAATGTTGTTATTTTCGTCATTTTTAACACCTACTAGTAAAGGGACTTAAAACCAAATACTGAAGAACAGTTAAAGGAGCCAGCAATGTTAAACTCAAAGAAAAGAAAATGAGAAACATGATTACTGGTTTCAAATAATGATGCAGCATGTGACCAGGGCTTGCTCATTCCATGTAGCCCCAGAAAATAGAATTAGTTCCAGTGGGCGGCAGTCACCAGGAAGGCAGATTGCACAATGTAAGAAGAGATTTTCTTAGCAATTAGAATTGACTGTAAATGAAGAGCGGCTTGGGGAGCAATGGATTTTCTGTCATTAGAAGTAATAAAGCAGATCCTAGACATGTGCCGTCCAGTATGGTGGCTGCTAACCTCATGTAGCTATTGAAATCACAATTAAACATAAAAGTTCTGTGAGAGTACTTCAGGAACTTCATGTGAAAGTGAAATTAAAAGATAAGTTCAGGGGTGGGCATTTAGCCTAGTGGTTGATGCCCACCTCCCACATTGGACTGCCTGGGTCTGATGCCTGGTTCCAGCAGGGGCTGCTTCCAGACCCTAGGAAGCAGAGTGACAGCTGCAGCAGTCAAGTTCCTGTCACCCATGCGGATGACCTCAGCTGAGTCCCTGGCTCCCAGGTTCAGCCCCAGAGCAGCATGCATTCGAGGCTTGAACCAGTAGATAGGCGCTTTCTGTCTTTCTCTCTTTATCCCTCTCTGTCTTGGTGCTTATCCGAAAAGAAAAAAGTGTTAATCATTGCTAATAAAAAAAAGTTAAAAGGTAAGTTATTTTGTTGTAAAAAAAAATTGAAATCTAGGCAGTTTTTCCTGAAATTAAAAAAAATATATATTTATTTGAGAGACAGACAAAGACATCCTCCATCCACCAGTTGACTTCCCAGATGCCAACAACAGCTGAGTCTGGGCCAGACGGAAGCCAGGAGCCCAGAACTGAGCAGAGCCCCTCACGTGGGTGCAAGGACCATCACCTGCCGCCTCCGAGGGAGTGCATCAGCAGGAGGCCAGACTGCATGCAGAACCAGGGCTCGAATCCGGGTATTCCAATGTGGGACACAGGCTGTGTTTTAATCACTTCACCAATTGCTTGTCTCTATGGTTTGTTTCATAGTACACATATTCCATGAACTTTTTGAAGACCCTCTGTAGAATAGTGGTTACCAAGAATGGGGGAAAGGAAAAATGGGGAGTTGTAGAATGTGTGTAAATAGACAAGATGGATTAATTCTAGAGGTCCGCTCTACAGCATAGTGCCTGTAGTCTACAGTACTCTGTTAGGCACTTAATGAGGGTAGATTTCATGGTAAGTATTCTACCATGCAAGCTTAGAAGACTCAAGGACACTTTTGGGGGGAATGAGTGTGTCTATAATCTTGATCATGGTGATGGTTTCATACGTGCGTGCATGTATCCAAATTCATCAAATTGTACAAATTAAATACATGCAGTGTTGGTGTGTCAGTTATATCTCAGTAAAGCTGAGTTGCTCCTTCATCATGTTAGCCACATTTCAAGTGTTCTGAAGCCACCTATGGCTCATGGCTACCTCCATATTGGACAGTGCAGAAAAACAACCATTCCAACCACAGAAAATTCTGTTGGACAGTGCTGTCCTAGTGGTCACTGGACAAAGACATTAAGGAGAAAATTCAGGAACAAAATTAGAAAGATCAGGTGGACTAGGGTGACTTCTATAGTTCATTCTAAAACTGAGTTTTAGGGGCCGGCGCCATGGTGCAGTCGGTTAATCCTCTGCCTGCAGTGCCGGCATCCCATGTGGGCACCAGTTCGAGTCTTGGCTGCTCCTCTTCAATGCAGCTCTCTGCTGTGGCCTGGGAAAGCAGTAGAAGATGGCCCGTCCTTTGGCCCCTGCACCCACGTGGGAGACTGGGAAGAAGCACCTGGCTCCTGGCTTTGGATCAGCACAGCTCTGGCTGTTGCGGCCATTTGGGGAGTGAACCAACGGATGGAAGACCTTTCTCTCCGTCTCTCCCTCTCACTGTCTGTAACTTTACCTCTCAAATAAATAAATAAAATCTTTTTTAAAAAAACTGGGTTTTATAGCTTCTGGAAAGACATCTTTTTCAACCATGTATTAGTGTAGAAAGAGTCACAGTTTTTAAGCTGAAGGGTAATACTCACAGAAATAAAGATGTTTACCATTTGGAGATGTTTTGTTGATTGGACTTAAAAATTGCTTCTTGCCAGCTCATCACTCTACTTAGAGGAATAAATGTTTGGGGGACAGGCCTGGCAATGGCAGGACCAGACAGTGCAGTAACCATTGCTTCTCTTTCCTCAACTTTTCCATGATTTGTTTAGTTCAGCCTGAAGAGCCTTTTGTGACACTTAAAAATCCCTGGGCGGGAAGAGGGGACTGAGAGGGCCAGTCATTCAAAGGCCAGGAGGGGTGAGTCTCGTGTCAGGATTTCTTCTGTGAACCCCAGTTTCTGCAGGTTTCCTTTTCCCTTTGCGCTCCAGTCAGAAGGAAAAATACTCACATGGTTATTAGAAATACTGGAGCAGTAAATTGTTTGAAGGACATGAAACACCCTTTCTTCTCTCCCTTCAAAGCCTTAAATGATACTCGTTTCATTGAAGCTTCCCCATCATTAAAAGCAGCCCTGTCCGGGTGATGTAATATGTGCTTTGGCTTCCAACTGAAAGAAAAAAGTCTCAAACAAACTAATCTTTGAGTCAT
The DNA here is from genome assembly GCF_964237555.1 of Oryctolagus cuniculus. Taxonomy (NCBI): domain Eukaryota; kingdom Metazoa; phylum Chordata; class Mammalia; order Lagomorpha; family Leporidae; genus Oryctolagus; species Oryctolagus cuniculus. The sequence goes on along the minus strand of NC_091432.1, from coordinate 18,837,462 downwards.
GCAAAATTTTTTCTTTTTTAATTTTAATGTTCTTGAGCATTCTGGCACCCTTTTACCAAAACCTGCCGTATGCAAAATCCCGTATCTTCTTTGAGCCAAAAATGAAGCCTGGTGTCACCTTCAACAGGTACAAATCCTTAGCCCTTTTCAAATATGTTATTTGCCTATTTTCTTTGGTACAAAGCAGTTCCTAAGGAGTCGTGTCCCAGAGAAACAAAATATAACACAGTAGAAGAGCAGTAGTTCTATGGACAACAGCACCTTCGCAAACCTAAATTTTTTGCATCTTTGTGGCTTCTGTTTAGAGTTACTATAGACTGGAAGCCAAGCTGTTTTCAATTTGACCCTTGGTTAAGATACAAACTACACAACAACAGAGGGTACCTTATTTCCTGTAATTCACGGAGAGAGAGACAAGAATGGACCAGACTAAGGAAAAACCGAATACCTGGTCTGAGGTGTGGCCAGAGAATCTGTAGCTTTAATAAGTGCCCCCATGTGCTAGTTCCTAAGCCTAGAAACTACCTTGGCCACATTATTTTATAAACACTTGCAGAGCACTCTTTCTGGATAATTTTTAAAATAAAACGGGTAACTTTTTTGTTGTGGTAACGTTGATATGTATGCAACATAAAATTTACCATTTTAACTAATTTTAATATAGAATTCTGTGGCTTTAAGTGTACAACCATCACTGGCCATTTGTAGAGTTTTTTCATCATCCCAAACGGCAACTCTGTATCCATGAGACAATAACTCTCCATTCCCTCCTCCTCCCCCTCCCAGGCCCTGGTAACTTCTATTCTACTTCCTGTCTGTATCAGTTTGCCTCCTATAGATACCTCATATTACTGAATAGGTAATAGATTTTTTATAAGATTTATTTTACTTATTTGAAAGACTTACAGAGAGAGGTAGAAACAGAGAGAGAGAGAGAGACCTTCTACCTGTTGGTTCTCTTCCCAAATGGCTGCAACAGCTGGAGCTGAGCCAATCCGAAGCCAGGAACTTCTTCTGGGTTTCCCACATGGGAAAACTGGGGCTTTAACCCACTGTGCCATTGTGCCGGCCTCCAGATAATTGATTTCTTTTTGACAGGCAGAGTTATACAGTGAGAGAGAGATAGGCGCAGCGCACCAGCCGCAGCGGTCATTGGAGGGTAAACCAACGGCAAAGGAAGACCTTTCTTTCTGTCTCTCTCTCTCACTGTCCACTCTGCCTGTCAAAAAATTTTAAAAAAAAATGTATTCATTAAAAGTGGTTACTGGGGACGGCGCTGTGGCATAGCGCGTAAAGCCACTGCCTGCAGCCGGCATCCTATATGAGCGCTGGTTTGAGTCTCAGCTGCTCCTCTTCCAATCCAGCTCCCTGCTGTGGCCTGGGAAAGCAGTAGAAGATGGCCCAAGTGCTTGGGCCCCTGCACCCATGTGGGAGACCTGGAAGAAGCTCCTGGCTCCTGGCTTTGGATTGGTGCAGCTCTAGCCATTACGGCTAATTAGATAGTGAACCAGCAGATGGAAGGTCTCTCTCTCTCTCTCCCTCTCTCCCTCTCTCCCTCTCTCCCTCTCTCCCTCTCCCTCTCTCTCCCCACCTCTCCTTCTCCCTCTGTGTAACTCTGACTTTCAAATAAATAATCTTTTAAAAAATGGGCCGGCGCCGCAGCTCAATAGGCTAATCCTCCACCTGCGGCGCGGCACACTGGGTTATAGTCCCAGTCGGGGCTCCGGATTCTGTCCCGGTTGCCCCTCTCCAGGCCAGCTCTCTGCTGTGGCCCGGGAGTGCAGTGGAGGATGGCCCAGGTCCTTGGGTCCTGCACCCCATGGGAGACCAGGAGAAGCACCTGGCTGCTGGCTTCGGATCAGCGCGTTGCGCCGGCTGCAGCATGCCAGCCGTGGCAGCCATCGGAGGGTGAACCAATGGCAAAGGAAGACCTTTCTCTCTGTCTCTCTCTCTCACTGTCCACTCTGCCTGTCAAAAAAAAAAAAAAGGTTACTAACTACTTGGTGATTTTAAATTCGATTTTCTCATAAAAATTAATAGCATGTTTTTTAAAAAATCCCTTCTTGATTATATTATTCTCAGGTGTTTTCATAATATTAGCAGCCACCAGAAAAAGCAAATAAATTATTATCAAAATAGTCCTAAAGTTCAAAAGCAGATGAATGGTCACTTTTTAATTTCTTTTATAAAAAGCATCAACTTCAAACAAATTTGAAGTTTCACATCTTCTATCCACAAAATGTAGTGCTTGGTTATAGCCCTTCTGGTTCCTTCTGGGTATCCCAATGAAACAAGGAACTTCTTCAGTGTCCGCACGGCTTCTGCTGTGAGGAGAAAGGCCCTCCTCTTGTCTCCGGCAGGATTGCAGATCCCTGTGCCAGAGGCCCAGGAAAGCACCAGGCACAGGGAATGCCGAGCAAAGGACATGCCAGTTCTGCTTATTATAAACCGTCTTCCTTCCACCTCTAAGGCCGGCTCTGACATGCTTGCGCCACCTTCACTGCCTGGCTCTCTGGAGTCTGATCTATTAGTAATACACTATGGCAGCCTGTGGTTGTACATTTTGTGCAATACTGTGGAACAGAACTACTACCTGTTACTTAAACCTCTAATTGTAAAATTGTGGGGGTTTTTTGTAGGATTTATTTGAAAGAGAAATAAGAGAGAGAGAGAGAGAGAGAGAGAGAGAGAGAGAGAGATCTTTCATCTGCTGGTCTACTTCTCAAATGGCCACAACACCCAAGGCTAGGCCAGGCCAAAGCCAGGATCCTGGAGCTTCCATCCTGGTCTCCCCTGTGGGTAAGTGCCCAAGTACTTGAGCCATCATCTGTCGCTTCCCAGGTTCATTAACAGGAAGCTAGATTGCAAGTAGAGTAGCAGGACTTGAACCAGCAGTCCCATATAGGATGCAGGTGCCCCAAGTGAGGCTTAGCCTGCTGTACCACAGTGCCCATCCCTGTAAACATTTGTTTTTTATATATCTTTGCCCCTGAGGTTGGACTTCAGTTTGATGATAAGCCACTGGACCAACTGGTCTTCCTACTCATTCCTGGGTTTCATTTAAAATAAATATATTCAGGTTTCTAACTCAAGTGTCTAAGGGTTTTCTGATAACCTGGATCCATCACTGTTTGAAGTTGACCCCTTGAGTTTATAACCCTATGTGTCACAGATTTGTAACTTTGAGGCAATCATTTATCTTGGATACTTAACTCTCTAAACTGTTCACTGAGCATAAAAGCAGGATAATAATACCACTGGGAACACAGGCTAGGCGGTCTGTTTCCCTTCTTCTCTCTGGCAGCGAAGATGCTTTCTTATTCTTCCTTCTGAATATTCCTCTGTGGTCTCTGGCCCAAATGAAGAAGTGCTCTCCGTGGCAGCAGCTTCCATGGCTGCCAAGAGGAACTTTGCCGCGCTGCCTTTGAAGTGGTGGAACAAAGCCCGTCCCAGTGCCGCGAGGATCTGGCACCCTGGAGACTCCTCAGGGCCCCTCCCACACCCTCCCCGGGAAGTTCTCTCCCTAAAGTTGTATTCAGGCTGAACACCCCTATGCAGAGAACACAGCTTTCCTGTAAAAACCTTGGTTTTCCTCCCAAAGCTGTAGGGAAGGTGGTGAGGGCCTTGCTCACAAGTGTTTTGAGCGCTGCAGATAAACATGTTTGATAACTACAGTCTTGCTTCTGTTGCCTTAGTGTACTCCTGGTTGGGGAATGTTTTCTTTGGTCACCTGCCAATGACAAGGATTAGCCTTTTCCTGAATTTAGGATTGTTTCTTTAACCTGTTATATCGGTAGAACAAGATTGGAAAATACTGCTAAATGTAGCAAATCGATACTGGAGGATGGTGACCCACTTCTTACTACCCTTTGCTGTTCGCTGACAGCCTACAGCCTCTGCGTGAGTGGGCTTGGTGGGCTGACCTCTGCTTGTCTACTTCAAGCTATGCTTTCAGTTTACCTCTCTTGCCTTAATATCCTAGACTTTAGAGGATTCTCCCAACCCCATGCTATGTTATAGCATCTAGTAGGAAATATTCCTTTGCATTTAAAGGCCTCTTCTGTAACAAGTTACTGTTTAGTTTCTGCACTTTGCCCCTTCCAGTTTCTATTTTAGTCCAGAATGGTTATAATTTCATTTTCTTTGAGGCAAGGTATGAATTTTTTTTGCTTTCCCTCAGATTTATTCCATGTTTGCAGCACAAGAAGTCACTGGCATACCATCCGTGTATCAGAAGCTAGTTGAGCTAAGTATATCTACTTTGATATTCCCCGTAATGTGTTTGCAATGTGTTTAGATTATGCTGGGGGTCTATCTCTTGGCTCAGGGCATTCTGAATTAAAGTTGAAGCCTTTAACCCATCGTTAGCGTTAGTTCTCTCCATCTCTTCTGACGAAAAGGAAATGAACTTCTATGGTAGTGTGAAGAACTTGTCATGTGAGTGCAGTTCATTAGAGAAGCGATTATTCACACTGGGGTCCTGGGCAGTACTTCAGAATATCCTTCCTTGAAGCTCTTTGTTTCTGTTTTTGGTAGAACAGGTTCTTGTTAAGAGAAGTCGATTATGTACAGATCTCCTCGAAGGCAGGGGATGACAAGTTATCTCTTGAAGTCACTCTTTAGAACAAACAAGCTACATTTTATTCCAAGGGAATTTTAACGCTGATCTAATTGAGAGAAACAGAACAGCCTGAAGCTAGTTTACAGAGAAGAATCCTTTTTAGATAGTGTTTGCTATTTGGCTTGCCAACCTCTAATTCCCAGTCACTTATGGTGAGTTTCAAGTATGGATAGTTGTGTGATGTGGTCAGTTTCCATGACTGCTAAATAAAATATGAATTTCTCCTGTTACTTGAAGGCTGTCTGTGGGAGGTCTTGATCCGGGTCTGCACATCACAGTTTAGTGGCTCTCAGCCGAACCCTGCAAACATCGTGTCGCTCAGCTAGGGAAAGAAAACCGCTCGCCTCCCCCTCAGTCCGGTGTGTCGTGCTCTGCCTGCAGCCATTCGCTTGTGAACAGTGACCTTCAGGACACAGCCTGAGTTCTTTTCCTCTCTCAGTCAATTCCTAGAGACCGCGGGCACCTTCTTTTGCTTTTCTCCTGTCAAGTGGAGAGAAGGGGCTGGCACAAGTGGCACAATTTTTACGCACTTCTCTCCAGCTGAGTACTCTGATCCTGCGTTAAAATAGGAGCCAGAAGACAGACAGTCTAGAAATCCTCAGAGCGACCGCGTATGACAGAGAAGATATTTATGTGAAGAAACATAAGTCCCCAGGACCTAAATTAAGCTGCCTAATCTCTCAGTGTCACCGCGGCCCTGCTTGTAAAAGGGAAACAGCCATAGCGAGGCTGCCTTCCTCTGGAGTCCGGGATAAACTTATTGGAATAATGAACTTAATTCTACTCTTACAGGGAACATGTTGTTGGCTTTTAGGAGAATGAACTGTTTGGGGTTCCCCGAGGGGCCTGACAATCTGGTACCTCTTCCAACATTCAAATAGGAGATTTGTCAAAAGCTAAACCACTGCCAAAAAGTAAGCCGTTCACTCTGTACGTAGATCAGGTCCGGGGGGAGGGGGAGGAGTTTTGAGCTCTTCCTTGGAAGAACTGTCAGTAACTAGTCACAAAGATGTCCATTTTTCTTTCTTTCTTTAAAAATATCTGAACAAGAGTGTAATTGTGTTTAATGGTTTACTTTGGGAAAACATTAGGTTCAGTGCTGAAACACATTAAATCAGATGATATCCGTCATGAAAAAGCCTCTAGAACACGCGTTCTTACTGCACTTGATCTTAGCCAAAAGGCCGAGAAGCGATAGAACACGCATTCTTAATGGAAGCAATATTGCCTCAAGGGGGAAAAACTGGTTCTTTAGGAAGAAAAAAAAATCAGGTGTCACAGTAGTTTGTGGCCCTCTGGTACCAAGACAAGAAACACAGCATATCTGTGTTATTAAAATTGGTGGGGATGGTGAGGTGGACAGCTCTGAAAAAATTTTCGAAAAGGGTGGAGGTAGTAAAGCAACAGGATTAGGGGCCAGCACTGTGGCGTAGTGGGTAAAGCCACCGCCTGCAGTGCCGGCATCCCATATGGGCACCGGTTCAAGTCCTGGCTGCTCCACTTCCGATCCAGCTCTCTGCTATGGTCTGGGAAAGCAGTAGAAGATGGCCCAAGTCCTTGGGCCCCTGTACCCAAGTGGGAGACCCGGAAGAAGCTCCTGGCCCCTGGCTCCTGGCTTTGGATTGGCGCAGCTCCGGCCATTGTGGCCATCTGCGGAGTGAACCAGCAAATGGAAGACCTCTCTCTCTCTGCCTCTGTGTAACTCTGCCTTTCAAATAAGTACATAAATCTTTAAAACACACACACACACACACACACACTGCTGTAGTCCAGAATGTCAAGAGTGCACACGCAGCTTTAGTTCCTCTCGCGGTGCGGTGGACCCTCATCGTGGCCAGGCTGCAGACCGGCAGGGTCAGCGCAGATCGGTGTTGATTAATCCCTCAGCCCAGGAGGGAGGGAGTGCACAGAAAACTTGAAAGAAGATGCAGTTCATACCCTACGGGGCAAGGATTTCAGACAAACAACTCAAACATGAAGTCCACCCGCTAGAACCAATACTCTGTACTTACATAAAGGGTGTTAAATCTTTAAGGTAAGATTTCTTTCTTCTCCTGCCTCTTTAGCCTTACAAAAAGGAACATCAAGGATAGGAATGATCTTCAAAGTACTTCATAAGAAAGCCAGATTGGGAGGAGGAGAGGGTGTGGTCCCCGAAGGCAGAAAGGGAATAATTGTCTAAATAATATAAAGTTCTAAGCATTCATTGAAGAAAAGAAAATTGGTAGGAATTGACATTTGATATTTAAGAAGTTTTAAGTTGGCTGTTTCTGCTAATGTTACTTAGCATTCACATATGCAAAGATTTTCCTTTCTGTCCTTCTAGTATGTCTCACATTGTTCTTTCATACACTGAAAATGGACGGAGCAACCCAAAGTTGACCTGCTGTGCACTGTGAAATCTGCAGGAGGTCTGTGTTCTGTTAGGCTTAGCCCTGAAACAGAAGAATATTCATATTTAAGGAGATATCTTTCAAAGCAGAGTTTTGCCCCAGCAGTTAAGACACTGCTTCAGGGGCCAGCTGGGCTGCAGTGGGGTAAGCTGCCACCTGCAACACCTGCATCCCATGTGGGCACCAGTTCGATTCCCAGCTGCTCCACTTCCAGTCCAACTCTCTGATAATGTGCCTGGGAAAGCAGCAGGGGATGGCCCAAACACTTGGGCCCCTGCACCCACGTGGGAGACCCAGTGAGGCTCCTGGTTCCTGGCTTCAGCCTGGCCAAGCCCCAGCTATTGTGGCCATTTGGGGAGAAAACCAGTGGATGGGAGGTCTTTCTCTTCCCCCAGCCCTCTCTCTCTGTAACTCTGCCTTTCAAATAAATAGTTAGGTCCATACCACCCATGTGGGAGACCCAAACTGAGTTCTGGTTCCCCTGGCCTTGGCCTGACCCAGCCCTGCCTGGCTGTTTTAGGCAATTTAGAGAGTGAACACATGGATAGGAAATCTCTCTCTCTCTCTCTCTCTGACTTTCACACACACATATATATATTTCCTCAATCTCTGAACTTACCTTACTTAATCATCCTATTCTGAATATACATAACCATAACTTGGAGGAAAGAGAAACAGAGATCATTTCTCCTGCATATCCATTTCAAAGTGATACTTGGGACAGTGAATTCTCTTTCTCCAAGCAAGCATTTATTTGACAAGCATCAGTCGCTGCGGGTCTTTAACTGCCTTATGGAAATCCACCCCAGTTCCCTGCCTATTGATTTCTTAAGATCATAGAAGAAGAAAATGGAAAAAATCCTGGAGGCCACAAGCGCCCTGATACTCATCTCCGCCTGGCAACGCAGTTCCAAACCCTAACTTACTGTCCTTTTCCTGGTTCCTGAGATCTCCACCCTTCAGCTTCTCTTTGTCACCCGTTGGGTGGGTGGAACCAAGCCTCAGGCACACCGTGGCCCCAGCAGCTGGGCTCCTCGCTCCCCCATCACATTGCAGACATTCTTTTCACATCATTTTGTCCTCTGTGCTGCATTCCCTCCGCTTGGCTTCGTTCCCTCTGTGCAAACTTCTGTTTCAAGGGACAGAAGTTTGCCAAGGAGATGTTGGCAGAGAGGGTCCAGTTCTCTCCTTTCTATCTGAAGAGCCCAGTGTCACTCATTAGCATATGAGAAGAATGGTTGTAAATAAACATCAAATGAGGTTAACGAGCTGCAGCTCATCAATATTAATGAAGTCCACCTCACAGCCCTGGAGGAGGTAGCAGTGGCTCTAATCACAAGAAGCAGTTTCATAAAACCCGAGTTCCAGGGCAGGAAGGGTTAGGTTCAGCCTGTTGGAATGTTTGTCATTTCATGACCCTAGGAATGCTGCAGAGAAAGGCTGTCAGATACCAGATCTGCGCTTGCAAGCCCCTCTTGTATTCAGATTACATCTGTTTGTCTCAACAGGTGGAAGCCTACAGAAAGCAGGCTCTATGTGCTAAGCCAGAACCAGGGGCGGGACGACTCCAGGTCATTCTGCAGTTCCCAAGTCAAAAAATGCGATCTCAAGAGTGCCAGGATTTGCTGTCTCATTGCCCTTGCAGAGTAGCTCATGGAACCCAAACTGTTGTCCCCAGTTTACTGAGGGAAGAACTGGGTACCTTCTAAGCCCGACATGATAGAGTGAGCGCATGTGCCAGCCCACGAGTAAGGGCCCTCTAAGCACTCTGCTTTAGTCATGTGGCCACACTGAGAGGATTCAGAGTAATGAGCACAGCTATCATGTGTTGAAGCCCTACTGTGTCGCAGGCATTGTCCTCAACATTTTGGATATATAACATATATAATCCTCACATCAGTCCGCTGAGGGTATTCCCATTTCACAGATGAGGAAGTTGAAGCTCACAGATTCTGTGCAACATACCTAAGATCAGCCATCTAACGAGTGGCAGAAGGAGAACTCAGATCTAGATCTGTTTGACCACAAAACCCATGTTCTGAGTCGCTACAGTCTATGGCATGTCCAACTCAGAAAGTACATGAACTGTGACATGCTCCCTCTCTTACGCAAGATGCATGCCCTTCTCCAGTCCAAGAAACCAAGTGCAAAGTAGTTTTCTGAAAATGGAATCAGAAGACTTTAGAATTATTTTTTTAAGTCAAGACACCTCTTTGAAATTATTTTTAGAAAGGGAACTTCCATTAAATGTGTTTTATATAAATTTGGGGTCAGAGAGATATGTGCATTGAGAGAGTGTCTGTGTGTGCGTGCTGAGTGGCAGTGATACCAATTTATCCAGCTTGCCACACCAGTTCCTTTTATGATTCAGCACACACCTTGCATGAGGTCAGTGACCGTAGAACACAGAGAGGCCGCCTGGCTCCCATGGCTGATTAGAGCCTCTGATCCCAGCCTCAGTTACGCTGTTTCTACAACTGAGCCTCCGGTTTATTACTTCAAGTTCACGTATCAGCTTCTTTATCAGTGATTTCTTTGGGGGTAGGACGTGTAGCCTGATGTTTCATCAGATGACTGGTCTCGCAAAAGCTGTGCTGACTGTTGTTAAAGACACTCACAGTAAACGGGGCGGAGGGTGAAACAGCCACTTCTCTGTCCTCTACTTTCCTCCTTGAAAACGCAGAGACCTTACTTGGTAGTTCTTACTTAGGCAAAGCGCCCAGGAATGTTTCCACAGAATGGCACCCAAAGCCCACCCATGCAGGAGCCCTTCCTGCCACCAAGGTAACCAAGCCTAGGAAGCAATTGAAACTGGGCCTTCCTTTCCCAGGCCTGTGGCTGTCAACTTGGCTCAGAAAGAGGCAGACTGATGACTTTTTCTTCTCACCCAGTCACACTACCACACAGTTCTCGTTTGAGCCTGGTCACATGGCTGTGCCTTCTTATGGCCAAACAAGGATACGCTGTTTCCATTCTTTGCACCCTGGGTTTGGCCTGGGCATCCTTAGATGAAACCTCAGGACCCCCCCAACCTTGATGCTTTTCCAGGGACAAATTGCATGCAGTGGTGGAAGGAGGAGCCAAGCTGTGCAGTGGAGCAGCGGATGGGGTGCAGTCGGGAGGTTTGCAAGAGCCAAGGGGTTAGTTCATTGCTGCTTTGTATATTCAGGCACACCAGAAAACTCAGATTAATAGGCTGTTTATTCTTCAGCATGTTCCTTGAATCAAAGGTCTGGATGGTATTATTCAAGAGTGTTTGTGCGAGCGCCCTGGAACACTCCTCCTGGGCTCCGCTCACTGGAGAGGAACGATTGGGCTCTTTCATTTCCTGGGCAGCATCCCTCTCGCTCACTGTAGTATAAAGGTCTGCAGAAGCTTTGTTCGAAGCAGCATCCTTTGTTCTGTCTGTATGAGGTCCTGTTACCTACAGCACTTTGGTCTGTTGGCATCGAATTATTTAATGTTCTTGTCATGGAGCTACCTGAACTTAATGAATGCAGGCCTCTCGCTTTCAGGGAGTTGTATTTTGTTTTTTTCTTTTTTTTTTCTTTTCTTTTCTCTTCTTTCCTTTTCTTTTCTTCCCCTCCCCCCTTTCTTTTTTTCTTTCTTTTTTTTTTTTTTCTCTATTTAGCACCAGTTCCCTGTTTGGGCAGTATTTCCAATTTTTCTTTCATAGTTGTTGAGAGGAATTTTTGCAGGTGGGAAGGAAGCATCCACCTGAACCCTATGTGGGGTGGCAAATGAGTATTTATCCTTCTTTCTTTTAGAAGATTCTCTTGAAATGGAATGACGTTTCTCCAGACCTTCGAATTGAAGTGTATTGAGTTATGAAAGCATTCCGGCCACCATCTCCACCTGCTGCTGTACAGATTTGTATTGGAGAAGAAAATTAGGAGGGAAACTGCTTCTCCACAGTCCCCTCCCGGTCCCCTCTCTGCAGCAGGATGCCTGCACCTCCATGGCCTGAAAAACGCCTTATTTTAGCTACCAAAATTCTTCTTTTTTGCATTTCTATTTATTTATCTTAATTTTATTTAAAAGGAATAGAGGCAGAGAAAGAGAAAGAGATCTTCCATCCATGGATTCATTCCCTACAAATACCCACAACAGCTAGGGCTGGGCCAGGCCAAAGCCAGAAGCGCAGAAATCGATCGAAGTCTCCCACATGGGTGGCAGGGACCCAAATGGTTGCGCCATCATTCACTGGGTTCCCAGGGTATGTTAGCAGGAAGCTGGATCAGAAACAGAATATCTAGGACTCAAACAAGGCCCTCCAATATGAGATGCAGGTACCCGAAGCCGTGTTAACCACTGCCTCACGCCACCCCTCAGGCCTTCCAAACTTGCACATGCACACACATGCACACACATAACATAGTCAGACCTCTCGGGCGTCCACTTAGCAGAGACATCCAGTAAATTGCACAGGTGCTCAAAGTTCACTTGTCACTAGAGACCATGCAAACAGCACAATATAGGCTCTCATTCATATCAACCAAACCCAGTACAAATAATAGGCAATAGAATCTGGCACAACCCTTAGTAGCCACAGCCAAGGGCCGGACAATGAAATAGGGTCACTTATCTGCACTTGAACTCTAGAAGCAGTGTGGCACCCTGGAGCACACAGGTCACCAGGAAGGCGCACCTTCGAGCAAGGGCAGTCTTCCCAGCCAGATGACACTGTCCCCTCAGCTCCCGCCCAGACCCACACAGCTGTTTGGATGGAGACCGCTGCCATATATACACTGAGACTAAGATATATATACACACCCTGGCGTTCGGCCTGATTCCTTCCGTGAAGTCCATCTGTTTATCCAGTTCCAAATCCCAGAAGGCAGTCACCAAAAAGTAAATAGTGAGAAGGGACAGCGTTTTTTTTCCTTCTTTCTTGATAAACATGTTCCAATGAACAAAACAGATTGTGCAAACACATTCCATCTAGTAAATCTTACCTCCCAGCTGTGTGAGAAGGGCTTGGAGGGGAGGCTGGGGAGAGAAGGAGGGTCTCCCCTCGAGCAGGAGAATGAGAAAGCTCAGAACGCCACGGGCCAGGGACACTCAGTCCTGTCCGCTGCTTGCGGGATGGGACTTTGATCCTCTCCCTCGTCCCAACCTCTCATCCCAGTCTGAGTCTCACCAACGATACAGACCTGGCAGCCAGCGCCAGTTCCCATGGCTGCACAGCTGGCCTGTCTTAGCGTCCTCTTCAGAGGACATGCGTGTCCGTCTGCCCACACCCTCCTCCCCTCCCACTGACCCCACTTGCAGCCCCTGGAGCTGCGGTGCCCCTCTGGGTTCAGACAATGGAGTGTTGCCCTCAGCACGCATCCGCCCTGTCTGCTTCTTGTCCATGCCTTTGGCTAGGAAAATGGGAGGCTGCGTTCAGATCAGGAACTTGGATTCCCAAGACCAGGGAACAAGCCCGAGAAACTGACCTTTTGCCGCAGAGGCGGCTGGATGTTTATGTGTGTCTGTTGGATGTCGAATTGGCTCACTGAACCATTCAGGAGTTGTTTGGAAGAATGTCCCCCTCACTCCTCATTTGCGGGTCAGATGCTTTGGATAATCCAGTGGAATTCTCTCTGCTTCGCTGCGGGTTGCTGCCAGACACAGAATGTTAAATCCTATCAGTCGGTGACTTGAAATGATGATGTGTGAAGCAGTGCTACGATTTGCGCATCCTGCACTCGCTCGCTCGCTCGGCCTGCTCTGCCAGCTCGCCATGGCGGTGCAGTGTGGCAAAACGGGGGAAGGCACAGTTTCTGCCGCCCTGGCCTTCCCTGTACTGAGAACAGTGTACCTGCCGCTGTCCCCACCTCCCCCCATGGCAGTATACATGAGTGTCTCCAGGAATCCGTATGCTTTGGAATTCTGTCTCGTTGGGTCAGTATCCTCCCAGGCCTAACAGACTGCAACATGCCAGACACAGAGAACTAGCATTTGTGTGCAGAATCGGGAAATGCGTCTGGTTCCCATCTCCCTCCTTCCCCCGGATCCCATGCTGGCTCCTCTCTGCTTCGTTCTCAGCTCAGATGACATTCTCCAGGAGGTTAGCCTTGATCACCCCATCGGATGTGTCCTGTCCTCAGCCTCTGTCTATCTCACCACTCTGTTTCACTTCTGTCATCACCTTGACCACTTCCCAAAGGTAATTTACTTATTTGCTTGTTGTCTTTCTCCCTCCCCCAACACACACACACACACACACACACACACACACACAGAATGTAAGTACTATGAAAATGGGGATTTGGGTCTGTCAGTGCTCTTTCCCAAGAACCTAGACTGTCCGCAGTACACAGTTGACACTTAATATTTATTGACTAAGTGACTAGGTAAGAATGGAGCACTAGGCCGGCACCATGGCTCACTTGGCTAATCCAACGCCTGCGGTGCCGACACCCAGGTTCTAGTCCCAGTTGGGGTGCCAGGTACTAGTCCTAGTTGCTCCTCTTCCAGTCCAGCTCTCTGCTGTGGCCCGGGAGTGCAGTGGAGGATGGCCCAAGTGCGTGGGTCCCTGCACTTGCATGGGAGACCAAGAGGAAGCACCCTGCTCCTGGCTAAGCAGCAGAAGATGGCCCAAGTCCTTGGGCCCCTGCACCCATGTGGGAGACCTGGAAGAAACTCCTGGCTCCTGGCTTTGGATCGGTGCAGCGCCGGCCGTGGCGGCCATTAGGGGAGTGAACCAACAGAAGGAAGACCTTTCTCTCTGTCTCTCTCACTGACTATAACTCTCTGTCTCTCTCACTGTCTAACTCTGCCTGTCAAAAAAAAAAAAAAAAAAAAAAGAATGGAGCACTTAAGAACTCCCAAAGCAAATTATACGTGGTTACCATCAGGAAATCATAGAGGCAGACAAATTGTTTGCAGAATGGAATGAATACAAACCTTCTTATATTGATTTTTTTAAAGATTTATTTTATTTATTTGAAAGACAGAGTTACAGAGAGAGGTAGAGACAGAGAGAGGTCTTCTATCTGCTGGTTCACTCCCGAGATGGCCGCAATGGCCAGAGCTGCGCCGATACGAAGCCAGGAGCCAGGAGTTTCTTCCGGGTCTCCCACATGGGTGCAGGGGCCCAAGGACTTGGGCCATCTTCCACTGCTTTCCCAGGCCATAGCTAAGAGTGGGATCGGAAGTGGAGCAGCTGGGTCTTGAACCGGCGCCCATATGGGATGCCTGCACTTCAGGCCAGGGCGTTAACCCACTGCGCCACAGTGCTGGCCCCTATATTGATTTTTAATAATGGTTTTAATTTCAAATCAAATGTGTTGGGTGGAAGACCACATACATTGTGCCACACTTAATTTCTTCTGAACTGTTCCCTGCTGAGTAGGTTAGGCTGGAGTCAGAGAGACCAAGTCCTGCAGACCTCCTTGTCACAAGCACCCGTAACTGAGGTCACAGAGGATGCAGTGCCTGGCTCTGCCTTCCCTAGGCAGAAGAAACTGGCTCAACAAAGCAAAGCAATTTATTAATTTATTAATTTTTTTTAATTTGAGAGACAGAAATTCTCCCATCTACTGGTTCACTCTCCAGATGTGCAATGGTCAGGGGCCAACACCAGAAGCCAGTAACTCAATCCAGGCCTCCCCCTGTGGGTGGCAGGAACTCAACTACTAGAGCCCTCACCACTGCCTCCCAGGGTCCGCATCAGCAGGAGTCAGGAGCTAGAGCCAGTCACTGACATGGGATACAGGCACCCCATCAGTGTCTTAACCACAAGCCAAATGCCTTCAGTTAAAACGGACAGCCCTGCCTGGGTATCTCCACCCTCTGCTGCCCTCTCGCCTGCCTCCCGTTCTCTCATTCCAGCAGGTGGGGTGTGACCTGACTGAATGGCCCAGTGTGAGCCGGTCTGACCGAAGAACACTTCCTTTTATCCTGGCAGACAGAAGGCACACGTCTCCCAGAAGTCCTTCACCCCGACAAGCAGTGTGAGCTGCTCACAAGTTACCCTTTGTCTTGTTTGGGCAAGATCAGTGCCCAGTGTCAAGGGAGAGAGATTAAAGATTAAAGAACCTCCACAGGAAAAGGAGAGGGCTTTTGCCTGGGTCTCTTAATTTGTTTTTTCCCACACAAGTGCATTCATGTTGCTGGGCTCCCTGGCTTACTTGCCGGCGGTTTGTAGTCATTATTATCATGACTTTGTGGTCTCGGTGATGGCAGGATGGGTTTCAACTGCTGTAGGTGACGCCTCCACGCTCCGCTGCTTTTTGTCTTATGCTGCTAAGAACTCTTCTGTTCATTGCAGCCTTTAAACCCAAGTCCACCCCACTCCCTCCCTGTCTTTTATTGATGCTGTGTTGACTTTGCATGCCTCTGTTAGTTCAGTTTTTGGAGCACCTGCAGAGAATTAACTCTCTCTCCTTGCTGCTGGGGATCACCCAGGCCTTTGATCTTCGAGTTCTGTACTTTGGGAAATGTCGAAGGACTGTAACCCCACCTAAGTACATAAAAGGTGCTGTAGTGTCTGTAGCCTGACCTTCCATACTAGCTCTCTGTAGGGACCAGAAGGTATTCGTGTCAACATCGATATAGATACCATGTACATGGTAAATGTTTACTACTACCGTACTGTGTTCTAAGCACCTAATATCTCATTTAATTTAATGTGAAAACTGGCCCCAGTTGTTTCTCTTTTTTTTCCCCAAAGAAATCTTTTATTTAATGAGTACAAATTTCATAAATACAGCTTTAGGAATATAGTGATTCTTCCCATCATACCCACCCTCCCACCCCAGCTACTCTTCCTCTCCCATTCCCAGGCCCATTCTCCACTAAGGGAAAAAAAAAAAAAAAAAAAAAAAAAAAAAGCCGTTCCTCAACAGTCAAGACAAAGGCTGCTCAAGTCATTCCTTCTCAAAGTGTCACTTTCGGCTGGCGCTGAGGCTCACTAGGCTAATCCTCCACCTAGCGGCGCCGGCACACCAGGTTCTAGTCCTGGTTGGGGCGCCGGATTCTTTCCCAGTTGCCCCTCTTCCAGGCCAGCTCTCTGCTGTGGCCCGGGAGTGCAGTGGAGGATGGCCCAAGTGCTTGGGCCCTGCACCCCATGGGAGACCAGGAGAAGCACCTGGCTCCTGCCTGTGGATCAGTGCGGTGCGCCGGCTGCAGCAGTCATTGGAGGTTGAAGCAATGGCAAAAGGAAGAGCTTTCTCTCTGTCTCTCTCTCTCACTATCCACTCTGCCTGTCAAAAAAAAAAAAAGTGTCACTTTCAGTTCCATAGATTTCCTTTTAGGTGCTCTTTTAGTTACCACAGATCAGGGAGAATATATCGTATTTGTCCCTTTGGGACTGGCTTATTTCACTAAACAATGATGTTTTCCAGAATCATCCATTTTATTGCAAATGACTGTATTTCATTTTTTTTACCACTGTGTAATATTCCATAGAGTACATATCCCATAATTTCTTTATCTAGTCTTCAGTTGATGGGCATTTAGGTTGATTCTATGTCTTAGCTATTGTAAATTGAACTGCAGTAAACATAGGGGTGCAGATAACTCTTATTTGCTGATTTCATTTCCCTTGGGTAAATTCCCAGGTGTGGGATGGCTGGGTCATATGGTAGGTCTATATTCAGATTTATGAGGTCTCTCCAAACTGATTTCTATAGTGGTTTTACCAGTTTACATTCCCACCAACAGTGGATTAGGGGACCTTTTTCCCCACATCCTTGCCTGCATTTGTTGTTTGTTGATTTCTGTATGAAAGGCATTCTAAGGGGGGTGAGGTGAAACCTCATTGTACTTTTGATTTGCATTTTCCTGACAGCTAATGATCCTGAGTGTTTTTTCATGTATGTGTCTGTTGGCCATTTGGATTTCCTCTTTTGAAAATGTCTGTGTAAGTCCTTTGCCCGTTTCTTAACTGGGTTATTGTTTTGTTGTTGTAGAGTTCTTGATCTCTTTATATATTCTGGTTATTAATCCTTTATAAGTTGCATGGTTTGCAAATAATTTCTCCCATTCTGTTGGCTGCCTCTTCACTTTCCTGAGTGTTTCTTTTGCAGCACGGAAGCTTCTCAATTTGATGTAATCCCATCTGTTGATTTTGGCTTTGATTGTCTGTGCCTCTGGGGTCTTTTCCAAGAACTCTGCCTGTGCCAATGTCTTGCAGGGTTTCCTCAATGTTCTCTAGTAATTTGATGGTGTCAGGTCATAGATTAAATCTTTAATCAATTTTGAATGGATTTTCATGTAAAGTATAAGGTAGGGGTCCTGGCTTCATACATCTGCATGTGGAAATCCAGTTTTCCCAGCACCATTTGTTGAAGAGACTGTCCTTGCTCCAGGAATTGGTTTTAGCTCCTTGGTCAAATATAAGTTGGTTGTAGAAGCTTGGATTGATTTCTGGCATTTCTATTCTGTTCCACTGATCTATCCATCTGTTTTTATGCCAGGACCAGGCTGTTTTGATTATAGCTGCCTTGTAGTATTTCTTGAAATCTGGTATTGTGATACCTCTGGCTTTGTTGTTTTTATTGTATAAGATTGCTTTAGCTGTTCGAGGTCTCCTGTGTTTCCATATGAATTTCAGCATCATTTTTTTCTAGATCTGAGAAGAATGTCTTTGGTATTTTGATTGGTATCACATTGAATCTGTAAATTGCTTTCAGAAGAATGGACATTTAGATGATATTGATTCTTCCAATCCATGAACGTTGAAGATTTTTCCTTTTTTTTTTTTTATCTTCTTCTATTTCTTTCTTAAATGTTTTGTAATTTTCTTTTTTTTTTATTTCTTTTTTTGACAGGCAGAGTGGACAGTGAGAGAGAGAGACAGAGAGAAAGCTCTTCCTTTGCCGTTGGTTCACCCTCCAATGGCCGCCAAGGCTGGCATGCTGCGGCCGGCGCACCGCACTGCCGATGGCAGGAGCTAGGTACTTATCCTGGTATCCCATGGGGTGCAGGGCCCAAGTACTTGGGCCATCCTCCACTGCACTCCCTGGCCACAGCAGAGAGCTGGCCTGGAAGAGGGGCAACCAGGACAGAATCCGGCACCCCGACCGGGACTAGAACCCAGTGTGCCGGCGCCACAAGGTGGAGGATTAGCCTAGTGAGCCACGGCGCTGGCCTGTAATTTTCATCATAGAGATCTTTGACATCCTTGGTTAAATTTATTCCAAGGTATTTGGCTTTTTTTTTTTTAATAGCTATTATGAATGGGATCCATATGATCTATCTTAGCAGTTCTTTTACAGCTGCGGCATTGTCTGTGTATTCAAAGGCTGTTGATTTTGTGTATTGATTTTATATCCTGCTTCTTTACCAAACTATTGTGAGTTCCATTAGTCTCTTGGTGGAGTCTTTTGGATACCCTATATATAGAATCATGTCATCTGCACATAGGGATAGTTTGACTTTCTCATTCCCAGTTTGACTCCCTTTTATTTCTTTTTCTTGTCTAATAGCTCTGGCTAAAACTTACAGGACTATATTGACTAGCAATGGCAAGAGTGGACATCCTTGTCTCATTCCGGATCTCAGTGGGAATGCTTCCAACTTTTCCCCATTCAATAAGATGCTGGCCATGGATTTGTCATAAATTGCCTTGATTGTATTGAGGAATGTTCCTTCTATACCCATTTGCTTAGAGTTTTCATCATGAAAGGATGTTATATTTTATCAAATGCTTTCTCTGCATCTATTTGTGTCTGTGTTCGTCAGGGAAATTAGTCTCTGTTGTATCTTTTTCAGGTTTAGGAATTAAGGTGATGCTAGCTCCATATAAAGAATTGTTTTCAATAGCTTTCAATTGAGTAACTTGAGAAGAAGTGGGGTTAGTTCTTTTTTAATGTCTGGTAGAATTCAGCAGTGAAGCCATCCAGTCCTGGGCTTTTCTTTGTTGGGAAGGTCTTTATTACTGATTCAGTTTTCATCTTGGTAATGGGTCTGTTTGGGTTTTCTGTGTCTTCATGGCTCAGTTTAGGTAGGGTGTATGTGTCCAGGAATCTATCCATTTCTCCTAGGTGTCCCAGCTTTTTAGCATACAGCTCTTTGTAGTAACTTCTGATGGTTATTTTTATTTCTATGGTGTCTGTTGTTATATTTCCTTTTTCATCTCTAATTTTATTAATATGGGTCTTCTCTCTCCTTTTTTCAGTTTGTTGGGCCAATGTTGTGTCAATTTTTTTATATTTTCTTTTTTTTATGTTTTGACAGGCAGAGTTAGACAGTGAGAGAGAGAGAGAGTTATAGACAGTGAGAGAGACAGAGAGAAACGTCTTCCTTCTGTTGGTTCACTCCTCTAATGGCCGCTATGGCCGGCGCTGCGCCAATCCAAAGCCAGGAGCCAGGTGCTTCTTCCCAGTCTCCCACGCAGGTGCTGGGACCTAAGCTCTTGGGCCATCCTCCACTGCCCTCCCAGGCCACAGCAGAGAGCTGGACTGGAAGAGGAGCAACCGGGACTAGAACCTGGCACCCCAACCAGGACTAGAACCCAGGGTGCCAGTGCCGCAGGTGGAGAATTAGCCAAGTGAGCCATGGTGCTGGCCAATTTTGTTTGTTTTTTCAAAAAAAACAATTCTTCATTTTGCTGATCTTTTATATTTTTTGCTTTAATTTCTTTTATTTCTTCTCTAACTTTAATTATCTCTTTTCTCCTACTGGTTTGGGTTTGATTTGCTGCTGTTTTTCTAGGACCTTGAGATGCATTGATAGCTCATTTATTTGGTGCCTTTCCAGTTTCTTGAAGTAGGCACCAATTGCAATAAACTTTCCTCTTAACACTGCTTTTGCTGTACCCCATAAGTTTTGATATGTTGTGTTGCTGTCTTCATTTGTTTCCAGAAAAATTTTGATTTCTCTTTTGATTTCTTCTGTGACACACTGTTCATTCAGGAGCATGTTGTTCAGTCTTCCTGTGTTTGCATATGCTCTAGAGTTTCCTGAGTTGCTGATTTCCAGCTTCATTGCATTGTGGTCCAAGAAGATGCATGGTATGATTTCGATTTTTTTGAATTTACTGAGACTTATTTTATGGCCTAGCATGTGGTCAATCCCAGAGAAGATTCCATGCACAGGTGAGAAGAATGTATATTCTGCAACTGTAGGTTTAAAAGTTCTGTAGATATCTGTTAGATCCATTTGGTCTATAGTGTTGATTAACTCTTTGTTTCCTCCTGATTTTCTGTCTGGTTGATCTGTCCATTTCTGATAGGCGGGTATTGAAATCCCCCACTACTATTCTATTTGAGTCTAGTCTCCCTTTAGGTCCCTTAACATTTCTTTTAAATAGCTAGATGCCCTGTAATTAGGTGCATATACATTATGATAGTCACATCTTCCTGTTGAATTGATCCCTTTATCATTACATAGTGTCCTTCTTTGTCTCTTTTAACAGTTTTTGTGTTAAAGTCTGTTTTGTCTGATATTAGGATGGCTACACCAGATCCTGTTTGGTTTCTGTTGGCACAGAATATCTTTTTCCACCCTTTCACTTTCAGTCTGTGTGCATCTTTGTTGGTGAGATGTGTTTCTTGTAGGCAGCAAATAGATGGGTTTTGTTTTTTAATCCATTCAGCAGTCTGTGTCTTTTAACTGGAGAGTTAAGTCCATTTACATTCAAGGTGACTATTGATAAGTAACCACTTTGCCCTGTTATTTTTCCATAAGTATTCTTATTTTTTACTTTGGATTTTCCTTGTACTTTTACTGAGAGCTTTCTTTCCTTTACCTTCTTCTGTAGTAATGACCATGTTTCTGTGTTTCTATGTGCAGCACATCCTTAAGCATCTTCCACAGGGCTGGACAGGTGGTGACAAATTCTTCCAGTTTCTATTTGTCATTGAAGGTCTTTATTTCACCTTTGTTCATAAATGAGATATTTGCAGGGTATATTATTCTGCGTTGACAGTTTTTTCCTCTTAAGGCTTGGACTGTATCTCGCCATTCTCTCCTACCCTGTAGGGTTTCTGATGAGAAGTCCACTCTGAGTCAAATTAGAGATCCTCTGAAAGTAATGTGGCATTTTTCTCTTTATGTTTTACCGTGGAGAGTTTGACTACAATGTGCCATGGTGAAGATCTTTTCTGGTCGTGCCTATCAGGAATTCTATGTGTTTCCTGTACTTGGATGCCCCTTTCTTTCTCCAAACTGAGGAAATTTTCTGTTATTATTTCACTAAAAAGGCCTTATAATCTTTTCTTTCCACACTTTCAGGAACTCCTAGAACACGTATGTTGGATTGTTTGATAGTATCCTGTAGATTCCCAACAGTGTTTTTCAGTTTTCTAATTTCTTCTTCTTGTATTTGGTTTGACTGTATAATTTCCTGTGCTTTGTCTTCTAAGTCAGATATTCTTTCTTATGCTTCACCAATTCTGTTCTTAAGGCTCTCCACTGAATTTTTTATTTATTCTATTAAATTCTTAATTTCCAAGATTTCATTTTGATTTCTCTTTAAGATCTCAATTTCGTAGGAGAAATTTTCTTTTATATCATGTATGGATTTCATTAGTTCATGCATTTGCTTTTGATTACTTCTAAGTAATCCTATGATCAATTTTTTGAATTCCATCTCTGGCATTTCTTCAATCTCATCATCTTCACAATCTAGTATTAGAGTGTTGTGTTCTTTTGGGAATGTCATGTCGTCTTCCTTGTTCTTTTTTGGACTGGTGCATTTGTGGGGATACTCATTGATTTCTTCTTTGATTTTTCACTGTGATGGCTTTTATCTTTGGACTATGTCTGATTGGATTAGTGGAGTGTCTGCTTTCAGGGAATGCCTAGAGGCGTGTGGTGGAAGTGGCCAGGGAACTCTGTTTAGTGCTCTAGGGTGAAGGGCATGTCTGAGGTGACACACCCAGGTTTGTTGTAGTAAATCTTTTTTTGTTGTTATTTTTTTAATATGAGGGGAGGTTTCTTGTCTGTTGGTACAGACTCAGCTGAGCTCCTCTCCTCAAAGGAGACCAATGCCTTGGCTCTAGCTGCAGTGAGAATATTATTTGTCTACTCTGCCACAAGGACCACACAAAGGATCTGTGCAGTCCTCAGTATAAGCTCAGATTTCCCAGCAGTTACCTCACCAGGTAACCAGGGAGCCCTGAGCGTGTGGAGCCTCCCCAGTGACTGCCCAATGTCCCAGCCACACCCTGAGTCCTCCCACGCAGCCTCAGTGTTCTCACTGTCCCAGCACACAAGCCTCCCACAGTCATGAGCACCCAGGTCCCTGTCTGTTCTCCGCTTGGCTGGTTGCTGGGCACATACATGAGCTGGCGCAGCTGTTACGTATGTCCAAAATGGCACCTGCTCTCTGTCAGCTTGTTACAGGACGAATCACCTGCTCTCTGTCAGCTTGTTACAGGACACCTCTGCAGGATGATCAGGGAGAGAGAAAACATGCCCCCCCTTTGTTTTTTCTCCTCTAGTTTGGTGGGTACACTCTCCCCCATGGGGCTCCAAGCCGCATTCCCTCTAGGCTCTTCCTGCAGCTTTTTCGCCAGCGACTTGGGCTGCTGCAGTCCGGTCTCGCTCTCCAACGCTGGTGTGGAGGCTCTCGGCTGGTAGGGTCCTAAGTTGCACGTCTTTGCTCTCCATGTAGGTCCACTGTGTCCCTCCGATTTGTGTAGAGTTTCCTCTGCTGTTTTCTCCCTAACTCCTCCCTGAGACTGCACCCCCAGGTGCTTCTCTATGATCAGTCTTATTCCTTTCCCCTCTTGCCTTGGACCCAGCCACGTTGGTTTCCTGCCGCTCCTCTGGAGAGCTTTGCAGCAGCCGTTCCTCCCCCACCTGGAAGGCCCCTCCCTCAGACGTCAGCATCAGTCACTCCTCAACTCTCACACTTGTGCTTGGGTGTTACCTTCTCCATGACCACTTCACACATCTCGCCTGACTTGCTCTATTCTGTCTGCCTTTATACTCACTACTAACGTATTACATTGTTTACTTCCTCATTTACTGTTTCCCCCACAACAAGCTAAGCTCCATGGGGACAAAAAGCTTATCCATTTTGTTCCCTAATGTATTGTAAGCATCTAAAAAATGTCTAGCGCACAGCAGAAGCGCCATACTGTCTGTCAAATGAGTGAACTTGCTCAGAAACCTTGTGTGGTAGGTGCTCTGTTATCCCCTGTTTAAAAGATGATAAACTTGAAGCTCAAGAACTGTAACTCCAGGCTGGTGCTGTGGTGAAGTAGGTTAAGCCTCTGCTTGTGGTGCCAGCATCCCATATGGGCACTGGCTCTAGTCCCGGCTGCTCCTCTTCCAATCCAGCTCTCTGCTGTGGCCTGGGAAAGCAGTAGAGGATGGCCCATGTGCTTGGAATCCATGTAGGAGACCTGGAAGAAGCTCCTATCTTCAGAGAGGCCCAACTCCAGCCGTTGCAGCCATTTAGGGAGTGAACCATCAGATGGAAGACCTTTCTGTCTGTAACTCTATCTCAAAGAAATAAATAAAATCTTAAACAAAAACAAACAAACAAAAAAACTGTAACTCATTTGCCCCAGATCATTTATCCAGAAGCAGTGAAGCTTGGATATAAACTCAGGATTGACTCCAAACAACGCGCTTTTGACCACAAGGTCACTCCTAAGAGTCATTGGAATTATTTGTTTAAAAATAGACTCCCACACCCTGAGCTCAAGGATTCTGACTCTGAACCAGAGATTTGGAATAGAGATGATTCATGATTCGTATTGTTAAGAGCTTGCTGTCTACATAGGCATAGAGAAAAAAAAATTTCATTGAACAGTTTTTAGCAAGTGGTTTTTTGAAGGCCTGTTCATTCTTTCCAACTCAGTTTCCTCGTCTGTGAAATGGAGATGATACTCACTTACTTATCTGAGAGCAAAAGGCCAGATCTGTGACCCCATGATTGATTCCACGGCTTTATTAAGCTGTCAAATCACACAATGGACTGACTCCAGTGCTGAGAACAGTGATAAGGTGGGAATGGGGCACACTGACAAATCAATCAGTAATTCAGCCATCAATAAACAGTGGAACACTTGAAAGCACACGCCTTGGATTCCAGTGGACCCGTCATTCCGAGCCTGAATGTGCTATGTGCTAGTTACGTAACCACCGCGCAAAGCCCCTCACCTGCCTGTGTCTGCGAGTGGGATGAAGACGACACTTCCGTTTTGGGATTCTTGTGAGAGATTAGGTGACCAGAATGATGCACAGCAGTTAGGTGGCTCCCGACAGATAACTAAGGTGAGGCAGTGTAGAGCAGTGATAAAGCGGTTCAGACAGCAAACAGAGAAACTCAGAAGAGTTTCACAGTTTAACAGCTCACTGTTTATATTATGAAGCTTGGGAGCCCATGTTTTGTTATTTCTTATATAAATTACATGGAAATACTTTCAGAACACATTTAAATGTACATATAATGGCCCCCCATGCCTTTTTGTTTTGTTTTGTTTTGTTATTTGACAGGTAGAGTTATAGACAGTGAGAGAGAGACAGAGAGAAAGGTCTTCCTTCCATTGGTTCACTCTCCAAATGGCCGCTACGGCTGGTGCTGCGCCAATCCGAAGCCAGGAGCCAGGTGCTTCCTCCTGGTCTCCCATGTGTGTGCAGGGGCCCAAGCACCTGGGCCATCCTCCACTGCCCTCCCGGGCCACAGCAGAGAGCTGGACTGGAAGAGGAGCAGCCAGGACTAGAACCTGGCACCCCTATGAGATGCCGGTGCTGCAGGCAGAGGATTAACCAAGTGAGCCATGGCACTGTCTCCCCCCATGCCTTCTTAAAAAAATTTATTTACTTGTTGAAAGGCAGAGTGACAGAAAGAAAGAGACAGAGAGAAATTATTCTTCCATCTGCTTATTCACTCCACAAACGGCCTCAACAGCCAGGGCTGTGCCAGGCCAAAGCCAGGAGCCTGGAACTCCATCTGGGTCTCCCAGGTGGGGGGCACTTGTGCCATCATCCGCTGCCTTCCCAGGCACATTTGCAGGGGCTGGACAGGAAGCAGACATAGCCAGGACTCAAATGTGGGATGCTGGCATGGCAAGCAGTGGCCAGCCCCTGTCTTCTTCTAGCTGGAACTTATCTTCACATCTAAGCATCACCTTTATAGTCATTAATCATTTTACTCTGCTGGAAAAAACTTGCCTTCAGAACCCCCTGAAGAGTGTACCTTACATGCATCCAGATGGCTTTTTTTTAATTTTTTTATTTTTATTTTTTTGACAGGCAGAGTGGACAGTGAGAGAGAGAGACAGAGAGAAAGGTCTTCCTTTTGCCGTTGGTTCACCCTCCAATGGCCGCCGCGGCCGGCGCACTGCGGCCGGCGCACCGCGCTGATCCGATGGCAGGAGCCAGGAGCCAGGTGCTTTTCCTGGTCTCCCATGGGGTGCAGGGCCCAAGCACCTGGGCCATCCTCCACTGCACTCCCTGGCCACAGCAGAGAGCTGGCCTGGAAGAGGGGCAACCGGGACAGAATCCGGTGCCCTGACTGGGACTAGAACCTGGTGTGCCAGTGCCGCTAGGCGGAGGATTAGCCTATTGAGCCGCGGCGCCGGCCCCAGATGGCTTTTTAAAAACTTCTTTTCCTGCTGCTCTGTTCGCTCGTGTTGCCACTGCCTCATTGCTCTCTGCTGTCCTCCACCTGCCTTTCGTGGTTCATCTTCCTCTCCTGATTTACCTTGTCTGTGCTGAGAAACCAGATGACCAAACTTGTTAAAAGTGAGTGAAATCAGAGTGTGTTTCCGGAGTCTTTAAGTTAGTCACAGAAGCTTACGTGTTTGAACTTGGTGAAATCTCTTTTGCCCACTTAGAGTCTCATTGGCGTTAGATATTTGAGACTGCTGGTGTTAATTTTTTATAAATGTTAGCTTATTCTTGCAGGTGCATTCACAAATATGAATCCAATGGCTTCTTAATGATGTAGGCAGCTTAGGATCCCCCCGTTTTTCTGAGTCTTTTTTTTTTTTTTTTGACAGGCAGAGTGGACAGTGAGAGAGAGAGACAGAGAGAAAGGTCTTCCTTTGCTGTTGGTTCACCCTCCAATGGCCGCTGTGGCCAGCGCTTTGCGGCCAGCGCACCGCGCTGATCCGAAGGCAGGAGCCAGGTGCTTCTCCTGGTCTCCCATGGGGTGCAGGGCCCAAGCACCTGGGCCATCCTCCACTGCACTCCCGGGCCACAGCAGAGAGCTGGCCTGGAAGAGGGGCAACCGGGACAGAATCCGGCACCCCGACTGGGACTAGAACCCGGTGTGCCGGCGCCGCAAGGTGGAGGATTAGCCTAGTGAGCCACGGCGCCAGCCTGAGTCTTTTTTTTTTTTTTTAATTTATTTATTTATTTGAAAGTCAGAGTTACACAGAGAGAGGAGAGAGAGAGGTCTTCCATCCTCTGGTTCACTCCCCAATTGGCCACAATGGCCGGAGCTAAGCCCATTTGAAGCCAGGAGCCAGGAGCTTCTTCTGGGTCTTCCACGCGGGTGCAGGGGCCCAAGGACTTGGGCCATCTTCTACTGCTTTCCCAGGCCATAGCAGAGAGCTGGATTGGAAGTGGAGCAGCCGGGACTTGAACCGGCGCCCATGTGGGATGCCGGCACTGCTGGTGGCGACTTTACCTGCTACACCACAGCACCACCTCCACCCCCGCCCCTCGTGTTAGTTAATTTTTAAATGGACTCCTTATTACTGTCTAGGATATAGACACCTGGAAAACAAAACATTTTCATTGTTCTCAACATTGGAAGTTAGTCCTTTTTGTGACTTCATAACTTAAAGGAATCTTGGGAGCCCACAGAATCATAGATCTGGCCTTTTGCTCTCAAGTAATAATTTTTATCAGGGCTGGTGCTGTGGCAAAATGGGTAAAGCTGCTGCCTGCAATGCCAGCATCCCATATGGATACTGGTGTGAGTCCCAGCTGCTCCACTTCCAATCCAGCTCCCTGCTAATGTGCCTGGGAAGGCAGCAGAAGGTGGTCCAAGTCCTTGGGCCCGTGCACCCACATGGGAGGCCTGGAAGAAACTCCTGGCGCCTGGCTTCAGATTGGCCCAGTTGCAGCCATTTTGGCCATTTGGGGAGTGAACCAGCTGATGGAAGATCTCTGCCTCTCCTCTCCATCTTTAATTCTGCCTCTCAAATAAATAAATAAATCTTTAGAAAGAGCATTTTTTATCCCCATTGTACAGATGAAGAAGCCAAGGCCTAAAGGGTAGTAGCTTGCTCAAGTGAGGTAGTGCAGAGCCCCAGCAGGTGCCGCACCCCTGAGACAGTTTATGCTTTTGCTTCCCTTTTGCTCTGTGGCACTTTTCCCAGGAGGAAACAATCATCCTGGACTCCAGAAGGTAGGAATCCATTCATGATCAGGAAATGATTAATGATTAGGAAAATGCAGTCTCTGGGGCGTGTTGTAGCTATTCCGTTGCCTGCCCTGGCTTTGATGGGTGTCCCCCCCCCCGCCGCGTCTGGTCCCTCACTGTAGGGTGTGTCACCTTTCTGGGCCATCAGTGAGCCTGAAGGTCTCCACAAGGGAGGACCAAGGGGCATTTTAATAAAATCCAAAAGCATAAAGGATGATAATAAAAGGCTATCAGCTTAATCAGTCCGTGATTTTCATCATGGCCAAAGCGAGATACAGGAAGAGAGCTGTGTGACATTCCGGTGACAGTGGGGACAGACGGAGCCCTGAGAATGAGGGAGCGGGACATAGATTGCTGAAGGAAGGGGGCGGAGCTGACAGTCTCTCCACGTGGGTTCCTCCCTTCCTTTATCCTTCTGTGCAAGATACCACACACCACCCAGATTTAATCATCACTGTGAGTTTGACAGCTGCCATTCTTTCTTCTCCCTGTGCACACTTATATTTCTTCTCCCCTCTTGTAAAGCAAAGAGGGTGCTGGGCACTTGACCTCGTGGGTAAGAGGGTGCCTGGGACGTCCTGGTCCCACCTCGGAGTCCCTGTGTGCGATGCGTGGCTCTGCTCCTGATTCCAGCTTCCTGCCAGCGTACACCTTTGAGGGCACAGGTGATGGCGCAAGCAGTTGGGTCCCTGCCCCCAGTCGGGAGACCAGGACTGAGTTCCCTGCTTCTCCCGGCCCAGCCCCGCTCATTGTGAGCATCCGAGGAGCGAGTCAGTGAATGAGAACGCTCTTTGTGTGTCTGTCTCTCTCTCTCTTCTGTCCTTCTGCCTTTCAAATAAATAAAACATTTCCAAAACAGCAAAGATGAGACCATACTGAATATTTTTTATTATTATTTTTTTTTGACAGAGTGGACAGTGAGAGACAGAGAGAAAGGTCTTCCTTTTGCCCCTTGGTTCACCCTCCAATGGCCACCGCGGCCGGTGCACTGCAGCCGGTGCACCGCGCTGATCCGAAGGCAGGAGCCAGGTGCTTCTCCTGGTCTCCCATGGGGTGCAGGGCCCAAGCACCTGGGCCATCCTCCACTGCACTCCCTGGCCACAGCAGAGAGCTGGCCTGGAAGAGGGGCAACCGGGACAGAATCCGGCGCCCCGACCGGAACTAGAACCCGGTGTGCTGGCGCCGCAAGGCGGAGGATTAGCCTAGTGAGCCGCGGCACCGGTCATACTGGATATTACCATTTGTATTTTGCTCCGTCCCGTTAACATGAGGCTATCCAGCTTATTTTCGTCTAAGTCCATTTGGTCAGATGAATTGAATCATTGCCGCGAATGCTCCCAGAGAGGAGTTGTTCACCTGGAACTGCAAGTTCAGCTGGCCACCGTGGCCAGGCAGCAACCCCGGTGTGCCCCGTGGTGCGTCGGCGAGGGCCCCCGCTCCGGCCGAGCCAGGCCGCGCAGGGATCCCTCTCCTGATTTTCTCAAAAAGTGGCATCTGAAATCGAGCTTGTGTTCTTGGAAATATCCTGACTTTTTTAATGTGTTAGCTCACAATGTTAAAAACAGTTCAGTTCAGGCCAAACAAAACCTGCCTGCCAGCCACGTTCTCCTCCAAACAGTGAGTATGAAGAGGTTCACGAGCATTGACGCCCGCCTCCTCACAGCGGTCTTTCTGCTGAAGAACCACAGGAACTTCTTCTGGATCTCTGTGTGGGCGAGGGAACCCAAGTGCGGGGCCAATCATCTGCTGCCTTCCTGGATTTAGTAAACAGAACCTGGGTCAGAGATGGTGTCGCTGGGACTCAAACTGGCACTCCAGTTCGGGATATGAACATCTCAAGTGGCAGCTTAACCTGCTACGTGACGACACCTACCCCCATTTCTTTTTTTCTTTTCTTTTTTTTTTTTTTTTTGAAAGATTTATTTATTTATTTGAAAGGGAGAGTTACAGAGAGGCAGAGAGAGAGAGAGAGAGAGAGAGGTCTTCCATCCGCTGGTTCACTTCCCAGATGGCCACAACGGCCGGAGCTGCGCCGATCCGAAGCCAGGAGACAGGAGCTTCTTCCAGGTCTCCCAGGCAGGTGCAGGGGCCCAAGCACTTGGGCCATGTTCTACTGCTTTTCCAGGCCATAGCAGAGAGCTGGATCGAAGTGGAGCAGCCAGGATTCGAACCGGTGCCCATATGAGATGACTGCACTGCAGGCAGAGGCTTTAATCCACTGTGCCTAGCACTGCTCCCCCCAATTTCTTTTGAAAGAAGGCATTTCTCTAAAATATTTTTTCTCTAGATTATTTAATCCATACTACTTGTTATGAACCCTGGACTTATTTTCTTCTACTATTTTACAAATTTACTCTGAATTTTCACCATATTTTGAACAGCAGCATTTGTTGTAGTTGATGATTCGTGGTTTATTAAACACATGATTTTATTTTAAACATTATTACAGCTTTATGTTTACTGTTCTTACTCATCACTTGAATAATGGTCTTAAAATACAGAACTTCATGAATCCACTGCAGCACTATACTTAAAAAAAAAAAAAAAAAAGAAAGAACTATGGGGGCCGGCACTGTGACGCAGCGGGTTAACACCCTGGCCTGAAGTGCCAGCATCCCATATGGGCACCGGTTCTAGTCCCAGTTGCTCCTCTTCCGAACCAGCTCTCTGCTATGGCCTGGGAAAGCAGTAGAAGATGGCCCAAGTCCTTGGGCTCCTGCACCTGTGTAGGAGACCCAGAAGAAGCTCCTGGCTCCTGGCTTCGGATCGGTGCAGCTCCGGCCTTTGCGGCCAACTGGGGACTGAACCACCGGATGGAAGACCTCTCTCTGCCTCTCCTCTCTCTATGTAACTCTGACTTTCAAATAAATAAATAAATATTTAAAAAAAAAGAAAGAACTAGCAATGGGGACAGGCATTGAGCCTAGCAGGTAAGACTCCCACTGCCCACATCTGAGTACCCGGGTTCGATTCCTAGCTCCAACTGCTGACTCCCAGCTTCCTGCCAACGCAGAGCAGGAGTGACGGCTCAGGTAGGTGGTCCCTGCCACCCATGTAGGAGACCTGGACTGAGTTCCTAGCTCTTGCTTCAGCCAAGTGCAAACCATGGCAGGCATTTGGAGAGTGAATTAGCAGAGGGGAACTCTCTTCCCCTTCCCCCTCCCTCTTGGGAAAAAGGAAGAAGGGAAGGCAGGCAGGCAGGAAGGAACCAGCAATGAGGAAGAGTCAACACCCTGCCCTCTTGGAGATTACATTCTAGGAGGGAAGCAAGTAATGGCGTTGAAAAGTGCACACTAGATCATACGTAAGAAAAACCAAGCAGAAAAACGAGACAGAGAGTGATAGAAGGAGAGCTGCTGTTTAAACAGTATGGCCAGGGCAGGCCTTTCTGGTAAGATGGCATTCAAGCCGAGACCTGAGGAGTAACGCTGGGCAGAGGAGAGAGCACACACAGAGCCTGGGACAAGAGTGTGTTTGCCGTAGGAAGCAATGGCAGAGCTAGCGTGCCTGGAATATTCTGAGCAAAGGCGGGTGGGAGATGACAACAAGAGCCCCTTTTATGTAGAAGGTGGGAGAAAGCAATTTAAAACATTCCACAGGTGAGAAAACAGGGCTCACCGCAATTTGCCAACCCACAGAGCTAGGAAGGTGTACAGATGTGTGGAACCCAGGCCTGTCCGGTGTTCTTGGCGACCACATCAGGCTGCACTGGAAAGCAGTAAACTGGGTTTCACGGCCTTTCCACTCTTCTAGCAGTTACGTGCTGCATGGGTTCCAACTATCTCCCACCCAGTGTTTGTGTCACTGTTCCCACCATAGGACTGCCAGAGAGAGAATACTAGAATCTTAGACCCAAGAAGAACCTGAGGACTAAAAGGTTTATTTTATTTTTTAATAAATGTATTTATTTGAAAAACTTACAGAGGAGAGGCAGAAGCAGAGATACAGAGAGAGATCTGTCCACTGGTTCACTCCCCTAATGGCTATAATGGCCTGGGCTGGGCCAGGCCAAAGCCAGGAGCCAGGAGCTTCCTCTGGGTCTCCCACATGGGTACAGGGGCCCAAGCACTTGCTTGGGCACTTGGGCTGCTTTCCCAGGCACATTAGCAGAGAGCTGGATTGGAAATGGAGCAGCTGGGACTCGACCCAGCATCCCTGTGAGATTCAGGCGCTGTCTGTAGGCGGTAGTTTACCTGCTATGCCACAGTGCCGGCCCCTGGTTTGCACATTTATTTTCAAGGCAGTTCTTTTTTTTTTTTTTTTTTTTTTTTTTTTTAATTTTTGACAGGCAGAGTGGACAGTGAGAGAGAGAGACAGAGAGAGAAAGGTCTTCCTTTGCCGTTGGTTCACCCTCCAATGGCCGCCGCTGCAGCCGGCGCACCGCGCTGATCCGATGGCAGGAGCCAGGAGCCAGGTGCTTTTCCTGGTCTCCCATGGGGTGCAGGGCCCAAGCACCGGGGCCATCCTCCACTGCACTCCCTGGCCATAGCAGAGAGCTGGCCTGGAAGAGGGGCAACCGGGACAGAATCCGGCGCCCCGACCGGGACTAGAACCCGGTGTGCCGGCGCCGCAAGGTGGAGGATTAGCCTATTGAGCCACGGCGCCGGCTTTCAAGGCAGTTCTTAATGGTCTTGCTTTTTAAAAACCTTTTGATATCCTCTCACTGCTCATATTTTTACTTCTGTTTTATTAACTTTTTTATGATTTATCTATTTATTTGAAAGACAGAGTTACAGAGAGGGAAAAGCAGAGACAGAGGCAAAGAAGCCTTCCATTTGCTGGTTCACTACCCAAATGGCGAAAACAGCTGGGGCTGGGCCAGGCTGAAGCCAGGAGCCAGGAGTTTCATCCGGGTCTCCCATGTGGGTGCAGGGGCCCAAACACTTGGGCCATCTTCCACTGCTTTCCCAAGCACATTAGCAGAGAGTTGGATCAGAAGTGGAGCAGCCGGGAATCACACCAATTTTCTTAATTTTTAAAATGCTATACGTGGAGGCCAGTGCTGTGGTGTAGCAGATAAAGCCACCACCTACAGTGCCGGCATCCCATATAGGCACCGGTTCAAGTCCCGGCTGCTCCACTTTCAATCCAGCTTTCTGCTATGGCCTGAGAAAGCAGTAAAGGATGGCCCAAGTCTTTGAGACCCTGCACCCACGTGGGAGACCCTGAAGGAGCTCCTGGCTCCTGGCACAGCTCCAGCCATTGCGACCTTCTGGGAAGTGAACCAGTAGATGAAAGACCTCTCTCTCTCTCTCTCTCTTTCTATCTCCCTCTCCCTTTCCCTCTCCCCTCTTCTCTCTCCTCCCTCTCTGTCTCTCTTAGGTGCAGGGGCCCAAGGACTTACACCATCTTCCACTGCTTTTTAAGGCCATAGCAGAGAGCTGGATCAGAAGTAGAGCAGCCGGGACTTGAACCAGTGCCCATATGGGATGCCAGCACTGCAGGTGGCGGCCTTACCTGCTATGCCACAGCGCCAGCCCCAGTAAATAAATCTTAAAAAAAAAAAATGTTATACATGAACATGACAAATTTCAACAGGTCAGGAGGGTTCACAGTCTGATTTACTTCAAGATGTACTTAGTCTGGGGCTGGCGCTGCGGTCTGGCTGGTAAAGCCACCGCCTGCAACACCAGCATCCCACGGGGCACCCGTTTCAGTCCCGGCTGCTGTCCTTCCCGTCATGAGGGAGCCCGTAAACGAGCCCAGACTCCAGTGAGTGAGATCAGACTTCGTCTCTTAGAATCCTGTGCATAAAGAAACTGAGTGGGTGGGTTCATCCTTTGATGCCACTTTGAGTGTTTTTTAATCTGGTGTCCCTACTTTTTTTTTCTTTTTAAAGATTTAATTATTTATTTGAAAGGCGGATTTAGAGAGAGGGAGATTCAGAGAGAGAGAGAGAGAGAAATCTTCCATCCACTGATTCACTCCCTAAATGGCTGCAACGACCAGAGCTGGGCCAATCCAAAGCCAGGAGCCAGGAGCTTCTTCCAAGTCTCCCACGTGGGTGCAGGGGCCCAAGCATTTGGACCGTCTCCTGCTGCTTTTTCAGGCACATCAGCAGGGAGCTGGATCGGAAGTGGGGCAGCCGGGACTCAAGCCGGCACCCAGATGGGATGCTGGCGCCACAGAAGGCAGCGTAACCCACTGCACCACAGTGCCAGCCCCCTGCCTCTACTTTCTGTGCCTGCCAGTGCCAGTGAAAGGTAAGGTCTAGGGTTCAGAAAACCTAACTATGGTGTCATTTCCCAGGATGGGGGGGGGGGGGTACTGTCATTTGATTCACATTTTTATTAAAATAAGCTGAGTGATTCACTCACATTACAGGCAAAGGAGCCTTTACCAGGAAACTGAACTGAAAACAAAACTGATGGCTTAAAGGAACAGCAACTGCTAACATCAATTTCCTTTCCCATGCAGTTCCCAAAAATCCAGACACTGCCCCTCCTGTAGCTGTCTTCCTCTTACCCACACATATACGTATAATTAGAGATATGGTACATTGCACTTGCCCACAAGAGCCCGGAAATGGCAGGAAGCACAAAGGTGGATCCATCTGAAAAGCCGCGTGTGTTTGTATCCGTCCTGCCTTCTTTCTGGCTCCCACTCTTTCTGTTTCTTGAGCTATTTTTTAGTCGATGGGTAGCCATGAATCCAGCATCATCAGTGGACGTGAGCAGACTCTGAGAGAGAACAGGCTGTGGTCTTTATAAGCCCGCCCACACGCTGGCAACAGCCTTCCCAACCTCGCACGCCCACCAACAACCAGAGAACTTAGATGGTTGTTTCTTTATTTTTAGTCTGTCTTGGTTCAACTTTCCCTCAGCAATTAAGCCCGCTAGCCACTGCTTCTGTTTATTTAGAAAAGAAAGAAAATGCATTTTAAGCAAATCAAATGCATGACCTCTTCCACTTATTTGTTCTCTGGTGGCCTCGGAGAGTGGGGAGCTCAGAGAAGTGATCACTCTATTAGCTTTTGTTTTCCTAAGTCCGCCTCAAGCAGCGTTTCTAACAGCTTATCAGATTCTGACCCAAGCATCAGCTTGATTTCAATTGGAAAAGAGAGAAGTTGGAAGTATTTTTATAAACATAAATTAAATATGCTTTTCTCTTGTTAGTCTGTGTCTAATTCTGTTCAAATGGCAAATATAGGCCCGTAAATACTTAAAATGTTTCATTTTATCTTCCCTCCTCTTTTCTTACTGACATTTGCTGCAAATCACTTCGGATAAGGCATGTCAATTTGTCTGGGGTCAGCAAGGACACCTAGAGCCAGCCTAGCAGAGAAAAATCATAGAGATGGAACAGGTGGCGTTATATTTAAATATTAGCAGTAATACCAGGGTGCTTGAAAGTCTGTGGGAAAATGGGATTGAGAGAAAGGTTTATTTGGGCACAAAAAAATTTGAAATCCACGCACTTTTTTTTTTCCACAATAAACATTTTCTGTGAACTTTTTGAAGACGCCGGGTTCGAAGGATTTCAGAACTGTAGGGATTCACTGTGCTAGGACTGGGAAGAGCGAAGAGCAGCCTGAGTAACCAGCAAAGACTGGCAGAAGGGGAAGGTCATCCTACAAGACCAGCCTGTCCCCTGCAAAGAGGACTGTGCTGGGAGGAGAAGGCTTGATTGGATCCGGCGCGTTTACTTGGTGATGCTGCTACTATGATCCTCTCCCTGCCCCACAGGCTTCTTATGGGGATCAGAAGCGATATGCCAGTGAAAATGGCTTGCGTGATTATGCAGTCTGAGCCATCCACTCTGCTAAGAGTGAGACTGGAGAGCCAGGGGCAGGCGGGGCTCAGCTAGCAAGGACGGTGGTGTGCACCTGCCTGCAGCCAGGATGTCTGTTATTCACTCAGCAATAAAGAACAAAGGCACGCTGTAATAATCGCGAGATAAGGAGTAAGTCCGTTTCAGCCACCCACTGGCTTGAGCGGCAGAACTTTGGTGAATTGGGCCTTTTGTTCAGCAGGTGCCGCCCCACCTGTGCACCCCGAGAGCAGGGACTGTTTATTGCCTGCCTGCCTTCTGCCGTGTACCGCACCTTGATTGTCCATCAGC
The DNA here is from genome assembly GCF_964237555.1 of Oryctolagus cuniculus. NCBI lineage: Eukaryota > Metazoa > Chordata > Mammalia > Lagomorpha > Leporidae > Oryctolagus > Oryctolagus cuniculus. The sequence continues at coordinate 18,802,121 of NC_091432.1, read as the reverse complement.
CTTTTGTAATCATCTCTTTTAATCTTCTCAAAAGCTCTCCATGAGCAGTAATAGTGTTATCACTGTTCACTCTTTGATTGTCACTAATAGCACTATTATTATTGTTATCCCCTCTCATTTCTAATGGGCGTGGCCTATGTAAATTAGCTCAAGAACCTGGATTTGGACCTGGCATGGCGGATTCGGAAGCTTGCACTCTTACCCAGCGCACCCTGAGAGATAGATCCTTAGGGGTTAGGGCCCTGGGGTTTTTTTTGTTTGTTTGTTTGTTTGTTTTGTTTTTAGATTTATTTATTTATTTGAAAGTCAGAGTTACACAGAGAGAGGAGAGGCAGAGAGAAAGGTCGTTCATCCGCTGGTTTACTCCCCAACTGGCTGCGGCAGCTGGAGCTGCGCCAATCCAAAGCCAGGAGCCAGGAGCTTCCTCCACATGGGTGCAGGGGCCCAAGGTCTTGGGCCATCCTCCACTGCTTACCCAGGCCATTAGCCGGGAGCTGTATCAGAAGTGGAGCAACTGGAACCCGAACTGGCACCCACATGGAACGCTGGTGTCACATAGCTTACCCGCTATGCCACAATGCCAGCCCCGTAAACTTATCTTTTAATTTCATCTTTCACAAACTTTTTGAAGTCCCCTCATACTAAGGTTCCTTATAAGATTTCCATTCAAAAATAGGTTTGTCGAGGCATTCTATTCATTTGTTTATTTGAGAGACAGACATAGAGAGTGCCCACCTGCTGGTTTACTCCGTAAGAGCCCACGACAGCCAAGGCTGGGCCAGGCCAAAGCCAGGAGCCAGAAACTCCATCCAGGTCTCCCACGTGGGTGGCAGTGGCCCAGCTGCTTCAGCCATCATTGACTGTCACAAAGTGTGCGTTAGGAAGCTGGAATCAGGAACAGACCTGGGACTCCAGCTCAGGCCCTCCAACATGGGATGTGGGCATACCCACCCTGAGATTTCCACGTTTCAAAGTGTGCATCTCTTAAAATTTTGTCTTTAACTCCCATGTACTACAACTTCTTAATTTTATTTATTTAGTTATTTTTTAAAGTTTTTTTTATTATTTATTTGAAAGGCAGAGTTACAGAGATAGGAAGAAAGAGATCTTCCATCCACTGGTTCACTCCCCAGATGGCAGCAACGGCTAAGGCTGAGCCAGGCCATAGTCAGGATTGAGGAGCTTCTTCCTGGCCCCCCACATGGGTGCAGAGGCCCAAGGGCTTGGGCCATCCACTGCTTCCCAGGCACATATGCAAGGAGCTGATAGGAAGTGAAGCAGCCGGGGGTCTCAAACAGGCGCCCACGTGGGGTGCAGTGTCACAGGCAGCAGCTTCACCGGCTACACCACAGCACCAGCCCCCAGTATGCTCCTCTTCCAAAGGCCGAGTGAGATATTCCAGAGAGATCCACGGGGAGGGCAGGAGACTGAAGTTCATGTCCTACTTGAGCTCTGCGCCTATCTCTGCTCACTTCTGACCGGAGCAGGTTGCAGGAGTTTGCCACAGCACCTGCAGCAGAACTCTACCTTGGCTCTGAGGTGTCTGTTTCCAAGGGTGCACCCTATCCCCTGACTTCAAACAAAACAGGGAGCAGCACACCCCCACCCCCACCCCTTGTGGAGCTGCAGGAGCGTGTGAGTGGTGGTGCCAATGCTAGGCTGGGTAACTTGCTGGAACCTCTGGGAGCGTGTGATGCCAAAACCCAGCTCCACATTTCAGTGTCCAAAGCTGCCCCCGTTTCCTAAGCGGATAAGAGCCCATGATGCCAGAATAACCAGCCCCGTTGCCACTGGACAAAGGCGTTCTCTTCTCTGCCACTGCTGCCTCCATCCCCAATGCTGTAAGTCGCCCATCCTAGGCATGGGCACCCTGTTGTGTTTCATGTCGTCAAAGCTTCGTAGGACAGTGACCTCCTCGAGGATGAAGCCTTGCCTTGGTCCTCCAATTCAGTGGCCCCACTGTGTTGGGCAGAGCCAGACTCACTCAGACAAGGAGTTCGTATCGCAGCAGACCAGGCTCCAGTTCAGGCCCCACAGGTGACTGGGGATGGCTGTGTTCAGCCTAAAACCCTGCCCAGTGCCATCCTGTGTCATAGATGATCCTGGAGGGGGATCTTCAGAAATGCCCCCCTTTCTTTAAATTCCTGTCTGGTACAAATAGCTCCGGGAGTTGGTTTTGTTCATTATAAACATTCCCAGGAAATGGTTACTATGTCTGACTGAATACTTTGCTTAAGGGGGCCATTGCTGGGGTGTAGCAGGTAAACCGCTGTCTGCAGTGCTGACATCCCATATGGGCGCCGGTTCGAGTCCCAGCTGCTCCACTTCTGATCCGGTTCTTTGCTGTAGCCTGGGAAAGCAGTAGATGATGGATGGCCCAAGTACTTGGGCCCCTGCACCCTCCTGGGAGACCTAGAAGAAGCTCCTGGCTCCTGGCTTCGGATTGGCACAGCTCCACCCATTGTGACCATTTGAGGAGTGAACCAGTGGATGGAAGATCTATCTTTCTTTCTTTCTTTCTTTCTTTCTTTCTTTCTTTCTTTCTTTCTTTCTTTTTCTTTCTCTCTCTCTCACTCTCTCTCCTCCTGTGCCTCTGTAACTCTGCCTTTCACATAAATAAGTAAATCTTAAAAAAATACTTTTTTTTTAATTTGACAGAGTTAGACAGTGAGAGAAAGAGACAGAGAGAAAGGTCTTCCTTCCGTTGGATCACTCCCCAAATGGCCGCCACGGCCGGTGCTGCGCCGATCCTAAGCCAGCAGTCAGGTGGCTTGGGCCATCCTCCACTGCCTTCCCAGGCCACAGCAGAGAGCTGGACTGGAAAAGGAGCATCTGGGACTAAACCCGGCACCCATATGGGATGCCAGCGCCACAGACGGAGGATTAACCAAGTGAGCCACAGCGCCGGCCCAAAAAAATACTTTGCCTAGAACATACAAGGATACTTCAAAAAGTTGGTGGAAAATGTGCATTATCTTTTACTTCCAGTTTTCCACCGACTTTTGGAAGTACCCTCATACACACTGGCCAGATGGGAACAGGCTAAATACTTTTCTCACTAGGTGTTGGGCTACGTCATGGCCAAATACAAACCAGAAGTCTGGCTTTCTGCCCCATTCACACACACACCAGAGACGCTCTGGGAGGAAGAAGTTGGCACAGGGCGGTGCTGATAATGACCCAAGTACTTTACCCAACAAGGGTCACTGGAAGCCATTGCTTCTCACTTTCTTAGATCATTTCCCTCTCTGAGTACTAATCACCATTTCCTGCTGTTTACAGTGGAAAACAATAGCCGTGCCAAAGAAGACGGCAGACAACACAGCCTGCCCGACAGGCACGCAGGCCTAGGAAGCTCGCAACCTTCCCGGGCCCGGGTGCCCGTGCCACGCAGGAAGTGAAACTGTCAGATGTCTGGCCTCCTTCCTCCTCCCTTTCTCCCATGCCCTCCCACTCCCCTCTGGGCCTCTCCTGGAAGAGTGGCAGGGAGAAGTATTTACTCAGCTGCGGCCTGGGAACAGAGCCTCCGTGCCCTGAGGATAGGAAGGGGTGGTGTGGTCGTGGCCGAGCTATCCCTGTCCTTCCGAGCATCTCCTGGCAAAGCAGCCCGGGAGGGTGAGTGTCCTTTTAGCATGAGCCTTCACCAGCCTGCACAAAAGAACATCAAAACAATCACAACTGAAAATTGGAGAGTCCACTCCTGGCCTGCGGTATTCGCTGGCCTCTGTGGTAGTTCCTGTCGAGCTCCTGCAGCCAACCAGCCCGAGGCTGCTCAGTCCTCTGGGTCGCCCGTGGCTTGGTGGCATCTCATTATCTGCAGTTCTTGCCCAGCGCCAGCGCTCCCAGCCAACACGGTGAATTCAGACTAAGCCCCAACTCCTCCCCCATACTCTGAGCGCTAAGAAGGCTCTATATGGGCTTGGGGGATGGCTGTGCGGGACAAATATGGCCCCAGTGGCTTCCAGCTGGCAGTCCCCTGCTGGTCTTCTTTCGTGACACCACCGTGACCCTGGCAAAGGCGCCAAGTCCCAGGAAGAGCAGCAGCCTGTGGGTCTCCTGCCGCCACAGCTCTAAGCGGGTGGTGGGGACCACGTGGCCGACTGCCAGGAGGAGGTGGGAGGGATTCAGCTGCCCCCACGGAGCTTCAGAGGCAGCGATTGCCAGCGAGAAGGCGGGCCAGGTGTAGAAAAGAGAACGAGTTGGCTCTTGAGTAGACTGGGGTCCAAGGAGTTCTGAATTTTCCCAGCTAAAATAACCTCAGCCACCGCTCTCTAGGGTTAAAGTGGGGTTAACCAAGAAAAGGAGGATTTTGAGTCGAGGAGCTGCTTACCCTGGGAAGTGACAGGCTTTCACCCCAGAGCTGTCATGGAGAGGCAGTGAGTCTGTGTGAACCCAGCCCTAGGCTGCCCCTGGTTCTCATAGCGGAACTGGAACCTGGCTGAGCTGAGCCCTGGGGCACTGGGGGAGGAGGTGCGAGGAGTCAGCAGGCCCCTGACCTGGCCTGAGGGACTCTTCTTGTAGAGGGTTGGTGAGCTCCCACGTGGGACATCTTCTGTTTCCAGCACTCTCGCAGTCCCCTTGAGCTCCCCGCTGCAGACCCGCCTCCGCCTGAAGATGTCGCCTCTCCATCCCCGCGTCCGCACAGCGGCCGGCCGTCCTGCGTCACGTGTTTTTAGTCATTCATTCCTTCGGCTTCTGCAGATGCTGCGGTGCGCCAGGCACGGTACTGGGTGCCTTGTGAACGGCTAAAGGTTCCTTAATTTGAGGACGGCAGATTTTTGTCAGTTACCAAGTAGGAAATAATGCTACTGTTGACTGAGCATTTCGCTAATCTTTCTTTTCAGAAAAGTGTCTTGGATACAGATCACCTTGTTCGGGCTTTTTCTAATTCCGTTAGGTAGGTACTGTGGTTATACACATGTCTAAGGCAAGGAAGCCAAGACTCCGGGAATTTGTAGAACTTGCCCCGGCCATGGCGGGGGGAAGGAGTGGGACCAGGCTTCTGAAGCCAGGTCATCGATGGCAAAGCTGAGCTCCGCACCAACACAGCTGCCCTGCCCTGTGCCACGGGGCCTCCCCAGGGACCGGTCTGTTTACCTTAGATACGGCCTGGCAGTCACCTATCGTCAGAGGTTGTCCACGCACCAGCTGGATCCCACCTGCTAGGGTGAGACTTGCAGGATCGTTGGAGCCAGGTAGGCTGAGGGCTGAAGCTCTACCTGTTTCCCTGAGAAAGCAGGTGACCTCTCTGAGCCCTGGATGTCATGGTTCCGGGATAATAACAGCGCCTGTGAGGGGCCAGACTCTTCTAAATCCTTTCCGTTAATTCACAGCAACTCGACGTACGTGCTGTCATTTTATAGATGTGGAAACTGAGGCATGGGGCGCTTAAAGGGGAAGTAATTTGAAGTCAGTGCCAAAGGCAGGGCTTTGCACCCAGGCAGTCTAACTCCGGTTCACGCTGTCAGCCACAGCGCCGTGCCGCGCTGCCTCTGGGGAAGACAGGATCCAGGACGTGAAAACTGCTGGGGCAGAGCCAGGCACACCGCTGGCGGGACTGCGACAGGCTGAGAAAAAACAATGTTTAACAGTTCTGGCCACCCACACAAAGAGAAGCTCCAATTTGTGGAGAGGGTTCTGATTTTGATCTTCTACCAAAGCCTGCTTATGTCTTTGCCTTTGAACTTTCAGGAGCTGTTGGCTGGAGCTTTCCTAATTGGGTGGGTGGGGGTCCTTTAGAGAAGGCGTCTGTTGGTACATACCGCTCACCTTCTCTGCACCTGCCAGGCTGCAGAGCGGCTGGCAGGTGGGTGGGGATGGGAGATGGCTGGGTAGCCAGCAGTACAGGTGCACTGGTCCTCCCCCAACCCGCGGCCCCCAGCCCAGCTCAAGCTGCCGCCTGGAGCTTCCGTCTTTCCTGTTGACAGTAATTAGAACCTTTCAGACTCAATTTTGTGCACAGGAAAAAAAAAATCCCAATTCACTTGAATTGTCTCCTTGATCCAGTTCACCTGGAACTAGTTAGCTCCCGATGTCTGTGTGGAGGGGAAAGCGAGCCCTGTGCGCCACACGTTATGGCTGAGATCAAGGTGCTGAAAAGGTTAGCTGGGTAAGCGTCGGAACCCGGGTTAGGATGCCGGTTCTACTTCTTCAGCATGCACACTCTGGGGCTGTTGGAGCCCCTGGAGTGGGGATGACAATCGTGAAAGACGGAAGAGGCAAAACCGCAGGAGAGCGGCGCCTGGCCCTCAGTGAGTGCTCGGTAAACCTTGGCTGTCCACGTTAGCGTATGGAGCCTCTCCAGGCCTCAGCGCGCCTTCTCTCCTGCCCAGCGCAGGACCTCACCCTGGAAAAGCAGGTCTCCTTCCTGCCCCGACCCCATGACCCCGCGGCGCTCCCAAGTGCTCCTCTGGGAAATGAGACAGGGACTGAGGGAGTCCGCTTCACCAGGCTTACTCACCGCGAGGTTAAGTGCTGTGCATGAAAGCTCAATGACCATTCACTCTCCTCACTGCTATGCCTGGAGCACAAAAGGCTGCAGCGGGGGGCGGGGGGGGGGGGTCTTGGAGAGCACTCTGGGAGCCAGGGGCCCCGTGAAGGCAGGAGCGTGGGGGTGATGAAGGCTGAGCGTGGGCCTGGGAGCCGCTTGGTCACTGCTGTGCTGTGCCTGGAAGAGAGCGGGCACGTGGTAAGGCTCAGCAAAGGAACGCGACAGAAGAGTGTTCACAGCCAAGTTTGACTCGGACAACTGGACAGAGAACTGCCAGGCAGGCCCTTGTCGGTGTTTAAGCACCCAAACTCTCTTTGCGTGCCGCCAGGATCCAAACACAAGACAGCTTGCGCTGTGTGCCATCGCTAAGTTCTAGACACTCCGTGAAGTACTTTATAGACCTTCGTCTTTTTCACACTTGACCTCCATCCTGAACAGCAGGTGTCCTGGTCCTCACTCTACAGATGAGAAACTGAGACTTAGGGAAGTGAAGAGTTTGCCCAAGGTCACAGACCCGAGAGCTTAGAGAGCTGGGACTTGAGCCCCAGCTTGTAGGGCGGAAAGGAGACAGCTCACTTGCGTTCATCAGTGTTCTGGTGGTGGGTTTTATTTTTAATTTTCATGTACTGGGTGGGTGGGGGCTATATGGAGGCCACTTGACCCACCCCATATTGGAGTACCTGGGTTTGAGTGCTGACTCCACTCCCAATTCCAGCTTTCTGCTCATGCACACCCTGGGAGGTGGCAGGTGATGGTTCAAGCCGTTGGGTTTCTGCCACCCATGTGGGAGACCAGGATGGAGTTCCCAGCTGCCAGCTGTGGGCTGGCCCGGGCTTGACCACTGCAGGCATTTGGAGAGTGAGTCAGCAGATGGAAGATCTTTCTCTCTATCTTCTGTCTCTGTCTCTCTCTGTCTTTCAAATAAATGAATGGAATTTGAAAAAAAAAAAAAAAAACTATCATACCTATGGAAGACAGAGAGAGCTCCTATCTGCTGGTTCACACGGAGCTGCCCACAACAGCCAAGGCTGGGCCAGACCAAAACCAGGAGCTGGGAACTAAATCTGGGATTCCCATGTGGGTGGCAGGAACCTAATTACTTGAGCCGTCACCTGCTGCCTCCCAGGGTGCGCATTAGCAGAAAGCCAGAGCTGGGAAAGAGACCCAGGCACTCTGATGTGGGATGCAGGCCTCTTCCACGGCATCTTAACTGCTAGGCCAAACGCCCACCCCAGTGTTCTGGTTTGGAAACAAGTCTTATCACTCACCATCCCCTCCCCCACCCCTCCCCCCCACGCCACCCACTGTGCAGCCACCAAGGAGGGGCTGTAAGTGGCAGGATGCCTTTCCCTTGAAATCCTCTGGCCTTGATCTTATCTGGCCACTACCTTAGCGCATTTGAACTGTTCTCCTCTCCTCCACAGTTAAAAGTTGTTTATCTGTTCGTCATTTCATTCATCTCTTTGTCTGACTACCTTCCTCACCTAACATGTGAGGGAGCCAAGTCCCATCCCAGAAGGAGAGCAGAATTCTGTTGTTAGTATTTGTGTGTGTGTTTATTTTTGTGGGTTTTTTTTTTCTGTTAGTATTTTTAAGAGTGTTTTGTTGCACTAAAGAAGTACAAAACATGTTTTGTAAATCGTTCTTCTGTCTTTGGGAAGCAAATGTTTGAAGGTTTGAAGCAGGTGAGCTAGAAAAACATCCAAAACCTGGGCCGGCGCCGCGGCTCACTAGGCTAATCCTCCGCCTAGTGGCGCCGGCACACCAGGTTCTAGTCCCGGTCGGGGCGCCGGATTCTGTCCCGGTTGCCCCTCTTCCAGGCCAGCCCTCTGCTGTGGCCAGGGAGTGCAGTGGAGGATGGCCCAGGTGCTTGGGCCCTGCACCCCATGGGAGACCAGGATAAGTACCTGGCTCCTGCCATCGGATCAGCGCGGTGCGCCGGCCGCAGCGCGCCGGCCGCGGCGGCCATTGGAGGGTGAACCAACGGCAAAGGAAGACCTTTCTCTCTGTCTCTCTCTCTCACTGTCCACTCTGCCTGTCAAAAATAAAAAAAGAAAATAAAGAAAAACATCCAAAACCTGAAGAGGACGCAGGCCCTGGAAAGCAGAGCCGGAGCCAGAGTCCTGCCGCTGTCTTCCCTTATGGGGGGGGGGGGGGGAGTTACCTAACTCTTTCTCAGTCCCCCCACCCCTGCAACTGCTCATTTCCCTTAACCCTGTTCATCTTCCCAAGGATATTTTGTAGGTGAATGGTGGTGATCCACGTGAATTCCTGTGAGGCGATTTACCCTCCTTCCCCCCACCCCCAGAGTGGTATCAAATATGCCCACCAAAGTTTAGCCTAGAAAAGCAGCAGGGATCCAAAGATAGAACTTTCCTTCATGCGCTCCCTGCCTGCCAAAAAACACTCGTGTTCCTCGGGCGGAAGTTCCGGAGTGAGAATGAAATGAGAACAGGTCGCATTCGCTGGCTCCTCTCCCTACCCTTTGCCTCTCCTGTTCCTTACCCCCAACGCCATTACTCCCTCCCGTGAGGAACAAGGTCTCCTGCCAGGCTGCGCCCGAGGTCAGGCAGGCGAGGAGAGGAAAGCGCACGCCCCACTGTGGCCAAAGCCAAGGCCACAAAAGCCATGCTGATCCTTTGACCTGCATTGACCCGAGTCTGTTCCTTTGGTGTCCCTGACTTGGGCAGTGTGGTTAGTCTCACTCTCTGCCCCCACCTTGAATTGAGCTGTGATGAAAAAGTAGTAGGAACCCAGGCCTGTCCCTGGAGGTTTGGGGTTTCTGTCTTGGAGAAGCATCAACCAAGCTAGCAGGGGCAGAAGATCTGGATTCCTGCGGCTTGGGCTAACTTAGGTCCAAAGAAACCAAGGGCCTGTGATCATCGTCTTCATTCCCCAGATGTCGCCACGGCCTCTGGATCCCCTTTCCTCACTCGTCCTCCTGGTCAGATGGCTCTCTTTCACCATTGGCATGTCCTTCCGTCGGTGAAACGCTTGCCACGTGGGAATACGTGCAGGTGGCTTCTTCCAGCTGATCTGATACCTGCTGGCTTTGTACTCCGGTGACCAAGCGCTTAGGCATCAGTGTATCCCTTCTCTCAGGGTCCTGTAAGCCTCACTGGGATTTGTCTCTCTGGTGTTTCTGTTTCTGTGTATCAGGGATCATTTTCTTGTATTGCCTTGACTGCGTATCTTAGACCTTTGTCTTGGCTGCCTGTAGTCGGGTGGCCAGATTTGTGTGCAGGCATCCAAAAGCAGCCAGCCGGCTGCAGTCCTGGCTGATGGAGTAGTAAGGTTTGTGGGTTTCCCTGCTCTCCTCTTCTCCCTAGTGCCGCTTCCAGACGTCCAGCGGATGGTCTTGGGGCACGCAGTGGTGATGCTCCCGGGCCAGAGACTTCGGACGCCTTAACCAGCTTCGAAATGCCTCGTTCTTCTCGGTTTTTGTATACAGAGAAAACCGACCTGAGAAGGCCGTTCAAGGTGCCGCTTGTTTCCTCCCACCACCTGACCATTTATTTCTCCAACCAGTGGGGCTCCGTTGGCCAAACACTGCGGCTGGGTGCCTCCCTTCCAGGGGAAGCTTTGTGGAAGCTTTGACCTTAAAATCCCAGCCCCGGAGGTGAGCGGCTAGCGCACACCCTTGACACTGGTTCGTGACGTAACACGCAGAGACCGGATGTGCTCCTCTCCCTCCCCTCTGCAGATCTGCTGACCATGAAGGAGTACCACTGTCTGCTGCAGTTGCTGTGCCCGGACTTCCCACTGGAGCTTACTCAGAAGGCAGCCAGGTACGTCTGCTGGGTCGGAGTCCACCGCGGCTCTCTGGCCAGCACTCCTTGGAGAAACCTGGAATGTGCACAGGTGGGAAGAAGTTGGAATGTGGAGGGGGTCCAGTTGGGACGTTCCCCCAAACCTAGCGCTTTCTGCATGTTCAAAGGGAAGTCAGGTGATCATCTGTGGCTCCTGTAGGGAGCCTCAGGGTCTGAAGATGGAGCTGCAAGGTGCAGAGGCAGACGCCAAAAAAAAAAAAATCCCACCCGCACAACCCAACCCAAAAACACACCCGGAAACCACACCCTAGAGGACATTCAGAGAAAAGAGGGGCAAGACTTGGCTTGCAGTGAGATTGGGGACGCGGGTGGCACGGAGTGACAGCCCAGCGGAGGGAAGGGCACACTGCATCCCACATGCTGAGAGGGTCTTCAACAGGGCCCAGACCAGGGCGTGGCAGGAGCACTTAGACGCTGAGTGCCTGTGTTTGGTTCACCGTCATTCACACTTCTAAGGAAACGAGGCAGTTGGACTGTGCCTCAGTTTACTTTCACTGTAATACACCACCCGAGCTGGAGCTGCAGAGGAAGTATAACGGAAGTCTTGTTTTCTGGAAAAGCCCGGATTTACAGAAACACACGGAATGCGTTGACTTGCATTGTCCCACTTGAATGCATTCACCTTGAATACCCACTTGAATGTATTCACTTAATCCTGTGAAAGCTTCGGGGCGGTTAAGAAGCCTGCATCCCACAACAGAGCGCCGGGCCGGGGCCTCCCAGTGCCGGCTTCCTGCTAATGCATCCCTCGGGAGGCAGTGGTGTTGGTTGGTCCAAGTGTCTGGGTCCCTGCCACCCATGTGGGGGACCTGGATGGAGTTCCTGGCCCAGTCCACAACGCCAGCCACTGCAGGCATTTGGGAGTGAACCAGCTCGCTTGCTCTCTCTTTAAAAAAATTAAGATATCTTAAGTAAAAATCTTACTTCCCATTTTCCTGAAGAGGAAACGGAGGCTGGAAGAGCCGTGTCACCAGCGCACTGATTGATAGCTTGTGAGCGGCAGAGCCTGGGTCCGCCTGGGTCCGCCTGGGTCCAGACACCGGGCTCCCAGTCTCCTCCGGCTCGTGGCTCCCTGAGTCACAGCATCATTGCTGCCTGGTGTTCTGACCCACAGCAACCGGGCTGCACCACAGGTCACCTCGCCCCTCCCGGAACGAGCCAGCTGAGTCCTCTGCTGACTTGGAAAGTGGGAAATCGCCACCACCTGCCACAGACACAGCCCCATACCGGGGCAGGATGTTCCGCAGCTCACAGCTCAGGAACTCATTTTGCTGGTCACGTGCGAAGCCTGTTTGGCGATCGCACACCTAAAATCGTGTAGGGTTTCTTCCCCTCATTGTGTACTGGATACGTAACTTTCCCAATAATAGTTGACCACTGGTAAAAGCTGCAGCTTTCGCTTTAATATTTTCATTTATCTCCAATGCAAAAGAGATTAAGACTTTTTTTTTCATAGCTACATAAAAAGCATAGGAGAGTCTCCCTTACTTAAAAACAGCCAACTGCACTCAGCTTCAAGTCAGCTTGGTGGTTCCCCTTTGGGTTGAGATCTTTTAAGAAAGATGCGGCCCCAAAATTTTTGGGGGGACAGCATTCTTAAACCCTGGCCTGCAGAGGCAGGTGTTTGGCACAGCGATTGGGACGCCACTTGGAATGTCACATCCCACATGGAAGTACCTGAGTCCGAGTCCCAGCCCCACCTCCAATTCCGGCTTCCTGCTGATGCGCACCCTGGGAGGTGGCAGGGGGTGGCTCAGGTACCTGGCTCCCTGTCACCCATGTGGGAGACCTGGGTTAAGTTACTGGCTCCCAGGCACATTCAGGGAGTGAACCAGTAGAAGGGATCTCTCTCCCTCGCTCCCTCTCTGTCCCTCTCAAATAAAACATATTTTTAAAAGACTGTACTTAACAATAAAGGGGCCGGCACTGTGGCACAGAAGGTTAAGCCTCCACCTGCAGTGCCGGCGTCCCTTATGAGCACCAGTCCAAGTCCCAGCTGCTCCACTTCCAATCCATCTCTCTGCTAATGCTCCTGGGAAAGCAGCAGAGGATGCCCCTAGTCCTTGAGCCCCTGTAGCCAGGTAGGAGACCCAGATAAAGCTGCTGGCTCCTAGCTTTGGTCTGGCCGAGCAAAATCAGCAGATGAAAGATCCTCTCTGTCTCTTCCCCCCTCCCACCCCCGTCTCTCCTTCACTCTTTATCTCTGCCTTTCAAATAAATATTTAAAAAAGAGTAAAAGTCAGCTATGACTCTAACTGGAGAATTCCTAAAGAAAGAAAAGGAGCCATGAGTGTGTGCGCCCAGGGGGCAGGCAGGACCTGCCCCAGTCTCGTTTGCTCCTGGGTCACTGCACTCAGTGCGGTACTAGGTACCTGTGTGCATAAATGGGTGAGAATGGAAGATTGTGTGAATGAACTACGAGTGAATGCTCCTGTCTGGCATCTCACGTGGTTCTAACAATAGTCCAGAGGTTATGCGTCAACTCTACAAGATCCGCATCTTAGCCTATATGCATCAGTTCTTCTTTTTTAAAAAATTATTTATTTATTTATTTATTTGAAAGGCAGAGTTAGAGAGAGAGAGAGAAGGAAAGACAGAGAGAGAGGTCTTCCATCTGCTGGTTTACTCCAAGTGGCCGAGGCAGCCGGGGCTGGGCCAAGTCGAAGCCAGGAGCCAGGAGCTTTCGTCCGTCTCCCAAGCGGAACGCAACATAAACAGCAGAAGGGCCTAGGCTGAATCCAGTGTGGTGGCTGCAGAGTTGGGGGTGAGTTCCACATGCGGAGAAGTTTGGCTTCTCCCCACACAGAAGCACCAAGCCTCCATGTCAAGCCCACATCCTCAGCGCCGTTCTTCCCCGCTGCTCCCAGCTGGTGTGTGCTGGTAGAGAACGCGCGGAGGTCCCAGGAGGTGCCCGCAGTTGTCGAAGCTCCTCTCATTTTGTCCTGAAGGCCAGGGCCCCGCTTGCCCACACACATGCCCCGGCATCTGACCAGAAGCACAAATGGCTGCGGTTAAGCCTCTGGGGCAGTTGCATTTTCCGCAGAGCGCGGCCCCCTGCCTTCTCTCTGCTGGGCTTACTTCACTCAGGGCCCTGAGGTCTGGGGACAGGCTGCAGCAGGAGGCTCAGCCTGCGATGATGTGTGTGTGGAAGAATGTAACCCACAGGCAGCTGTGGGGCAGAGCCCGTGCAGGGCCGTGGCGTCTCCACGCACGCCTGCCTTCCACACTGCACGCATCACGGCCAGGCCCTGCGGCAGCAGGTGTGAGCTGAAACGCAGGAGAAGAGAAAGCAGACTCCTGACAGCCCAGCCGGAGTCCCTCCTCCCCACTCACTCGTGCAGCAGTGGGAACAGGCAAGCACATTTACCGCAGTGAAGTGATTACCGTAGCCTTTCTCTATGCCCTGCGCGTTGGAAGGCGCTCCTGATGGTTGGTGGAACCCAACTGGAGTCAGACTTCTCACGTTCAAGTTCTGGTTCCCACAGCTTACTAGCTTGAGCCTTTGGGAAACTAGCTTTTACAAGTCTCGCTTTCCTTATTTATAAAATGGGAACAGGAGTTGTAGTGATTAAAGGACAAGTATACTGGGGTGGACATTGGCCTAGTACTTAAGACACCTCTTGCAATGCCCACATGCCACATGGGAGTGCCTGAGCTCAAGTCCTAGCTCCACCTCCAGTTCCAGCTTCCTGCCAGTGCACACCCTGAGAGGTAACAGGTGATGGCTCAAGTACTTGGGTCCCTACCACCCATGTGGGAGACCTGGATTGAGTTCCCACCTCCTGGCTTCAGCCTGCCCCAGTCCTGGCTGTTACAGGCATTAGGGAGTGAATCGGTGATAGAAGATCTCTCTGTATCTCTCTTCCCCTCCCTCCCTTTGTCTTTTTTTTTTTTTTTTTTAATGTTTTGACAGGCAGAGTGGACAGTGAGAGAGAGAGAGAGAGAAAGGTCTTCCTTTTTGCCGTTGGTTCACCCTCCAATGGCCGCCACGCTGATCCGATGGCAGGAGCCAGGTGCTTCTCCTGGTCTCCCATGCGGGTGCAGGGCCCAAGGACCTGGGCCATCCTCCACTGCACTCCTGGGCCACAGCAGAGAGCTGGCCTGGAAGAGGGGCAACTGGGACAGAATCCGGCGCCCCAACTGGGACTAGAACCCGGTGTGCTGGCGCCGCTAGGTGGAGGATTAGCCTATTGAGCTGCGGCGCCGGCCCCTCCCTCTGTCTTTAAAACAAAATGAAAGGGGCTGATGCTGTGGCATAGCAGGTAAAGCCACCACCTGCAGTGCCAGCATCCCATAAGGGCAGCAGTTCAAGTCCCGGCTGCTCCACTTCCAATCCGGCTCTCTTCTATGGCCTGGGAAAGCAGAAAATGGCCCAAGTCTTTGGGCCCCTGCACCCATGTAGGAGACCAGGAGGAAGCTCCTGGCTCCTGGCTTCAGATGGGTGCAGCTCTGGGCATTGCAGCCAATTGGTGAGTGAACCAACAGATGGAAGACCTCTCTCTCTCTGCCTCTCCTTCTCTCTCTAACTCTGACTTTCAAATGAATAAATCTTTTTAAAAAATGAAACTAGATAAATGTAAAATTATTTTAATGTTCATGGAAGATGGAATTAAAACATAAATATTTTAAGACATTTATTTATTAGAAAAGCAGAGAAAAAGGGAGAGAGGAGTCTTCCATCCTCTGGTTCCCTCCCCAGATGCCTACAATAGTCGGGGCAGGGCCAGGTCTACACCAAGAGAGGACCTGGACCCCATCCTGATCTCCACACAGGTGGCAGGGGCCCAAGTATTTGGGCCGTCTTCTGTTGTCTCCCAGCAGCATCAGCAGGGAGCTGGATCAGAAGCGGAGCAGCTGGGACTCCAAGCTGGCACTCTGATGTGGGATGTGGTGTCACAAGAAGTGGCTTAACCCGCTGTACCACAATGCCAGCCCTGAGATAAATTGATTTTGGTGCAGAAAATATTTTGAAATCCATGCATGGAATTATCAGAAAGTTCACGGAAAAACGCATATTATGGAAAAACTACAAAGATTTCCATTTCTGGCACCAAAATAAACTTCCCTCTTAATTCCATTTCACACAGACTTTTCAGAGTAACCTCATAAATCAACTAGAAAGCAAGAACGCCCTGATTGCAGGCAGCGTCAGACGTAACCACCGGCCCATCAGGGAATTCAGAGTGGAGACGCTGCATTCAACAAAAGCAAAGTTGCAAAGCGAATCCAGACTGGAAGAGGATATTGGTTACGTATTCACTTCCAGAATTCCAGAAAATGTTTAGCCTCAGGAAATTTTTATAAAGAATTCCTACAAATCAAATCGATGAACAGCAGTGCAAAGAGTCCAAAGAAAATCAGCAAAATTTTGAAAAGAGAAAAATAGTCCAACGATAGGAGCAAGCAAGCGCAGGAGAACATTAACGAGTAGGCATTCGGGCATGTGTTCATGCCTAAGCTCTCCAGGAGCCAGGAAGCCCCTGTTCAGTTGAGATCACATTCACACCTATCAAATTGGCAAAAGTTGAAAAGTCCAGTAATTCAGGTTATCGGTGAGGATGTCAACAGTCAACAGCAAGGCGCAGTGCAGGCAAATCCCAAACAGGCATCGACGCCATGGCTGTCCCTGGGACAGCCCGCCAGCCCCTCTGCAGAGGGCGAGGGTGAAGCCTGGTGTCTTCGCAGCCAGCTGGCTTGGGCGGTGTCACACCGTACCAAGCTCTTACCAGCCGACTCAAGGCTGGCGGAGTGGCAAGGTCTGTGAGCCTCTGGTGTCTGTGATGTTATTCTCTGTGATCCTCTGAGGTCTTAAATGCTTCCTTTAAGCCCCAGAGGGTGGCAGGGATTGAGGTATAGAGCGTGAGAGGGAGAGCGAGCCACCGGACTGGGACCGCGAGGGCTTGGGAGGAGCCAGTGGGCCTCGCGTCCAAGGGGCCTGGAGGCAGAGGGCGGAGAGGAGTGCTTTCCAGGCCATAAGCAGGGCTTGGGGCTCTGCGCCTGAGGTCTCTCGCCCCCACTCTTGGGCTTCAAGCTGTCCACGAGGAAGAAGCCCCCGCCCTCGTGGGGGCAGCTGCTACCAACTGGTGACCCACGCCAAGAGGGGCGCAGGGCCAGAGGCACCTGCAGGAAGGTTCTGGTGCCAGTCGGGAGCACAGAGCCCGTATGTGCCTACCGGCCAGTCCAGAAGCTATGACTCCAATCAGAGAGGCCTGCCCCCGACTTACAGCTCATACCTTTGGGCAAGTTTCTTTTCAAAAAAGATGTACTTATTTATTTGAAAGCCAGAGTTACTGAGAGAGAAGGAGAAATATTCCATCTGCTGGTTCACTCCACAAACTGGCCAGGAGCTTCAGCCAAGTCTCCCACATGGGCGGCAGGGGCCCAGGCCCTTGGGCCATCTTCCTCTGCTTTCCCAGGCACATTAGCAGGGAGCTGGATCGAAGCGGAGCAGCCAGGGCTTGAACTGGCGCCCACATGGGATGCAGCGCCGGCTTAACCCGCTGTGCCCCAGTGCCGGCCCTTGGTCGGGTTTCGTAACCCCATGAACGTGGTGCTCTCAGTAGACACAGGCTTTCCTTACAGGATTGAGATGTGAGGGCAGTGAGCTCAGGGTGCCCTGTGACGGCGGCCACTCTGCTGCTGCTCGTCACTCTTGGGTGGCTTCTCTGGCACTGCCAGCTGTGGGGGGGGGGGGGATGTGGGGGAGGCAGGCTGGAGCCGGGAGAGAGCCAGGGCCTCAGGCAGCCCTCAGGACACGTCCCAGGAACCCTCCACGCCTGCCTTGTTCCTCCACCTGGGGGAAGTCACTGGGAGGGATTTCTTTCTTTCTTTCTTTCTTTCTTTCTTTTTTTTTTTTTTGAAGATTTATTTATTTTACTTGAAAGTCAGAGTTACACAGAGAGAGGAGAGGCAGAAAGAGAGAGAGAGGTCTTCCATCCACTGGTTCACTCCCCAGTTGGCTGCAACGGCCGGAGCTGTGCTGATCCAAAGCCAGGAGCTTCCTCTGGGTCTCCTACATGGGTGCAGGGGCCCAAGGGCTTGGGCCATCTTCTGCTGCTTTCCCAGTCCACAGCAGAGAACTGGATAGGAAGTGGAGCAGCCGGGACTCGAACCAGCGCCCAGATGGGATGCCAGCACTGCAGGAGGCGGCCTTACCCACTGCGCCACAGCGCCAGCCCCTGGGACGGATTTCATAGCTGTTCCCGCTGCTGGCTGTGCTGCTAGCCCAGAGCCCACAGAGGCGCCCTGGGGAGGCAAACAGCAGGGGGCACACGGGCCATGTGGGCCCCTCCCCCCCACCCCCGCTGAGAAGTCCAGTCATGGAAGGTGGCTCCTCTCCCTGGCCTGGCTGCGCGCTGTGCACTCGAAACCAAACAGCTGGCTTCCGCCTGGGAGCCCCTGCCTGCCCGGGCACTGGCAGCACGCACTTCCTCTGAGCTCTATTTTTATTTGCGATTCTGGGCTTTGCCGCACCTTACAAAACCAGATAGAAAACGCTGAGTGATGGCAACTGAATTTTTGAAGCGGAATGCTTCACCTTATCAATTCCACACGGGAATCCTGGGAAACGGGATTGTCTCTTCATAAAGGAGGAAACCGGCTCAAGGGAAAAGCAAACTGGCCGGTGAGAGGCGGAACTGGACCCCAGGGCCTTTGGACCCAGAACTGCAGCTGGTGCCACTGAGGAGGCAGTGGGTTCCGCCTGGAAGCTCCTGCTTCCCTGGCACCCACCGTGCCCCCGCCAGCCCATCCCAGCTGTTGGAAGTCAGCGGAGAGGGAGGGAGCGGCCAGCCCCCTGGGATTAGCTCGGCCCTTGCCAAGCGCTCTTTCCGCATCCCAGTTGCCCGCCCTGGACTCCACCCGCCACATGGCCCTGCTCGGAGCCAGCCTGAACCCGAGTGCCTTTATCTCGCCCCTCTCTGTCTCTCCCTGAGGCCTGGCCTGCAAGGATCCCTCCATGATCCAATAGATTTGTGCAGACTTCGGTTGGCAGCAGCTCCCTGCTGGCTCCACTTCAAAGCAGGGGCGGCCAAGGCTCCTCCAGGTGTCAGAAGCAGCTGGCACGTTAGCAAAAGGCCTCTGGCAGGAAGGGCTGTTGAGCCAACTGCCACGGACCGGAAAACAGCACATGTGGATGACCTCGGCTGCGGGAGCGTGCTTCCTGAGCCCCCTGGGGGTGCTGACAGTGTGAGTTCAGAGTGAGCCATGGGCTGTGCGGACTGAGGGCCTGCGGCCTGGGCTTGTGCCTGTCACCTGGGCTTCCTGCCTGCCTTTTCCCACGGTTCTGCGGCGCTTCCAAGGCAGGATGTTGGTGTTGGAGATCTCCAGGGCCGGCGTCTGGAGGCGGAGGGGACCGCGGCTCGCGTTTGCAGAGGCACCTTCCTGGAGAGTCAAAATCCTCCCGCAGCCCCAGCCCGCCCCGCAGCGCAGCCAAGCCCGTGCCAGCAGGAGAAGCTGGCAGTTCTGTCCGTCCCCTGGCAGAGCCGGGAGCAGCCCCGCGTGACCCGTGAGCCTTCAGCTTCTCGAAGCTCCCCGGCGTCAAGCAGCTCACTGCTTCGCAGATCGGCTGGGAAACCAGTCGGTGCCCGTGGCCCCGCCCCCAGGGGCCACAGGAGCCAGATGCAGCCCGGCTCTCTCGGGGTGTGGACTCCCCGCGCCCTGCCTCTAGTTCCTCCCTCTGACACGGGCTTTCCAGGCGTCCCCTAGCGGGGGAAGAGCGGGGCCCGTGGCGCCCCTCTCACTTTCCATGCATTCCTTCGTTCAACAACTGTTTCCTGAGCGCCTGCTCTATGGGCGCCATGCTGGAGCCAGAGGTGTCACCTCGTGGACCTTACGTTCCGGAGGCGCAGTGAACAGTGTGAGCAGGTGGCAGGAACGGGAACGGAACTGGCCCGCAGCAGCGAGGCCACCGCCGTCTGGGCCGGAGGAGGCCCTTCCCCTTTGGCTTCCCCAGGAGGAGTTGAGCAGGCTGCAGCCCGAAGAATGAGTCGGCATCCGGAGCACTGCAGGGAGGGGGCGGGCTGGCTGGTTCCAGAGAGGGAGGCTGCCGGTGGCCTCTGGGGCCGGGGGAGGCAGAGGTCTGATGGAGGAGGCGCGAGAGCCCGGGTAGGAATGAGAAACTCAGGAGGCGAGCGTTTGGCCTAGGGGTTAACATGCCGTGTTCGGCATCAGAGTGCCTGCCTTGGATGCCTGGTTTGGACTCCACACTCCAGCTTCCTGCCAGTGCAGACCCAGGGAGGCAGCAGCCATGACTCAAGTGATTGGTTCCTGCCATCCGCGTGGGAGGCGTGATTGAGTCCCTGTTGAAGACATCTGGGGAGCAAACCAGCGGATGGAAGCTCTGGCTCCCTGGCTCCCTGCCTCTCAAAAAAAGGGGAGCTGGGGCAGCGCTGTGTTGCAGCAGATTAAGCCGCCATCTGCAACGGGGCATCCCATGTGAGCTCCAGTGAGTCCCGGCTGCTCCACTTCCCGTCCAGCTCCCTGCTAACGCGCCTGGGAAAGCAGCGGAAGATGGCCCAAGTGCTTGGGCCCCTGCACCCCCGTGGGGGACCAGAATGGAGTTCCAGGCTCCTGGCTTCTGCCTGGCGCAGCCTTGGCTGTTGCAGCCATTTGCGGAGTGAACCAGTGCTGGGAAGCGTCTCTCCCTCTCCCTCTCTCCCCATTTCAAATACGTAAATCTTAAAAGAAAGGAAAATGGGGGACTCTAAAGGGCGATGGGAAGCCCATGGAGGGTTCTAAACACAATAATAGGTGGTCAAATTCACATGGAAACAAACCTTTGACCACTGTGGACGGGCCTTCAGGAGGCGGCGGGCGCGGGAAGGCGGCTCCGGGAGTGCTGAGGCGCAGGCGGATTGGAGAGAAGTTTCGGCGGCAGGCTGAGAGGCCCTGGTGATTGGCTGGCGGGGCGGGCGGAGGCGGGAGTTTGCGGGACGCCTCCCGGGCACCGGCCTGAGCCGGAGTCGGTGGCGGTGCTGAGAACCAAAGCTGGACGCCCACCAGCTGCGTAGCCGCGGGTCCCACCGCTGCGGGCGGGTGGGCGAGAACACCCCTCGCCCCTGGACTGCGTTCTCCTGGCGTCCGCCGCGCGTCCCTGCCCCCTCCCCCGCACTGCCCCGCTGGGCGCCGGCCGGGTGCACCTGCGGGCGCTGGGGGCTGACCGGGAGTGTGCGTCCCAGTGGGCGTTACCGTGGAGGTAACTTCTGGGGTTGGCAGTTTCACGGTGTTTTCATTTCCTCACGGCGTAAAGGAGTGAGAGTACACAGGCGACGGAGGGCGCGGCCCTGCGCTGGCGCCGTGGGCTCATGAGGAACCGGGGAAGCCGCGGGTCCTCCAGGTGGTTTCAGGTTGGGGCGTCCCAGCCCGGCGCCCTTCTGTGGGCTGTTGGCCGTCCTGGGAGTGGGGCCGGAAGGCGAGGTCACCGGTTTCTCTCCGCCAGGACCCTTTCCTCCCGCTGAGCCTGGGGAGGACCTCCCTCTAGTCTGAGTGTCTTTGCTGAGCGTCTCCTCTACCTGCGCCCATGCTGCCCTTGTGCCCTTGCCCTTCCTTCTCCCTCGCCATCCAGGTGTCAGAAGTTGGGCTTTGTGCCTTCTCTCATCCTTCGCCTGCATCAAATGATAAGAAATGGGGGTACCCATAGCCCAGGACCCTGAATTTAGCCTCAGAAGCCACTGATGAAGCGACCAAAGGCGCCCTCCTGCGGCCATTGGCAGCATCGCGTCAGCTCACACTCTAGCCCTACCATTTCTCTACCTGGGATTTTTTTTTTCTCCCTTAAGATTTGAGTGACAAGAAGAGAGAGAGAGAGAAATCTTCCATCTGCTGGTTCACTCTCCAATGCCTGCAACAGCCAGGCTGGTCCAGCCAAAGGCAGGAGCCCAGCGCTCCATCCATGCCCATGTGTGTGCGTGGGCCCAAGCACTGGGCCATCTGCTTTCCCAGGCTGCATTGGCAGGAAGCTGGATCAGAAGTGGAGCAGCAGGGACTTGAACTGGTTTTCTGATAGGGGATGCTGGTGTCGTGAGCGAGGGCTTAACCCACTGTGCCACAACACCAGCCCCCGGCTGGGACTGTATGCAGAACTGCTGGAGCAGTCGAGGCAGTTTGCTTTCGCCTGGAGACACATGAGAGACAGTTACCAGTGAGCAGCTATCAGTGACAACAAAAAGACAAATTACCTGTGGAAACTAAGAAGTAAAACGCTGGTGTTTCTATTCTATATCTTTATTTTTTACCCTAAATATTTCTTTGGGGGACAGGGAAAAGCAGAGAGACAGACATCAGAGAGAGAGAGAGCTCCCATATGCCTGCAACAGCCAAGACTGGGCCAGGCTAAAGCCAGGAGCCTGGAGCTCCATCCGGGTTTCCCACAGGTGTGGCAGGGACCCCAACACTTGTGCCATCACCTGCTGCCTCCCGAGGGTGTACATTAGCACGAAGCTGGGTCAGAGGCAGGGGAACCAGGACTTGAACCAGGCACTCCGATAGGGGATGCAAGCGGCCCAAGCGGCGTCAGTCCCTGTGCCCAGCGCCCAGCTCTGTCTGTATTTTAAACGCAGCACTGGGGGCTGACGCAAAGCATGTGGGCTCCTCTCGAGACAGACTCGTCCCCTGCAGACTGGAAGTGCTGTGAGACCTCCCCGGTAGGGCTGCGGCGGGATACCGTCTAGTACAGCATCCGCCGGCCAGGCACCTGCTCGAGAACTTCCCACCGCTCCCACTGCTGTCTGCGGAGGAACCGCCCCCTGTCTTGGGGACACCGCACTCTCTCCGCGGCGCCTCCCCCGGAAGAGAGCAGCGCCAGCTCTCTCTGGCACTCAGCCACTTGCCACTTTGGGGACCCTTCGAGATAGGGAGGTGGGGATGTAGAAAAACACACACGAGAGCGAAATCAGAGTTTAAACAGCCGGAAAGGTGAAGCGAGCAGGCGCAGCCGGGAGGGCCTGGGTCTGGCCCCGGGCCTGGCTCATGGACGCAGCCCAGCAAGGGCTCTTTTCCGTCCCTTCCTGGCCCCCCTCGGATGAGGCCCTGAGCCCAGTGAGCGCGGCCCCGCTCTGAGCCCTTCACCAGCCAAATGGTTCTCCTGTGGGGTGGGTGCCCGGTGGGAGGGGGTAGAAACAGGAAAACCCGGGAGGGAGCCAACCCGTGACAGTGGCCGCGGTGCCGCGGGGTGGGCGTGTCCTTCGACCCCTCGGATGCGGAGTCGCCAGCAGCCTCTCCCCGTCTGCCATCTTTGTCCCGGGGTGGCGGGGCCTGCAGCAGGCCTGGCCGCTTGGTAGCTTGCTGGACCCCAGTGCCACTTGCCAAGATCTCTTTGAACGTCTTGGCTGTTCTTTTAGCCTTTTCTGATCAGCTGTATTTATGCTGAACGGAGCGGTCCTCACTGCAGACTGAAAGGGTTCACTGGTGAAGTTGATGAAAAGAAATCTTGGCTGCAGTACAGTCGCCCCTCTGCTCGCCGCCCCCGCCCCGTGCCCCAGCCACTGGCTGGAGCCACTGAGGCTGCCCCGCGAGCCTGCGCGGTGCCGGTCGGCGGCCCAGCGCGGTGGACGCCGCGGTGAGGTGACTGGGAGGAGCTTGCTTCGGGAGCCCTGTTCCAAAGGCTGGCTGCCCAAGCCAGGACGGAGGCCCAGGAGCAGCACGGAACAGGACCTCTCCCTCTCTCTCTCCCTCTCCCCCCACCCCAGGATTGTGCTCATGGACGACGCCATGGACTGCCTGATGTCTTTTTCAGATTTCCTCTTTGCCTTCCAGATCCAATTTTACTACTCAGGTGAGCGTGGTCCAGGGCCCCACGTGGCTGCGCTCCCCGCCTGCCCCTCCCATCTGTGTACCTGGCACACACTTCCTTTGTGGGGGGGAGGTGCTTCACCCCGGTCATTACCAGGACGTCCAGTGCTCGCCCGCACTCACAGGACTCAGGGTGCACAGCCCACTTCCCAGCCTCCTGGAGCCGCAGAAAACCACACAGCTTCCAGGCGGCAGCGCAAACCCGTCTCGGAGGCAGTGCTGGCCACAGCAGCCTCAACATGTCCGCCCGAGGCACAGCACCAAGGACTCGAAGCCTCCCAGCACCCTGAGAGCTAGGTCCTCCGAGAGACAAGCGTGTGGGCAGGCACTGGCCTGGCAGTGAAGGCTGCCGCATCCCACGCTGGGTGCCTGGCTTTAATATCTGGCTCCAGCTCCCTGGTTCCGCAGCCCCTGGGAGGCAGCGCTGATGGTGAAGTAGCTGAGTTCTTGCCACCCAAGGAAGAGGCCTGGGTTATGCTTTGCAGCTGCAGCCCAGCCCCAGCCGTTGCGGGAACTGGGAAGTGAGCTAGCATATGCGGGCTCTGTCTATCCATCTCTCTCTCTCTCTCTCTCTCTCTCTCTCTCTCTCTCTCTCCCTCTCTCCCTGACGCCTCTCAAATAAATAAAAAATCAAAGGAGGAGTGGGCAGCTTACACGAGGAAGTAGCCAGGGTCACCCAGCTCATGAGTGCAGAGCCCAGGCCTGAAGCAAAGGCCGCCTCCCACGCCTGCGTTCTAGCCTGGCCACGCCGTCACTGCCCTTGATCCACAGCCTCCTCCCGTGGCCTGTGGTCAGCACGCGCCAGTCCTCTCACTCCCACCCTGCCCCCGCTTCCCTCCAGCGCACCCTTGCATCCCTCTGGAATCAGGTGGAATCAACATAGACAAATCATTACGGGGTTTCCTGGCCCACACCCAAGCAACATCACACAGAATGCTGGCTTTAGAAACAGCTGACTGTCCATAAAGAGACGCGCTTACACGGACCCTTGCAGTAACGAGAAGGCTGTCCTTGGAAGCCGGCGGCGGCCTTCCTGCCAGCCCTGGCCTCCCTTCCATGCCGCGTTCGGCCTTGGCGGCCGCCCCAGGGCTATCCAGGCAGGGGCTCTTAGTGGCGGCTGCAGGCGTCCTGCCTTCCCCGCTGAAGCTCCCGCGCACTTGGGAAGGAACCGCAGGCCCACGGCACTCCCGGAAGACATGCAGCGCCCTGGCCGGGACCGGCAGCACTCGGCCCAGCGTGTGGTGGCCCTGAGTCACTGGTGACCAGCGACAGAGTTTTGGGAACAATGCCGCGTTTCCTAAACCGGCAGCGTGCAGGCTTTCCCAGCTCCTCACTGCTGCTGCGAGGCAGGTGGGCCCTGGGTGGGCTCACCGGTGGGAGCACGCCCAGAGCTGACCCCGCCCCTGCACAAGGAGAGTAAGCACGCAGAAAGCCCCTCGTTGGCTGAGTGCTGCAGACAAGCACGAGGCGCGGGGGAACACGCCATGGAGGCTGGCACCCGGTCTCGGGGCTCTGCCCATGGCGTGGGACTTCCAGCTGAGACGCTTCCCAGCGTCCTCTCTCAGGAGTGAGGGGGGTCTGCTCTCGGGACCCACGCACTGAGTGTTGAGACCGCTGTGGAGCTAAGCCACGCCACACGGAAGGGAGGGGCGGGCGTTTGGCCCAGTGCTCAAGATGCTGTTTTGGCCACCCACACCCCGGCTCCGAGTCCTCGGTTCAGGTCCCAGCTCTGCCTGGATTCCAGCTTCCTGCACACGGGCACCCTGGGAAGCAGCGGGAGGGGCCCAAATAGCTGAGGCTCTGCATCCACCTGGGAGACCGGGAGGGAGTTCCTGGCTCCCCGCCGTCAGTGAACCACAAGAGGGCGCTCCCCTCCCCACCCCCCCCCAGCCCCCACACCCCCGCCCGCCTGCCCTTCACATAAATACATGAATTGTCGTTTCAAGGGCGAGGGGCAGTGAAGGCAGGAGAGGCGTCCTCCCTGGCTGAGCTGTGCCCCTCCCCTCGTGGCACCAGAGTTCCTGGACAGCGTGGCCGCCATCTATCAGGACCTGCTGTCGGGCAAGAGCCCCAACACGGTCATCGTGCCGACGTCGTCCAGCGGGCAGCACCGCCAGCGCCCGACCCTGGGTGAGGCCAGCATGTTGGAGGGAGTGGAGGCGTCGCTCTTCTGCCAGTGCCTGGAAAACCTGTGTGACCGGCACAAGTACAGGTAAGAAATGGGCACACAGACCCCACCTCGGCCCCAGGGCTCACGGGCCCTGAGCCTGGGAACAGGTGGAATGTGAAACGGGACAGTGCCCCGTGCTGCTCGCCAGGGCGCTGACTCCAGCTCCCCGGGGGGCTCCCACAGAAAGGCCTGCTCCCACCTGGCCCAACATGTGGCACGGCAGGTTAAGGCACCGCTTGTGTTGCTGGCATCCCACGCTGGAGCGCCGGTTCAAGTCCTGGCTGCCCTACTTCTGATCCAGCTCCCTGCTAATACACCTGGGACAGTAGCAGAGGATGGCCCAAGACCTTGGGCCCTGCACCCACATGGGAGACCCAGATGAGGCTCCTGGCTCCTGGCTTCGGCCTGGCCCAGCCCTGGCTGTTTGGACCGTTGTGGGAGTGAACCAGTGGATGGAAGACCTCTCTCCGTCCCTCTGCCTGTGAAATAACTTTTTTTTTTTTTTACAGGCAGAGTGGACAGTGAGAGAGAGAGAGAGAGACAGAAAGGTCTTCCTTTGCTGTTGGTTCACCCTCCAATGGCCGCGCTGATCTGAAGGCAGGAGCCAGGTGCTTCTCCTGGTCTCCCATGGGGTACAGGGCCCAAGCACTTGGGCCATCCTCCACTGCACTCCCGGGCCACAGCAGAGAGCTGGCCTGGAAGAGGGGCAACCGGGACAGAATCCGGCGCCCCGACTGGGACTAGAACCCGGTATGCCGGCACCACTAGGCGGAGGATTAGCCTAGTGAGCTGCGGTGCCGGCCCTAATAACTATTTTTAAACATTCCTGTAGCAAGGAAGAGCTCAGCAG
Source organism: Oryctolagus cuniculus (assembly GCF_964237555.1). NCBI lineage: Eukaryota > Metazoa > Chordata > Mammalia > Lagomorpha > Leporidae > Oryctolagus > Oryctolagus cuniculus. The sequence continues at coordinate 18,775,992 of NC_091432.1, read as the reverse complement.
TCCGCTGTGGCATGAAGTCACCTTAGGGACAGGACAGCCAGCTGTTCGGGACGCACCCCCAGGAGGTGTCACCTGGAGGGAGCAGAGCTGCCTGCAGCCAAAGCCTTGCTCCCGCGGTGGCTCGTGGGCCTGGAATCCTTCCAGGCCTGAAGGGCTGGAGGAAGCCGACCCTGGTCTCTGACTCTGCCTCCTGCATTCCCCTTTCAGCTGCCCGCCCCCAGCTCTTGTCAAAGAGATCCTGAGCAGCGTGCAGAGACTGACTTTCTATGGATTCCTTGTGGCCCTCTCAAAGCATCATGGGATCAACCAAGCCCTAGGTAAGCCAGAGCCCCGCCCGGCCCCACCATCCCCGGGTCCGGCAGGTGGCCCCGTGGCCCTGAGTCCTAGGGAGCGGAATGAGCACAGCCCCAGACTGTGCCCCGTTGGGCCTCACATTCCCATGGTAAGGGACAGCGCTCCCGGCCGCTGCGCGCTGCCCGGACATGAAGCGGGCCTGGACATGAAGCGTGGGGCGCGGCCTGCCTGCGGGGCAGGCACAGGGCTATTCACCCGTGGCTCCACAGATGACATAGCAAAGAGCCCTGGATCCCATTTACAAACAGGGCAGAGGTGTGTCTGGGGAGGAACACCGACTAACCTGAAAGGGAACAAAAAGGCGGGAGCCTGCGCTGGCCCAGTTTCGGCTGTCTGTCCTGGTCCCACGGGTTGGCTTTCCCCACCCTGCCCCGCCCCCAGCCACTGCTCTCCAGGGGAAAAGCCACGGTCTGCCGGTCTGCCCGACTGTCCCGGCTGCTTCTCTGTCTGTCCCCAGGGGAGCTTCTGGGGTGCTTGGGGCCCTGGGTGCTGAGTCTCAGAGGAGGCTGGCCTTTTCCTTGGGCCAGCTCTGGGAGGAGCGCCCACAGGTCTTCAGGGCTACCCCGAGGGGCACAGCCAGCCACATGGTGCTCCGCACTTGCATGGTCTAGGGACCCCTCAAGCAAGGGAGGCTGGTAGCCAAGGTCACCGGCTAGGCTTGGACGTCAGGGGTCAGGAGGAAGGGGGTGGGGCGGGAGAGGGTCTGCAGGGGGTGCGCGCCCACACTCCCAGGCAGCGGCCCCTCCCTTCCTTTCCAAGCTTACGGCTGCTACCCGGGAAGAGCTGACTAGCAGCTGGGGCACAGCTGGGGCTAACCTCATCCCCTCTCGGCCTCTCCAGGCCTTTTAAAGACACTCATTCAGTAGCCCGTCCCAAGCACTCACGCCTGGCGTGGGAGACACGCGGTCTCTGCCCTCACCTGCAGCTCTGGCGCATGGGATGGCGATCTGGGCACGCGCTGGTTGAAGCCCCTTGTGGAAGGGGGCACCTTGCTCCCTTAGCCCCCAAGGCAGCCAGGAAAATGGGAGGGTTCCATGGAAGCCAGTTTGAAAACCACTAACATAGCACAAAAGGGGCCTGGTGGCATCCCCTGGAGATGTGGAGAGGCTGGAGACCGGCACTGTGGAGGCCGTGCCTCGCCTCCACTCGGCTTGGAGTTAAGTCCAGATGGGACAGCGCCCCTCCTGGCCACCTCTGGCCATGCCACGCGGGCTTCGGCCTTGAGACCCAGCCTCCTCTTCTCACCTCTGAGACGCAGGGCCCCCGCCCGTCCCCCAGGAGCAGGAGCAGCCGTTGCTGTCTCTAAGAGGGCGCCACCCCAACTGGGGCACACACACTTGGATCACCTCTGGCCTGTGGGGCTTGGGGCCTCCAGAACCAGCAACAGTTCACACCCCAAGACATTTCGGAAGGGGACACCGTTTGCTTGGAAATGTTTTCCCCGTTGCCTCTGCCCCCAGTGAGGGAGGCTGGGCAGCAGGGCCCACGACAGGTCCCCGGGGACCCAGGACTTCCTGCCCATGGCTGTTCTCTGACCCAGGAGCAGCCCTCCCCAGGGTCAGCAGAGTAGGCAGAGGTGGAAGGAAGCTGGGATTGAGTTTTGTGCCCCACAATTATCTCCTAGGAGCTTTGCCTGACAAAGGAGATCTGATGCACGACCCAGCCATGGATGAGGAGCTGGAACGGCTGTAAGTGTCAAGTGGGGAGGTGCTGCCCCCTTGTGGATGGACGCGGCTGTGCCCGCCATGGGTCACAGCGTAGGGTCGGTAACGCCCTGCGCCAGTCAGGGAAGGGTTTGGGGGTCAGCAGAAGCCTGAGGTGGCCTCACGAGTTCTGTGGGCTAAGCCCTTAGGTTCGTCCAGGAGCAGGAGTGCGCGTGGAGGTCGTGGTCTCTGGGCAGACGGAGCCTTGCTGCCCTCCGGGCTTTTTCGCTCTTTCAGGCTGGTTCAGGTCCCAGGCCTGGTCAACTCGGTCACTGCCACGCCTGAGGCCAGCTGCCTGCCTTCCCGGACCCCTTCCCGGGTTGGCTCCCCCTGGAGGCCCCTCCATCACTCCCGCAAAGTGGATGCCGAGAGTGATGGCTCCACGGAAGAGACAGACGAGTCCGAGACTTGAGGAGTCCAACAGGCCCTGCCTGCACCCTCTACCTTGCCCCGCCCAGCCCTGCTACTCCCACCCACCTGCCTGGCCCGCACCCTGCCGCCCTCTGCTGACGAAACGGCTGAATAACAGCCCAGCGAACCACACACCCGGTTCTTCAGCCAAGTCTATCCCTGGGGGCCGTCAGCCTTTGGACTTCAGTCCGGCCCCAAGCGGGCAGGCTGGGCTGAGGTCACCTGACTGCTGGCTCGGGTCTCTTGTGGAAAGTCCTCCTAACCCCATGAGCAAGGGCGGTCCCTGCCCACCTCCCTCCCCCAGCCCCACTAAGCACTGCAGGACGTGCACTAGGGGCGCATGACCACTGTGGCCTTCTACTGGGAAAACAGCCATGGCCATGGTAGGAAAGAGGCCAAGACAACAGTGCCACATTTCCACTTCCAACACCTGCTTTAGTCTGCTCTGTGACGAACAGTCAAATATGTGAAATGAATAAAGCCCCTTGTGTCTGTTAAGCGAGGAGTCTAAAGCCACAGCTGAGGGTGAAGGGAAGGGGACGAATGTGTGGACTTGGCTTTTCTGGAGCACGTGGGTGGGGCAACAGCCCCTCAAGCCCGGACGGCTGCCTCAGCTGCGGAGCACAGGGTCACCTGCAGCCCAGAGTGCCCTGGCAACGGGCTGCTACTCCCAGCTGGAGGGGGCCTTCGGGAACCTGGCTTGGGGGGTTCAAGGCCAGGGTCCTGTCACTTTCAAGACCAGCACAAAGGCCAGCCCTGAAATCTTCTAGCCAGGGCTTAGTCAAACACCAGCCAAGCGCCTGCCAGGGTCAGGCAGTGGGGGGGCCCCTGTGTACCAAACACAGGCCCGAGAGGCACAGGCTAGCAGCCAACACTGAAGAGAGGCAAGGACAGGGTCAGCTTCAGCTTCCTCAAATCGGGGGTGGGGGTGCCCTCCGGAAGCAGAACCCACCCAGGGGCTGCTGCTGACACCACTGCAGGGTCTCTGCCCAGGCTGTGCTGGATAATTACAGGCGTCAGCTCCCAAAACCTGCAGCTCGGAGCCACGACCGCCTGCCCCCACAGCCCAACAGCGTCTCAAGGCCTGGCGTGCGTCAGAATCCCACCCTGCCTGCCCACTGTCTGAGCCCTACCGGCAGCACTGCAGGCTGCCTCCATCCCAGCTCAGGACAGGGCCCGAATCCGCGGTCACCAACACTGCAGCCGAGTCCAAAGCTCAAGCCCTCCCGTCAGAACCGCTGGCTGAGCCTGTGGCTCCCCTGCCCGTCCTGCTCGGGCAGTGGTTTCTAGGTGTGCCCTCGGGCTTCCTACAGTGACAGAGGCCCTAGGAGCCCCTGGAAGGGAGGGCATGGCTATGCCAGGGCCTTCCAGCAGTCTGAGCACCTGGGACGCCCACCGCGCTATCCGGCCACGGGCGCTGGTGTAGTGCAGGGCCGCGGAGGCTGTCTGCCCGCCCACAGGCGGACAGCGCGGCGGGCGAGTTGACGCCAGCTAACGCCAGCTCTTTCCTCCGCGTGCGACAGGGTGCTGGGGTCGAGGCTGCTCTGGAGCTCGCGGCAGCACAGGGCCAAGGAGCCGGAGGCCCTGGAGAGAGAGCCCTCGGCACCGGCACCGCCGCCCCACCTCGCTCGGTGGGAGCCCCGAGAGTGAGGCGGGGCCGCGAGGACACTACTCACACAGAGCGGCAGGGCCCCAGCCCCGTGGGGGCTTTATTTTGACACCACTTTGTTTCAATACAAACAGTCCAGAAAGAGTCACGTTGCTCCGGGCGAGCGCGGAGGGAGTGGTCTGTGTTGCTTGGAGCCCAACCTGCAGCCCGGAGGTGGCGGAGGGGCCCAGACTGCCAGCACGGCAGGGGAGGGTGGCACCAAAGATGACACAGTGCGTGGCCCGGCCGCCAGAGAGGCCTGCGTGCAGCCCCTCGAGCGCTCAGCGGCAGGCCAGGCCGGTCCCTCTGAGCCTGCTTCTCTCCCTCATGTCTTCTGCTTCCTTGGCCGGCGTGAGGCTCACAGCATCCAGAGTCAGGACACAGGCCAGATGGGACCCACTGCAGCCACAGGCCAGGGGAAGGGCCAAACGTCTCAGGAAACGGAGGGCCCACGGCCCACAGCAGATGGTGTGCCAGGCCTCAGAGAGGCCCAGAAAGTTCTCCAAGCAATTACAGTCACAGGGGAGGAGGGGGAAGGGGACATGGGATCACTCAGGCCTGGTCCCAGATGAAACCTTTAGGTACCAGGTGAAGGTTCTAGCCCTTAGTAAGGCCCAGACCAAGGTCCTTCCTCTCCCCTGCCCTCCTGATACCCAGAAGAGGCACCGGCAGCAGCAGCAGCAGCAGAGGCAGTAGCAAGCCCAGAACCCCCTCCCTGGAGGGCTATCGGCAGCTCCCCTCTTGCTGGGCCTCTCCCTGGTGCCAGAGGCAGAGGCCCGAGCCCTCAGACCACCTAGAAGGATCCTGGAGCCAGCAAAGGTGAACACTTTTCCCTTGCCCTGCGTGGGGAAAGGCTGGGCCTCCCACCCCGAGCGAAATCCCTCCAGTGTGCAGGACAAGTGAGCAGCAGCTCTGGGGGCAGGACTGGAAGGACACTGCACAGAGGAGAGGCTGAGGGCACACAGGGGAGGGGCTCAATCCACAGGAGTCCCCCCCCAGGGTCCTCCAGGGCCACCCCCTTGCACAGCACACACTTAGGTAACCAAGCCACCCAGCTTCCACAGGAGGCACCCATGCCCTGAGAACCATGGGTTTCTTGCTGCTGTCCCCAGCGATGCCTGAGCCACGGGGCTATCAGTAGGAACCGTAGCGATCCTGGGGGCGGGGGAAGAAAAAGAGAGCATCTAACCACAGGCACTTCCCAGCCCGCACGCCGCTGCCCCCAACACACAGCCGGCAGCCGGCCCAGGCACCTGCCCCTCCATGATGAGAACTGGGGTGTGGGCACGTGGGGGAGGCCCTGCCTGATCTCACCATAAGCTGCAGAGGGAAAGGAAAGACCACGGAGGCAAGATGGGGACAACCAGTACAGACGTGCCATGATCTCAGAGGCCAGCCCCAGTACACAGCAAAAAAGGAAGTTGCCCCTCCAAGAGAACAGTCTGTCTGTCTCTCCCTCTTAGCCGAGGGCTGCCCGGGGGCAGTGTCAGAACGTGGGTAGGAAGCAAACCTCCAAGCCCTCTCCTTCACCCCCGCCCAGGGCAAGCAGCCCAGCCTCACCTGCAAAGAATTCATCACGCCATTGGCCAGCACAGCCATCTTCCCGGCCACAGACTTGACACCCTGCTTAAACTGGGCGATGTCCGCCGAGGGGAGCACATTGCCCAGAGACACGCTTCCTGAACAAGCCAGGGGGCGGGAGTGAGCCAGAGCCCTGCAGGAAGCCCCCCCAGGGCACAGGCCCGGCCTCGTCTGCTGCCCCCCGCCCCATCGAGCCTACCTGCTCCATGGGCTCCATCCATGTCCCCAAAGAGGTCTGAAGAGCTGATGGCGCTGCTGCCCGCGAGCTGCTGCAGCCGAGACCTGGCTTCATACTGTGTTCAAGGAAAGGCGAGGCCTGGGGCTCCTTTGGCCAACGACCCAACAACTCCTGCAGGCCAAGCCACCCGGGTGCTAAAGCCCCAAGCTGCCTCAGGGCAGACAACCCACTTACCTCAACGTCCACCTCCCGCCCAAAGAACATGTCAGATGAGATGGCTTTTGCACCTGCAAACTTCTGGCGTGCTTCGCTGGACTCGAGGCCCGAGCTCCGGCTCTCCACGTCCCTCCGGTTTGTGGCTCTGAGGGGTGGATGTGGAACATCTCTGACCCCTCCCATCGCCATCACCAGGAAGCAGAGGACAGGGGCCGAGAAAGTGCCGCTGGCCTGCGGAGGTGGCTCTCCACGCTGCCTGTGCTCTGGGCCCCAGGCGCCCTCCCCACTGGCGGCACACGGGCCTGAAGCCAAGGCAGACAGCTCAAGTGGCTGCATCAGGCAGGGTGCCAGCAGGATTGGGAAGGCCTAAGCAGGACCAACTCAACAGCTTCATCACGTCCAGGAGGCAGTCGTCACTGCCGCGCCCCCAGTCCTGATCACGACTCGCCGGGTCCCAGCGGCCGCACATGTCAGTTCCCCAGGCTGCACACCTGCCCTGCCGCCCTAGCGCCTTCCTCAGCGTGGCTCAACGGTGACCTGCTCTAGCACTGATCCCTCCTGAGTCCCTACAGAGACCACGTCAAGTAGTGCTGTCCCCCTTCTGCAAATGGATGACGTGGGGACAACACAGCAACTAAACACTGCCCCGGTTAGCATGGAACAGGGCTTCAAAGTTAACTAAGAAAGCTGGGAGCCAGATACACGACCCTCGGGGGAGGTCAGGATGCCAGGGAGGGCCCTCCTGCCAGAGGAGCTGATCCCAACCAGAGAGGCTGCCAGGCCTCTGGGTGATAAAGGCCGGCTCACAGGAAAGCCGGATGCCGCACTTCCACTGGGCCGGCGGCTATTCCGTGGACTTTCAGGGAAGCATGGTAGACACCCAGCGCCTCAGCTGCACGGCCACACAGCGAGTGGCCGCACACTGGACGACAGACACACGTTTCCAGCACCAGTTTCACTGCACGGCGCTGCCCTAGGCCACTCTACCTTTCCGAAATGGGCCGGATGCTCGAGATGGTCACTTCTGGCTCCTTCTCCTCTACCCTGTCCATGCCCCAAGTGGTATCCGTATCCCAGCGGGAACCAAAACTTTCCCCCAAGGAAAAGGGGTTGTCCTTGTACCTATGGAGACAACAGAAGGCTCAGACCAGCCTACCGAGGACCGCGGTAGCCAAGTCTCCACCCAGCAGCAGCCTTACTTTGGGGGTCCAGAGGCGAACGTCCCAACGTCGTCAAATAGGTCCAGTTGCGAGCGGGAGGACTTGGCGGTCACTGGGGTCTCCTGCTCGATCACCTGCATCTCGGACAGCACCGAGTGCGACACAGAGCTGCAGAGGCAGAGCCAGGCATGAGGCTGTGGCCCAGCCGCAGCCTGCCGCCCTTCCTGTGAGCTGGGTGGAGCCAGACCCCGCGAGGTGACCTGGGCAGCACACCCGGAGCTGTCCACACACCAGTTTGCTTTTCTCAGAGCACACTTTCCCCCGTCAGTTAGTGCCCACGGAAGTACTCTGTGTCCTTGAAAGCAAAGCCAGACTTGCCGCACCCCGAGTCAGGCACACAGAAAGGAACGGGACGCAGACGGCCACGGGACCAGGGAAATGGGCCTGACAGTGTCAAAGGGTGAATCCTTAGTTACCCTACCCACCCTCACGGCGGTTTTTTTTTTTTAAGCATTTGAAAACCCGGAGCCTGGCCTTGTGCACCAACACCTAGGTCAGCCCTTGGTCTCCAGCGGACAGGGCTGAGGCTGGGCAGGCAGCACCTACTCCTACTCCCACGCCTGCCGTCCTGTCATGCCTCCGAGCTCCTCAGAGTGTTCATCTGCTTCAAATAAGTTCAGTAGAAACAGGGACTGCTTCTAGTTGGAAGAATCCCTAATAGTGTTTTGCAACTGAGCTTGATCGGATGTTCTGGGCTTAAGTAGCACGTTTGGTGCATTGGTTAAGATACTGCCTGGGGCCGGCGCCGCAGCTCACTAGGCTAATCCTCCACCTGCGGCGCTGGCACCCCAGGTTCTAGTCCCGGTTGGGGCGCTGAATTCTGTCCCGGTTGCTCCTCTTCCAGTCCAGCTCTCTGCTGTGGCCCGGGGAAGGCAGTGGAGGATGGCCCAAGTGCTTGGGCCCTGCACCCACATGGGAGACCAGGAGAAGCACCTGGCTCCTGGCTTCGGATGGGCGCAGCGCACCGGCCGTAGCAGCCATTTGGGGGGTGAACCAACGGAAAAGGAAGACCTTTCTCTCTGTCTCTTAACTCTGCCTTGTCAAAAAAAAAAAAAAAAAAAAGACACTGCCTGGGACACCTACACCCCACATCAGAATCTAGGTACAAGTCCCAGTTCTGGTTTTTTTTTTTTTTTTAAAGATTTATTTATTTGGAAAGCAGAGTTAGAGGAAGAGACAGAGACCTTCCATCCGCTGCTTCACTCCCCAAGTGGCCACAAAGGCCAGGGCTGGACCAGGCCGAAGTCAGGAGCCTGGAACTCCAGTTGGGTCTCTCACATGGGTGGCAGGAAGGCAAGCAGTCTGACCATCTTCTGCTACTCAGCCCAACCCTGGTTCAGAGCTAGCCACTGCGGGCATTTGGGGAGTGACCCAGCAGATGGAAGGTCTGTCTCTCTTTTTCAAATAGAGTGAAAATAGATTTTTTGAAAAATCTTTAAAAAGAAAATTAAAAGGGGCTGGCACTGTAGTGCAGCAGGTGGATCCCATGTGGGTGCTCATTCGCGTCCCGGCTGCTCCACTTCCGATCCGGCTCCCTGCTAATGGCCTGGGGAGGCAGAAGATGGTCCAAGTCCTTGGGCCCCTGCACCCATGTGGGAGACCTGGAAGAGGCTCCTGGTTCCCTGGCTTCAGACCAGCCCAGCTCTAGCCATTTCGGCCATTTGAGGAGTGAACTGGCGGATGGAGGCTCTCTCTCTCCCTCTCTCTGTGGCTCTACCTTGCAAATAAATAATTTTTTTAAAGATTCTGCCTCACTGCAAAAAAGAAAAAAGAAACCAGCTGAATAATTACTCACAGGCCCTTTACCCCAGTAATTCCTGTGTGACCAAAACAGGGCAGGGGAGGGGCCCTGAAGTCTTTCTGGGATTAACATTTTATGTTTCACTGATCAACTGTGGGTGATGTTAGCACCGCACAGAGTGAAGGGGAGAACCAACAACTGGCACATGTTCTGAAAGGTTAAAAATACTCACCCTTCTCTGCCTCCAGAGAAGACTAAAAGTAAGAATCTGAAATCAAAGAGCTCTGTGTTCAAACATCCAGCTCTAATCACTAGATTTGGGGGCTTCAGGCAAGTTGCTTAATTGCCGCCTATCAACTTTCTCATTTAAGAAAGGGGCCAACCATGCCTGCCACATAGCCTGCCAGGCTAGCGCACGCCAGACCTCACGACGTCCAGCTCCCATCTCCTCGGCACCCGTGGCTCCATGTAGCACAAACTCACTCCAGCCAGGATGCTGCACCTGGCACGTGAGGTATTCCAACCTTTTGTTTTTTAAAGATTTATTTACTTGCCGGCGCCGCGGCTCACTAGGCTAATCCTCCGCCTAGCGGCGCCGGCACACCAGGTTCTAGTCCCGGTCGGGGCACCGGATTCTGTCCCGGTTGCCCCTCTTCCAGGCCAGCTCTCTGCTGTGGCCAGGGAGTGCAGTGGAGGATGGCCCAGGTGCTTGGGCCCCGCACCCCATGGGAGACCAGGAAAAGCACCTGGCACCTGGCTCCTGCCATCAGATCAGCACAGTGCGCCGGCCGCAGCACGCCGGCTGTGGCGGCCATTGGAGGGTGAACCAACGGCAAAGGAAGACCTTTCTCTCTGTCTCTCTCTCTCTCACTGTCCACTCTGCCTGTCAAAAAAAAAAAAAAAAAAAAAAAAAGATTTATTTACTTGAAAGGCAGAGTTAGAGTTAGAGAGAGAGAGAGAGAATATCAATCTTCCATCTGCTGGTTCACTCCCCAAATGGCCACAATGGCCGGGCCCAGCAGGCCAAACCCACGAGCCAGGAGCTTAACCTGGGTCTCCCACAAGGGTGCAGTGGCCCAAGTACTTGAGCCATCTTCCACTGCTTTCCCAGGCCATTAGCAGGCAGCTGGACCGGAGGTGGAGCAGCCGGGACACAAGCCAGCACCCATATGGGATGCTGGCATCACAGGCAGCAGTTTAACCCACTACACCATGATGCTGGTCCCTGGATATCCCAAATTTTAGGACATCAAAAAGTTTATTATTGAAATCTGTAGATGTTAACTCACAGTGCACCACAAACCGAACATACTGAGAGCTGGTTTATAGCCCTGTCTCCCCTGTGTTAGAAAAGTAGAGCAGGCGCGGCCCCTCGGTGCAGGGCGTGCTTATCCGTGCCACTCAGGACGCCCGCATGCCAGAGTCCTGGCTCTGCACACCCTGGGAACCAGCAGGTGATGCCCAGGCACCCGAGTCCCTGCCACCCACGACTGCATTCCCAGCTCCTGGCTTTGGCCTGGCCCCAGCGACTGTGGGCATCTGGGGAGTAAACCAGTGGGAGCCCGGATGAGAACTCTCTCCACCTCTCAAATAAATAAAATTAATTTTTAAAAAAGGGAAAAAGAAAACCACAGCAACACAAACCCAGCGGTGGCTCTGAAAGACCAAGGATGACGCAACCCAAGGGAACCTGAAATGGGGGCGGTGGGTATTGGGGCATTACAGTGTCTGCAAGCACAAACCGTTATTTGGTGGGCAGGGGTTAGGGATGCTGAAAGCCCTAATTCGCAAGGATGCCTTGAAAAATAGGGAAGGGCCCCATGACTCGAAGCATCCCCACTCGGACAGGCACCGAATCCTGCAGAGCCTCGTGCTGGCTGCGGTGACAGAAGGCAAAGTTGTCCCGTCCACCTCAGCCAGCATGAAGCCCAGAACCCCAAGCTTCCGGGAGGCTACAGGAGAACGACAGTGGCCTCTGCCAGCCCCCGCCGGCCCCGTGCGGCCCCTGCCGGCCGCGGGCCGCGCCTCACCTCCGGCTCACCAAGCCCATGCCCAGCCGCTCCGCCTGCTCTCGCTTCTTCCCCTCCAGATTCTGGAGCTGTTTCTCCTCCTTCTTCCGATCAAGCTGAAGCTCCTGGTAGGCCAGACGCATGGAGGCGACCCTGGACGGAAGAGCCCCGTCAGAGCCCAGCGTCCGCCCCGTGGCCCCCAGCCCGAGCCCGGGGCCTGCAGCGCTCACATGGACTCCTCGGCCTGCTTCTTCGCATCCGCCACCTGCTGCTCACGGAGCTTCTCTGCCACCTGGGCCTGCCGCTCGATCTCGCTAAAGCTCTGGCTGCTCACCTTCTGGGCGCCCAGGCCTTTCTTAGCACCCAGCTGAGGAGAAAATCACGTGACACGGGCTTTGCCAACCACCATGCCCCAGTCTCATCCAGACCCAGGCATCTGAGTCACACCCACGAGGAAACCTCCTTAAAGCTTAGGGCAAAACATTGCAGTCCAGGCAGCATGATCAAGGGAAAACAGTGGTTCTGCTGGAGCTGGACAGGAAGTGGCTCCTGCTACCCCGCAGAGGCCTCTGGGCATGAGGACAGCGGCAGGGCTGACTCGGCGAGTGCCAGGCACTCTGCTGTGCGCTAGACGTGCTCAGCCTCAGCGGCGCCTCCCGGGAGCCCCGTGAAGACAGACATCTTTAGGTGTCACCCAGGTGAGGCTGGGAGAAGCTAAACAGCCTCGCTAACATCACACAGCCAGTAAGGGGGTAGAATAAAGCGTGAACCCGGCGGTCTGACCCCAGCTCCAAACCGCTTCACCGCACTGCCTCTCCCCACCTACCCCTTTCTTAGCTGCTGCTGGCTTCTTCTTCCCAATGATGGAGCTTTTCAGTTCTGTGTGAGAAAGCGGGTGGGCATGAGTGAGGACAAAAGAACGCCCGGCAGCAGCTCAGTCCACGCCAACAGCTTCACAGCAAGAACCTCTAAAGAGAATGCTTCAAGCAGGGGAAGGCAAAGCTGTCGCCACCAGGCCCAACCACCGGCATCCGAGCCAAACACAGACGCAGTTAGGGGCGGCTCCTGGCTCCCAGCACGTTAAGACAACCCAAGTCTCTGACCAAAACGAAGGCTGTTAGGTGGGAGCAGATGCCAAACACGACACTCAGCTCCTAGGGCAAGGAGCCAGCATGCAAGCGGCCATGCTCCCGGCCACTGCTGGTTACCTCTGGCAGGAAGGGCCCCCTTAGCTGACAGATACATGGACTCTGGGGGAGAAACAGACCTGTGGCTAACAAGGGGCCCCCACAGACCTCACGGCTCCCAGGCCAAGGCCTGTCTGGAGCCCTGCTCCAGACCAAGCTACAGCATTCTGTAGCCATCCTGACAGCCGCTTTGCTGCCCTCCCAACCCCCAAAGTCAACAGAGCAAACTGAGGTCAGCAGATGGATTGCGTACCCTGATCCAAGTTCAAGGGACACTTAGAAAACAGCTGAAGGCCAGGCCAATGCCGCCTCCAGCCAGCAGCAGGTCAGGGCTGTCCCACACACGGTGCAATGGCAGACGAGCTAGCTCTGCCTCTGACCCCAGGGACAGGTGTCTGGGCTCACGCTGGCCCAGGCCCTGCACACTGGCCCACCCTGGCTCCACAGCCCACGCTGCCTCTGTGACTTGGATCACAGCCGCCCCCCAGTGAAGTTCGGTGCTCCGTCTCCTGGGGCCTCAGTCCACGGGACCAGGCAGCAGCAGATCTGAAAAGAATGCCTGACGCCCGCCCTGGGCCCACCAGCTGGCATACTTACCCAGAGGTGCCTTGGGCGAGGTGCCAAGCAGGTCGGTGTTGGGGCCATGCTCCGGCTCTGTGGACGCAACAGGAGGAGTTAGTGTGAGGTTCGTAGCTTCCCACAAGCTCCCCTTGAAGGAAGCAACTGGCCCAAGGGTCACTGATTCTCCTCCGCCTCCCAGAAGGGAAAAGGCATGCCCGTTACTTCCTCCAAGGGCTGAAACGATCCCAGCCCACCCAAGGACGTGGAAGACTCCCCCCACAAGCCTGGGCCACGTGTCCCCACCCCAGCCCCAAGTCCTTCTCTGGCCCAGGGCACGAGGCTGGCATCCGGGTGAACTCACGGGCCAGGCCACTGCTCTCTGCGGACGGGGCTGGCTGCTGGATCCCTGCAGGCTCAGCGGCTGGCACATCCCAGGCAGGGGGCTGGAAAGGAGGCCACAGCAGAAGCCTCAGTGAGTCACGCCCGCTAGCAAAGAGCACCAAGAACCTCCAAGCACCCTGCTGGCACAGAGCCCTCGACTGGGCACACGAGGAGACTGGGAGTCAGCAGTAAAATCAGAGCAGCCGTTTGCTACGGAAGAAAAGGCAGGAAACGAAGCGGCTCCCCCGCCTTTCATGTTCGCTTAGAGCCGGAGCCCACTGCCCTGACAGCCTAGCGACCACCGAGACTTCCGTGCAAGGCACACAGTTACGGACACTTAACGATCACAACACGCCCTACAAGGCAGATCCTTCTCCACGTGAGACACTGGTGGGCAGTTCAGCGACGTGGCCGCTGTCACAGACGTGCTAAGTAGAGAAGCAGAGACTCAAGACTGGGAGTCTGACTTCAGCATCCGGCGCCAGCAGCAGGGAACCTGCCTCGCTCGGGCAGATCACAGGAGAGAGAACCCTTCCGCTGCCCCCAGACACAGCCCTTCGTACGGGGAGGAACCCAGGGAGTTACGGAGGGCCCCTGACACCTCCAGTGCCTGCAAGAAGCTTCTCTCCTAGCACCCCAGTTCATGGGGGTCCATTTCTAAGGAGGGCTGGGCAGCCCCAGTCAGAGGAGGAAACGCCTGGATCTACCCAGCAGGCAGAAGCCACCACACTAACCGTGCCCACAAGCACAGAAGGCCTTGGCACCCGGGGGGACCCTCCCGTGGGCGCTCACCTGAGTGTGCTCCGTGAAGAAATCCGAGTCCTTCTTCTCTGGGGAGTGGCCGGGAGCACTGCTCACGTTGTCTATCCAGAGCTGGAGGGGCAAAGGCACCCGTGAGGCCACAGCTCCCGACGCCCGGCCCGCTCCCCCAGCCCCCGGCAGGCACTCACGTCAGTGCCATGCCGGGCCAGCGCCGCACTCCCCAGCTGCCGGATCTTCTCCCGGTACATCTGGGCTGCTCGGCTGTTGTATTTGCTGTTGGCATCACTGGCTGTGCAGCCGTGCTGGCGGAAAAAGGCTGTCTGGGGAGCGAAAGAGAGCACACTACGGGTGATTCTCACCAGAGCACAAGGTATGGGTAGGAAGCACCCGCTGGTAACAGCCCCGCTGTCACGTACAGAGCGTGTGACACTAGCCATTTTATAAAGGTCAGGTCCCCCAGAAATGCCTGCAGAACACATCCGCAGCCTCCACCCTCCGGGAGGGCCAGACGGAGCCCAGCCCTCGCTCAACCCTGCCAAGGGCAGCCGCCATGCCCATTCTACTGCTCCTACTCCCAGGCAGGCCCACAAGCCCGCTGCCACTGGGGAGGGAGGCCCCAACCCTCTCAACCTTTCCCCAAGACCACTCGTCCTATTTAGTTTGAACGTTAAGGTCTGTGCCGACTTCCACGTTTAGAACCAACAATGTCTGGCGGTGGTAAAGACCAGAGAACCCTAAGAGGGGAAACCGAGGGCTTCCTGGAAGCCACGGCAGCCGCCGCGCAGGCAGGAGGAGGGGAGGGGAGGGGAGGGGAGGGGAGGGGAGGGAGGAGGAGCTTTACCGCGTTGGCATTCCCGCCGACCTGCATACACCTCAGCTGGAACCAGCTCCAGTTGGAATCCAGCTCTGTGGACCTGTGAGCAAGGGCCGCACGTCACCCACCAGCAACGCCAGCACCCGCCCACCCCTGTCCTGTGGCCCTGGGCGGCCGGAGCAAACATCAGTCAGTCCCCACCCCACCTCCTCCACTCGGCCCCGGCCATGAAAGCTTGGCTCTCCATTCATCTCTTCCACAGGGTACTAATTATTCCCCCAGATCCAAAAGGAGGTCGCATTCCTCGGCAAACAAGCTTGGACTTGACTTCCCCTTAGGGACAGTCACCAGTCTCAGCAGCAACAAGGTCAATGCAGCCAACGCTCCCCCACCCCATACACCCCAAACTAGGCTCCCAAGTTTTGACCATCGAAAAAGGAGTCCCGACCAAGCCGCGGAGACCGGCTGCCGCTGCGGCAAGGGGCTCCCCCCGGCAGGGTCCTCCCGCGGGGTGCGGGAGGGTTTCCAAACACGGGACTGCGAGCGGTGCCAGTCCAGGCTGCCACCCGCCCCTGCTGACCACTCCGCCGCAGCGGAAGCAGAGCAAGCGCGCGGAGACCCCACCTGATGAAGCTGAGATGGACGCCCAGGGAGCGGTGGACCCCGCAGCAGTCAATGCACAAGAAAACACCATACGTGATGCTGGCCCAGCTCGGATTCTTGGCGCCGCAGTCGAAACAGGCCTGGGTACATTAGGCAATGAGCGAACGGTCAAAGGCCAGGAACTGAGGCCAGACGCTGACACCCCAGGAAAACAGCCCACCTCCGCCCCCCTCGGCCTCCCTCAGGCCCTCGGAGGGACAGGAGAACCCCTCTGGGCCCGCGCGACTTGCGGTCAGGAACCTTGTTGGTGGGAATTGCGCGAAGCCTCTTAAAAAGAGTCTGGATTTCGGTCTTGCTCGGTTCCGCCGCCATTTTCTCTCCTTCCCAGACACGACCGCGACCGACGGGTCCCGTAGCGGGCCAATCCGCGCCGGGGAAGGCGGACTAGACAGCTGGCCTCGGAGGCTCGCCGGCCAACTGCGGGGCGGGGCGGCTTGGGCCCTGTCTCGACCAATGAGCAGCCGGCGGTACAAGAGCAGAGACGTCAGCTGCCCCGGCTGCGCAATAGCCGCGAGAGTAGACACGGTGCCTCGCCGGGCCAATCCGCAGCCGGGGCGGGGCGACGGCTCGCCGGCGCGCCCAAATCTCCTCGCGAGCGCGGGCCGGACGCGCATGCGCCGAAAGGCGGGGTCGCTTCTGGAGCTACGCCGGCCGCTAGAGACCGGGAGCTAGGGCCCCGGCTTTGACACGCTACCGATTGATGAGTAATGATTAACAACCCTCTCAAGCACTCCTTGTCCCTCCGGTTTGGACGAGAACACACTGGCCAGGCTCCCGCCCAGCCTTGAGCCGAACCCGATTCACACCAAGCTTGATCGCCAGTCCCTTCCAATCCCGGTTAAGGTCCTGAAGTTCCAAGACTGGTGCCAAGGGACAAGCTCGCGTCCACCCCCGGCCCCACGACATCCGCCCGGCCCACGGCCCACCCCTCAGTGCCTCCTTCCAGGCGCCCTCTGGAGGCCTAGCAAGGGTAGGGTGTTCAAAAAAAAAAAAAAAAAAAACGCACACACACTTGTCAATTTTTTGGTTTTTGGTTTTGTTTTTTGTTTTTTGTTTTTTTTTGTCAAATGTAATACACACTAGAACAAGCCACATAAGAGGATGCTGCTAGGCCCAGAACTACACTCAGCCCAAGCTCTCCCAAGGATTCCAAAACCGAGGCCAAGAACTGGGTCCCCAGCTCCTAGGGAGGCCTAGGCACCCAGAAACCCTTCCATGGCCTATGATCTCCCTTCTTAGCCTCAGGCTGGACTCAGCTGGCCTTTCCCCACAGGGCCCGCCCCTTCCTGGGTCCTGGGACTTCCTCTCTCCTCAGGGGACGGGGCTCCGCAGGGCACAATGGTTCAGGGCCCCAGGTCTAGCTGTCCAGGGAGCAGCTGGGCTCCGACCCAGGGTTGGAGAGACGTCTCAGAAGGGCTGTCAGGGCACTCAGGCGCCCACGCACTCCACGTAATTGGCGGGATACAGGCCAATGCGGCCGCTCTGCAGCTGGCCCTGGCACCAGCCCTGCTCATCCTCCTCACTCATCTTCAGCAGCTCCTCCCCTGGGAAAAGGGACGTTGGTCACTGCCAGCTGCCTTGGCCCAGCCCCTGTTCCTGCTACAGCCGGGTCAAGGACTGAGGGGGATGTGGCAAGATGACAGCACAGCAGAGAGAAGAGACACGGCCAGGCAGAGCGAGGTGGACGCCAGCAAGCCATCCCAGCCCAGGCCCCAAAGGCAGCACCCAGGCCCCAGCTGGCTAGGCCTGGGACGGTTAAGAGTTTGGCTTTGGTTAGAGGGTCACTGGCTTCCCTTTATCCACAGCCCTCCTCAGGCAGGTAGGGCAAGGACTGAAGCCGGGAAAGGAACAAGAAAGGGGCCCAGGGTACCTGCTCGGAAGCTCAGCTCGTCTGCTTCCTGGCCAGCGTAGTCATACAACGCCCGCACCCGCACGCCGGTGGCAGCTTTCCGGGGACTGTCCTCGTCTGACCACTCCTCATCCTGCCCACTGCTGGAGAGAGAGGTCAGAAAGACACAGCTCAGAGCACCAGGAGGGCTCGCCTGGGACTCGGGGCAAAGGGCTTACCCCTTGGAAGGACCCTGGGAGAGGCAGGTGGGGAGGAGCCGGGACCCCAGTCCCAGCTCTGCCACCCAGGTGCCGTTCCTGCCACACAGAACTGATGTGAGGCATCAGAGGCAGGAGTAAGCAGAGACACGGGGAATGCCCAGCAAACCTAAACCACCGTGAAAACTGGGGTTGTCGCACTGCTGAGTCAGCCCAGGCTCTAGCACCAATTTTCAACCCACTTCGAGTGCAAAGGGAAAGAGCAGAATGAAGAAGGCAGGTGGGGGGCAGACAGGGGCCAGACTGTGTCTCTGCCTCAGCCGGGTCCCTGGCTCTCACCCCGGAGACCCCAGGGACTGGGGTGGGGGTGCGGTGCCGTCTCTTGTGGGCACGATGCTGGTCAGGGTAACCTCGTCAGGGCTGCGACCACCCTTCTCCTTCCGGCTGATCGCCCTCTGTGTGTCCAATGACCACTCCTATGGGGGCAGAGGGGAGGGGACAGTGCTTAGAGTCAGGCTAGGCTGTGGCTGTGGTGGCAGCCGGGGAGCGCCCAGACCACTTTCACCCCACTTCCACCCAAGCCCCAGCCAGCCCGGAGCACGCACCTCAAACTGTGGCCAGTTCATGGCCATGCCCGGCCCATGGGTGCTGCGCCACCAGCGCAGATCCTCCTCATCACTGGCAGCCTCGATGCCCTGGTGCAGGTCGCGGTGGAGTTCATGGAACCTAAGGCCCGAGGTCCAACTTCAAGTTCAGAAGTCCTGGGCCCCGCTACCCACACCCCTCCCCCAACTCCCGCTCAGCCTGGCCAGAGCGCAAAGCAGGTAGAGGGCACCCAGGACCATCCCCCACACCCCGCCTGCAGGCCATACTTCTCACTGCTGGAGAGGTCGAGGTGCTGGTGCAAGGTGAGCAGCGTATCCTTGAAGAAGAGGAGCCGCTGGCGCTCGGCGGCCTGGCAGCTCTCGAAGGCTTGCTCCATGTCCTCCATGTAGCGCGGGGTATAGCGATTCAGCTCTGCCAGCGTCTGCTCGTACTGCGTTTTCATCTGCACGGGAGGATAAGGGACCAGGTGAGGACCAGGCCTTCTTCCACCCAGAACTCCGCCCGTATTATTGGCTGGGCACTGCCATGGCCGGACTCTGGGGCCATCAGTCCTGAGACCTGGCTCCTGCCCTCAGACACCCCAGCAGCTAGAAGAGATGAGGTCAGCCTCCAGGAAGGAGTGGGAGAAATCAGAAGGGGCTTCCTGGAGGAGGTAGAAAAGGCAGAGCAGCGGGAGGGCTGGTCACAGCAGGTGTCCTGGGCTCAGCAAGGAGCCAGGGGCTCTCCCCAGCTGCTGATGTCATCCCAGGGCCTCGAATCCCATTCCTTGCTCTGGGTCAAACGTCACCTACTCTCAGGTCCTCCTTTAAATGATGATGGGGAGCGAGGGCGAGAGCAAGAGGAGTGGAGGCACCGGAACGGCACACGGCAGCGAGAGTTACTGGGCAGGCCTCGCCCTTGGCCGCCCGGGGCCTGTACCTTCTCGGCCTCCTTGGTACAGCGCTCCACCCGCTCCTGCAGCTTGCGCAGCTGCTCCTGAGAGACGGCGCTGTCCGCCTTGGCGTGGCTCTCGCGAGTCTGGGCCGTCTTCTCATCCTTCCGGGCCGCGTGGTAGTTCTTCTTCGAAGCCTCAACCTGGCATGCACGGGGACAACTCTGGACCCTGGACGCCGCGCCGCGCCCCCCTCCTCCCCGGGTGCATCTCTGCCTCCAACACCCGCTCACCGCACCCAGGCTCACCTCCTTGAGCCTCTTCAGCCAGGGCTTCTGGGCCTTGCGGAAGCCGTCCTCGGCAGCCCGGCTCTCACGGAAGCCGCCCAGCACGGGCCGGTGGAAGGCGCCCCGCTGCCAGGAGCGCACCCGCTCGCTGTCCTGGCCCTGCAACTTCTCCCGCACCTCCAGGTGCAGCGCGCTCAGCCGCTCAGCCGCCGTGAAGAAGGCGTGCCAGGCCTTCTCCAGGGTGCCGTACTGGGGGCCTGCGAGGAGGCACGGGGCTTGGGGTCAGGCCAGGGGCACCACTCAGAATGACCCCACCCCTCTCACTGGTGTTACCCTGGGTACCAGGCACAGAGGCATGGCGGGGTGCAGAGATGAACAGCACTGCTGCGGGCCCTCAACATGTGACATCTTGCCGAATCCTTGCCCGCACCACCACCATGAAGACAGTGCCATTATCACCACTGAACAGGCGAAAACGTGGAGGCCCCACAGGGCCAGCATTGTGGTACAGCAGGTTAAGCCACTGGTTGCAACACTGGCATGCCTTGTCGGGGTGCCGGTTCCAGTCCCAGCTGCTCCACTTTCAATACAACTCCCTGCTAACACACCTGGGAAGGCAGCAGAGGATGGCCCAAGTACTTGGGCCCTTGCCACCCATGTGGGAAACCTGGATGGAGTTCCTGGCACCTGGCTTTGGACTGGCCCAAGCCAGCCATTGTAGCCATTCGGGGAGTGAACCAGCAGATGGAAGATCTCTCCCTCCATCACTCTGCCTTTCAAATAAATAAATGAATATATATGTGTATGAGAGAGAGAGAGAGAGAGAGAGAGAGAAAGAGAGAGAGAGAGAGAATAACAATGGGGCCCTCAGAGGTCAAGTTAACTTGCCCAAAGCATGACAGCTACAAGTAACGTTGAAGTTCAAAACCAGGTCTGTTGCCTCAGAGGGAAGAACCAGCGTCCACAAGACAGCCAGTTGTGTGGAAAGATCTCACGCCCCCAGTCAGAAGGCGTGGGCTCAACCTCCTGCTCCTCCCAGCTGTGTGATCTCAAGCAAGTCCCTTAGCCTCTCTGAACTTCCAGTTTCTCCTCTAGGAAACAGAGCAGAGCAGGACCACCCTGTTCAATGAGCTGTTAGAAATATCAAAATGATGGAGCAGGCATTCGGCTCAGCAGTTCAGCCGCTGCTTGGGGTGCCCACATCCTCTATCGGGTGCCTGGGTCTGGGTCCTGGCTCTGCTGCAGATCCCAGCTTCCTGCTAAGCAGACATTGGCTCAAGTGCGTGGGTCTCTGCCAACCACAACCATATGGAAGACCCGGATGGAGTCTGTGGCTTCTGGCTTCAGCCAGCCCTGACTACTGCAGTCAAGCAGGGAGTGACCCAACAGATGGAATACTTCTGTGTCTCTCTGCCTTCCAAATAAAATAAAAATGAATAAAGATGGTGAAAAAAAAAGAATTGGGAAATTTTCTTTTTTTAAAGAAATCTTAAAGTGACCCATGAGCACCGTGTGCAGACTCTGATAGCCCAACTATGAGGATAACCAGTTGGATCTTCCCTAAGGGATAGGCAGACGTGCGTGGGATGTCTCGGACTTTCCACAAGACGTACAAAGAGCAACTGCCCGATGGCCCCCCCCCAGCAGCCCCGCCCCCCCCGCTGGGCCTGAGCGTGCTCACCCTTTTCCACAGCGCCCCTCCACTTGCGGGCCCAGTCAGCCAGCTGCTGGGCGTAGGCCTTCTCGATGCGGGCGCGTTCCTGGAAGCAGCTGACCAGGTCCCCGCACAGCCGGTGCCCGTCCTCCACCCGCTGCACCGTGCGCCTGTAGTTGCCAGCCTGGGGCGCACACGGGAAAGGCGCGTCACCAGGGAGAGCGCTTCACAGGCTGCAGCTGACGGCCGGGCCCCTCCCTGATGGGCAGCTGTGCCGGCCCCAAACCCCAGCCCCAGAGGCTCACCTCCCAGAAACTGCCCCCTAAGGCCTCCCCTCCAGCGTCCTCTTCTGATGCCATCGTGTCCCTGCAGCACGGAATGGTGGCGGATGTGAGGCTGTAGGGGACAGAGGCGTAAGCACGGAAGCTGGACCGACGCTTTGGGGGCTGGGAAAAGACCCTCTCCTCTCCCTGGGCCTTGTCCCACTGCCAGCTGCACCACATACGGAGCTGACAGAGCTAGGAGTCAGCAGGCAGGGCTGGAAGTTTTGCCATCCGCCCCCCTCCCTGGCCTACCTGGGCTCTAGCGGTCACTGCAGGGACCAGGTAGCCAAGTCTCCAAGCTGCCCGGTGACTCTGCCTTGAAGTGAACAAGAACACAGCAGGGGGTGTAAGGGGGGGCCTCGAGTGTCCAGGGCGGCGCCCGGCTCCCCGATATAGCAACTGCTGTCAGAAGCGCCAGATTCCAAGTCGGGGAATGCCAGGCGGGTCACACGATCCAGCAGGGATTAGGTGGCAGGCGGGAGTGGGTGGTGGGCAGAGGGCCCATTCCCTTGCTTCCAGGGCCCCTGTGGCTTTTCCTTAAATGATAAGGGGACCTGTTACAAACCAGGCCGAGTCAGTCGGAGGGTACCCAACCACACCCAGCAGCTCCCTGTGTTAGGGAGAGCAGAAAGGCCACCCGGAGGCCTATCTCAGCCAGACGCTGGGACAGGTGCACCTGCCTGTCCCCTCTGAAGGCAGCCTCACCTGGTCGGCTTCCGTGCCAGGGGTGCTGTTAGACTCAAGTCAGAAATGAAGGGCCACACGTGGGGCCTGGTGGTCCCGAGGAGACACTCATCCACCTGCACGACGTCCACGGAGAGCTGCCCTCAACAAGCCCACAGTCTGGGGCGGCGAGGGGGAGCCACACAGGCAATCAGCCAATCAGAGCGATCTCCAGAACCCGCAGAAGAGGACGAGGCAAATCCCAACCCCGAGGGGCCACCACCGCAGGGACTGGCGGACACAGTGGCACGCAGCCACTCCCCTCCTGAGCCTCTGGGCAGGGTCTCAGCTGTCCCAGCACCGACTGACTCACAGCCCCTAGAAGGAAATCGCTTCCTTCTCCCGGGCTGGCCCAAGGGACACAGGCAGGCCCAGAAGGCCAGAGTACAGCGCTCACTCCAGATGGATGACCCTCTACTCATCCTTCAAAACTCAAACCTGGGCCTCTCCCCACCCCCGCTCCTAGTCACTCTCCCCGTCCCTGCACCCTCAGGGCTCCCACAGCTGCTGTGCCCCCTCCATCAGGGCCTATATCTCCATGGGCTGTGACACATCTGTCACCAGGCATTGACTGAGGCTTCTGGGCTGTTGATGCACAGTTCCCCAGGCGCTGGTGTCCAGCATACTTCTGTTACATAAGAAAGGGAACGAGGCCCACCTGAAGACCAAGAAGCTGGGCTATGGCAGCTGGGAGAAGGCTTGACCTGAGTGGCTTCCCTCTCCATGACCAGGAGAGAGTGTGCAGGCTCCCCTGGGGATCCCCAGAGGTGCAGGCAAGGGAAGTGCCCGGGTGGGCACACAGCAGCTAGCCCACTCGGGACCTGGCCTGCTCTTTGCCAAGTTCATCCCAGGCACCCACAAAGAACTTGCCCACCAGATGGAGAGCGAGTTGCAGCTCTAAATCACAGGGCCTCTGGAGCTGCCCCAGGCAGGCATCGGGGGCCTGGGGCCCCCTGCCTACTCCAGCCTCCATGCTCCCTGCTCCCTGGAGAGCTGTCCCTCACCCCTTCCCTCTCTCTGGCCTCAGAACAGAGCGCGCTGTGTGTGCAGGGCTGGCACGGCTCCCTCCCGGCCTCCCAGAGCAAACACCAGCCCAAGCCCCAGGCACAGCCAGGCCCCTGCAGGCAGCCTCTGGCTTGATCTAGCTGTGGGGGTGGGCACCCAGGGCCTCCTGACCTCTGCAAGGACCCAAATCCAGCCCCCAGAACACAGGGGACCACAAGCTAAAGCTCAAAAGGCTGTTAGCACCATCATCCTAGCCAAGGGCACCCGCAGGGCCTGCAGAAGTTTCGGTGTTGAGCAGGATCTCCTCACAGCTGCCTGGCCAGGGCAGGGAGACCCTGCAGGAGGGTCGAGAACTCATTCTTCCCCCACCCCCACCCTTCAAAGCAGCTGGGGCATGCACCGGGGAGGGGTCACAGCCACCCTACCCTGCCCATCCCGGTGTGCGTGCTGCGCCGCGGGGCGGCTTCCCCCAGCAGCCCCAGGTTTTGAAGGCACGCACAGCAGGAAGCAGCCGGCCGGTCCAGAGGGGCCGGCACGAGCAGCCCGGGCGGCAGAGCGTGGGGGAGGAGGCAGGCCGGGGAGGGGCGCAACAAAGGGACACTTTGGGAAACCCGACCTGCCGGCCAGCCGAGGTGCCTGCTCCCTGGTGACGCACTCCGCACCCCGAGCCTCCACACCAAATCCCTGAGCCCAGGGTCTGCCCGTCTTGGCCTCAACCCTGTGGCCAGCGGCCCTCAGCAAGGCCCCCTTGCCGGCCCCGCGCTGCCGGACGCGGAGCCCACGGAGCCCATGCGGAGCGGCCGGGCCGGGTCTCGCCATGGAAGACTCCAGGGCTTCTTGGCCAAAGTTGCCGGACTTGGTCTCGGAGGGGGTGGGGCCAGCCGGTGCCCGCGGAGGGGAGGGGGCGACCCTGCCTGGGCGGGTCCAGCCGTGGACTGCAGACGGTGGCCCCGAGCAGCAGCCCCAGGAGTTTGTGCTCCTTGCTGAGGGTGAAAGGTCGTCGGGGAGCGAGCCCCCTTCTGGGGCCTCAGGGCCGGCGCGGGGCGCTTGAACGGGGGCCCTTGGGGAGCCCCAGGACAAGGTTTGGTCCGACGCCCCCGGGCCCCGCCGACCCGAGGGTGAGGGACCGCGGAGCTCGCGGCGCCGCACAGGAGATTCCCGCTCGCCTGGGCGGCTGCCGGCCCCGTACGTCCTCTCTCTGAGCTGGGCGGCAGGGGGCTGCCGGGGCGGGAGTCGGTCCCATTGCAAACTTCAGGAGTCCAGGGAGGAGAAGGCGGGCTCGAGGCACTGCCCCCGCCGCCGCGGACCCGCTTGTCCCTCCCCGACCACTCACCGCGTCCTCCCTGGGGCCCTCGGCGGGTGGGGGTCCGGCCACGCTCCGGCCCGAGTCCTGCCACTCCTGGGCCTTGGCCGCGGCCGCCTCCCGGAGCGCGCCCGGCCCTCCCCCGGGAAGCCCGGCCCCCGGCCCCGCCCTCTCCTCACCACCCCGGCCCCAGCCCCACCGGCCGGCCGCGCGGCTGTGGGGGCGGCCGGCATCGCGGCGACCGGCGGTTCCCGGGGCGCGGGCCGTGGGGTCTCCGCTCCGGTACCTGGAGCGCCAGACCGATCCCCCGGGGTGGCGCCGCGAGGTTGCAGGGAGTCCGATTTTGGCTTTGCCACTCCCCGACCTTTGCAGAGCCTGGGAGAACTGGTGGGAGCGAAAGAGAACGGGGCCTGGGGGCGACACTGCCCACTGCCTTGAGTTCTTGGCTGAGCACAACTTTCCTAGGAATTGGCTTGGGCAGGCGCACCATCACTCGCCTTGTAGGCATTAGGGTTCCCATTGCACAGATGCACAAACTAAGGCTCAGAGACCATCAACCGCTTGCCAAAGGTATCTCGTCCGGCAGGGCTGCAGGCTCGGAAACCGATCCCTGTCGGAGCCCAGCCGCTGCCTGCAAATCTTGGGGCGTTTTCGAAGACCTGGGACAAACACGCGGCGGCGGCGGCGGGGGAGGGGTGGGAGACAAAAATGCGTAAGCTCCTCCCTGCGTATTCGAATTCCCAGGTTTTGTACCACAATTCATTCTTAAATCCCTTCGCCCCTGCACCCCCTTTTTCAATCTGGCAAATTTTTCCAGGTCGCCACAATGCCACCCCACCCTAAATAAATCCCTCCTCCCTTCCCTCCCCACACCCCCCCCCTCAGGGATTTTTCGGAGCCTGCCTGCCTGTTATTTATATCCACTGGAGCGGTCCAAGAATGTTCCGAGACTGACCTAATCGCCACCTGCTCGGCCACCCCGCCCCTCCCGCTCCCTCCTGGGCCCGGTGACCCAGCGGCCATGCCTTGCTCCGGGCAGGAGAGGCTCCGGGCAGGGAGAGAGGCGCCGGAGGGTGGGACGCGCCGAGTGCTTCAAGGGTCCAGGTTCGCTCCACGCTGCTAACCCCAGGCACTTGGAGGAACGCGCCCCAGAGGGCCGGCACGCCGCGCCCTGGGAAGGCGCGGGGCCGCCCAGTTCCCGGCCCCGCACGTCCGCCTCCTCCCCACCCCCACTCCCAGAGGACCGAGTACGTGCGCGCGGATTTTTGAAATAGCGATTTCTGTTTCCAAAGCCGGGAGAAATCAGTGATGCGGTCTTGATACTTATGAATCCGCTAGCCGAACGGGAATGGGGTCTGAAGAGAAGGAGTTGGGGTCCTCCCGGGAGGTTGAGGGGGGTGATCCTGAGGATTGCTGCGAGGACTCCTTGGAGCAGGGAGAAACTGCCTCCCCCAGGGGCTGGCGGGGCGCCCCGGAGGAGCGGCTCGGCTGGACACGCTGGCCGCGCGTCCTAGTGGGTCTGAAACCTGAGGCTGTGGCTTGGAAACCAGTTTCAACACCCACTCTCTCTTGGGGCCTGGACAAGTCCCTTCTCTCCTTCTGTTTCTACCTCTATAAAACACGACAGGTGACCCGCCTGAACTTCCACCGGGCGATCGCCCTGGCTAATTAATGATTGTAAAACAACTGGGAGTAAGAGGTACTGGGGAAATGCCTAATGACAGCCATAGTGGTTTGTATTATTTAAAATCAGTTAACATCCCACCTAGTGCCTGGGGGCCCTTAGGCATCTAGGCAAAGTGTGAAAACACAAGAATGAAATTAATTACCGGAGCCGCCTATTAAAACCTCATTAAAAATCGAGTTGGCAGCCAGGCTCTGGGATCTGGGGAAACCAGGCCATCGAGAGACTTGGAAAACAGGGCTGTTCATCAGACCACAAGGAGAAGGGGACTTGGAGAGGAAAACTTCTGGCTTCCCTCCGGTCCAGATCTGGAAGCAGAACAGCAGAAATTTGCAGCTGATCTTAATTGCCACCAAGATGGGGGGGGGGGGGGGCTGGGAATCAACCAAATCCCAGAGCAGAGTGGGCTGCTTCCAAGGGGCAAGGAGTCAGCTGTGCCCTTGGAAAGCCAGCTGCCAGCCAGTACTGCCCACAGGGCTCAGGCCCATCCTTCGCGGCCAGAGCGCCTGCCACTCACGCTGCTGCATCTGAACATAGCTCAGGGTCCCAGGGCTAGATGAAGGCAGAAACCTATGGAGGCAGCTTGGCTCAGGCAGCGCATGGATCCACAGCCAAATACCAGACACTCAGACTGGCCTTGAGTTTCTGGAATGTCCTCGCCACTGTGCCTTCATTTATTTGTTTATTCAATCATTCATCTGACCAAGAAAACATTTGAATTTTCACTCTATGCTGAGTCCTATGCTGGGGGTTGGAGATCCAAAGATTCATAAGCAGAGCCCCAAGTGTACAACAGTGAAGCAATGTAGATGTGAGGTACAGTGGGGAAACAGAGGCACAGGATACCTCCCTTCCCAAGGACAAGACACTTGGTTGGGCTTGATGAGTAGGAATTAGTCATGTGAGAGGCATTCTGGGCGGGTGCATGAGGGTGTGCCAAGCCCTGGAGGCATTAGCCTATGACTTTGTCACTCCGCAATTCCACTTCTTGGTATCTACCCTAGACAAACATGTGGACAGGGGCAGCAAGACATTCAAGGATATCTTCATGTGGAATTGTTTGCAAGACAGAAAACTGGAAACAAATAACCCCTACAAGAATGATGGTTGACTGACCTAACCATTTGTTCATGCCACGTATTACTCTTCAACAACTCAAGAGTAAGGTAGAGAGATGGAGTTACATACAAGGACCTCCAAGACACTGTTGAGTGCAAAAAGCAAAGTGCACAACACACAAAATAGTCAGAGAGGGTAACACACCACTGATTTGGGAGTTACCTCTAGGGATAGGTCGAGAATTTGGAAGGGAGGTTTTTGTAATGTTAGAAAATTCACAATGAGAATGTGCCCAGGTGTAACTTGGGTCATTAAAATAAAGAATTGAGGTGAGAGGTCTATGAGTCTTTGTGTCTGCCCAATAGAATTTTTTTTAATTTTAATTTTTATTTTTTTGACAGGCAGAGTGGACAGTGAGAGAGACAGACAGAAAGGTCTTCCTTTTTGCCGTTGGTTCACCCTCCAATGGCCGCCGCGGCCGGCGCGCTGTGGCCTGCGCACCGTGCTGATCCGAAGGCAGGAGCCAGGTGCTTCTCCTGGTCTCCCATGGGGTGCAGGGCCCAAGCACTGGGACCATCCTCCACTGCACTCGCTGGCCACAGCAGAGAGCTGGCCTGGAAGAGGGGCAACTGGGACAGAATCTGGCACCCCAACCGGGACTAGAACCCGGTGTGCCGGCGCCGCAAGGCGGAGGATTAGCCTATTGAGCCGCGGCGCCGGCCGGCAATAGAATTTTTTGCAATGTTAGAAATGTTCAGTAACTGAGCTGTCTACCATAGCCATGAGAGCAAGTGTGACAAGAAGTCAATGTTTCATTTCATTTTATACTTTTTTAAAAGAATTATTTTATTTATTTGAAAGATAGTTATGAAAGAGGTAGAGCCAGAGAGAGGTCTTCCATTCCACTGGTTCACTCCCCAAACGAGCGCAACAGCCAAAGCTGCGCAGATCCGAAGCCAGGAACCAGGAGTTTCTTCTGGTTCTCCCATATGGGTGCAGAGGCCCAAGCACCCGGGCCATCTTCTACTGCTTTCCCAGGCCATCGCAGAGAGCCGGATCAGAAGAGGAGCAGCCAGGACTCAAACCGGTGCCCATATGGGATGCTGGCACTGCAGGCTGGGGCTTTAACCCATTGCACCACAGTGCCAGCCCTAACACTGAAAAAAAATTTACTCATTTATTTGAGAAGCAGAGTCACAGAGAGAGGGAGAGACAGAGAGGTCCTCCACCTGCTGGTTCACTCCCCAAATGGTCACAACAGCCAGAGCTAGGCCGATCTGAAGCCAGAAGCCAGGAGCTTCCTCTAGGTCTCCCACGCAGGTGCAGGGGCCCAAGCACTTGGACCATCTTCCATTGCCTTCCCAAGCCATAAGCAGAGAGCTGGATTACAAGAGAAGCAGCCAAGACTCGAACTGGCACCGCAGGCAGAAGCTTAACCTATTATACCTCAGAGCCAGCCAGCCTCATTTTAAACTTTTTAAATTAATTAAAATGTGGCTGGACAGTGCAGGTCTAGATCTAGAATAATGAGTTCATGATGCAGTGGCGACAGCTGGGAGATGATGTCAGAAAGATAGATTGGGATTGGATGGTGAAGACTCGCAAGATAGGCTAAGGAATTTGGGCTTTCTCCTCTAGGCCATGGGAAGTGTGCAAGGGAATAACTGGACCAGAGTTACCTTCCTACAAGAGAACTCTAATCTGAGTTCACTACCACCTGCAGATCCCGCCTCCTGTTTCCGCTATTGCAGACTCGGCTCAGTGTTGATAGCTCAAGTGGTTGATTTCCTGCCACCAGTGAAGGAGAACTGGATTGAGCTCCTAGCTTCCAGCTTCAGCCCAGCCCTGGCTACTGTGGACATTTGGAGAGTGAAGCAGCAGACGGGAGCTCTCTCTGTGTGTCTCTCTGCTTCTCAAATTAATTCATTAATTTCAAAGATAACCCCTGGCAGCCCTGTTGGAGGGAGGCTGCGCATTGCGCTCTGGCCGGCCCCTGAAGGCTGCCTTGCCTCTCAGGTTTCTCTCTGGCCTCTGGACATTGCCCCTGCATTCCTGACAGGCAGCTGAGTAAAGCATTCTGATTTAAGTGCTGTGTTTGAAGATCTCAGGCTACTCCAGGTGGGAAAACTGGTCCCTGCTATGGAGAGGGGTTAGCCTCAGTGGGGGAGAGATCCACAAACAAATACAACATAGAAAAAGTGCTGTGGGGGTGCAGGGGACAGCAGCTGATGGTGCTACAGTGAAAATGCTTGCTAGTTTCTGGGTGCAGCCTATAGAGAAAGCTTCACCAAGGTCAGGAATTTGCCCAGGGCAGATTCTTTGGAAAGTACCCCGGAGTTGGCGGGAGGCCCCAGGAGTTGCACTGCATGGTCCAGGTCTCAGCTGGGTAAGCCCTTCTGCCCAAGGAGCCTGCCAGAGACCCGTCTGGTTGTTCCCTGAAGTCCACTGTGTGGGGAGGGGGGGCTTTCCTGCTGGTGCAGGATAAACCCTAGTGAAAGATCTTTCACTGAGCTGGTTTTTAGGGAGCACTACTGTGTGCTATATATACACCATGCTGCAGGCTCAGTCCTCAATTTGAAGAAAGGAGGCAAGATCCTTGGAGTTCCAGCTGTGCCTGCTTCCTTTCCAATCCAGCTCCCTACTTATACACCTAGAAAAGCGGTGGCCCCT
Organism: Oryctolagus cuniculus; assembly: GCF_964237555.1. Classification (NCBI taxonomy): domain Eukaryota; kingdom Metazoa; phylum Chordata; class Mammalia; order Lagomorpha; family Leporidae; genus Oryctolagus; species Oryctolagus cuniculus. The sequence continues at coordinate 18,746,332 of NC_091432.1, read as the reverse complement.
GCCACCCACCTGGGTGAAATTCCAGGCTCCTGGCATCAGCATGGCCCAGCCCTGGTCACTGCAGCCATGTAGGGAGTGAACCAGTGAATGAAAGATTTCTCTTTCTGGGGTCGGCATTGTGGAGTAGCAGGGTAAGCCTCCACCTGCATTGCTGGCAACCCGTATGGGTACCGGTTCCAGTCCTGACTGCTCCATTTCTGATCCAGCTCCCTGATAATGCACCTGGGAAAGCAGTGGATGATGGCCCAAGTCTTTAGGCCCTTGCCACGTACAAGGCAGACCCTCGGATAAGCTCCTGGTTCCTGGCTGCAGATCAGCCCGGCTCTGGCCATTGCGGCCATTTTGGGAGTGAACCAGTGGTTGGAAGACCTCTCTGTCTGTCTGTCTGTCATTTTGTAACTCTGCTTTTCAAATTAATAAATCTTTAAAAGGAAAAGAAAAGAAATGCATCAACACAACACCGACCCCATGCCTTTCCCAGAAATAAAAAATAAATCTAGGGGGGCCAGCATTGTGGCACAGTGGGTTAAAGGCCTGGCCTAAAGCACTGGCATCCCATATGGATGCTGGTTTGAGACCCGGCTGCTCCACTTCCGATCCAGCTCTCTGCTATGGCCTGGGAAAGCAGTAAAAGATGGCCCGAGTCCTTGGGCCCCTGCTCCCGTGTGGGAGACCTGGAAGAAGGTCCTGGCTCCTGACTTTGGATCGCCGCAACTCCAGCCATTACAGCCATCTGGGGAGTGAACCATCAAATGGAAGACCCCTCTCTCTCTCCTCTCTCTGTGTAACTCTTTCAAGTAAGTAAATAAATCTTTAAAAATATAAAAAAAGAGAAAAAATAAATCTGGGGCCAGTGCTATGTTATAGTGGGCTAAGCCTCCACCTGCAGCGCCAGTATCCCATATAGACACCGGTTCATAGTCTGGCTGCTCCTCTTCCAATCCAGCTCTCTGCTATGGCCTTGGAAAGCAGTAGAAGATGGCCCAAGTGTTTGGGCCCCTGCACTTGCCTGGGAGACCTGGAAGAAGCTACTGACTCCAGGTTTCGGATCAGCTCAGTTTTGGCCCTTGTGGCCGTTTGAGGAGTGAACAAGCAGATGGAAGACCTCTCTCTGTCTGTAACTCTAAAACAAACAAAACAAACTTAAAAAAAAACTCTTAAAAAAAAAAAAAAAAACTCTGACTTCATGGAATTTTCCACTAGAACCAAATGAAGTTTGAAATACAAAAGGACACTTTAAAAGCTTCCTGTGTGGAGGAGGGTGTCATCCTGTGTTAGAGTGCCTGGGTTCCAGTCTTGACTCGGCTCTCCATTCCTGCTTCCTGCTAAAGCACATCCTGAAAGACAGTAGACGACGGCTCAAGTACTCGACTCTCTGCAACCCACGTGGAGATCCAGGCTGAGTTCCAGCCTCTTGACTCTTGACTTCAGTGTAGCCAGCCCTGGCTGTTGAGGGCATCTGGGGAGTGAACCAGCCAACGGAAGCTCTCTCTTTGTCTGTCTGCTACACGTGCTCTCTCTCTCTCTCTTTCTTCCAAATAAAAATATCTTTTTTTTTAAGTTGTTGAAAAATGAAATTAAAATGTTTATTTTGGTGCAAAAAACATTGAAATCCATGCATAGAGGGGTCTTCAAGAAATTCATGGGAAATAGGTATTATGAAAAAACTATGCAGGGGCCAGCGCTGTGGCGCAGTGGAGTAAAGCCCTGGCCTAAAGCACCGGCATCCCATATGGGCGCCGGTTTGAGACCCAGCTGCTCCTCTTCCGATCCAGCTCTCTGCTATGGCCTGGGAAAGCAGCTGAAGATGGCCCAAGTCCTTGGGCCCCTGCTCCTGCATGGGAGACCCGGAAGAGGCTCCTGGCTCCTGGCTTCGGATCAGCACAGCTCTGGCCGTTGCGGCCAACTGGGAGCAAACCAGTAGATGGAAGACCTCTCTCTCTCTCTCTCTGCTTCTCCTCTCTCTGTATAACTCTTTCAAATAAAAAAAAAGAAAAAGAAAAAGTATGCACAGCTTAAAAAATTGTTTGCACCAGAATAAGCTTAGTTTTTAATTTCGTTTTCCAAGAACTGTCTGAAATCCTCTCATAAAACTACAAACTGTGGTGAGTGTGTAAAAGCAGAGAGAAGGGTACTGTGGGAGACTAATGGGGCACCATCGTTTCCATGACTTCTGGAAGTTTCAGTCTCTCCACCTAAAAAAAAAACCCACAAGACAAATGGGAGTTAGTGGGGTCAAGAGGGCACTGGTGGAAGAGCGCCTCCTGGTGGAAGGACTGAGGGCTGACGTGTGCAAAGCTCTGGAATGGGAGCTTGACCTTCTCGAAGGACGGGTGGAGCAGGTAGGACTTGGAGAGCAAGAGGGAGAGGCCCGGGAGGGGGTGAGGGAGAGAGGCCAGCAGCCCCTGCACTCTGCCAGGCTGTGTGAGGGTGGGGAGGACAGAAGCAGTAGAGTGAAGTCAACAGCCTTGTTGGATGTTATGTGACACATGAATTCTATGCAGCAAAGAATCAGCAAATGGTGGCTGGCGTGGCCCACAAGCTAAAAATGGCTTTTACATATACATAATACATATTCTTAAACATTTATTTATTTATTTATTTGAAAGGCAGTTGCAGAGAGGCAGAGACACAAACAGAGAGAAGTCTTCCATCCGATGGTTCACTCTCCAAATGGCCACAACAGCTGGAGCTGGGCCAATCCGAAGCCAGGAGCTTTTTCTGGGTCTCCCACGTGGGTGCAGGAGCCCAAACACTTGGGCCATCTTCCACTGCTTTCCCAAGCCATAGCAGAGAGCTGGATCAGAAGTGGAGCAGCCAGGACTCGAACCAGCACCCATATGGGATGCCAGCACTGCAGGTGGCCGTTTTACCTGCTATGCCACGCTGCTGGCCCCTGGCTTTTACATGTCTAAATTAAAGAAAATCAAAAGAATAACATTTTATAGAGTACTCACGTTTCAGTGCCCATAAATAAAGTTTGATCGGAACACAGCCAGGGTAGTAAGCTGTTTCTGGCTGTTTTCACAGTACAATGGCAAGGTTGAGTAATTGCAACAGAGATTGCATGCCTGCAGAGCCTAACATATTTATTATCTGCCCCTGTACACAAAAACCAAATGGGCCAATAGATCAGAGAGAGACAAAAAGCAAGGAGGCCAGGGTGAGTGTTTGGCCTTGTTATTAAGGCATGTCCTGGGGGCCAGGGCTGTGGCGCAGCGCTGGCATCACATATGGGTTCTGGTTCGAGTCCCAGCTGCTCCACTTCCAATCCAGCTCCCTGCTAATGAGCCTGGCAAAACAGCAGAAGATGGCCCAAGTCCTTGGGCCCCTGCACGCACATGGGAGACCCAGAGCAAGCTCCTGGCTCTGGCTGTTACGGCCATTTGGGGATTTAACCAGCAGATGGAAGACCTCTCTCTCTCTCTCTCTCTCTCTCTCTCTCTCTCTCTCCCTCTAACTCTGTCTTTCAAATAAATAAAATAAATAAATAAATAAAAAAGACTTTGGTTCACACCTGCTATTGCCTCCCAAGGCGGCTTCCTACTAACGTAGCCCCTGGGAGGTAGCAGTGATGGTTCAAGCAGCCAGGTTCCTGCCTTCCACGGGAGAGACACAAATTGAGTTCCCAGCTCCCAGCTTCCACTTAGCCTAGCCCCAGCTGTGGTGAGCATTGATCTGGGGTGGGGAATGGGAGTGATCTTTCTGTCAGACTCATTCATCCAGGGCAAAATGATGGGGGCTTATTCTAGAGTGGGAGCCTTGGAACTGTGAGAAGTGCATGGATTGAAGCAGTATTTTGAGAGAAAAAATTCCAAGAACTTGCTGATGGTTTGAAGGTGGATGGCAAGGGAGAGATGCATTTCAAAGTGATTCCCAACCTGTAAACTTGGATTGGATCCTGGACACAACAGGATATCAGAGGGGCACTTGGCAAAACTTGGATAAGGCTTGTAGATCAAATAATAGTGTTGTTAGTGTCAACTTCCTCATCTTGATAAGTGTATTGTGGTCACATAGGATGTTACCTTTGGGGAATTATAGAAGAGCATATTGGGGGCCAGCACTGTGGCACAATGGGTTAAGCCGGTGCCTACAGAATGAGCATCCCATATCAGCTTCGGTTCGAATCCCAGCACTCCACTTCTGATCCAGGTCCCTGATGGTGTACCTGGGAAAGCAGTGGAGGATGGTCCAGGTGCTTGGGCCCCTGCATCCATGTGGGAGATGTGGGTGAAGCTCCTGGTTCCTGTCTGGCCCAGCTCTGGCTGTCATGGCCATTTGGGGAATGAACCAGCTGATGGAAGATCTCTCTCTCTCTCTCTCTTCCCCTCTCTCTAGGTAACTCTGCCTTCTCAAATAAATAAATCTTTAACAACAACAACAACAAAGAGCATATTTACATACTTTTCTTCCTAAGATCAAAATTCTTTGTAATCTGGGTCTTCCATGTGAATACTGGAGCCATCACCTGCTTCCCAGGGAGTGTAAAAGCAGAAAGCTGGAATTGTGAGTGGAGCCAAGACTTGAACCCAGGAATTCCAATATGGGATACAGGTGTCCCAAGTGGTGTCTTTTTTTTTTTTTTTTTTTAAGATTTATTTATTTATTTGAAAGGCAGAGCTACAGAGAGGCAGAGAGAGAGAGAGAGAGAGAGGTCTTCCATCTGCTGGTTTACTCCCCAGATGGCCACAATGGCTGGAGCTGAGCCGATCTGAAGCCAGGAGCCAGGAGCTTCTTCCAGGTCTCCCACTGATTTCCCAGGCCACAGCAGACAGCTGGATTGGAAATGGAGCAGCCAGGACTCGAACCAGCACTGGGATGCAGGCACTGCAGGTGGCGGTTTTACCGGCTATGCTACAGCGCTGGCCTTCCAAGTGGTATCTTAACTGCTGTGCCAAACACTTGCCCCTCTGTTGGATTACGAGCCTGTAGGGGGCTGGCACTATGGCATAGTGGGCTAAGGCACTGGCATTCCATATGGGCGCCAGTTCATGTCCTGACTGCTCTACTTCCAATCTAGCTCTCTGTTATGGCCTGGGAAAGCAGTAGAAGATGGCCCAGGTGCTTGGGCCTCTGCACTCATGTGGGAGAGCCCAAAGAAATTCCTGGCTTTGGATCAGCTCAGCTCTGGCCATTGGGGCCATCTGGAGACTGAACCAGCAGATGGAAGACCTCTCTCTCTTTCTGTCTGTAACTCTACCTCAAAAAAAAAAAAAAAAAAAAAAAAAAAAAAAAAAAAAAGCCTATGGGGATGACTCGGGATTGCCTCGTTTTAAAATCCTTACATTGAAGAAGACCCTTTTTCCAAATAAGACACCATTCACAGATTCTGGGGACCATCAGTCGACCACCACACTGTGCAGGGGGAAGCCCCAGCTGCCAGCCTGGGAAATCTCATAAAATGCTGCTTGAACTTGCAAAGCAACTGCGCCTCTTTGAGGCAAGGATCAACAGGCTAAAGGATGCCAACATAAACGTAGCTTAGTCTACTAGGCTGCCTATAACCGTGACAAAACTTTCAGATTCTGGGGTCTTCTGACACAGGGGACAGTTGAGCGTAAAGGGACGAGTATAACAAATGTGTCTGGAGTCCTGGGGAGGAAGTGCAGGATTTGTACCAAGACACCACCCCTCCAAGCTCTGGGCTTCCTTAGTGAGAACCGCACTTCCCTAGGCAGCTTGCGCCTTCCTCTGCACAAAGCTTAGCTGCGGCTCCTTAGGCAGGTTTTGTCCCAAGTTACAGTGTCGTAGGAGGGACAGGCACCAAAGCGGGCCGTTGAAAGGAGAGGGGGAAAAGAGGAACGTAAAGGAATGTAAATGCAGCCCCACGGTGGTGACTCATCCACCCCGAGGGAGCCGGCCTGGCTGTAACACAGGATCACTTTTATTTCTGCCACTTGAGAGTTTTGCAGTCCTTGGAAGAGACCTTAGGCGTCAGAAGAGTGAGTAGAAGGCGCTGCCAGGACTCCAACCCCTGGTTTCGGATTCTCTGCTCTTTCCACAATGGCTGGGTGACTGGCAAAGATTCCTGAGAACGGCACAGCGCTTCCGCACCTTGGTTGGACCTTATCGGTCAATCGCATCGTGCCAGGAGATTATATAACAACTTGCATTTGTAGCACACTTTACAGCTTGCAAAGCGCTTTAGCACGTATGTTATTTCAGCAGTCTGGTGATTGCTGTGCAAATCAGGCTGCCCAGAGAGACTCCCTGGCATCCTGAACCTGCAGTGTATTGATTAAGTAAGTCCTGGGGCCTCAAGCCCAGGGGGAGCTCAGAAAAGGGGGTGTGGGTTTGTTGGCTGTTGTTCTTCATTCAGTTATTGCAGAAGCAGGGAGAGAAATACGACAGAGGACTCCCATCCACTGGTTCACTCCCCAAATGTCGACAAGAACCGGGACTGAGCCAGGAACTCCATCAGGGTCTCCCATGTGGGTGGCGGGGACACAATTCCTTGAAGAGTCACTGCTGCCCGTTGGGATGCGCATTGGCAGGACCCTGGAGTTGGGAGTAAGGCTGGGGCTCCCACCCAGGTCTTCTGCTATGGGATGTGGGCATTCCAATTCCAACTGCCATCTCGACAGGGCGGCCCAAGTGCACCGTCACACACCTACCCACAGCTTTTTAATTTTGTATTTAATAGCTGTCTGCACTTCCCAAGTTACCCAAAATTATGTTTTGGAAAATAGATGCTGTTTCCAGAGGGTGGGAGTCATGCCTTCACTGGCATTACTGTGAATTTATTCTTACTTGGGCATTGAACTATGTACGGGAGATGGGGCAGACGCCAGCCGACAAGAACTGCAGCTGCCTCCGTGCAGTCTGTTCCTAGTGCTCTCGGAGAAGGAGCTGTCAGCTCCCTGCAAGCTCAGCAGAGTCCCTGAGGTTGTCATTTGCAAACCACTGCATGCAGAACTGTGTGTGGGAAGCCTGCACACATCATCTGTGTGGATTACGGACGGTTTTGCAGACTCAGCAAAATGTCTGGATTCGTAGACAGCTTGAGCAGAATCAGAGTCATGTATCAGCCCGCAGCAGGAAAATGATTCCCATTAGACACAAACCTCCCACAGGGAGGCTAGAGTTGAATGCTGGCTTCTGCCGCTTTTATAACAAGTCACAAAATCATGGATTCCGAAACCCTGGGAGGAATCCAAGGGACCACCTAGCATCCCCCTTTCATTTTATGATGAGGAAATGAAAACACAGAAATATGAAATGATGAACCCAAACTCACATAGCCGGGGGTTAAGCAATTAAGTTCCCACTTGGTTCAGAAAGCCTGGGTTCAAGTTCCAGCTCTACTTCCAATTCCGCTTCTTGGTAATGTACACCCTGGGGGTCAGCAGGTAGCGGCTCAAGGACTTGGGTCCCTGACACCCACATAGGAAATCCAGATTGAGTTCTGGGCTCCTGGCTTGGACCTGGTCCAGCCCTGCCTGCTGCAGGCATTTGGGAAGTGAACCAGCAGATGGAATCTCTCTGCTTTTCAAATAATAATAATTTTTAAAAAATCATATAGCCGAAAGATTTCTTTTTAAAAATATTTATTTATTGGGAAGTCAGAGTTACACAGAGAAAGAAGAGGCAGAGAGAGAGAGAGAGAGAGAGAGAGAGAGAGGTCTTCCATCTGCTGGTTCACTCCCAAATTGGCTGCAATGGCCAGAGCTGCGCCGATCCAAAGCCAGGAGCCAGGAGCTTCTTCTACGTCTCCCACATGGGTGCAGGAGCCCAAGGACTTGGGCCATCTTCTACTGTTCTCCCAGACCATAGCACCAGCCCCTATTATCTATTCTTAAAAACACTTCAGGGACTGCTGCTGTTGTGTAGAGAGCAAAGCTGCCACCTGCAGCACTGGCATCCCATTTGGGCACCGGTTCGAGTCCCAGCTGCTCCACTTCCGATCCAGCTCCCTGCTATGGCCTAGGAAAGGAATAGAGGATGGCATAAGTCCTTGGGTCTCTGCACCCATGTGGGAGACCCAGAAGAAGCTCCTGGCTCCTGGCTTCGGATCAACCCAGCTCTGGCCATTGCAGCCAGTTTAGGAGTGAATCAGCAGATGGAAGACATCTCTCTCTCTCTCTGTCTCTGCTTCTCTGTAACTCTTTCAAATAAATCTAAAAATACCCTCAATAAAGGCATTTATTGTTTTGCAGATCAAAGAGACTGGCATGACTTAGGGCAATGCTCATGGTCGGCCCTGCCCCCAATTTGAACACGAGACTTTCATTTGCTATCATCAGTAGCTTTTGAATGGGTGCCTTGTGATGCCTTGTGTCTGGTATCACAGATAGGACCCAAACATCTGTAAACAAAGTTCCAGGGTGTGCAACCAGAGCAATGCTGTGCCATCCACCTCATTATCAGAGCGACAGTGTCACAATATAGGTATTAAAGTTCCTGTCCAGCTCATCAGGTGGCAATCAAGCCCCTAAGCTGTTTTGTTGGAAAGCAAGGGGAGCCAGAGCAAAACCTGGGTTATAATGGATGCCCCAAAGCACCGAAACCAAGTACTTCACTAGCATGGGCAAGAGGGGCATGCACTGTGCTCTCTCACGCTTCTTTCTCCTCACCATGGAAAACCTTCCCAATCCTAAAAACTGGATTCTGGGAAAACCTGGCATTAAACAGGTTGCTCATAAATCCATTGCATTAGTCAGCTTTTTGTAATCACAGTGAAATACCCAAGACAAGCTACCTGTGAAGGAAGGTGGTTTGTTTGGGCTCCACGATTCCAAGATCAGACACCTCATTGGTCAGCACCCGATGATGGCATTCTCACGGGCAGGGTCAAGGCAGTGCAAGCACCACACGGCAAGCGGGAGCAGGAGTGTCCACGGCTCTCCTTAGAAAGCCACCAGGAGTCGATCACGAGAGCGCCAGCCCAGCAACCGAATCCAGTCTCATCACTTCCCAAAGGTTCCAGCTCTAAACACCAAAGTCGCGCTAGGTTTCCACCCTCTTCATACCCTTAGCAGAAGAGTTTGGAGACCAAGATTGTAACACACAGGCCTTTAGGGGACACCAAAAGTAATATGCAAACATTAGAATACTTCTTAGCTCACTATTTCTTTCCTGCTTTTGCATTTTCAGCACTTAAAAACAGTTCTAATTTATTTTCACTTTACTTGAAAAGAAGACAGACAGAGATCTTCAATCTGCTGCTTCACCCCCCAAATGTCTGCAACAGCTAGGGCTGGGCCAGGTGGAAGCCAGCAGCCTGGAACCCACTCCAGGTCTTCCATGTGAATGGGTGGGATCCAAGTACTTGAATCAGCACCTGCTGCCTCCCAGGGTGCACATTAGCAGGAAGCTGGATCAGAAGCAGAGAAGCTGAGACTCACACCAGACATTTGGATATGGGATACAGGTGTCCCAAGGGGGGGGGGTCTTTTTTGTTTGTTTATTTGTTGTTGTTATTGTTAAAGATTTATGTATTTATTTGAGAGGGAGAGAGACATAGAAAGAGAGAGAGAGAGAGGATCTCCCTTCTCTGGTTCAATCCCAAAACAGCCACAACATTAGGGTTGGGGCAGGCCAAAGGTAAGAGGAACTCCAAGGAGGTTTCTCACATGGGTGGTAGGGACTCAGGTGCTTGAGCCATTATCTACCGCTTCCCTGGCACATTAGCAGGGAGCTGGATCAGTAGCTGAATAGCTGCCGGCGCCTACCCCAAGTGGGTCTTTTTTTTTTTTTTTTTTTTGGTAAGATTTTATTTATTTATTTATTTGAAAAGCAGAATTACACACACACACACACACACACAGAGCGCACGCGCAGAGACAGAGAGATCTTCCATCTGCTGTTTCCCTCCCTGAATGGCTACAACAGCTGGAGGTGGGCTGGTCCAAAGCCAGGAGCTTCTTCTGGGTCTCCCACATGGTGCAGGGTCCCAAGGACTTGGGCCATCCCCCGCTGCTTTCTGAGGCACTCAGCAGGGAGCTGGATTGGAAGTGGAGCTGCTGGGACTTGCGCCAGTGCCCAAATCGTAAGCCAGTTCCACAAGTGGCAGCTTTTACCCACCAAGCCATGGTGCCCGCCCCCAGTGGGGTCCTGATCATTGCACCAGTGCCCATCCCAGCATTTTCTGTTCCTGCTACCCATAATGCCCTTTCCCTCTCCATCACTCAATATCTTAAGATTCAGTTTAAGTGTCACCTTTGGGAAGACTTTGTTGACACTGGCCCCTCTTTTCCACACACGAACTGACTCAGGATCCCTTTTCTGTGAGCCTGCCATGCATCCCCCAACCCCATGTTTCCCCTCTCACTCACTAAGCTTATTATACTCCACTGTAGTAGAAATTTGGTTTTTTGGGGCTGGCGCTGTGGCACAGCGGGTTAACACCCTGGCCTGAAGCGCCGGCATTCCATATGGGCACCGGTTCAAGACCCAGTTGCTCTTCTTCCGATCCAGCTCTCTGCTATGGCCTGGGAAAGCAGCAGAAGATGGCCCAAGTCCTTGGGCCCCGGCACCCACGTGGGAGACCCAGAAGAAGCTCCTGGCTCCTGGCTTTGGATCGGCACAGCTCCAGCCATTGCCGTCATCTGGGGAGTGAATCATCGGATGCAAGACCTCTCTCTCTCTCTCTGCCTCTCCTCTCTCTGTGTAACTCTTTCAAATAAATAAATAAATTTTTAAAAAAAAATTGGTTTATTGCTCTTTCCAATGGAGACTGTATCTTCTGGAGGAATGGCGAGACATCTCTGTAACAGGATTTAATTTTTTTTTATTTTTTTTTATTTTTTATTTTTTTGACAGGCAGAGTGGACAGTGAGAGAGAGAGAGACAGAAAGGTCTTCCTTTTGCCGTTGGTTCACCCTCCAATGGCCGCCGCTGCAGCCGGCGCACCGTGCTGATCCGATGGCAGGAGCCAGGAGCCAGGTGCTTTTCCTGGTCTCCCATGGGGTGCAGGGCCCAAGCACTTGGGCCATCCTCCACTGCACTCCCTGGCCACAGCAGAGGGCTGGCCTGGAAGAGGGGCAACCGGGACAGAATCCGGCGCCCCGACCGGGACTAGAACCCGGTGTGCCGGCGCCGCTAGGCGGAGGATTAGCCTAGTGAGCCGCGGCGCCGGCTGTAACAGGATTTTAGAGAAGACTTACAGGATTTGACTTGCGTTGGATGATCTCAGGAAGAGTTTACCTACGTGGGGCTCTGCTCTGGGTTGCAGGCTGTCAGGAAGTGGGGATAATTGTTTCATTGACTATTGAATGGGTTCAGAACATGCCTCCTCAAAATATACCCCTTTGGCATATTATTATTTGTTTGTATTAATTTGAAAAGCAGAGATTAAAAAAAAAAAAAGGGCTGGTGCCATGGCTCACTTGGTTAATCCTCCGCCTGCGGTGCCGGCATCCCATATAGGTGCCGGATTCTAGTCCCGGTTGCTCCTCTTCCAGTCCAGCTCTCTGCTGTGGCCCAGGAGGGCAGTGGAGGATGGCCCAAGTGTTTGGGCTCCTGCACCCGCATGGGAGACCAGGAGGAAGCACCTGGCTCTTAGCTTTGGATGGGCACAGTGCTGGCTGTCGTGGCCATTTGGAGAGTGAACCAATGAAAGGAAGACCTTTCTCTCTGTTTCTCTCTCTTATTGTCTATAACTCTACCTGTAAAATAAAAAAAATAAAAAAAGTAGATAAACAAGGGAAGATAGAGATGCTGAGGGATACCCCAGGATACTGGGAAATCCCAAAGCACTGGTATGAGCAGTGCTCCTTAGCTCCGCCCATAAATGCAAATCATCTAGCTGGGAGAACCTGTTAGTCATGGGAAAAACTCATGCTAGCTAAGAAGGTCCTGCAGTTACAAGTATGCTTCTTACCTTGCCGTCCGTGTTGCATAATACAGGTCTAGCTGTCCTGCTTGCCTGCTGCTCCAGTAGTCAGTTTCCACTAGTCCTGGCTGCCTGCTGCTCCTTTGAAATATATTTGATAAGTCTAACCCTGCTCCCTCTATCTGATTGTTCTATTGAATTCTTTTGCTTTCTGGGACACCAGCCTCAATCAGTGACAAGAAAAAATGCTTCCAACTATTTGGCTCAAGCCAGGAACCAGAAACCCCGTCCAGGTCTCCCACACGAGCTGCAAGGACCCACCTGCCTGACCTGCTGCTTCGTGGTGTGCGTTAGGAGGAAGCTGCAATCCAAGCAAAGCCAGGACTTGAACTCAGGCTCTTGGATAGGGGATATGTGTCTCAAGCGGTGTCTTAACCAGCACGTCAAACCCCCGCCCAGCATACTGAGTATTTTGAGCCGACAGCACCTGAACAAACAGCAGTGCAGGAAAGCCTCCTTCCCCTTTCTGCCTAACAGGAGGTCATAACATTTCCCATGAGGAACCAGGAAGAGAGAACAGTCTCACCACCAGGGACTGGGAGTCCACACTGAAAGGGACCTGGCCAAGCTAATCTTGCACTAGTCCCACCCACGTGTTTTCTAGTCACTGCCTCACAGTTCACCGCCCCTAGCTCAAGCCTCGGTCACATCTCCACAGCTGAGTGTCCTCTGTGTAAGAAGAGACATGGCACAAGCCTTGGGCCTGACGGCCTCTTTGGGTCTTCATTTTCCTTTTAAAGTCTCCCAGGTACGTGCAAAAACATGAAATAGAAGGTCTCTGCGCTCTCCCGTTAATCCGTGCCACGTTGGTTTAAATCTTGGGCCCCAGCGACGCCGGCAGCGAGTCCTCCCCTACAGCATCCTGATCAGCCTTATCCCTAGATAAGGTAGATAAGGGCGGGTAGCAAGCAGCAAGGCTGAAGGTGTGGCTGGCTCAGCGGCCGCCGTTAGTTTCCGTATTGGCCGAAACAGGGAGAGTTCTGGTCACTTTTGTGTTTTGGATCGTGTCCGTGTTACTATCTGTGTTCAGACATGAGCGGTTATGCAACGCGCGGCGCATCACAGAGGAGACATCCCAATCTCCAAGAAGAAAAAAAGAAAAACCCAGACGCCTGCCGGAGAGCGGAAGCTCCGCCCTTCACGCTCTTCCAATCGCCGCGCACGTCCCGCCTTCCCGGAAGGGGCGTGTCCCTCCGAGAGGGGCGGAGCCAGAGTCAGAACCAAACAAGCTCCGGGCATGTTTGGCGGGAAGTTGGCTTAGTTGGGCTACCTGTAGCCGCGGGGGTTTCGGGCTCCCCGCTTTGCCTCTCCCGGCAGAGGCTTTTCAGTCCTCCCTCCGGGATCCCTGCATAGGACGCCCCTTCGCACGGGCGGCGCGATGGCTCCCAAGAAACGCCCCGAAGCCCAGAAGCCCCTCGAGGTTGTGCTGCGCCCCCGGAGCAAGAGGAACCGAAGTCCCCGAGACCCAGAGCCCGAGGCCAAGAAGCTGAACGTCACGGGCTGCGGTACTGCCTGTGCTTGCGGCTTTAATGCTTCCGCCATTCGGGGGGCCCAGGCCGGAGTGGGGGATGGCTCCGGGGTTCCTGGGGCAACCCCAGGGATCGGTGCCTCAGGCTGTGCTTTTTGCCTGCAGGCCCTTTGGCCCCGGGGAGCTGAGGTTTAAAGAGCCCCCTCCTCGCCGGGAGGAGGAAACAGATGAGCCCCCCTTCCAGTCCTTGTCTGTCTGAGGCGTTTTACACCCTGAGGGCTGCCTAAGTAATCTACCTCTCCTGGCGCGGCGGGTGTCTAGTTCTGTGGCCTTGGTTTTAGCTGGGACAGCCTCCTGTTGCCTTCCTTAGAAAGCTCCATCTCTGAGGTTTCCTGGGGTTTGAACTTGGGGCTGTAAGGGGTAATGGGGGAACCCAAGACTGGGGCAGGGGGTTGCGGATAACGTGGTTTTTGTCCTTGAGAAGAAACAAGAGGTTGTCAAAAAGACCCATAGAGACTGAAAATGCAGATACAGTTAGATAATCATCTAGACTCGTCTACTTCCTGTTCTAAGTTGATGTCACCTCTACACTACTTTAATCCAGCATTTAAAGTGACATCTTTTTGGAGACAATCACTTGCATTCTGCTGTCCAAAAACCATTTTTGTTGTGCGTTATATGTGATTTTGTTTTATTTATTCTGGGGAGAGACAGAGAGCTCCCAGCCGCTGGTTCACTCCCCAGATCCCTGCAACAGCCGGAGCTGGGCCAGGCCAAAAGCAGGAGCCAGGAACCCCCATCTGGGTCTCCCAAGTGGGTGGCAGGGACCCCACTACTTTGCAATTTTAAAATTGGCACCCAACCCCATCTACACTGGGAGGAGTTCTACAGTGCACTTTATTCCTGTGTGTTTCTTTGCCTCAACCCTCAGGAACCTTGTAAGATCACACTTAGAATTAACGGTTTTGGGGAAGGGACTGAGTCCTACTATTTCTTGTGCCGGGTGAAGTAGATAAACAGACCATGGGAAAGCCCAGAGGTGATGGGACCGGGTGGCTCTAGTGACTGCTACAACAGGACCGCCTGAGATTTCACCAGGAAAGCCTTTCCTGAGACTGGAGGGGAAAGTATGTCTCTGCTCTTCTTGGCAGCTCCTGGCAGAAGATCTGACTCAGACTGCCTCCCGGCGGGGTTGCCCGGCCTGCAGGACCCGCAGCCCTGCAGCAGCCTTGTCAGGGCCTTGCACCAGCACAGGCTGGGCAGAACTGCCTGGCCATCGCTGCAACAGGTGGGTGTTTCCTGGCTGGTGTGCTCCAGGGTTTGCATGGTATTTTGTTTTGTTTTTTGGATGCTCCAGAATTGGTTTTTGTCAAAGTGGTCAGATCACACCCCTCCCCCCCAACCGTGGTGGTGACGGGCCCGCTGGGAGCTCAGCTAGATAGAAAAGTCTTAGATTATAAAGGTCCCAGTGGAATGCACCTCTGCCCCTTTGCTTTCCAAGAGTAGGTCACGTATGTTGCAAATATTTTCATGTACAGGGCCAGGCAGTTACTTTTCCTTTGGGGGGGGGGTGGGTGGGATTTGGCCCTCAGGCTCATCTGTGAAGGCAGAGATTGGCACTTTACCAGTTTGCCTGGGACTTGGTGTGTGTGCGTGTGTATGTGTGGGGGGGAGGTTGTGTTTAAGATTTGTTTATTTATTTGAAAGACAGAGTTACAGGAAGAGAGAGAGAGAGAGGGCCTGCATCTGCTGGCTCACTTCCCAAATGGCTGCACAGTCAGGCTTGGGCCGGACTGAAGCCAGGAGCTTCTTCCCTGTCTCTGACATAGGTGGCCGGGGCACAGGCATTTGGACCATCCACTGCTGACTTCCCAGACACAGTAGCAGGGGTCTGGATCGAAAGTGGAGCAGCCAGGACATGAACCAGCACCCATATGGGTTGGCGGCATTGCTGGGGGTAGCTTAAACCGCTACAAGACTTAGTAGTTTGGTTGCATAACCCCAGGACTTGGGTTTTAATTCAGCTTGATTCTTTTCTCTCTGCGGCAGGGTCTCCAGCAGTCCTTTTTGCACTCTCTGGCTTCTTACCGGATATTCCAAAAGGCTGCCCCCTTTGATAGGAGGGCTACCTCCTTGGCCTGGCACCCGACTCACCCCAGCACCCTGGCAGTGGGTTCCAAAGGGGGAGACATCATGCTGTGGAACTTTAGGGTAAAGGAGAGACCCACCTTCATCAAAGGGGTAAGCTTTCTCCTTGCTAAAGACGGGTTTGTTACAGGAATGAAAGGAATGTTGGCATCACCCAGTAAAGAGATGATTGGGGTTGAACGTTACTGGGCATTGTCAAACGCAAATGTGTACACGGTGTGGTACTCAAATATTAGTTTGAATGCCTGCCCTTGAAATATTAAAAGGTATAGACTATTGCTCACCCATGGAATCTGACCTCTTTTCTTTACTTCTGTGGTTTAACCACACCATCTATTTCTATCCCTGAAAGGTGGGGGGGGGGGGGGGGAGGGCGGATTCTCTGCACTTGCTGTTTCCTGTGGCGTGCCCTTGCTCTTGGTCTCTTCATGGCTGACTCCTCATCATTCAGGTACCTGCTTAGCGCACTTCAAGGGGGCTTTCACTCACCGTCCAACTCATTAAGTAGCCCCTCCCCCCAGTCCTTCCCAGGATCCTCACTGCTTCATCTTTCCCCCAAAACGTCCGTCACTGTCTGAATTATTTCACTTATTCGTAATGTCTTTGTTGCATGAGGGCTGGGGGACCTTGTCTTTCTGGCTCACCACCGTGTCCTCAGTGCCTAAAATCATGCTTTGGATTTGTTGAATGAATGAGGGGCTTGAAGTATAACTGGATGGAGGGGGTGGATATGTGCAAGATAACAAACAATTAGATGCTAAGTGCTACAGAACGCCCTTTGAATTAGAGTTGATGGAGAAGGCTTCAGGGATGAGTGAGGAGTGAAGCGCCATGCTGAGATAAGCGGGGAGGAGGGAAGGCAGAGTTTGGCACACAGCTTTTTGATGGCATCTGGTGGTTACTGTCAGTTGCTGAAGGGTGAGTATGTTGGCCTCTCCAGGATTGTTTAGCTTGCCCAGCTGATGTGAGATCTGACACTCTGGGGTTTCAAGCAGGAGTCACAAGCTCATAGGCCTCAAGAAGCTAAACAGAAAAGAAAAAAAGTGAATGATGGGTGACTGTGGTGGTAGGGGGGGTGGTACACTGGAGGTGGTCGCCGTGCAGGAACGCGGATCCTATGATAGTAGATATTCTTCAAATAAAGTCTGAAATCCTGGTTGTTTTTTTTTTATGAAATATCCTGATTTTTTTTAAGTTGTAAATAGGATAAAATTTACCATCTGAACCAGTTTTAAGTGTGCACTTCAGTGGCGTTCAGTGAATTGTATAACTAGTCCTCAGAACTTCAGGATGTTGAGACCGAATGCAATTAAACCCACGTCTGCCTCAGCTCGCCATTCTCCAGCTGTGGTTTAGAGGTGGGGGAGATGAGCCAGAGCCCAGGATAAGGTCTCTTAAGTGGAGGGGTGTGGAGAGCGGCCCATCAGAAAATGCAGGGTATGGCAGCCTTGGGTGGCTGGGATTCAGGGTTGTGAGATTGGTGTTGAAGAAACAAGGGCCAGAAGCCAGAAGAAAGGCAGCCAGGGAGGTGCCATGTGCAGAGCTAATGAGGCAGGTGCCCTCCGGAGGGCAGCTTTAGAGGGAGGGCAGAATCCAGAGCTCATGCAGGAAGAGATTTATTTTTACCCAGGTTTGAGGACGTGGAGATAGAAGTGTAGCCGAAGCCTGGAGCCGTAAGAAGTGTAAGATGTCCTGGGAAAACGCCTCCTGGTTGAAAGGGGGTGACAGCTGCTCTGAACTTGGGCCAGGCAGAGCCTGCTTTTGTTCTGCATCACCGTGTACGACAAAGCGCTTGTCCCTCAGGTGTTCTCACACGGGGATGGACCTGGATGCGGGTGTTTGAACTTTGTGACGTGGCAGGGAGCTGGGCTGGAGCAGAGGAAGGGTGTCCTGGTTCCGAGGAGCACTGTTCTGAGCTCCCAGGGGCTGACAGCGGAAAGTTGGTTTCCAGCCAGTTACCGAAGGAGCAGCTATGCCACCTTGTGTCACTTCTGTTGTCATCCTGACCCTGGCTCTGCTCTTTACATTTGTCAGGTTCTTGGCAAAGGAACATGTATTGTATGTATTTTCAAAATGAAGACAGCTTTATTTTATTCTTATTATAAAGACAGTCTGTGCACATCATAAAAATTCAAGCCATACAGAGAGAAGTGTAAAGAAAATAAAGATGATCCACATTTCCCATTTTCAGCATCTTAGGTACATGCATGCACTATTGCATGTGCTCATACTTCCGTTTTGCTATTACCGAATGTATCCTACCCTAGAATCTGTGGGGTTTATTTTTTATATCAGATGTTCTGTGATACCAGAGAATGAGCATTTTTAAAAATCATGTAATTTTTTTTTGGTAATTCCTTTGGTTTTGATATCAGGGTAATACCTCATAAAATAAGTTGGGACGTGCTTCCTTCTGTTTTCTGGGAAGAATTTGGTTGGTATTCTTCTTTACATTTCTGTAAAAACTGGGTCTGGCATTGTGGTGTGATGGGTAAAGCCACTGTCTGCAATGCTGGCATCCCATGTGAGTGCCAATTCAAGTCTCAGCTACTCCACTTCGGATTCAGCTCCCTGCTAATGTGCCTGCGACAGCAGCAGAAGATGGCCCAAGTGCTTGAAAACCCCACACCCACAAGGGAGACCAAGATAAAGCTCCTGGCTCCTGGCTCCGGACTTTGGCCTGGCCTAGCCCTAGCTGTTACAGCCATTTAGGAAGTGAACCAAATGGTTCGTTCTCTCTCTCTCTCTCTCTCTCTCTCTCTCTCTCCTTCTCTCTCCTTCTCTCTCCTTCTCTCTTCCTCCCTCCTTCCCTCCCTCCCTATTTCTCTCTTTATAACTTTGCCTTTCAAATAAATCTTTTTTTTTTTTTTTTGGACAGGCAGAGTGGACAGTGAGAGAGAGAGAGAGACAGAAAGGTCTTCCTTTGCCGTTGGTTCACCCTCCAATGGCCGCCGCGGCCGGCGCGCTGCGGCCGGCACACCGCACTAATCCGATGGCAGGAGCCAGGTACTTATCCTGCAGGAGCCAGGTACTTCTCCTGGTCTCCCATGGGGTGCAGGGCCCAAGCACTTGGGCCATCCTCCACTGCACTCCCTGGCCACAGCAGAGAGCTGGCCTGGAAGAGGGGCAACCGGGACAGAATCCGGTGCCCCGACTGGGACTAGAACCCAGTGTGCCGGCGCCGCAAGGCGGAGGATTAGCCTAGTGAGCCGCGGCGCCGGCCCTCAAATAAATCTTTAAAAAATATTTATTTATTTATTTGAAAGGCAGAGTGGCACAGAGAGAGAGAGAGAGTGAGAGAGAGAGATCATTCACCTGCTGGTTCACTCTCCAAATGGTTGCAACAGCCAAGGCTGGGCCAGGCTAAAGCTGGGAGATAGGAACCCAACCACCTGGGCCATCATCCACTGCCTCCCAGGCAAATTAGCAGGAAACTGGATCAGAAGTGGAGTTGGGGAAGTGGTGGTGTTGTGGTGGTACAGTAGGTTAAACTACTGCTTGTGACACCAGCATCCTATATCAGAGCACTGGTTCCAGTTCTGGCTACTCCACTTTTTATCCAGTTTTCTGCTAATGTCCCTGGAAAGGCAGTGGAAGATGGCTCAAGTGCTTGGGCCCTTGCTACCCATGTAGGAGACCAGGATGGAGTTCCTGGCTCCTGGCTTTGGCCTGGCCCAGACCTAGCTCTTCTTGGGGAGTGAACCAGTGGTGGAAGATTCTCTGTCTCTCCCTCTCACTGTTACTTTGCCTTTCGAATAGATAAATAAATAAATCTTTAAAAAAAAAAAAAAAGGAACATGAATAGCGAGTAGCCAGGACCCTAACCAGTCCTATGATAAGGGATGTAGGTGTCCCAGTTGATCTGCTGTGCTACAATGCCCACCCTTCTTCTTTAAAATGTTTTTGTAGAATTCACTAGCAAAGCTATTTGAGCCTGGAGTCCCCCCCCCCCCTTTTTTTTTTGACAGGCAGAGTGGACAGTGAGAGAGAGAGAGAGAGAGAGAGAAAGGTCTTCCTTCTCCATAGGTTAACCCCCTAATGGCCGCTGCGGCCAGTGTGCTGCGGCTGGCGCACCTCGCTTATCCGAAGCCAGGAACCAGGTGCCTCTCCCAGTCTCCCATGTAGGTGCAGGGCCCAAGCACCTGGGCCATCCTCCGCTGCACTCCCGGGCCACAGCAGAGAGCTGGACTGGAAGAGAAGCAACCGGGACAGAACCCGGCACCCCAACCGGGACTAGAACCCCGTGTGCTGGCGCCACAGGCGGAGGATTAGCGCATGGAGCCGGGGCACCGGCCTCTTTCTTTCTTAAATTATATCTTTAGGTAGAATGACATAGAGGGAACTGAGCGTATTTTAACATTTATGTGTATATGACTATGAGGCCATCACAATTAAAATAATAAGTAGGGGGCAGGTGTCTGGCCTAGGAGCTGAGATGCTTGTGTCCCGTGTTGGAGTATGTGGATTCAGTTCCTGGCTCTGGCTCCTGTTTCCAGCTTCCTGCCAATTCAGACCTTGGGAGGCAGCCGGTGAGGGCTAAAGCGGTTGAATCCCTGCCACTCCCATAGTAGACCTGGATTGAGTTCCTGGCTTCAGGCTGCTCCAGGCCTTGCCTTTGTGTGCCTCTGGGAGTGGGCCACAGGTGAGAGCTCATATCTTTTCTGTCTCTCTGCCTCTCAAATTGAGTTGAAAAATAAAATTATGAACATGTCCATGACCCCTAAAAGCTTCTTCGTGCCCCTTGGTAATCCATCCCTCTCTGCCATCTGTTTTTCCCTGGAAACTGCTCATCCGTTTTCTATCCCTGTGGATTAATTTGCATTTTATAGAATTTTATATGAGTGGAAGGCGTACCTACTTTTTTGGATCTAGCTTCTCTCCCTCTATATGAGATTGATCTACATTTGTGTGCATACCAGTAGTTTTTCTTTCTCAATAGTGTTGCATTCGGTTGATACACTACCATTCATCCTTTGCCTGCTGAAGAACATTTGGATTTTTTCCAGTGTTTTAACTGCTACAAATAAAGCTGCTATGTACATTCATATACAAGTATTTGTATGTTTATATGTTTGCATTTTGGGAGGTAAATAACTGGAAGTAGAATGACTGGTTATAGGGTAAGAATCTATAAGCAATATCTTTTAAATGAGAAAAATACTTGTATTTACTCACTTACTGCCATTGCCAATGCTTTTCATTCTTTTATGTAATCCAGATTTCCTTTTGCTAACAATTTCCTTCTGCCTGAAAAATTCCTTTAACATTTTTTCCTTTTTTTTTAAGATTTTTTTTTTTTTTTTTTTTTTGACAGGCAGAGTGGACAGTGAGAGAGAGAGACAGAGAGAGAAAGGTCTTCCTTTGCCGTTGGTTCACCCTCCAATGGCCGCCGCTGCAGCCGGCGCACCGCGCTGATCCGATGGCAGGAGCCAGGAGCCAGGTGCTTTTCCTGGTCTCCCATGGGGTGCAGGGCCCAAGCACCTGGGCCATCCTCCACTGCACTCCCTGGCCATAGCAGAGAGCTGGCCTGGAAGAGGGGCAACCGGGACAGAATCCGGCGCCCCAACCGGGACTAGAACCTGGTGTGCCGGCGCCGCAAGGTGGAGGATTAGACTATTGAGCCACGGCGCCAGCTTAAGATTTATTTATTTATTTGAAAGGCGGAATGATAGAGAGATAGCTCTTCAGTCCAGTAACTCACTCCCCAGATGCCCATAACAGCCAGGGTGAGGCCAGGCCAAAGCCAAAGCCAGGAACCCTATCTGGATCTCCCACATTGGTAGTAGGAGCCCAACTACTTGGGCCATAATCTGCTATCTCCCAGGCACAATCACACGAAGCTATATTGGTAGCATGGAATAGCCAGGACTTAAACTGGCACCATCGTATGGGATGCGGGTATCCCAAATAGTGGGGTATCCCAAAATGGGGGGAGGGCGGGGATGGAGACTTTTAACATTTCTTACAATGCAGGTTGGTTATTGATTAATTTTTTTCAAGATTTTATTTTATTTATTTGAAAGGCAAAGTTAGAGGGAAAGGAGGATACAGAGAGAGAGAGAGAGAGAGAGAGAGAGATCTTCCATCTGCTAGTTCACTCCCCAAATGACTGCAATATGGGGGGCTGGGCCAGGCCAGAGATAGGAGTCAGGAGCTTCATCCTGGTTTTCCACATGGCTGCAAGGGCCCAAGGACTTTAGCCATCTACCACTGCTTTCCCAGGTGTGTTAGCAGGGAGCTGGTTTGGAAGTAGAGCAGCCAGGACACAAACTAGCATACATATGGAATGCCAGCATCGCAGGCAGTGGATTAACCTGTTACGCTACAATGCTGGCCCTGAATTCTTTCTATTTTTGTTTGCCTGAAAAAGCATTTTGGGGGAAGATAATTTTTTGCTGGTTTCATGGTGTTTTTTTTTTTGTTTTTTTTTTTTTTTACGATTTTTTTTTTTTTATTTATTTGAAAGACAGAATTACAGAGAGAGGTAGAGACAGAGAGAGAGGTCTTCTATGCGCTGGTTCAGTACCCAGATGACCACAATGGCTGGAACTGCACTGATCCGAAGCCAGGAGCCAGGAGCTTCTTCCAGCTCTCCCACATGGGTGCAGGGGCCCAAAGACTTGGGCCATCTTCTACTGCTTTCCCAGGCCATAGCAGAGAGCTGGATTGGAAGAGGAGCATCTAGAACTAGAACCGGTGCCCACATGGGATGCCAGCACTTCAGGCTAGGACGTTAACCCACTGCACCACAGCACCAGCCCCAGTTTTTTTGTTTTTTAAAGATTTGTTTATTTTATTTGAAAGGCAGAGTTATAGAGACAGAAAGAGGGAGAGAAAGAGAGAGAGAGGTCTTCCATCTGCTGGTTTACTTCCCAAATCAATACAATGGCCAGAGCTGGACCTGTGTGAAGCGGAGCCAGGAGCTTCCTCCAGGTCTCCCACATGGGTGCAGGGGCCCAAGCATCTTCCACTACTTTCTCAGACACATTATCAGGGAGCTGGATCAGAAATGAGGCAGCTGGGACTCAACTGGTGTCCATATGGGATGCAGGCACCGCAGGCAGTGGCTTTACCTGCCCTGCCACAGCACCAGCCCTGGGCTCATGGTTTTTTAAAAATTAATTATTTGTAATGTATTTCTTAATTGACTAATTATTACATGTATTTATCATGTACATGTTCAGTTTCTTTCTTTCAGCACTTTAAAGATGATTTCTTACAAGAAATCTGCTATCATCCTTATGTTCTATGTGATTTTTTTTCTTGGATGCTTTAAAAATGATTATTTAGTGCCTTGATGTGGCATTCTGTATATTTCTTCTGAGTCATTGAGCTTTGATCTCCGAGTTTATAGTTGTCATCAAATTTGGAAGTTTTTAGGTTATTACTTCTTCTTCTGCATTTGTCCTCTTCTCCCTCCCTCTCCTCCTCTCCCCCTCATCTTCAGGGATGTATATGTATACGTATATGTATGTATATGTTAGGCTGCTAGGTGTTGCCATACAGATCACTGGCACACTGGTAATTTTTTTCCTCCGCCTCCTTTATTCTTCTTGTGTAGTTTTTTTTTTATTAAGTGCATTTTTGGCCATTTTCTTTTCATATATGTACATACTATTCAAGAGGCAGAGAGATAGATGGAGATAGAAAGATAGAAAGATCCTATTAGCTGGTTCATTCCCCAAATGACTGCAGTGGCCAGGGCCATAGCCTGGGACTGGAAATGCTGACCAGGTCTCCCATGTGGGTGGCTGAAACCCAACCACTTGAGCCATCTCATGTTGTATAATTTCTATTGCTGTATCTTCAAGTTCACTGATCCTCTTTTAAAAAAAATTAGTTATTTGAGAGGCAAAATGAGAGAGAGGAAGAGACAGGTATCTTCCATCCATTGGTTTGCTCCCCAGATGTCCACAACAGCCAGGACTGAGCCAAGGACTCCATCTAGTTCTCCCACATGAGTGGCAGGGGCCCAGGTGCTCAGGCTGTGTGGTCTTGTTCTTGATCATAGAATTTTTTTTAAGATCTATTTTATTTATTTGAAAGACAGAGTTACAGAGAGAGGTAGAGACAGAGGTCTTCTACCCGCTGGTTCACTCTCCAGATGGCTGCAGCGTTCAGAGCTGAGCTGATCTGAAGTCAGGAGCCAGGAACTTCTTCTGAGTCTCCCACATGGGTGCAGGGACCATCTTCTACTGCTTTCCCAGGCCATAGCAGTGAGCTAGATTGGAAGAGAAGCAGCCGGGACTAGAACCGGTGCCCATATGCCCACTGTGCCACAGCGCTGGCCCCATAGAACGTTTTCACTACATAAGACTTTTGCTACTGCTTATTATGGTAAAGTGGACATAACAGAATTAATCATGAAAATCATTTCTAAGTGTACAACTGTACAACTGTACAGTGGTATTTCGTACATCCCTGTTGTATGCCACTATTGTCACTGTTTCCAGGTTTCTCATCATCTCAAACAGAAACTGCCTATTATAAACAAAAACTGGCCCGGCGCTGTGGCATAGAAGGTTAAGTCTCCGCCTCTGGCACTGGCATCCCATATGGGCTCCAGTTCAAGTCCTGGCTTCTCCGCTTCCAGTCCACCTCCCTGCTAATGCACATGGGAAAGAAGTGGAGGAGGCCCAAGAATTTGGGTCCCTGAACCCACTTGGGAGACCTAGAAAAAGCTCCTGGCTCCTGGCTTCAGCCTGGCCCAGCCTTGGCAGTTGCAGCCATCTGGGAAGGGAACCAGCAGATGGAAGATCCTTGTCTTTCTGTCTCTCCCTTTCATTCTGTAACTCTTTCAAAGAAAGAAATAAATACTTTTTAAAAAATATTCTCTATCAGGTTAAATAAATTCCGTTTTTATTCCTAGTTTGCCAAAAGTTCTCACAAGTGATAACTGAATTGCATCACCTTTTTTTGCATCTATTGAGGTCATATGCTTTTTTCCTGTTTGTTCTATTAATGTGGTCGACTGCACTGAATTTTTTTTTCGTGGCTCATTAGTTACATTCCATTTTTTCATTACAGTTTTTTCATTTTTACTTTTACAATTATATCGTTAGTGGCCGATGCCGCGGCTCAATAGGCTAATCCTCCACCTAGTGGCGCCGGCACACTGGGTTCTAGTCCCGGTCGGGGCAGCGGATTCTTTCCCGGTTGCCCCTCTTCCAGGCCAGCTCACTGCTGTGGCCCGGGAAGGCAGTGGAAGATGGCCCAAGTGCTTGGGCCCTGCACCCCATGGGAGACCAGGAGAAGCACCTGGCTCCTGGCTTCGGATCAGCGCGGTGCGCCGGCCACAGCATGCCAGCCGTGGCGGCCATTGGAGGGTGAACCAACGGCAAAAGGAAGACCTTTCTCTCTGTCTCTCTCTCTCTCTCACTATCCACTCTGCCTGTCCAAAAAAAAAAAAAAAAAAAAAAAAAAAAAAAAAATTATATCTTTAGCAACTGATACTGCCTTTTTTAAAAAAAAAAGTTATGATAGCAAACAATATAACATTTACCGTCTTATGTATCTTCCATCCACTGGTTACTATATTACCTATTTTTAAGTGCAGTTTGGTAATTACTTATTTTATTTGAAAAGTGGAGCTACAGAGAGAGAGAGGGAGAGAGAGACACACACACAGATCTTCCATCCACTGGTTTGCTTTCCAGACGTCGACATGAGCTGGGGCTTGAGCAGGCCAGGTTGGGAGCCAGGGACACAATCCAGGTCTCCCATGTGGTGGCAGGAGCCCAGTTATTTGAGCCATCACCACTGTCTCCCAGTGTCCATATTAGGAAGCCGGAATCAGGAGCTGGGAGCCTGGAATTAAAGCCAGGCACTGCAGAGTGGAAATGCAGGCATCTCGGCTGTCATGTTACCCTCTGGGCTGAGGATCATTTTATTTGTGAGCTTTAGGAGATCTTTTATATGTTCAGAATATTACCTCTGAATCAAATATACAATTCTCGAGCCTTTTTTAGTTTCCCCCCTTCCATTCTGGATCTTTTCCATTGATGCCTGATTGATTTTTCCTATTTAACCAAACCTGGCATTATTGGAATGAACCCACTTGGTCATAGTGTGTTTATCCTTTTTAAATGTCACTGGATTGAATTTGCTGATATTTTATATAGGACATCTGTATTCTCTTCATATGTAAGAGTGGCCAGTACTTTGATATGTCCTTGTCAGATCTGGGTAACAAGGTTATACTGACATCATACACTTGGGAATTATGCCCTGTTTTCTAGTCTGTGGAGAGTTTAAGAGTGGTATCTCGGGGCCAGCGATGTGGCACAGCGTGTTAAAGCCGCCGCCTGCAGTGCCGGCATCCCATATGGGTGCTGGTTCAAGTTCCAGCTGCTCCTCTTCCAATCCAGCTCTTTGCTATGGCCTGGGAATGCAGTACAAGATGGCCCAAGTCCTTGGGCCCCTGTACCCACGTGGGAGACCCAGAGAAGGCTCCTGGTTCCTGGCTTCGGATCAGCGCAGCTCCAGCTGTTGTGGCCATCTGGGGAGTGAACCAGCGGATGGAAGACCTCTCTCTCTGTCTCTACCTCTCTCTGTAACTCTTTCAAATAAATAAAATAAATCTTAAAAAAAAAAAAAAAACTCGTTAAAAAAAAAAAGAGTGGTATCTCTTCCTCTTTTTCATCTTCTTCCTCCTCCCTTTCCTTCCTGAACAGTCGAAACCAGAAGTCATTAAATGGTAGACTCAAGCAGGACCAGTATTTACATAGTGGGGAGGCCTCGGTGGTCTGGTGGCAGCCGAGACGGACATCAGTGCGGGTGGTGGCAGGTGGCAGCTCAGCAAAGATTCAGGGCTCCCAGACTGGGTGACAGGTAGAGGGAAGGTGGTGGTGGACCGGCATGGAGTAGTGGAGGCTGATCCAGCGGCGAGAACAGATTGTCTTACAAGCAGCAAGTCTTGGTAGGCTGTGAGCACTGATGCCGATGGTGTTAGAGGGATGGAACCTGTTGACGTGGTTGTTGGATAGGAGACCTTGCCCAGGTCTATGAGGCCAGGGTAGCATAAAGAGGAGTGAAGGAGCTCTGAGAGAGTGAAGTGTTTAACAAAACAGTGTGTGGGATATAATAAGTACTTACTGTGGCCCAGCCATTGGTAGTGTGGTTGTTTTCGTCTTCCTTGTCTGCAAAAGCAGGAAGGGGGACGGATCTGACTCTTGCCCTCCTTATCCTGCCGCCAGTGCGAGCTGAAGCTCTTCCAGAAAGAGCGCGTGGGAGCGGCACCCTGGCACAGCCGTGCCGCACTGCGCTGCCTCAGCAACCAGTGGCAGGGGCTCCGAGGCCGCACACTATGCACGCATTTCTTTCTTTCTTTCTTTCTTTTCTTCAGATTTTATTTTTTATTTATTTGAAAGGCAGAGTTACAGAGAGAGGGGAGACAGATCCTTCCATTTGCTGGCTCCCTCCCCAAATGGCCACGATGGCCAGGGCTGGGCCAGGTGGAAGCCAGGAGCCAGTAGCTTCTCCCAGGTGTCCACATGGGTGCAGGGGCCCAGGCACTTGGGCCATCCTCTGCCGCTTCCCTGGGCGCATTAGCAGGGAGCTGGATCAGAAATAGAGCAGCCGGGTCTCGAACCGGCGTCCAGATGGGATGCCAGTGTTGCAGGCGGAGGCTCACCGTGCTATGCCACAACACCGACCCTGGGACTTGTCTGTGATATTCTGTGCAGGCAGCTCTAGTGTTGGGGAACAGATCAGTGGGTGCCAGAGGTTTTGGGGTGAGGGGGAGAGTGTGACTACAGTGGGAAAGCAGAGCACTAGGGAGTTTTGGGGGTGATAGTGTGTTCTACATCCTGATTTTGGTGTTGGTTATTCAAATCTGTACATGGGTTAAAATTCATAGATCTGTATACCAAAAGTAGTATTTATTGTGTGTGAATTTTAAAAAGCACACTGTGGAGACAGCACCTTGGGGTCTGGGTGTCGGGACCGACTGGCGTTTGTGTCAAAGCACAGTCCACGTGCCCAGGCCTGGTTCCTCGCTTCCGGCCCCTCATCACTCACTGGCTTTTTCCTTCCTCGTGTTAGATTGGAGCTGGAGGGAGCATCACTGGGCTGAAGTTTAACCTTCTCAATACCAACCAGTTTTTCGCCTCCTCAATGGAGGGAACAACTAGGCTGCAAGACTTTACAGGCAACACCCTCCGAGTTTTTACCAGCTCAGACACCTGCAAGTGAGTAGCCGAACTAGCATGGCAAGGGCTTCCAGCTCCAGGTGTAGTCCTGGCGAGAGCATCCTGACCCCGCTTCTGTTACCTGCACCTGGCCAGGAGGAACGAGAAGGCGTTCGCCACTTTCCACCCTTCCCTCCCTTTTTCAAACTCTGGCTACTCTGACTGCCGTCCAGGTGGGCTCCTGCTTTGGGAAGGTGTTCTGGAGCCTCGGCTCTTCTCGGCTTTTCTCTAAGTCACACCTGTGTTAGGCTCGACCTTGGCTCTCACGAGACAAGTCAACGTGGTGGTGGCCCAGGGTGGAGCAGGCACTTAGGACTTCAGACGCAATTCCTTCTGTTCGTTGGCGGGTGAGGAACTCACCAGTTCCTTGGTGGAAGCTTCAGTGGATCCAGTAGTGTCCAAAAAGTGCTCCGGGCTCCCCAAGAGCAAGGGGCTGGAGGAATTAAAAATGCAGGTCCCTCCGCGTTCTAGCCAGAGACCCAAGTCTACCTGCTCCCTAAGGAGTTAGGTGAGGGGCGGGGTCTGACAGCTAGCACTGGGTTTCCTGGGCTGCCCCACAGGGACAGGTGACTGGCTAGACTCAGCTCCATGTTGGTCTTCCACAAGAAACCCTCTCGCTTAAAGATCCTGAAGGGGAACGACCAAAAGGCAGACTAGCGTGGCTCTGAGGGTTTAGGGGAACAGATGTGCATCTGGGCTGCAGGTCGTGTGTGCTTTACCCTAACTGCTCAGAAGGGGGCAGACATTTCTTTCCGGCCAGCTCTGAGTAGCACAGCGGGGCAGTTTCTGCTTGGCGTGTCTTCTCCTTTAGCCCCAAGGTGGAGAGGGAAGGCAGAGAAAGGAGACCGAGGTTCTAGCAGCTGTGGGGCCCAGCTAGCCAGGAGGCTTGCCTTAGGGCCCGAGGTCTCACTGCGTCTGGGACTCTCCCTGGCTCAGGACGCTAGGCCCGGCAGAGACTGGACACATTTTGGAGCCCCCCTCACCCTCATTCCCTCTGTTTGGCTGGTAGACAAGACTGAGTGTTCTTCCTGGGAATCCATGGTAAGACAGATACTTCATTCATTCAACAAATATTTATTGAGCGCCTGCCGCGGGTTAGGCCCAGGAGCTGCAGCAGTGAGTTAAAGGACCTGTCTCTGGCCCCAGGAATCTCACAGTACAGTCTCTCCTTCCAGCGTGTGGTTTTGCAGCCTGGACGTGTCTGCCAGAAGCCGAGTGGTGGTCACAGGAGACAACATGGGGCATGTGTTCCTGCTGAACATGGACGGTAAAGAGGTGCGTGCTCTGAGCCCTGGGCGCGCCTTCCCTCCCCTCCCCCCACCTCAGTTCTCTGTCCCCAGCTGAGCCGGGCTCTCCTCTGCAGCTCTGGAATCTCCGAATGCACAAAAAGAAAGTGACCCATGTGGCTCTGAACCCGAGCTGCGATTGGTTACTGGCCACAGCCTCCGTAGACCAAACAGTGAAAATCTGGGACCTGCGCCAGGTTAGAGGGAAAGCCAGCTTCCTCTGCTCGCTGCCACACAAGCATCCTGTCAACTCAGGTGTGAACCCCACCTGTCTCAACACTCCGGGGCCTCCTGGGAAGTTTGGAAGCTGCTAGGCCGACCCTTTCTCCCCAGTGTCTCAGATCTCCTGTGGGCTACTGAGTTTCTAGAATTCTTCTGCTCACAGCCCTGGTTCACCTCTGCCCTTTCCCCCCATCTCAGAGGTGTCAGAGGGAGGGCGCCCCCGCGAGAAGCGGCCCGACGGGGGCGGGGCTTCCGGTTTCTGCAGCTTAGGTGCTTGTCACTTCCCCAGCCTGCTTCAGTCCTGACGGAGCCCGGCTCCTGACCACGGATCAGAAGAATGAGCTCCGGATTTACTCTGCCTCCCAGTGGGACTGCCCCGTGGGCCTCATCCTGCATCCTCACCGGCACTTCCAGCACCTCACTCCCATCAAGGTGAGTGACAGAGTGACGAGAACGCGCAGAGGGAGTGGAGAGCGTGGGGACGGACCAGGTCTGCCCAAGGTGGGGAGGGGGCAGGCGTGTGAGCCTGCAGCTCCAGACCTCTTCTTGCCCCAGCAGACAGTCTCTCAGCCTTTCGGCGCTCTCTGTTCCTTTTATGCCACGTTTGCAAGTCCAGTTGGTGGGGCCGTCTTTGTCTCTCTGAGAAGCTGTCTCCCTCAGGAGTTTCAGCCCAGCCCTGACCTGTGAGCATGTGCAGAATGCTGAGCTTCTGCCCTGCCCTCTCGGTTTCAGTTACCCGTGTGTGTGGGTCCACAAACTAACCTTCACCTTCTTAGTTTGTCTTGCAGGTTTAGGTGGCTTCTAATAATAGAAATAAGTCCCTTCCTTTCCCATTTTGGATCTCCGTTTCCTCATCTGTAAAAAGGGAATAATAGTATCTAACTGATAGGGTTGTTGTGAGGATGAATCAGTGTACTTAAAGCACTTGGCACCATGCCTAGCACCGGGTGAGTACTCAGAAAATGATGACCGCTTAGTACCGCACGTACCTCAAATCATATCCAAGCACCTACTAAGGAATCCCAAGAATCCTTCCTCAGCTGGTGTTCTTGTTAATCCATCTGTCCTGATCTGCCGCCTCGTATCCAGCCAGGCCAACCCGCCGTCTGTGATTAGTGGTACCATTTCTTCCTTCCTGCTAACCACATCTTTGCTCCTTCAAAACTTCCTTGAGAAATTGTATCAGGAAAATCCCATCCAATTTGTGATTTCTGGATGAGTGGGGTAGGCTGGGCTACTGGAGTTCCTTTCCTTTTTCAGTCTTGAGTGATTTTACACACAGCTCCTGATTATCCACGCTGACGGAGGGGTGGCAGTGGGGTTACTTCAGATTTCTGTCCTAAGTAGTTCTGATTACCACAGGCCGTTCACTTTGTTGTAGGCCTACCTGTTAACGCCTAGGCCAGGTTGATGTTGAAAGCGGCAGGAAGTGCAGGAGAGAAGGCCTCAAGGTGTCCAGGGGCCAGGGAGGCCAGCGGGGGATTAGAAGTCTGCAGTTGCACGTGGGTCGCAGCGCCTCTGTTGCGGTGTTGGCTTGTTAGCAGCAAAGAATGGTTTTGATGTCCCTCGAGGGCGTTCTGTGTTTATTCCCCTGACTAGCCTCTCCGTCTTACAGGCAAGCTGGCACCCTCGGTACAACCTCATTGTCGTGGGTCGGTACCCAGATCCTAATTTCAAAAGTTGCGCTCCCTACGAACTAAGGACGATTGACATGTTTGACGGAGGCTCAGGGAAGATGATGTGTCAGCTCTATGACCCAGAATCTTCTGGGATCGTTTCGGTGAGACTCGGGCCCTCCAATACTGATGGGAGGAAGCAAGCATTCGATCTACCTCATTACTGACCCCAGTGACCCGGAGTTAGTCCTCTGTGCCCCGCCCTGTGCCTCCTGATTCCTTCACCCTGCTCATGCTGATACTCTTGTCTTTGCAGCTTAACGAGTTCAATCCCATGGGGGACACACTGGCCTCCACAATGGGTAAGTAGAAGCAGGACAGACCAGCCACGCCCGACCCTCCCTGCTATGCCAGGTTCGGTGCAGAATAACCAGCTGGGCCCTGTCCATTTACCCCAGCGCTGCAGCCAGCACAGACCATTGGGAGACAGTCTCTTTGGCCTAGGCCTCCCTCCCTCTTGTTTTGTCTTGGTCATGGTAGTGCCTGGATGCTGTCCTGTCCCCTAGTATTTACTCACTGGACCCTAGGTTCTCAGGGCCAGCCCCAAGCCCTCAGAGATGGATAACGGAAGGCGTTCTCACTTCTCTTAGGTTATCACATTCTCGTTTGGAGCCAGGAAGAAGCTGGGGCACGGAAATGAGTGACGTTAAAGGTGTGGGGCAAGCATCCGCTTGGAGCCTACAAACGGGGACAAGCCTGGCGGGAAGAGGCGGCACTTTGTCAAAGGGCCAAAAGGATCCGAATCTGCGGGTTGGGGCAGGGGCACTGTGGGACTGGCACACAGGCGTGTTACTGTACTTGGAGAGCTGGTGACCCAGCCCTCCGAGGGGCTCTGTCTGGCCGGAGCCCAGCGACCTTTCTCCTCTCTGGTGTGTGGCGGGTGAGTGATCAGGGAGTGCTGTTTGATTTGTGCTCACCGTTGGCGGCCAATAAAACCATTCCCACCTGAGCTGTCGAGAAAATCTTCCAGCACTGACCTGGTCAGAGGGCTCCTGGGGTCCAGGAATGAAGAAAAGGCACAGAACCAGCGCTCAAAGTCCACAGCTTTCATTCTCCGGGAGCTGCCTCCGCGGGTCCAGCTCGCAGCCTGCACTCACCTCAGGCCCCTGGAGACCCCAGCCCAGCTGAGGGAGAACACTTCTTGATTCTGACGGTCCACTGCCCACCCACCGCCCGCACCCTCCCAAGTACAGTCCCAGCACCCTTTGATCTGCTTGCGCCCAAGGGTACCAGGAACACTGTCTGACTAATGGTGGCTTCAACCCGACAAAGGGAAACCTGTTTAGGTCAGCTGCTTCCTTGGTAGCTGATGAGTGTACCCTCAGCACTGAGAGGCAAGACTGTCCTCTGAGCCATCTGCCAAAGATTCCAGGCTGGAGGGGAGCGAGCGGGGCGGATCAAGCACCAACTCCTTCCGGTTTTTATCCCAGGCCCTGCGTGAAACCTTAGTAGTTGTCTATGTCTCAGGTCCTTAGGAAGTACAGAAGAGGCAGGTCCTGCTTGGAGAAAGCCAATGTCCAGCACAGCATTTGGTAAACATCAGGCGTGTGAGTGCTGAGTGACAGATGCCATGGCTGAGCCAAGCTCCACTTGCTCATCTGGGCTGGGGTGATCACAGGGAGTTCCGACCCAGTCTCCTGTCCATGGGCCGGGGAGCAGCAAAGTCAGGAGCAAGGGCCAGCCCACCTCCCCTAGGAGGCGGAGGGAAGGGGGCTGAGTGGTTGTCAGGCATGGTCCTCCCCATCGGCGACGTGGTGGTAGCCAGGAGGCTGGGCCTGCATCCGGAAGAGGACAGTGAGGAGCAGCACTATGAGAAGGAAGAGGATGGAGCCACACACAGCCAAGGCCACGATCACCTCTGGGCAAGGGGGAGGAAAGAAAAGTCAAGTCAGTGTGCATCCAGCAAAGATGTAAGCCCCTGCCACAGGCCAGGCACGTGTTCAGATACACAGGAGACGCATGGGCCGAGGTGGCCGGGACGGTTCCTCTGCCATCATGGAGTTCACATTCTAGGAGAGGAGATCTAATAAAGAAGCAATGATAGGAATGGTAGGTTAGGGACAGATGCCAGAAGGGAGAACACAGTAAGGCAGGTCAGTCAGCGAAGGCATGGCTGAGGAAGTGAGGATTTGAACAGACCCAGAGTCAGTGCCTGGGACACACAACAGAGGTGACCTGGGGCAAGGACAGGAAGCAACCACAAGAGGCTCTGACCTAGGATCAGCAAGCCAGGGAGGGGGCTGAGAACCCAGTGAGTAGGGCCTGGAAGGCCAGGATAAAGACCTTGGGTTTTACTCCCTACACATCTGGAAGACCTGAAGGAGGACAGGGACGTCAGCTGACTTAGATAAAAAAAAGAGACAACAGGAAGCTTTTCAGTCCTGGCAGGAGCATGGAGTAAGGGGTCCGAGCTGCCAGTGGGTTGGTGTGGGGTGTGGAAAGGGTATTCACGGGAACTCCTAGGTTCTGCCAAGGAGACTGATGTGGCAGTCACTAAAATGAGGAAGCCTGGAGGAAGAGCAGGTTTTGGGGGAAAAGCATTTCATTTTAGACAGCTGGCTCTGAGGTGTCTTGTTTGACAACGTAAAGACCTCAGGCTCGTGGCAGGATCTACGTGTAGCTTGGGGGGGGACGTCATGAGTCTGCAAGTCAGAACACAAGATGAACTCGGCGTGGTGGTGGTGCACAAAGCAGAGGCCCAAGACATCAGCCAGGTTCGAAGCCTGGGCCAGCACTCGTTTAGTGGGGGAAGGAAATCACTAAGGAAACTGCCTGGGAGTTAGGATAAAAACTGGGGGAGCCAAGAAAGCATTTAAGGCCAGAGTGACCGATTACGGAATGCTGCTGGAAGAGAAGCTAAGAATTGGTCACCTTGACAAGAGTGGTTTCAACGCAAGGGACAAACAGTGGTAGCTGATGAAAGATGGCAGGGGTCTGTCTGTTAGCTTTTGATCTGGGGGTGACCCCATAGAGGAGACACAGGCATCAGAAGTCCCTGTGGAAGGGAGAGAGACATGGAGTCTAAGTGGAGAGGTTGCCCCAAGTGGTGGCGTATCCCTACTGCTAGAGATGGGAGAACGAGAGGGCTCATATACGGCCTCACCTTGGGCTGGGAGGGGGAGGGAGGTGCCTGTGGTCGCCTGCTGCTCTCGCGCTCTGTGGGTGGGAGCTGAAGCTGGCCTGTGCCACAGCTAGTGTCGAGGCGGGCAGGGGCTCACCTGTATCTGCAGTCTGGCCTGCCAGCTGGCACTCCTGCTGCCAATCCTTGGGCACAATAGGCTCTGTGAGACGAAGGAAGTCCTGCAGGGGGCAGCGGTGAGGGCACCCCGGCAGGATCAGCGGCCAGGGGGCCTTGTTACTCTCATTCCGGAAGTACATCTCCACGGAGAAGTTCCTGAGGGCCGACAGGAGGCGACAGGGGCCTGTGACCGAGTCCTCGGCTGCCCTCAGTCACCAGGCAGGGGCACCTCCAGGCGACAGACTGCACTCACCCATTATCTTCCTGGTACAGTTCAAACATGTGACAGGAGGCGTAGGGAGCCTGTTTACCATTGTAGACATCCAGTGCCATCTGCAGGGCGACCAGTGTGGTGTCGTGCTGCAAGACAGAGGGGCTGCCCATCAGCACGGCCCCCCAGGACCCCTGGAAACCACACAGAAATCCAGCTCCCTGCTTGCTAGCACCCCGGAGCTTACCGCAGAGTAAACCAGCAGCTTAGGGAGTTGAGACGTGGTTGCCATTAGCGTCAGGTTCTTCCGTATCTGAGCCAGCAGGACTCCTGAGGGACAAAAGTCCCCAGCGTCAGTGGCTACAGCGTCACCGAGTCCTCACCAGGCTATCTGCGCCCCTCACCCTCTGCCAGTCCTGGTTCTGGCATCCACATAGAATTCTGAGCCCATGGGGACCATGCAGGAACTCTACACAAAGCCCCCTACTCTCTAGGAACTTCCATACTTCCAGGAGGAAGCAAGATAAAATAAGGGATCTCTATAAACACAGGCGTAGAAACACGCACATTTATTAACGAGCCATGAGGCCCTGCCCATATTTGAAGAATTACTCCAGTTTGGAAGCAATGTAATTTTTAAGCTTGCTTCAGAACGGTGGCTGTGTGCCAAGGTCACTGTCTAAGCAGACTCTGGGAGCTGCAGCTCAAGGGCCCCTGGGCGCCCAGACAGGTAATGGCCCCTGTGTGGCTCTCAGCCTGCTCTCAGGGTGGCCCTCGGTGTTCTCTGGAGGGTGGTCCTCACTTAGGAGACAGGACGGCTCTGATGGGAGAAACCTCGGATTCTGAATGGCAGAAAAGCAGAATGCAAGCCTGACTGGCCAAGGGCGAGGCATCAGGAGAAGTGGGGAGATGTAAGAAGGCCCCATAGAAGATTTTCCACGCCGGAGGTCCCAAGGGGTGTGACATGCTGCTCTCGCCACTCACCGCCCTGAAGCCTGGCCTTCTCCGCCTGCTCGTAGATCCCGAAGAGGAAGCGGAAGCTGAAGTCCTTTAGGCGGCTCAGGCGCTGCATGGTTTGGGGTGAGGCCCAGGGCGGCAGGAGCAGCCCGTGTGTTTGCTGTGTATCGCAGCAGCGGGCAGGTTAGCTCCCCAGGCCTAGGCCTGAGCCTCTCCTGGGGGCAGCTCTCTTCCCCCGGAGGGGAGGTGCCTGTGTGTGTGAGGCAGGGGGAGGAGAAGTGAGGTGGGGGCTGGGGCCGCTGCACGTGGCGGCCACTGTGGGGCTGCAGGGCCCAGGACAGGAAGCTCAGGCTGAAAAGGGGCACTCAGCAGAAAGGGTGGAGGGTGTGAACTGCTGACGGCCCAGAAAGCATTTCCCACTCAGGGGTCTGTTCTCACCCGCCAGGAAGTCCCCGTGTTTCACAAGCAGCGGCCTGTCTGGGCCTCAGTGGGAGTGGCAGGGTCCGGGCATGGGGTTCCACCGTCCCAGCCACCTGGGCTGCTGAGGGGCAGACAAGAGTCCCCACGCCCGGCACCCCAGCGGCTCACCTCACAGAAGAGCGTGTCGTAGACGTTCCAGACGGTCTCCAGCGTCACGTCCGTCAGCCCTGTCTCGTTGGCCACCATGTCCAGAAATTGCTATGGAACATGGAGCCGGGGGTCAGCCCCGTCCTGGGGGAAAGGGCGGTCGGAGGGCCCCCACCTCAGCCCCACTCACTGCATTCTGGACGCTCTCGCTCTGGTACTCGGGTGTCTGGCGGGTTTCATTCTGTAGCTGCTCATAGCGGGGACAGGGGCCCAGTGGGAACTTCAGCAGCTGTAGGCCACAGAGGGGAAACAGGCAGAGAGGGAGTCCGGGGTCAGCAGGCCCACGGCCAGTGAAACGGTCCTGCCCCTCTCCAGGGGAGGGCTGGCCAGTCTTACCCTGTCCTCGGCGATGGGCACTGTGTGAACAGGGATCGGCTGCCATGAGATGTTGGGGTTGAAGCGCTGCACCCCGGTGGGCGGGAACAGCCCCGCCAGGTTGGCCTCTGCACTCATGAGAGTCCGGTCAAAGTCTGTGCTTCGCACATACACCTGCAGGAATGACGACGTGAGACTCACCCGCGTGGGGCCCCGTGGGGAGGACCTGCACCTGCCAGCTGCCCAGCAAATGGAAACCCCATCATGCATCTGGCCTTCCACATCTCTCAAGGCCCTGTCACCACTCTCAGGAACACACCCCGTGGGAACGAATCAAGTTCAAATGCCCCTTCTTCCTGGTCTAAAGTGCTTAGTCAGGAAGGCTCTCTGGCCTGTCCATCTGATTTCAAAACATCCAGACCAGGATCCCTGAGGGCAGGAACTGCATCCAATCACTCCCCACACCCCCTTCCATAAACTGGCTTAGAGACCAGTGAGAAAAACACAAGATAAGGAACAGAGAGAGTTGTTTGTGAAGAGGGAGGAGGAAACTGGGGCTCAAGATAGGGCTGGGGCTCAAGCTGGAGGCTTTTGCCAGCTGTGGCTGAGTGGTGGCCAGAGGAACAGCCCCTCCTGTCCCCGGGCTGGGGAAGGACCTGAGAGCCTTTATCTTGGCCCAGGCTGGCTTATCACATCACACTCTACACTCCTCTCTTTGATTTGCAGTTTCTGAAAGGCAGAGAGACAGAGGTCTTCCATCCGGTGGTTCACTCCCCAAATGCCCACAACAGCCAGGGCTGGGAACTCAGTCCAGGTCTTCCATCTGGATGGCAGGGACCCAAGCACTTGGGCCATCGTCTGCTGCCTTCCAGGGTGTGTGTGAGCAGACAGGTGGATGAGAAGCAGAGCCATGGCTCACACCCAGGCACTCCAATATGAGACGCAGGTGTCCAAAGCAGCGCCTTAACCACTGCACCAAATACCTGCCCTACTCCACTACATTCTAAGCTCCACGAAGGCAGAGCTCCTATCTGTGTGGGGTCTGTACCACTGTGCTAGCCCAGTACTTGGCCCTTAATATTGTCAGTCCTCAACATGTCTTAGCTGCAAAGCCTGTTGTTCTGAATCAGAAACTATGCCAGGCCTTCCTGAACTCAGTGTGGACACTTGATCAGCTTTGCCTCTTCCCAGCCAAGCAGGAGCAACTAGGCCTCTGGGAATGTGTTCTAGACAGTTATCAGCTGTTATGTCCTATGGGTGTAACCATAAACACGGGAGGGAGGTCAGAGTGTCGGCCTCACCCTTACGCTCCCTGAGGGCAGAGGTCGAGGACAACAGATCCCAATCCCCTTGCTCTTGAGCTCCCAGCCGTACCTCTTGCCGGTGGTAGGAAGTGTTCAAAAAGCCGTGGTATCGCTGCCGCAGAGCCTGGCCCAGCTCCCAGTGTTGCAGCATCCCCTCCTGTGGGCAGACCCAAGGGTTAGAGGGCCCAGGGGGGAAGGGATGGCCCGCAAGTCCCGCGGAGTTTGGGGCGCTGCTTTCCAGGTTTCTGCCCAGCTGGAAGTGGGGGTGGGTTATCTGCTCCCCGAAGTCTTGTATCAAGTGGCCGGTGTGCACGGTGGAGTCCTAGTCACACAGTAATGGAAGGTGTGGAAATCTGCTCAAAGTCAGCGCTCAGGTGGGAAGCAGCACTGTAGGGGCCCCCGAGTTCCTGTAACCTGTTTCAGAGGTCATTCATTCTACAGGTCATCTAAAGGGAGGGCTGGCTCCTGACCTACCTTGGTTAGTTGCCCAAAGCCCTGGGGCCATTCCTCTTCCTGATATGGGTCCTTGGGATACGTCTTCACTGGTGACCGGTCTCCGTGTCTGTACAGCTGACCAGAGAAAAAGACTTGACTTGATGGGAACACAGAGCCCACCTCTGCCCAATCCTGGGCAAGGAAGTCTCATCTCTCTGGGAAGCCTTAACACTCCCCACTGCCAGAGAGCCCAGTTCAGGAGTCAGTAACTTCCTCCAGGTTCCAGAGGTTCTAACTTGGCCAAGCCATACCACCAGAAACCACAGGCAAAGCCCAAGGCACAGGTGGAAAGGGAAAACAAACCAAAGCGATGCATGGTGTGCGGAAGCTGGGGTAAAAAAGGACACCAACAGCGCGTCTTTGTGGTTGGTCTCTCAGCCACTCAACTACACCTCTGTCCCAGGGCAGACTCGACCTACCCTAAATACACAGGTCCTTCCTGGGACGCTCTGCCTCGCAAATAACCCAGGGCTCCTAAATCCTCCAGGCCAGTTGTCCTCTCCTAAACCAGCTCCCCGTCCTGGAGACCCTCGACCCCCAGCACAAGCTCTGCCCCTCCCTCCACCAGCAGGCCTTTGCCTTTCCAGCTGCGGCGAACCCTTTGGTGACTCTGTCTCTCATTACCAAAGTAACGAAGCGCAGACTCCGGCCCTGAGCAGGTGGCATCACAATCAGGTTCACGCCCAGAAGGACCTGGAGAAGAACCGCTCGGCTGCCGCCGAACGGTCTGCCCGCCATCACCGCTGTAGTCTGCAGCAAAGAGACCGGAACCCTCTGGATGACACCTGCAGCAGCCGCCCGGACGCACCCGTAAGGGCACACGCCGGAAGTGCGCTCGTCGCCATCTTGCTAAGGGAGGGGCAGGGATAGTAGGGGAGTGAAACACCGGGGAGGGGGTGCTTGGAGGAGGCTCGCGATTTGGATTAGGCGGAGGAGCGTGGGAATGTAGCCTGGCCTCGCGTGGCGGAAAGGGTTTGAAGATTTCTTTTTGGTAAAGGCGGTCACGAGGTCGGGTCTGCCTCTGCCCGTACTGAAGTAGCGATCGCACTGGGCGGCCGCACAGCCGAGGGAGCGAGCGCCCTCTTGGGGGTGCTGCTGGATCCAACCCCAGTGTCCGCGGGTACAGAATTGGGGCGAGGGGCGGGGACGTGCGGGGCGCCCCTCTCCACGCCCCTGCCTTCGGGAGGAGTTTGAGCCTTGGCCCCGGCCCTCGTCGCCGGCAGAGATCTTCTCTGGGGTGCAGGGCACAACGTGTCAACAGCCCTCTGGACCGTCTGTGGCCTTGAGGTTGGTTGCCATCTAGCCTGCTAGTTCCCCGAGCAAAGCTTCAGCAGCGCTCGCACTTGAGTCGTTTCCCTCCTCCCGTGCACTTGGCGAGTTTTTGTTAAGAGTCGGACGTCATACCTCTTCCCAAAGGAGTTGGGTTGGACAGGATGTTCAGACTTTCCTGACCCAAGGCACTGAATCCCCAGGGGAGGAGGGGAGGAATCTCCGCCCATTGGGGAGATGTTTGTTTTTTTTTTTTGTTGTTTTTTTTTTTTTTTTTTTTTTTTGCGGATAAAGTGAGAGTAGGTGGGATTTCTGCAGACGAAGAGGCCCTCTTGGTTTGGGCTGTTAGGATTCAGGTGCTATCAGTTTGGTCTCAGGACTTTGTGACTCAGCCCGGAGTGACGTATTTTAAGGAGGTCAGAGCACAGGCCCTTGAGATGCTTTAATTCAGATCTGCCCACGGGAAGCCAATCAGCACAGATCATCGGGAACCAAAATTGATGAG
Organism: Oryctolagus cuniculus; assembly: GCF_964237555.1. Lineage (NCBI taxonomy): Eukaryota > Metazoa > Chordata > Mammalia > Lagomorpha > Leporidae > Oryctolagus > Oryctolagus cuniculus. The sequence continues at coordinate 18,706,587 of NC_091432.1, read as the reverse complement.
CATTGCCTGTTGTTATCTTGCCCTAGAACTCCAAATTCAGTTGTTTGTGTTTATCTGTCTCAGGATCTGAACTTGCTCCCAAAGTTGTCATGGAGGGGGCTGGGGAATGCATGGAAGAAGAGCTGAAGACAGGATCGACAAGTTGTTTTTAACTGTTGTATGTGGCCGCAGCCCCTCGATGAATCAGGCGAAAATTTAGCCAGCCCCCTCTCCTACAGAAAAATGTCCACACAGACAAACACACATGCTTCGGAATTTACAGTCTAGGGAGCTTCCTGAAGACCCTCGTAGGTTTCACAGAGCAGCATCTTTTGAATCCCTAACCTAACCTAGTCTTACTTTACATAGTAGGAAACAAATCCAGAGGAGGTGGTTTTCCCCAGCTTGCAGATTTCAGGAGAATGGAGTGAAACTCAAGTCCTGTTTCCCAGTTAAACAGTCGTTATAATAATGGGCTGTTTCTTGCTGGCTATTCAAACTGCATTTCTAAACTATATTTGGTGGCCCCAAAATACCTTCAATGAAGAGATTTCTACAAAAAAAAAAAAAAAAAGATTGCTGTGAAAGGAAACCTCTTCACTGTACTGAGATTGAACAGGAGCCTGGCTAACTGGCAAAATACTGCGTGTTAGCAGACTTTCGGGGAGTGTTTTGTATCAGGGTGCCCCTCACCCTCTTCATCAACTGGCCAGGCGATTGTGCTTTCAGAATACAGAGCTCAGGCTCACCAAATTGTAGCAAGGAGAACAAAACTCTCTTAAATCATCTTTTGTTTTTCTTCCCACTTGCTCAAGTATGTCTACATCTTTTTGTGGCTGCAAGTATCCCGTGTAGGAGGGATTGATGAAGCAGATATTTCAATATTTATGGTGAGAATCATTCCAGGAAGGACAGGGATTATGATAGGGCTTGGTAGCCAGGGAGCTGTCCCTTACCCTCACCTCTGCATATTGTCTAGCAAATAATTCTGTGAGCCGCACACCTTGGTTCCTGATGGCAGATGCAGAGAACTATAGATGGCGAGAGAGGTGGAGCCAGGGGCCATATTCCATACCAAAGAAATCGGCATCTCTGATAGTGGGCGAGGTTTGGGCAAAAACAAACCCCAATCCAGGTGCCGTGACCCTTTTCCCCATCTGGGGTGGAAGTTTTGTGTAATGAGTGAGGGCTGTGGGGGAGTGGGAGTTGTTTGTTTTTTGTTTTAGTTTGAGCTTGAGTTTTTGAATGCCTGTATTCACGTTTAATATTTACCCCTGGCTGCCAAGTAACTCCTAGGGGTTATTGTGAGGATAAGTGAAATAATACATGCAAAAATAAATATGTGTAGAGAGCCTGAATAAACGTTACTTTTCTTCTTTCTTGTATGCCTCTGTTTCACGTCTGAACTCAGGCCTGGAAAGCAGGAGTTCCTGGATTCTTTATCTTGTGCCTGGGAGGTTGGGCGGAAGTCACTTGCAGGTACCCAGTCGTCTGCAAGATGATCCCCACACTTCCCACCTTCCCAGAATGGTGAAGGTCGGGGCGGGAAGCACTCGACCCAGTTGGTCCCAGCAATCCTTACCGTGTGCCTGCTTCCTACATATGGATGAGTATTTCGGGGAGAGTTATCTGGAAGCTTTCTTGGCTGGTGAATGCTCCTATTTCTGCCTCAGGGTTTTCTTTTCTTTATTCCTTTTTAAAAGTTTATTTGAAAGGCAGAGTTACAGGGAGATAAGTAGAGACACAGAGAGATTTTCCATCTGCTGGCTCACTCCCCAAGTGGCCACACCAGCCAGGTTTGAGCCAGGCCAAAGACAGGAGCCCAGAGCTGCTGCTTCTGGGTCTCCCACATGGGTGGCAGGGGCCAAGCACTTGGGCCATTTTCCGCTGCTTTTCCCAGTCCATTAGCAGGGAGCTGGATTGGAAGTGGAGCAGCCATATGAGATGCTGACATTGCAGGCACTGGCTTTACCTGCTATGCCACGATGCACGCTCCTGCTTCAGGGTTTTCCCTGCTAGAAGCTTCTAGAAGGTCTGGGATTCAGGAAACGTGAGTGTGGTGTGTACAGGGGGAGGAAGTGGTGGTGTGGCACAGTGAGTGGAGCTGCGGCTTGGGACATCCGTGTTGCATATCACAGTGCTTGAGCCCCAGCTCCTCTGCTTCTGACCCAGCTTCCTGTAAGCAGCAGATGATGGCTCAGGTGCCTGGGCTCCTACTGCCTGCATGGGAGACCTGGATAAAGCTCCAGGCTCTTGGCTTGGACTTGGTACAGCGCCAGCATGTGCAGTCATAGGCAGAGTGAACCAACAGATGGTCTGTCTGTCTGTCTCTCTCTTGCTCTGCCTTTCAAGTAAATAGAAACATTACAAAAAAGAAAAATGGGTTGGCATTGTGGCCCAGCAGGTTAAGCTGCCATCTACAGTGCCAGCATCCCACGTGAGTGCCAGTTCAAGTCCTGGTTGCTACTCTTCTGCTGATCTAGCTTCCTGTTGATGCACCTGGAAAAGCAACTGAAAATGGCCCAAGTCCTTGGGCTCCTGCACCCATGTGGGAGGCCCAGATGGAGTTCCTGGCTCCTGGCTTCAACCTGGTCCTGCCCCAGCTATTGCCACCATTTGGGAATTGAACCAGTGGATGGAACATCTCTTTCTCTGTTTCCATCTCTCTGCTTCTCTGTAACTCTGCCTTCCCAATAAAAAAAAAAATCTTTTTAAAAAAATGTCATTTTGAAAGCAGGCATTTAGACTGGTGGTTAAGTTGCCCTCATTCCGTGTCAGAGTGCCTGAATTCAATACCTGGCTCCGACTCCTGATTCCAACTTCCTGGAAACGGGCACACTGGGAAGCAGCAGTCCTGGCTCAGGTAGTTGGGTGCCTGCTGCCCACACTGGGGACCTGGATTGAGTGGACCCCAGCTTCAGCTCAACTCAGCCATTGCAGCCACTTGGGGAATGAGTGTGTGGATGGGAGTGCTGTCTCTGTGCTTCTCAAATAAGTAAAGAAATAAAATTTTTTATGTGACTTGGGAGATCCCTGAGAGTATTCTCAGGGATGTTACCTTGGATGTTGAGCCCAGGAGACAAGGAAATGTGCACACGCCTGGGAGGCTTTGGGCCTCACACTGTGCCCGCTGGTGGGAACTGTGCCATGGGGCAGGGAATGGCAAAGTAGGACATGTGATTCCAGCTGCGGGTCACCTGACTGCTTGCCCTGGCTTGCGGCAGAAGCCCCAGCGGTTGTGCTCCGGAAACTTTGTGGAAATACCACCACCAAGTTTTGGTCTTCCCCCTTTTACTCTCCCTTCCCCTCTGGAGGGTTCTAGAAGCCACTAGAACCTGAAGGGGGGCAGTTCTGGCAATGAGGTGCTGGTGATAACTTCTCCCTGCAGGAGACAAGGCTAACCACCCCACCCCACCCCCAGCCTGGGGGAGCTGAGGCCCTGACCTATTAATTCAGCACATGGCTCTTGCCTGTGCCAAAGCCTCCAGATGGGGCTGTGTGTGGTCTTGGGAAGCCACCTGGGAGGAGACTGTCCTGTGACAAGAGGAGTTGAGGGGTGGAGGGGTGAGTGAGGCTTTTCCTAGGGCACACACCAATGCTACATCCCCAGTTCCTTGAAACCAAGTCTCAGAGATGTCTGCCGTGCCACGCTGCGGTGGTGGAGCTTTGGCAGTGCGGGAGGGGGAGGGTGTGGGTCAGTGCTGTGGCTCCTGGCAGGGAACAGTCCAGTCGCTGGAGTCTCTAAGCTTCTACTTTCTCTGGGCTGCGGGGGCCTTGTGAAAATCGGAGAAAGGAATACGGGTGAGAAGAATGGGGAGCCTTGTGCTCATGACTCAGATGCCCAGACCAGGGTGGGGACCGTGTGAGGTGTGACCTTGTGACGAGAGGGAACAAGAGCAAACGCTGGAGGCAGAAGTTTGTGATGGGAGTGCCCGAGGGGCTTTTCTGATCTGTGAAAAACGAATGCATGGGCAGATTTTGCAACACCGCCCGGGCTGCCGTCCTCCCAAGTCTGCACCCCAACACCATGGTTCCCCCTGCCCCACCCTGCGCTTCCTCCCATCTCTCCCCCGGCTCCTTCAGCCCTCCCTGGCTTTCTGTCCCACCCCCACCTCCACGTCCACACTTCTCCCATTCCCTCTGTTCTGCTCTTCCCTGGTGCCCCGTTCATCTCCCGTTCATCTCCGTTTTGGTCCCTCTGGCTGCCTGCCCTGGCCCCCTGCCCTTTTATGCTTTAATGCGGGGCCCATGGGAACTGGAGTTCACATCAAAACAGGAAGAGCCCGTGAGCAGGAAACTGGGAATGGGGCAGGGGGTGAATGACCAGCAGTAACCCCTGCTCCTGCCTCTGCAGTGCTCTGCCTCTCCTGCACCCCACCAGCCCCCGCCTCTTCCGTCTCAGTGCCTCACTGCTCCCCCAGGCCTGAGGGGCACAGGGACTGGAGTGAGGACATCTGGATTCGGAACCCGGCTCGGCCACTCACTGTGTGGTCCTGGAAAAGGCACTCACTGGAGCTCCAGTGTTCTCTGCAATGGAGAGTGGGTTATTTACCCTCTCCCTTCCCTTGTGGGGAGGCCCTAAGAGCTCTGATTTGTAGATGGAAACAAGCAAGCACCCAGAGGTTAGCAAAACACACATTCAAGGTGGCGGGAACAGTCCTAGCCCAGAGGATTGGGTGGGTAAGGATACTGTTTCTTGAGCACTTACTATGTGACACATGTGCTGTGATAGGTTCAATTCTCACAACAGCACTATGATGCAAAACCCATTATCTCTGTTTTAAAAGCTAGGGAAACAAAAGTTCAGCAGCATTAAGTAACTCGCTGGTGCTAACAAGTATGGGATAGAAGAGGATCCTATTTTGTTTACTTATACATCCTACAAACAGGAAACCCTGTTGCCTCCTCTTTGCAAAGCCCAGTCCCAGGGTTGTTGGGGAGATAAAATTGATGAACTGTGGTGTCTCCTTTCAAGGATGGCTTTCCTGTCCCAGACGGGGCAGGACGGCTGGGGCCCCAGCATATGCTAGAGGGAGCGTGCCTGCCTGCCTTCGGAAGGGCTGTCGCCCAGCCAGGCAACCTGCATACCTTCCATGGGCCATCCCTGGGTTGGCAGCCATCTGCTACCCCCACCCCCGTCCCAAGCCTGACATGGCTCAGAGCGGACTTCCCACCGCCCTCTCTCCTGGCCTCGGTTCTCTGTGGACCCACACACAGAGACTCCCTGGAAGCCTCAGCACCTGCCTCTCTGCACCCCTGGAATTTTCCCAGCTTGGCAGAGGCCCTTGGCTGGTGGGGAGAGCTTCTTGGCCCCTTCCCAGAGCAGGGGAGGAGGACGGAGGCTGGGAACGCAGGCTGGGGCTCGGTGTCGCAATTCCGGGCCGTGCCGGGACCTTTGCTCCGCGAAGTGTCTATGGAGGGGAGGGAACGCTGACTCTGGAGGCTGCCGGGATTGGGGTGGGGGGTGCCTGGGAAGCAGTTCTTGAGCGCAAAGAGCCACTGGGGTGAGGAGAGCAAAGGGACAGACGTGGACCTGGGCCGGTGTGCAGGGCCATGCGGCTGCCTGGGCTGGGGGTAGGGGGCAGCGGCGGCACGGGGCGGAGGGGCGGCCGGCCGGGGAGGAGTCAGCCCGGTGGGAAAGCTGCCCTGTGGGCGGGGGCCGAGGAGACCAGGGCTGCGGTCGGCCCCCAGACTGTCAGGCAGGAAGGAGGTGGCTCGACCCCTGGGCAGTCCCTCCCCTCCGCCTTTCCCCACGCTACTACTTCCCCGGGGCTCCAGGTCCCTCCCGCGCGCGGCTCAGGCGCCGGGGCTGGCCGCTGTAGCCTCTGGACTGGGGACTGCACCAGCCTCCCCTAACAGCAAGGGGGCTCCAGAGACTGCGCAGCCCGGAAGTCTGGTGGCCGGGGGCTTCGGTGGGTCTGCTCGCCGGCACTGGCCCTGGCTCTGCGTGGGGGCTGTGGGGCGGGGGTGGGGGGAGGCGGGGCTGGGGGAGGGGGCTGGGCAAGTCCTAAGGACTTTCGACGGGGGTCGCAGGAGAAGCGAGGGATGCTGGTGATGGAAGCCCGGGGCAGGGACCGGACTCTGTTTAGGTCCCAGGGTGACTCCTGAGAACTCTGGAAGAGCAGGTCCGGCCTGTGAATTAGGGAGACCTGGAGGCAGGAGGTTTGTGCTGGGACTCTGCAGAGTGGCAGGAGGGGGGTTGGGCAAGCCTCCGGCCAGTCTCCTCTGACAGGAGCAGGACAGATGTGCCCAGGTGTTCTCCGCCGCCCGGAGGGAGGCTCTGGGGGAGAAAGGTGGCTGAGAGCTCAGATTTTAGAATCGGCAAGACCAGGGTTGGATGGAATCCTGGCTCTATCACTGCCTAACTGTGTGGCCATCGGCAACTTAATCTCTGTGAACCTCAGTTTCCTCGTCTGTTAAATGGGTTTGAGTCCTCCTAACCTTGTAGAGCTATCATGCAGAAGGCATGTAAAGCCTCAGCGCAGGTTAATTAGTACACGGCAAGTAAGCTTCAGTTGGTGGTACTGCTACCTGGCAGGACCAGGAGAAGAGAAGGGAGCTGAGGCGTGAACGGAGCCCGGTTCTGGAAGAGTGTAACCTGGGTCGTTCCTGCAGGACGGTGCCTTGGTAATGTCCAGGGCGCCAGGAAGAGATGTCCCTGTGGCTGGAGGCCCCTGTGCCTGATGTTTCTCCTGGTAAGCGTCCTCATTCCAGCCCTCTCCCCCGAGCCCGGGCTCTGGCTCCTCCCCTCCCTCAGGAATCAGTGGTCTTCATCACCTGCATTCCGCCTTCCTCCCTAGAGTAGCCAGAGCTTGCCTCTGCCTGCCCCTGGCACCTGGCCCTTGCACGCACTGCCCAGTGCTCCCCAGCCTGGGCCCGCTGCTGGGAGAGAGCTGGCATGGCTGGTGCTCACCCCGCTCTGGAGCTGGGGAGCTCGACATGGATGCGCACCCGCGTCCCAGGGGCAAAAAGGTTAACATCTTCATTTAAGTTAGCCTGAGGTGCAGGCGACTCCAAGCGACCGTCCCGAGAGCCGGCAGAAGTCCTGGGGTCTCAAAGCCTGAGCTGGGACTTGGCTGCCCTCTAAGGGTGGAAATAAGGTTGCAGTTTCCCAGCCGGGATGCTGGGGAAGTAGAGGCGGCCCCGGGCCCGAGACCCACTTGTACCTTTCTTTCCGGGCTTAGACTCTGCCGCGGAGCTGTGGGAGCCACGTGCACAAGATGCAAGCAGCCAGGCGCAAGCAGCCAGCAGCTGTACCCTCAAGGACGAAGCCAGGACACCCCAATCTGCTGGCAGTGCCTTGGGGGCGGGGCTGGAGGCAGCAGAGCCCACAGCCCTGCTCCCCAGGGTGGAGGCCCCCGCAGAGCCCACAGGTGAGCAGCTGCTGCATTGTTTTGAGGGGGTAGGGACTCCCTGGAGCTGGGAGGGGTATCTTGAAATAATCTCCTTAAGCCCAAAGACTGGAGTCAATTGGACCTGTGTGATCTGAGTTTTGTCCATAGCTTGGACCTTTCTGTGCCTCCTTCTCTTTATTTGCAAAGTAGAAATAATGATGATCGTTGACATAAGGATCGAGGCTTATAAAGAGTTTGCACAGTACCCAGGACGTGGTGGCCTTGGGCGAACCAGATCCGATCTTATCACTGAGACCGGAGTCTGTATAACGGAGGGAATGCAGGTCGCCGCGTGCCCAGGGCAGAGGCCGAATTCAGGGAGAACATCACGGCTCTTCCCTGTTGTCCAGAGCTCCGTCCACAAAAGCGGAAGAAGGGGCCAGCCCCGAAGATGCTGGGGAACGAGCTGTGCAGCGTGTGTGGGGACAAGGCCTCCGGCTTCCACTACAACGTGCTGAGCTGCGAGGGCTGCAAAGGCTTCTTCCGCCGAAGCGTCATCAAGGGCGCGCGTTACGTCTGCCACAGCGGCGGCCACTGCCCCATGGACACCTACATGCGGCGCAAGTGCCAGGAGTGTCGGCTCCGCAAGTGTCGCCAGGCTGGCATGCGGGAGGAGTGTGAGTGTCTGGGCGGGGCGCCGGGGGAGAGGGCAGACATGGGCCGGAGCCCACAGGGCCCAGCTGTCTCCTCGAGTGTGGATTAGGTTGCCTTGACGCTACACTGCCTGCTCGCCTGCAGGCTGCAGCCACACACACACCCAGCCCTGCTGTCGCCCCGTCTTCTCCCGTCCTCACGTCCGTCCGGCCCCGTCCTTAGGTGTCCTGTCAGAAGAGCAGATCCGCCTGAAGAAACTGAAGCGACAGGAGGAGGAGCAGGCGCAGGCCGCGGCCGGGCCCCCTCGTGCCCCCTCGCCTCCCCAGGCCCTGCCCCAGCTCAGCCCGGAGCAGCTGGGCATGATCGAGAAGCTGGTGGCCGCCCAGCAGCAGTGTAACCAGCGCTCCTTTTCTGACCAGCTTCGAGTCACGGTACCTGGCGGGCTTGGGGCGAGGCGGCTGTGCCCAGCGCACCTGTTGGGGTCTTGGTGGCCCACTCACAGTGGCTTGCCTCGTCCCGCCTTGCCTCTTGGATAGCCTTGGCCCATGGCCCCAGATCCCCATAGCCGGGAGGCCCGCCAGCAGCGCTTTGCCCACTTCACCGAGCTGGCCATCGTGTCCGTGCAGGAGATCGTGGATTTTGCCAAACAGCTGCCCGGCTTCCTGCAGCTCAGCCGGGAGGACCAAATCGCCCTGCTGAAGACCTCTGCGATTGAGGTGATTGGAAAGGGACTGTGGCAGGGACCTCAGACACAAGGCTGAGGGTAGTGAAGCCCCGCCCCGGGGCAGTGGGGACGGGTGAGGGATCGAACCTTCGCTCCAGGGGGCTGTGTGCCAAGGCGGGCCCCTCCGGTCCCTGTTTGAGGTCCACTGCTTGCATACAGGTGATGCTGCTGGAGACGTCTCGCAGGTACAACCCTGGGAGTGAGAGCATCACCTTCCTCAAGGATTTCAGCTACAACCGGGAGGACTTTGCCAAAGCAGGTGAGAAGTGAGGCCACAGCGGGAGTGCACTGCATGGACAGGTGCTTCTGGTCATCGGTCTGGGTCCACACTGGCTCCGGAGCCACAGGCGCCCGGGGCGTGGGATTGTAAAAGGGAAGCTCCTCTTGTTTTTCCAAGAGAAGAAACTGCTGTGCTGACAGCCCACTCACAGCTGCTCCGGACAGACCCTGGCTTGTGTTGCCTGGGGCCAAGGGGCTTCACGCTGGGTTCCAAGGCTCCTGAAGTGTCACTTTAAAGAAGCAGGGAGGCACCGGCACAGCATTGTCCCCCATCTATAGCCACACAAAGGGCTCTGTTTAAATCTGCATTATACACTATGCTCCTGCGTAGCATTTTGCTAGGAGCAGCCTTGAAAACACACCATGTTAGGAATACTAACAGCAAAAATGAACAAATCCTTCTCATATATGCTCTTTAAGATCACGTGGACTGTTGCTTCTTTCCTTAATTTTTCGTTGTTAATTTATTTATTAGATACACACACACACACACAGCTCCCATCCACTGCTTCACTCCTCACTCCTGCCTGCAACAGCCAGGGTTGGGCCAGGTTGAAGCCGGGAGCGAGGAACTCAATCCAGGTCTCCCACATGGGTGGCGGGGACTCAAGTACTTGAGTCTTCGTCTGCTGCCTCCCAGGTGCATTGGCATTAGCAGGACGCTGTAATTGGGAGCAGAGCTGGGACCCTAACTCCGGCAGCCCCTTGTGGAATGTGGGCATCCCAACCTGTATCTTAGCTGCTTTGCCAGACGCCTGCCCTCCTCCTTCTCTTTTTCAATTGCTCTGTCTGATGAGCCCAGGCGGGACTGCTTGCAGGCTGAGTGAGCACTTGGGTCCCTGTCTTGTATCTGGAGTATTTTCTCTAAGTACTAGTTCACCTCACTGCCTGCTTGTGCATTCTCTCTCTCTCTCTCTCTCTCTCTCTCTCTCTCTCATGCTTGCATGGGGGCCAAGCAGAGGGAGTTTGCTCATCTTTCCTCATTGCTCGTGTTTGTGTTATGGGTGCAGAGCTGGGAAAAGGCGGAAGGCTGAGGGAGTTTTGGAGGAACTGGAGCTGAGGCCAAACAGGAGAGTGAGCCGCTTAACGGCGCAGGGAGTGAGACCGTACAATACAGATGCTGTGACTCTGTTCTCAGAGCTGCTAGATCCTGGTCTGCAGGGTAGAGCTCATAAAGCCTGCCCTGGTTTCTGGTGACTCAGCCCCCCTCCTGTCCCACTGCAGGCCACGCAGGGAGCTCTCTAGGAAGGCCTCCCTTCACGTAGGGCATGGCCAGGCTGTGTTGCCACCTCTGGCCTTCTGTGGGGCCTGACATGCAGCCCGACTGCAGAGGCTCCCAACAGGGCTGTCTGATGGCTTGACCTAATTTAAGGCCAGCTCTGCCTTGCTTCTCTACCAAACCACCATTTCCCCAAATAGCTATCATCTCTGATCTCAACCATGACCTTCTCCTCCTCCTTTCTGAACCCTTTCCGCTTCTGATATCTCTGCACTCCTTCCGCTGTCGTGGACTTGTGTTATCTAAATCTGCACCTATTTATAGATGTATTTATATAAGCACTTTGGATGCCGTCACGTTTGCCTTTCAGTTCTCATTTCACCAGCGTGGTCTTGGGAAGAAGGAAGAGGGGCTGCACTTTGTCAGGTCTCCTTCCTCTGTATCTACTCTCTTGTGCGGCCCCCCGGGGGAGTGCCCAATGCCATGAGCTCATCATGTTAGCAGACACAGGTGTACAACCGCATTCTAGAATCTCCTCGTAATCTCTGTAGAAAGGAGCTGTTTGGCACACTTCGGGGGGTTCACAGCTTTACTAAGAAATACTTTCTCAAATGGGACTTGCCCAGTACATGGATCGACAGGCACAACACATTAGGGTGAAAGTTCATGAAGTGACTGATCAAGAAGCCTCAGATGGAAAAGTGTAACAGATGGTTGCTAAAAGAAATCTGAGAAAGCTTAGAGAACAGTGTGGGGTGCAGTGACTGTGAGCGTGGGAGAAGTGTTTGCCAGGTGGCGTGGCTTTAGGTAGTGGGTTGGTGCACTTTAGTCTTCTTTGGTTGTTGTTGTTTTTAAGATTTTTTTTTATTTGGAAGGCAGAGTTACAGTGAAAGAGGGAAAGAGAGAGAGAGAGAGGGAGAGAGAGGGAGGGAGAGGGAGAGAGGGAGAAAGAGGGAGAGAGAGAGATGTTTCATGCACGGGTTCACTCCCTAAAGCCAGGAGCCAGGAACTCCATCCTGGTCTCCCACCTGGGTAGAAGGGGCCCAAGCACTTAGGCCATCTTCTGCTGCTTTCCCAGGTGCATTAGCAGAGAGCTGGAAGGGAAGTGGAATAGTCAGCTTATGGCCTGGGAAAGCAGTGGAATATGGCCTGAGTGCTTGGGCTCCTGCATGTGGGATACCTGGAAGAAGCTCCTGGCTTTGGATCAGCCCAGCTCAGGCTGTTGCGGCCATTTGGAGAGTGAACTAGCAGATGGAAGACCTTTCTCCTTTCTCTCTTTCTCTCTCTCTGTAACTCTGCCTCTCAAATAAATTTTTAAAATCATTAAAAAAAAAAAAAAGAAAAGAAATGGAACAGCCAGGACTCGAACCCGTGCCCCTATGGGATGTGGGGGTCACATGCTGCAGCTTAACCAGCTGCACCGCAATGGTGGCCCCATACGTCAGTCTTCTCAGCAAGAAGACTGGTTCCACTTTATTTTTTTTTTTAATTTTAATTTTTTTTTTTTTTGAAGACAGACAGAGGTTCCTATCATTGATTCACTCCCCAAAAGCCTGCAGCAGTCAGGGCTGGGCCAGGCCAAGGCCAAGAGACAGGAACTCCATCTGGGTCTCCCAGGCAGGTGCTACTTGAGTCATTAGCTGCCGCCTCTCAGGGTGTGCATTAGCTGGAAGCTGAACTCAGAGCAGGGGGCAGGACTTGAATGCATGCATTCCAATATGGGGTGCCGGTGTCCTACGTAGCCATGCCAGACACCCACCTCTGGGTCTGTTCTTTAACAATTTTTATTATGTAGTCAACAAATACTTATACAGTAGTTACAATTTATGCTATATACTTAACAGGTCTTTATGAGATAGGTACTTTTATTATGTCCATTTCACAGTCAAGAAAACCAAGGCCTGGAGAATTTAATAAACTTACGATCACACAGCCTAGTAAATGGCAGAGCCAGGACTCAAACCCAGGCACCGTGGCACCAGAGTCCACACCCTTAATCACTCTGCCATGTTCCCTCTGGGATGCAGTGTGTGAAATGTATCTCTAGTGTTCAAATAAGTAAGGGCAGTTATCAGGGAAAAAGCCTTCTTTAGAAGTGTCTATTTCTAGAAATATGGAGCCCTCAGAAATTCTAATAACAGAATTATTATTATTGTTAATGTAGTTCAGCACCTGCGTGCCAGACAGGGCAGAGTGCTCTGCACACTCTATCATTTAACCATCGCAGGTCTTATGAGAGGTTCTGAGAGGATGCCCATTTCACAAGTGAGCTTAGAGGCTAAGAAACGTGCCTGAAGTTACGTAGGCTGCAGCCTTCCTAGTGAGTGTCTGGTAGTGCCCTAAGTTGAGGAGTTGCAGGGGAGAAGGAAATTCCTGCCGCTCCTGCCACGTGCCTCAGTCTCCCTCCTTCCACGCCAGGGCTGCAGGTGGAGTTCATCAACCCCATCTTCGAGTTCTCCAGAGCCATGAATGAGCTGCAGCTCAATGATGCCGAGTTCGCCTTGCTCATTGCCATCAGCATCTTCTCTGCAGGTGCGGAGGAGGGGACGGAGGGAACCCGAGAGGGCCGTAGGCCCCACAGGGCGGGAATCTCAGAAGTGGAGGTCCTGGCTATGCTCTTTTGGGATGGAAGAGGTTGGGTGGGGCATGTGCCTATTCTGGGCGTTGTGATTTGGGGTACGAAGACCCTGGCCAGACCCGCTCCTCCATTCTGTTGGTGACCTATAGACCGGCCCAACGTGCAGGACCAGCTCCAGGTAGAGAGGCTACAACACACATATGTGGAGGCCCTGCATGCCTACGTCTCCATCCACCACCCCCATGTGAGTCTCCCCTCCTTCCCTTTCTCTTCAAGAATCCCTCTCTGACCACGTGGTGCACAGCAGTCCTCTACTTCTCCTGCAACTCCCCTCCCCTCGGCCCCTCTTTCCTCTGGGGAGAGGCAAGGGCTGTACTTGTTCCTGTCCCCTCCCCCCCAACCCCCCAGGACCGGCTGATGTTCCCTCGGATGCTGATGAAACTGGTGAGCCTCCGGACACTGAGCAGCGTCCACTCGGAGCAAGTGTTTGCACTGCGCCTGCAGGACAAAAAGCTGCCCCCTCTGCTGTCTGAGATCTGGGATGTACACGAATGACTGTCCTGGCCCGGTACCTTCCGTCTTCTGGCCCCAAAGCTGAGGCCCCCAGGCTGCCTCCTATAGAGGGGGAGCAGACTGACAAGGGCAAACATTCCTGGGAGCTGGGCGAAGGAGAGCTTCACATGGCATTAAAGGAGAGTCAAAGCGTTCGGAGTTTTGTGGCTGCTGGACAGAGGGGGGACTACTAAAGCCCGGCTCCATCCAAAGACCCAAGCAGACGCATGGCCCCCAGGAGGCCACCTTGCACAAGGCTCTCCAGGGCCCCGCCCAGCCTGCCTCCCGTGGCTTCCTGCCTTCCCCCACAGGGCCCCAAGAGAAATTCTCCACTGTCACTCTGTGGCTTGGCCATAAATATCTCGGGCTGCCTCCCTGATAAGTCTGGCACTGTTTGAACAGAAGGCCAAAACGAATACAGAATGAGAGGAAAACGAGTGTCCGGCTTGGGAGAGGGCTCTGAACAGGGAGGGAACCCCTGTCCTGTAGGCGCCGTCTCCGGACCCAGAGCAGGGAGACGATGGGTCGGTAGGTGCGCTGCGAAGGCACCAGGTTCTCTTGTCTGCTGGTTCTCAGAACTGTCGCCTCAGCCTTAAACCTCACGCGTCAGGATGATGCCTGAGTGTTCTCGGTGCCTTCTGAGAGGGCACAACCTGAAAGACCCAGGGCCCGGTATTCTGTCGGTTTGATCCCCATTCTGATACAAGAGAAGTCCCCTGAGGTCACGGGAGGGTGCCCTGCGGTGGGTTCGACCTCTCAGAGGAACTGGACTCCATTTCCCAGCGGGCACCGCGGCACCATTCACGCCCCCTTCCCTTGGAGCGCTCCCGGTGTAGGTGATACCGCACAGCCCCAAGTGCCCCCCCCGCCGCCGCACCGGAATTGGTAGGCTCCGCCGCCCCGGTAGCGGGCTTACGAGCGCCGAAGGCCGGGCGATGCCAAACGGCGTGCGGGGGGGAGGCTGAAGAATCGGGGCGGGGTGGTTAGAAAGCCTCAGGGGCAGGTTATCTCGAGAAGTCACTTTCAGATTAATTAACCTTTCGTCAAAATGGACTCTATGGCCATGTCGAATTAAAATGTATTTGAGCAACCTAAAGAAAATATAATCCTTTGGGTCCTCCCCCTTGGCACGCAGCGGCGCTGGGTTGGCCCTGCGCGCCCCAACCCGTTCCCACTCCCACAAGGATAGGTGTGTGCGTAGCCGCCCGTCTCCCGAGGTCTGCTCCACCCTTCAGCGCTCGGCTTTGGTGCAGCTCTGTCCCCCGCGGGACTGAATGGTACGGCTCAGGCCCCTCGGCTTCCCCCTCCCGCACCCGGCCCGAGTGGTACGCGCCCCCCGGTGCAGACGCGGAACTGGCGCCCGCTCGGAGCCGCGCGGCGCGGCGCCGAGGAGCGACTGACGCTGGCCGCCGGGGAGGTCCGGTCTGCGTGGCTGGTCCCCCGAGGCTCGGGAGGTAGGGGTCCCCGGACGGATATTTGGGCAACTGGGGACTGCTGGGGGGAGGAGGGTCATCGGGCTCCCTGAGGAATGGTCTCTGAGGAGGCCCTGCGGGAGCGCGAGGGGGAGTGGCGGCGTCTCGGGAGGGAGTGGGGCGGGGGTCTGAGGCAGAAGGGGGCGCGGCCAGAGGTGCGGACGCTCGGGGCAGCGGCTGTGGGCTCCGGGCTCCCGGCTCCATTCCTGCCGGGCCGGCGGCGCTGGTTCCGGGGCGGGGGCGGGGAACTGTCCAGCAGGTGAGGGGGCGGGCAGAGCTGTCCAGCCCCGGGGCTGGAGCCCGCACGAGCGCCTTGGCGTGTATGCTTGTGCGCGCGCGTGTGTGGGAGCGTGCGTGCCCCTTGTTTTTGGTTAGGATTTGGGGGAAAAAAAACCCCACGTTTGGTTCTTCAAAAGCACATTTTTGTTGTTGTTTTTAAATGTGATGTTTCAAAATTGACTTTCTGTGGATTGGAGACGACATTCACTCCCCCACCCCATCCTCCGGCATCTGTACATTCTTTCTCTTTCTTCCCCAACCCTGACTGTTGCCTGCCTCGTTGCTCAAGTTCTCCCCCAGCGCTGGACCAGTGTGTGTGCGATGAGCTTGCAAGGTCACTGTCTGGGGAGGGGGAGGAGAGGCGGGGAGCCTTCTGTCCTGCTCGCGTCAGCAGAGATGTCATATCGCTCTCGGGTTCCTGTGGTTTTACTATGAGATCCTGCCCAAAACGAGAGACCGGTCCAGAGGGGGTGGTTAGCATGGCTGCCGTAGGCCGAAAAGGCACCCATAACGTAAAGGTCTGGGAATGCCAAGGCTGCTTCTAGATGGAGTGCATGGCGATGTGGACATAAAAGCAGAACGGTATGGGGTTTGAGCTTTTTGCCTTTGCAGGGTATCAGGGTAGGAACCAGGGGGCTCTGTGACAGTGCGGTTGGGGCAGGAGGCAGAATCTGGTCGGTTAGGAAGGCAGAGCGTGAGTTATAGGTGGTGGTAGAGGGTTTAGAGTCTTTGTGGGGAGCGGAGAGAGGCAAGAAGAAGAAGAAAAGCCGGGGTGGTCTCTGCAGTCAGAATGACCAGGCAGTGGCTATTGGAGGGATAAGGATGGCCAAAAATCCACCAGTCCTGGCTGGCATGGTCAGGATCTCAGGGTCCTCGTGGCTCTAGCAAGGAGATGGGGACGGCAGAGCATGCAAGTGACTTGAGTAGTGTCAGGTAGCTCTCGGTGGAGAGGGCCCGGGGTCCCCCCAAGGCTGGAGAGACCTGATGCCTACTGGGACCTGTGTTCGTGGGAGATGCTTCAGGCCTGATCTTGGAGGTTCTGGGCCAGAAAGGGCACCTGGTTGTCTTTGTAGAGCTGGATTTCTGGGTTCCGCCTGGAGTGCTGGTCCTGTAAATTGTTTTACTTTCAAATACTTGGGCTCTCACTGTAGACATCTGCATCATTCCTTAGAGAAAGAGGTGTGCTTCTACCCGTATCCCATTTCATCCATTTCGCGTCTGCTTTTTCTCTCCCATTTGCATTCTGCTTCGGAGCAGCTGAGCGCCGCTCTGTAGTGGTCCTCCCCTTTCTAGTAGGCTCCCGG
Organism: Oryctolagus cuniculus; assembly: GCF_964237555.1. Classification (NCBI taxonomy): domain Eukaryota; kingdom Metazoa; phylum Chordata; class Mammalia; order Lagomorpha; family Leporidae; genus Oryctolagus; species Oryctolagus cuniculus. The sequence continues at coordinate 18,690,213 of NC_091432.1, read as the reverse complement.
CTCTGCAGCAGCTGGGAGAGCCAAGGGGCTTGTTGGGCTCACTCAGCTGTGCCGTGCCTGGAAATGGGTATATAGCACACTTGGGAACTTGGTGGTGCAGATATATCTCTGACAAAAGCCAGAATTAGGACCAAGTGCAAACTAAAGACAGATGGGGGAGAAGCTGACCCAATTCTTGGCAAGTGCCATCAGTGGGAGAGGTGTCTCCAGGTTCAAGGAGAGTGAACTGTTGCGGGCTCCCGCCGGCTCTGGAGTAGCAGCTGCTAGCACTCTGCGGTCACCAACCAGGGGAGGGGCTGAAGCTCTGCTATAAATAGTGCTAAGAGCCAGAGTCGCTATGGAGACAAAACTGAATCCTATTACCTGCAGGTCCTCTATGGGGAGCAAGGGGAAAGAAGGAGCAGCATTTTGAGGACTCAGAGGTGTTGCAAATAGGTCTTGTTTATGATTAGGCAGGGGAGGGAAAAAATAGAACTTCTATCATTATCTAAATCAAATAGGACCTTAAGCATACAGGGAGTATGTGTGTCCATGTGAATGGGAGTGCACACAGCTGCTGCTGAGGGAGTGGTGTGTATGTGTGTGTGTCAGTGTGTCGTCGTGCAGTGAGATTCTCTGTGTGTACAATGAACAGTGTTATCGTGTGGCCACGTGCGAAGCACAGAGGTAGAATCCTGGAGCACTGGAAATAGCTTTGTAGTAGAGCGAAACATTTTATTTAGAGAAGGATATGGAGACCCAACAGGAAATAAGTGATAATTAACACCATAGAAACGGTTCCTAATTTTAGGACTACAGATTAGAAATTCTCTGAACACTTACTCCCTGACCTTGCAGAAAGTCTAATTCATAATCTCTGAGATATCGTAGGACAGGGCCCCACTGGTATGTATTATACTCCCAGTTCCAGTCCTAAGACCAGAATACAGGAGCCTGTGATTCAGCATCAAGGGTAGAACTAGCAGCAGTAACCACTTGAACCCTTTTCTTGCTTGCAGGAGGAGACAAGTGGTTCAGATGAGGCCGCGGGGCATGGACATTGATTATTTGCAGTCACATAAGGGAGGATACCCAGCTGTTGTTATTGTCTGAGGGCAGTTAACTGGACTATCTATATAGTAGTTTCACATCAAGCTGAATGCAGATTGTTCAAACAGAATAATTAGGTTTCCATCTAGACCTAGAAGTGCAGATTAGTGCTGAACAGAGTCTGGTTGGATCCTGATCCACCCTGGGGCAGTCCTGAAAGTGACTTAATTTTCGTTAATGGCTGATTCCAGATTAGACCACCTCCATCTGTTTTTCAGAAACAGCCCCAGGGGCTAGGCTGGAAGTGAGTCAGGGAGGCAAGCCATTATTTAGCCTACTTTTTGACATTTGACTCCAGGAGCTCCTAAGCCTAGACACCAGACTAGTAGTGTCAAGTTCACCCATCTTTAATACTAAATAAAATGGAAGGCCTCTGACCAGTGCCCTTAGAACTGGGATAAAGTTGGTGAGGGATGAGTCTCAGGCACAGCAATGCATCTTATCAGCACTTTTTTCCTATTAAACTTGTATTTTCAGACAATATCAGAATTCCTCCTGGGAACGCTGACTCCTTGCCCGGTGCCCTGAAGTGTCTCTGAGATGAACTGATGAATCGGAAACATGGTGCAAAAGAAGAAATTCTGTCCTCGGTTACTTGACTATTTAGTAATCGTAGGGGCCAGGTAACCAAAGAGAGACTGGTTTTTGTCTTGTATGGGATAGCTACCAAGGCTTCAGTCACTTCCTTTGCTTGTTTCCATGTTGCTTTGTATATTTCATTCTTCCCCTTTTATTTTACCCTGATTGTAGCACTGATGCTCACAGGGAAAACACACGGTCAGGTGGATGGAGAGCGTTGGTCTGGACAGAGACAAAGCAAGCCTATGCCCTTAGCTAACATCCTTGAACTTGAGCACATCTACTCTTTATACCCCAGTTTTCTTGTTTTATAAAAAGGAGTACAACTGTGCTTCTTCACCTGTGGGTCCGTGTACTGCTTTGATAATTCATTAGCTAGTCCACCTTGAAATGTAGTAACCAGCCTAAGAGGATAGAGTTTTCCCAAGAAGAATATTTCTAGGGTAGGTATCTTCATGACAGTGCTGACTATCAGCCCACATGCCGAACGTGGCAGGCAGCACCTGTGTTTCCCGAGGTCCTGCAGTCAGGTTACTTTCCCCAAGCTAGCATTTTGAGCTTCGTTTATCGACTGTGGTTATGATCTGATGGAGTGTGCCATCCCTTCAGGCTGCTGAGTTTGTCCTTGTGTTCCTCAGACACCCGAGCAGTGACAGTGTGGCCCAGACTCCTGAACTGCTGCGGCGATACCCGTTAGAGGATCACGCCGAGTTTCCCCTGCCCCCGGATGTGGTGTTCTTCTGCCAGCCGGAGGGCTGCCTGAGTGTGCGGCAGCGGCGCATGAGCCTCCGGGATGATACCTCTTTTGTGTTTACCCTCACCGACAAGGACACTGGAGTCACACGTTATGGCATCTGCGTTAACTTCTACCGCTCCTTCCAAAAGCGAATGCCCAAGGAAAAGGGAGAAGGCGGAACAGGGTCCCGTGGGAAGGAGGGAACCCGCGCCACCTGTGTCTCTGAAGAGGCTGGCACCGAGAGCTCAGAGAGCGGCTCGTCCCTGCAGCCCCCCAGCGCTGACTCCACCCCTGACGTGAACCAGTCTCCTCGGGGCAAACGCCGGGCCAAGGCAGGGAGCCGGTCCCGCAACAGCACCCTGACGTCCCTGTGTGTGCTCAGCCACTACCCTTTCTTCTCCACCTTCCGAGAGTGTCTGTACACCCTCAAGCGTCTGGTGGACTGCTGCAGCGAACGCTTGCTGGGCAAGAAGCTGGGCCTTCCTCGGGGTGTGCAGAGGTACGGCCTGCTGCCGGCCCTCAGGGGAAAGGGAAGCCATTCCCAGATTAGGTGTAATCGCCCCGTGAGGGACTCGATTTCCTGTACAGCGTGAGGTCCCTTAGTCCAACTTAAGCATGTTAAATTGGTCCTTACCAAGCAAAAGTCTGCTGCAGAGTTGAACCTCCTACCATATGTGCTGGGGGTTTGATATTTTACAGTGTGCAGGACTGTAAGTCCTGCCGCGTGTGTTAGTTTTTAATTTGTTCTTGCCCTTCTACCTACTCTCTGGTTTCCTCTGAGCTCGAAGAGTGGGCCTTCCTGGTGTCAGTCTTCCAGCTGTCACCGCGATGCTCTCTCTGGTTACCCTGGGTTGCGCTGGGACTGACCGCCTGGGGCTCACGTGTCCGCTTCCTGCCGTCTGCTCCTCAGGGACACCATGTGGCGGATCTTCACCGGCTCACTGTTGGTGGAGGAGAAGTCGAGTGCACTTCTGCATGACCTTCGGGAGATTGAGGCCTGGATCTATCGATTGCTGCGTTCCCCCGTACCTGTCTCTGGGCAGAAGCGAGTCGACATTGAGGTCCTGCCCCAGGAGCTCCAGTCAGCTCTGACCTTTGCTCTTCCAGACCCCTCTCGATTCACCCTAGTGGATTTCCCACTGCACCTTCCCTTGGAACTTCTGGGTGTGGACGCCTGTCTTCAGGTGCTGACGTGCATCCTGTTAGAGCACAAGGTGAGGGCCAGCTTCATAGAGAATAAGGCTTTGAGATACGACTGAGGCTAGACCACGAGCTCTTTGAGGACAGGACCGCAGCCTTTCATCTTCTGGCTCCAGGAGGTAATCTGATGCCAGGTATAGAGCAGGTGCCTGGTGGATGTGAATTGTGCTGGGATCACGTGGGATGTACTCAGAGAGCCTCCCACTGGTTGAATTATCTTTTATTGTACGGACCTAATTATTTGGAAATATCAGTAGCAGTGGTCCTGGGATGCAGAGTGCAAGAACTGGGGCAGTAAGGGAGTGATTCGAGGGAAGGGTTATCCAGTGCTTGGGTTGGAATGTGGCAGGCCTGGTGGGGCACGGAGCAGTGGTCACTGTGGAAGCTAAGCTCAAGTGACTGGCGTGGTTAAACAGAAGTTACATGTCTTGTTGGAAGAAGCTGTTTTCTTATAACCCTTACTTGGTGCTACTGAGTGATCCTTTTGCCATGGCTCCTGGCAGGTGGTGCTACAGTCCCGAGACTACAATGCACTCTCCATGTCTGTGATGGCGTTTGTCGCAATGATATACCCCCTGGAGTATATGTTTCCTGTCATCCCACTGCTTCCCACCTGCATGGCATCGGCAGAGCAGGTGAGTCTCAGGGTGTCTTCTGACTGTCGCTTCTGTCTTCTTGAGAGAGGAGTCTCAGCACTCAGAGAAGTTGTGAGTTAGTATTGGTATTTAGTCATCTCTTTCTCATAACTTGTTAGTCTGTAAAATCTGACTAATTTGAACTGATCCGGTGGTAAAACCTATACTTTGTGTTTGTCACAGTTAATGTTAATTATTCTAGGCTTATGGCTACAATGCTGTAGTCATACAGGGTCAACATTGTGGTGCAGGGGTTAAGCCACTGCTTGTGATGCTGGCATCCCCTGTTGGAGTGCTGGCTGCTCCACTTGCAGTCTCCAGCTTCCTGCTAATGTGCCTGCCACTCGTGTGGAAGACCTGGATGGAGTTCCTAACTCATGGCTTCTGCCTGGCTGTTAGGGCCATCTGGGGAGTGAACTAGCAGATGGAAGATCCCTCTCCCTCTCCCTATGTTATCTCTCTGTCTTTTAAATAATAAAAAAGAAAGAAATTTTTGAAAATATATACAGAAAATGCACTGGTAACCTTTATGAAATCTAAAAAATTTCTGGATTTTGACATGCATTTATCCTATGGGTTTTTGGAAAAGGGATTGTATATCTGCATTTCCTTATCTAGAAAAATCCTGACTTGATAATTCTCACAGTAGTCTTTGTCTTTATTTCTTATCCTTTGTGTTACTTCCATAGCTGCTGTTGGCTCCAACCCCATACATTATCGGAGTCCCTGCCAGCTTCTTCCTTTACAAACTGGACTTCAAAATGCCTGATGATGTGTGGCTGGTGGATCTGGACAGCAATCGGGTAAGGCATTAGAGGGCCTAGGATAGGACTGTGTTCTAGACCTGTTCTTTTGGTATCTGTTTTTCTAGATGATCCCCAGGAAGGTCCTACATAGGTGGATAATTTCTGTCGTGAGGCTTATTGAAACCAATTTTTTTCTAAATGCTGCTTTTACTTTATTAGCTAAACAAGCCCTTGGTTAATAAGAAGAAGTGTTCCCTGCATATTCTCCAAGAGCAGTAGGGCTGTTGCAGGACTGGTGTAGATCTCTAATGGCTTTCTGGGACGTAGTTTCCAGTAAGAAGCTGTCTTTTAGTGCAGACTTTAAAATTATATTAATATTGTGCAGTGTGAGTACATTCAGACTTTTATAGGAAGCTATGGTGTGTGTTCATTATAAAACTTGATCAGAAAAAAAAAATAAAGAAGAAAGTGAAAAACCATAATCTTAATCCCATTATCAAGATCACAAAGAGGCAGGTGTTGTGGTGCGATGGGCTAAGCCACCACTTGCAACAATGGCATCCCATTATCAGAATGTTGATTTGAATCCCAGCTGTACCTCTCCTGATCCAGCTCACTGCTAATGCACTGGAAAGCAACAGATGACAGCTGAAGAACTTTGGTTCCTCTCACCCACACGGGTGTGTGTGTATGTGCATAAATCTTACACGTACAGGTATGTGATCTGTGTATTCACAGATTGTATATACATCTTCCTGTTTTTTTTTTTTTTTTAATATTTACTTTTATTTGAAAGGCAGAGTTACAGAGAGGCAGAGGCAGAGAGAGAGAGGAAGGTCTTCCATCTGCTGGTTCACTCCCCAAATGACCTTAATGGCCGGAGCTGGGCCAATCCGAAGCCAGAAGCCAGGGGCTTCTTCCAGGTCTTGCACATGGGTACAGGGGCCCAAGCACTTGGGTCATCTTCTACTGCTCTCCTAGGCCATAGCAGAGAGCTGGATCAGAAATGGAGCAGCTGGGACTTGAACTGGTGCCCGTATGGGATGCCGGCACTGCAGGCAGCAGCTCTACCTGCTATGCCACAGCACTGGCCCTCTCCCCGTTCTTATTTACTCTCTGTAAGTGAAATTCCAGAGCAGTTAATTTTGATGTCATGCCTTTTACTTTTTCTTGGATGCAGGTGATTGCCCCCACCAATGCAGAAGTGCTGCCTATTCTGCCAGAACCGGAATCATTAGAGCTGAAGAAACATTTAAAGCAGGTGGGTGAAGAACGATGGAAAGAAGGAGGGTAATAGATGCTATAGGGTTGATGAAGGAAGACAGCCATTCTAAGAGCCATTTTCCTTTTAAACTTTTAGTGTAGTGGATTTTCTTTACCTCCAATGGGCTTAAGAAGGGGTGTATCCCATTTTGTAGAGTCCTTCTGATTCATTGTAGGCCCTGTCACTCTCCCATGCTGGTGATGCTGTATAAAACAGCTGTCCACTTTCCCTTTGTCACATCTGTCATTCTTTACTGCCTTGGAGTGCTCTCAGCCTTATAAGTCAGGTGTTAGCAGTTTGGACAATTTGATCCGTGTTATCTTCTTGAATTGAATTACACCTTTATTATCTTCTTGAATTATCTTCTCTAGGTCCCTGTAGAATCCCTTTTTGAGTAATTCCTTACATCCCTATTTCATTGGTTTATTTTCTTCTTCTGCCTGCCAAACACAGTACCTGAAGGTAAAACTTGACAAGGCTCCATTCCTTTCCCCTGCTGTATGTGTTTTGTGAGACCACCAGATGGCACTGGATTTATTTTTAAGAATCCATGCTCTCATTTGGAGGGTCTTTAGAAATCTTTTTCTGTGTCCTGTAAGTACATAGTAGTCCCTCTAGTTGATACCTGGATTTAAATGGGTCAGTTTGTATCATCCCTCTCACTTTCTTCATCCCTGCTGATGTAATATGATATCTTGGTGCTGCAGAATCTGGTGAGGATCGCAAGCTCTGAAAGTTCCTCTAGCTGTCTTCACTTGCTGTGTTTTCATATTTTTTAAAGATTTATTTGAAAGGCAGAGCTACAGAGAGGCAGAGGCGGCGGGGAGGGGCCTTCCATCCACTGGTTCACTCCCCAGATGGCTGCAATGGCCAGAGCTGCACCGATCCGAAACCAGGAGGTTCCTCTGGGTCTCCCACTGGGTACAGGGGCCCAAGCACTTGGGCTATCTTCTGCTACTTTCCCAGGCCACAGCAGAGAGCTGGACTGGAAGTGGAGTAGCTGGGACTCAAACTGGCACCCACAAGGGATGCTGGCACTGCAGACTGGGACTTTAACCTACTGTACCACAGTGCTGGCCCTGTGTGTTTTCATTCTTGATGACTGGTTAATTATGACTAATAAGTTGAGAAGGTTGATATATAGAATTGCACTTTAAATGCATGTAGGAGCTAAGATCCTTGGGCTTACTGAATCTGTACTTTGACCCTTGCTACTCAAAATGTGGTCCAAGGACTAGCAGCAGCACTAGTGTTATGTGGGCTTTTTAAAAGTGTCAAATTGGGTGTGCTTGTGGGGCAGTGGTTAAGACATTGTTTGGGATGCCCGCATGCCATATCAGGGTTCCTAGGTTGAACTTGGGCTCCAGTTCCAATTCCTGCTTCCTGCTAATGTGCATCCTGCGAGGAAGCATGTGGTGGCTCATGTACTTGGGTCCCTGTCATCTACGTGGAAGACCTGGGTTGAGTTCTGGGCTCCTGGCTTTAGTCTGGCCCTACAGTGGCTGTTGCAGGCATTTAGGGAGTGAACCAGCAAATGGAAAAATCTTTCTCTCTCTTTCTGTGTCTGCCATTCAAATAGAAAATATGAAAATGGAAAAAAAAAAAGCCTCTAGGGCCTGGCATTGTGGCATAGTGGTAAAACCCCCGCCTGTGATGTCTGCACCCCATATGGGTGCCAGTTCAAGCTCCCTCATGGAGCCCCTTAGACGCTGATTTAGATTGTAAGCATTGAATATAGGAAGCTCTCATTCTTTACATCCTTCCAAGAAACTGTTTGTACCTTTCAGTTGTTTATATTTCCACGTATATTTCAATCTGGAAAAACACGTCATGACTAAAATACATTTGGAAGCTATTGTCCTGAACTTCAGATTTAATCAAGTTGCTGGGATCTAGGGTGGCTAGAGATGGATAACTGCATAATTCAGACAGCTTTCTAAAGGCTGAAATAGTTGAGTCCTTATTTCAAAAATGAAGGCTCTGAAATAGGTGGGCCACAGTTCACGTATTCGTATAGTCCTTGGTTGCAGAACTAATCAGCGAGAGTGTGTGATGTGGAAGACTTAGAGAAGAGTCTTTCCTAGGAGACTGGCTAGCTAGCCAGGAGTCTGCCTTAGATGAGGGATTTCTTCCTCCACAGGCCCTCGCCAGCATGAGTCTGAACACTCAGCCCATCCTCAATCTGGAGAAATTTCACGAGGGCCAGGAGATCCCACTTCTCCTGGGAAAGCCTTCTAATGACCTGCAGTCCACCCCTTCCACTGAATTCAACCCACTCATCTATGGCAATGACGTGGATTCTGTGGATGTTGCAACCAGGTGAGACCAAGCGGGTTGTCCAGTCATGGGTTCTAAGTTGCTCTCTTTCTCTCAGCGACCTTGGGATGGAGTACTTTCCTGAGCCAGAGTTTATCTGTATATAAAATGTGGATGATATTACAGTGTGTTTTCCACTTTAGTAAAAAGCGAAGAGGAGAAATCACTGAGGGACTGGTGATTCTTTAAGATAACTCTCCCCTTGATACTGGAAGCCTGTTAAATGATGGCTTTGCCAAGTGGCCCGAGACCTTGGATCATGGAAACCCTGGCTGTACGGGGCACGGGTCTGGCGTTAGCTCACCGTCCGCTTCTTCTCCAGAGTGGCCATGGTGCGTTTCTTCAACTCCGCCAACGTGCTGCAGGGCTTTCAGATGCACACGCGGACTCTGCGTCTCTTCCCTCGGCCAGTGGTAGCTTTTCAGGCTGGCTCCTTTCTAGCCTCGCGGCCCCGGCAGACTCCTTTTGCTGAGAAGTTGGCCAGGACTCAGGCTGTGGAGTACTTTGGAGAATGGATCCTTAACCCCACCAACTATGCCTTTCAGCGAATTCACAACAGTGAGTCCACCCAGCCTCCGCCTTTGTCCTCCTGACAGTTCTCCCTTTGCTTGTTTCTTTGCTAGTCTTTGCCCCACCCCTTCCATGCTTGTTCTGCGTTAGACTTTTCCCTGCCTTTATGTTATGTAGTGCTTGTTGCTAACTCTGTTGTTTCTCCTCTTTGGGTAGATATGTTTGATCCCGCCCTGATTGGTGACAAGCCCAAGTGGTATGCTCATCAGCTGCAGCCCATCCACTACCGAGTCTACGATAGCAACTCCCAGCTGGCCGAGGCGCTGAGTGTGCCGCCCGAGCGTGACTCCGACTCTGACCCTACTGATGACAGGCGAGCAGGCCCCTCTCACTAGCCCTTCCCTAGCAAGATCTCAGGGGATTTAGATGTCAGTCTTTGAAGCCTTGAGTTGTATTTTAGTTGATTGGTTTTCTTGGCTTCTTTATTTTATCTGTTCTCTACCCTTGAGCTAAGAGTGCTCCTCTTTTATTTTTCCTAGTGCTGATTGCACTGTTTTTCCCTGCCCCTTCCTTCTGGTCTTTTTTTTTTTTATGCTCTTCACTCTGCAGCGGCAGCGATAGTATGGATTATGATGACTCAAGCTCTTCTTACTCCTCCCTTGGTGACTTTGTCAGTGAAATGATGAAATGTGACATCAACGGTGACACTCCCAGTAAGTGGGCTTGGGGAGATTGGCCAGCCCTGGGCTGGGGTTGGGGTTCTGGAATGGGGTGTCTGTACCTGCTTCCCTCGGTTTGTTTCCCAGATGTGGACCCTCTGACACATGCAGCACTGGGGGACGCCAGTGAGGTAGAGATTGATGAGCTCCAGAGCCAGAAGGAAGCAGAGGAGCCTGGCCTGGACAGCGAGAACCCTCAGGAAAACCCCCCAGTGCGCTCCAGCGCCAGCACTACTGCCAGCAGTAGCCCCAGCACTGTCCTCCATGGAGCTAACGCTGTACGTGAGGCCACGGAGCGGTGGGTGAGCGGGATCCCTTGCTGGGGATGTGGGCCTCATCTCTGTTAGGAAGGCTGCACTGCAGTGTTCATTTGCCTTTTTCCTCAAAATCTTCTTATCTTCTCCATAGACCGTTAGGGTGAGGGTTTTGGACTCAGAGCCTAAATGATGCAGTATTGATCCCAGAAGGTCACAGCATTGTTCGGGGTATAGCTGAGATCCCCCTTTCATAGCCTGTGGGGACAGAGAACAGGGATACTACAGATACTTTCCCACACATTCCTTTGGCCATCAATCTGCTAGACCTGCACGGACCTGGCCCTGCCTAACTGAGATACAGGGAAGTATCACTGGGCACCAGGTGATCACCTTTTATTTATTGTGTCCCTTAGGAAGCTGCTGACTCTGCAGAGATGGATGATACGGCAGCAGGAGGCATCTCCAAGCCTCCCCCTACTGTGCCTCCTGGCATCGGCAAATCGAACGTGGACAGGCGTCAGGCAGAAATCGGAGAGGGGTCAGTGCGCCGGCGAACCTATGACAATCCATACTTCGAGCCCCAATATGGCTTTCCCCCTGAGGAAGATGATGATGAGCAGGGGGAAAGTTATACTCCCCGATTCAGCCAGCATGTCAGTGGCAATCGGTGAGAGCCTGGGATCCCCGCTAGTGGGGTGACTGAAGGACTTTACTGCAGTGGACCCTGGGCAAGGGTTAATCAGAAAGTCTGAGAAGTCTGCTCGCCCTCGCGGTCCTGCTGCTCACTGAGGGTGGTACTCTGCTGTTGGGATTTAGGAGTCATGGGAAGGGAGTGGTGACTGCAGCGTAGCGAAGGCCCACACTCCCAAGGTCAGGTACCCCTACCTGGGGCTCACAGGTGCCACTGTGCGTTCAAGGGCTCAAAAGCTGCTGCGGCCCAACAGCTTGAAACTGGCAAGTGACTCCGATGCAGAATCAGACTCCCGCGCGAGCTCTCCCAACTCCACCGTCTCTAACAACAGCACCGAGGGCTTCGGGGGCATCGTGTCATTTGCCAGTAAGTGTCTTCAGCGTTCTCATTTCCCTGTTCTGTTTTCTCCCACAGTGGGGCCTGACCAAGGCACACACTGCTTAGAGTTTGCAGTGGAGGGCTGGCTTGGCATGATCAAACCCTGATTCCAGTCATTTAGGTGATACTGAATGGAGTGTTTTCAGAGGAGGTCAGTAAGGACAGGGACGGGTTAGTTGTTTTCATTATACGTGGATGTTTCAGACTTCCCAGGGAGGATAGCTGAATGGTCAACTGAAAAGTATGCATTAAATCCAAAAGTCACACACACACACACACACACACACACCCCGCATATGTACTTTGTAGAAATATTCTGGTCAAAGTTGATATGAGTATGTATCTTATATCTTTGCTTGATGAGGGTTTTTTTCATCAACATGCTTTGACATCTGTATGAGATTGGTTTTTGTGCTTAGAGAATATTTCAAGCAATGAGTGGCAAGCATGAGTTAAAAATTAAAGATGGACCTTTGTTGGGTCTAGGGTCACGATAGGGGATAATTGTGATTGTGAATTTTTTCAGAAGCCAGGGAGGGACAATGTCAGCTTCATGCCAGAAGCATACAAACTATCAGTTTTCATACTGTGTTCTCAGTAGATGAATGAAATGGATATTGTGGGAAGTGCCTGAATAAAGTCAATGGCAGTGATAGCTTTGTTTACCCCAAGTTAGGCTTGATCTTTGCTGAGGTGGAGCAGAGACTGATCTACTGAATTGGAATTCTGTTTGAAACGAAGGGAGGGGAAGAGGAGCATACAGTCAGTGGAGCACAGTGTTTTAGTTGTTTGTCCTGCTGACTCACTGGTTTTTCACCTCTCTTTGATAGGCAGCCTGTATAGGAACCATAGCACAAGCTTCAGTCTTTCAAACCTCACGCTCCCCACCAAAGGGGCCCGAGAGAAGACCACGCCCTTTCCCAGTCTGAAAGGTAACTAGAGCCTGCCTTCTGCCAAACCAGATTTCTCTGGGAGGTGTTTCAGGCCTGTGGGTGCTTGTCAGGAGCCTGGTGTGTGATGAGTCATTTGATCATGGGGCTTTCACTGCACATCATGGGCTCTCGATGGCTGTCAGATAGAAACCCTCTTTGTAGCTAGAGGAGGTCCTGTTGTATTGTTTAGAGTAATGGCAACTGTGTTATCGCTGCTGCTTCTGGGGCCCTTGTTAGTGGTACACAGTTAACACAGGGATCTTCGGCTGCTCCCAGTCACCTGCCAGGTCCTGCTTGCGTGGATTTAGAACAGAATCCATCCCAAGGAGCCATCCCCCACAGAGTGGTTGTGGAGAGCTGGCAATGTTGATAGGAGCCTTTCTGTGACTTCATGTCCACACAGGCTGTGAGTGGGCCAGGTAATATTTACTGGCTTCTAGGGGCAATGGTCCCAGAGGCAACTAAGACCTTGTTTGAATTTTATTGTGATCTTGTGAGTTTGAGAGGCTTTTCTAAATTTAATTTGACTTTGGTTTGTTTTCTCTGAATATTGTACTGAAATATTGAGTTATGGTAGGAAGTACAGTGACAAGTGCTGTACTCTAACTTGCCTCTCATTCCCAGTGATCAAAAATATCAGGAGTCCATGAAATATTCTTTGGTGGGGATGGGAACATAGGGTTTGATGGGCCAAAGGACATCAGAGCTGGTAGTATAGGAAACTCATTAGCACCGCCGCGTTGAATCCAGAGGGGCTGGGTAGATCGGGGATGGAAAGGTAAATGTCTGGCTTTGATTCGATATATTTGAAGAGAAGAGCAACTGAAGCTCTTTCATTGCATGCTGATGCTTCATTTCATTTGCTGCACTTAACCCTCTCACCCACTCCCCATCTTCATACCCCACCCCCGCTTCCCATGACAGCATCTGCAAAATGGGTCTCTTCCCTAAGCATACCTGCAGGCCCTCTGGACCCCTGTGCTAGATGTTTCATGAAAACTGGTGATCCCCGTGTCATGCATGTGCCTGTGTAGGCTCCTGTATCATTTACCCTGCCTCTGGCTCTGAGATGCCACTGCTTTAAGGATGATCTTTCTTGGAGCCTTGGGTGCCTCCTGGTCACTTGGTTGCCAGCTCTGCGGTGCCCAAGAACCAAGGTTACGTGCGCTGTTCAAGCTCTGGGAGAATGCTCAGATTATCTGACTTACTGCTCCATATACGGGTGTAGGGGTTGCGGTATCGTGGTGCACCTACTAATTGTGTATTTTGTGTCCCAGTATTTGGGCTAAATACTCTAATGGAGATTGTTACTGAAGCCGGCCCCGGGAGTGGTGAAGGTGGGTCTTGCCTGTGAGCTGTGCATGATCTTTTTTTTCCTAGCATCTTCATGCCTGCCTGAGGGCCATCCTCCTCAGGGAGCAAGCAGCTTCACATGAGTGACCTGCCTTGCCCCGTCCCCGAGACGCCCGTGCCTGCCCATGGGGCGTGCTGCTGGTGCATGTGGAGTGGCCTGAGTCTCCATTCCCACCTCCTCCACATTGCCATGGCTGGTTTCTACCTGTGTGTGATGCCCTGGTGCCACCCTCCCCCAGCCCTTCTGGGGAATGGGCGTGGAACATGGCTAATTAACACGAGTTCCTGGACTAGAATTGTGATGGCTCTCCTTCCTACCTTTCCTGCTGTAGGAAACAGGAGAGCTTTGGTGGATCAGAAGTCGTCTGTCATTAAACACAGCCCTACAGTGAAGCGAGAACCTCCATCACCCCAGGGTCGATCCAGCAATTCTAGGTAATAAATGGCACGTCCGTTTTAAAAGGTTGCGGCTAGAGGTCACGATTCCTGTGCAGAACTTGAGGGGTGCTCAGGAGTGGGAGAGAAGCCCGCAAAATGGTAGATGACAGCAGTTCTGGCCAGCACTTCCGTTCTGACGCAATCCCCTGCAACAGTGATGGTTTACAGTGTTGAGGAGGGGGAGACAGCAATGCTGGGGACCTGGGCAGACCAAGTTACCTGAAGGGGGTGCAAAGGCGGTGGACTTGGGCATTTGGAGGCTTGGCTTGGGAAACCCCTCAGTCTGTGCAAGTGGGGGATGCTCTGCTGAGCAACTCCCGATCACACGTGTGTGGCCCACAGTGAGAACCAGCAGTTCCTGAAGGAGGTTGTGCACAGCGTGCTGGACGGCCAGGGCGTCGGCTGGCTCAACATGAAGAAAGTGCGCCGGCTGCTGGAGAGCGAGCAGCTCCGAGCCTTCGTCCTGAGCAGGCTGAGCCGCACAGCCCAGGCGGAGGACGACGCCCGGCAGGACGTCATCCCGGATGTGGTCGGTATCCGAGCTGAGGCAGCGGGATCCACCGGGCGAGGGGTGTGCACTCCACAAGCAGTGTTACCAACTCTGTCGCTGGGTTCCCATTGCAGGAGATCAGTCGCAAGGTGTATAAGGGAATGTTAGACCTGCTCAAGTGCACAGTCCTCAGTCTGGAACAGTCCTATGCCCATGCGGGTCTGGGTGGCATGGCCAGCATCTTCGGGCTTCTGGAGATAGCCCAGACCCACTACTACAGTAAAGGTAGGGGTCACACCCGCCTGGCGTCATCCCATGCACAGCTCTCCCAGTTGTCTCCGAAAGAGGAAACGTACTTGCCCCACAGCAGGTGTTCCTGTGCCACGCTTCCCATAGGCTTTGGGATTTTATTTTCCAGTGCATGTTTATCAGTGGGTATTCTTCTGTCATAAAAAGTAGAATGATAGCTTTTCTTTCCTTGCACTTCTTCTGTTCCACTTTGTCCTACTGCATTTCCTTCCTTGGTTACCATTTACTACCTCTTTTGACCTCTTTCTGTATTCAATCTTTTCCTCAGAACCAGACAAGCGGAAGAGAAGTCCAACAGAGAGTGTAAATACCCCAGCTGGAAAGGACCCTGGTCTGGCTGGGCGGGGGGACCCAAAGGCTATGGCCCAGCTGAGAGTTCCCCAGCTGGGACCTCGGGCACCAAGTGCTCCAGGAAAGGGTCTTAAGGAACTGGACACCAGGAGTTTAAAGGAAGAGAATTTTGTAGCATCTATTGGTACGTATCACCGTGTTTGGTGTGGGGAGGGATCCTGGCTTCTTAAGTATCCCTCCCTCCTTTCGGTTCATTCAGAATCCCGCCTTTCTCTTCCCCATGCTTTGCTTTCTTGAGAGGGAGATAGGCCTGTGTCCATTTCTTCTCTATCCCTTGTGCTTTATCCATGGCCACCTCCACCTGCATCCTAGAGGAAGGATGGACGTTTGTGTAGAGGGCCCAGTGAGGCTTAGTGCAGGAAGTCTGAGCTGTACTCCTGGTCTCTCATTTCTTTACATCTGAAGTTCTTCACGTAGTGGAGAGGCCACACGAGTTCCTAAGAAGATAAAAGGAAGTTTACAGATGCATCTTTGGCCTGTGACAGTGTGGTTATCTGGGTCTCTGAAGCCAGTTTCCCCCATTACACTGCCCTGGAATTTGCTTCTCTGGGTGCATCTGACAACCCTGCTCCCCTAGGTTCTGGACCTCAGACTTGGCTCTCTCTAAACCTTCCTCACGGGACTTGGCTAAAAGCTTGGTTATATTTGGTGTTTCTCCATTCTCACTAAGGTGGTGCCTTGGTGAGCTCTCTGGGTGTCACTTCTGTTCGGCTCACTCCCTGCATGACCTGAGAATTCCAGGTCATAGCTTTCTTTTTCTGATTTTAGGGCCCTGGGCACTATGATTCCAGCTGATGCCTTTGTCACAACCATTAAAATTGCCTCATGTTCCCATATGTGGTAATTAGGAACCAGTTTCCTTTATGGAGGAACTACACTTGACTAGCCACTATAATGCTGCCCTAGAGGCAATCAACCCTGACTCGCTCCTGTCTCAAGTGATGTTCTAGAAAAAGTACCGTGACCTGCCAGTCTGGTGATCCAGCGTTTTAGTTCTGTATCTGTCCCTAGCTAGAACACAACTCTAGGCAAACCACTTCCTGCTTCAGGGTCTCTGTCTCTTTCCTTATCTGGGAAATGAAGAGATCACACTGTGGAGTTTCTTCCAGGCAGAGAATTGCCGCGGTTGGCATTCCCTTAGTTTCCCCTACAGGATGCTAGCCTTGACCATTTTATGTTCTCTGTCAACTTCACTGGAAGTGTTTTTCCAGGTGACTTGCTAAGATTGGGTCTCTTGCTGGGGCAGGCACTGGTTCTGAGGGAGAGTTGGTTTTGGGGGAGCACCAGGAGGGATGCTGAAACCTCCCTGTTAGTTGGCTTCTCTCCTGTACAGTGAATCGAGTGCATTGGCGCTCATGCTTCTGGAATGCTTTGGCCGCTTGACGATCACCTGTCGTACGTGGAATCTAAAAGTTGCCGTTCCCCAGCTCATTTGGCAGGGGGTGTCTGGTGTGGTGGAAGTTTTTTTAAAAACGATCCTAGTTTCATGACTGTGGGCAAGCGCTGCAGTCTCTTTGGGATCAGTTTCATCATACCACGGAGAAGGCGCTTCACTCCGGCCTTCTGGCTCAGACAGTCTGCAGGGTTTTCACTGCCATGTTGGGGCTAGGGGTTAGAAGTCTGGAGCCTTTAGTTCATGAGGTTAGGGAAAAGCACTGGATCTCTTGATTTCCCCCTCCTGCCCCAGAGGAAGATGTTTTGGATCTCTTGATGGGTGATCCCATGCCTGAGACTGAACCAACCCCGGGTGGGTGGGTATCCATTCCGTCTGTCTGACCAGCCTCTGACTCTCTGTCTTTCTCTCCTGCTTGCGTTGCATCTGGGGTAGAATTGTGGAACAAGCACCAGGAAGTGAAAAAGCAAAAAGCTTTGGAAAAACAGAGTAAGGAACAAATGCCCCTTCCTGTTCCCAAGTCTCCCATACCTGCCAACTCCCCGGGCCCAGATGGGGCAGGCTCCCTTTGTCAGCCCCACCCCAAATTTGCTCTTGAGGGATATTTGGACTGAAAGCAGGTAGGTGGTGAGTGAGTCCTAGGCGTGTGGCTTGTAGGCTGCTTCTTGCCCCTCCACTCGTAGCAGTCAGGCTGCAAACAGGGTGTCCATGGAGTAAGACCCCCTTAGAACTTGGTTCTCTATTGCTGCAGAGTTGGTGGGGAGAATGTTTGCCCATGTCAGTGACCTCATTGGCTGATACCTCCCTCACCCGTTGGAAGGCCTGTGGGCACAGTTGGCAGAGATGGTTGCTGTCCCTCTGTGTTGAGTCTGTAGCTGCCCAACTCTCTGGTGGCTTGCCTAGGCACGCTTTCTTGCTTTCTGTCATTCTGTCCTTCTGCCATATCATTATGGGTGGGTGGGTGGCACTGGGGGTGGCTTTTATCTCAAAAGTAGATGTTGGGTGGGGGTAGGCAGTGCCCACTAAAACAGCAGGTGTTTCTTTATCTCGCTGGGCCTAACCTTTTCCTGGCCCCTTTAGATGCTTGGGAAGCAGTGAGTGACCCAGGGATCCTCGAGTGGTCTCTTGCTCCAGTTACACTCTGACTCTGAGTGCCGTGGAATGTGGTTTAGACCTTTGTGGGGATGGGGTTTTCTGTTTCGGGCAAGTTGCTCAGAAGGTTCTCATGTTAAGAAGATGGCTGAGAACTCCTTGAGACCAGGTCTAATTTGTCCGACTTGGTTCTTAAGGCATCTGGGGACATCTTCTTCCAGTGGATCCCATGGAGTGGGGGCAGTCCCTGGAAAGGTGACTGGGATGTGCTGAGCAGGCCTGGGGCCAGGCCGTGCTGCTGTCCCACTCCCTTTGCCAGCCTGCCCTTGCTTCTGCATACCAAGTAACAGAAGTCTTCCCCTACTCAGGGCCAGAAGTAATCAAACCTGTCTTTGACCTTGGTGAGACAGAGGAGAAAAAGTCCCAGATCAGCGCAGACAGCGGTGTGAGCCTGACATCTGGTTCCCAGGTTTGTGACAGTCTTGTTGAGAATTGTGAGGATCAAGTCTGCTGTCTCAGAAAACTGCTTTTAAAAAAAGATTTATTTATTTATTTGAAGGCAGAGTTAGAGAGACAGAGAGCAAGAACTTCCATCTGCTGGTTCACTCCCCCAAATGACCACAGTGGCCAGAGCTGGGGTGATCCAAAGCCAGGAGCTCGGAGCTTCTTCCAGGTCTCCCACATGGTTGCAGAGGCCCAAGCACTTGGACTATCTTCTGCTGCTTTCCCATGTTCATTAGCAGGGAGCTGGATCGGAAGTGGAGCAGCCAGGACTTGAACTAGCACCCATATGGGATGCTAGTGCCGCAAGTGACATCTTTACCTACTACACCAAAGCACCAGCCCCTCAGAAAATTACTTTAAAAAAAAAAAAAGATTTATTTATTTATTTGAAAGAGTTACACAGAGAGGAGAGGCAGAGACAGAGACAGAGAGAGAGAGAGGTCTTCCATCTGCTGGTTCACTCCCCAGACGGCCGCAACGACTGGAGCTGCACCGATCCGAAGCCAGCAGCCAGGAGCTTCTTCTGGGTCTCCCACATGGGTGCAGGAGCCCAAGGACTTGGGCCATCTTCCTCTGCTTTCCCAGGCCACAGCAGAGAGATGGATCAGAAGAGGAGCAGCTGGGACTAGAACCAGCTCCCATATGGGATTCCGGCGCTTCAGGCCAGGGCATTAACCCGCTGCGCCACAGCACCGGCCCCAGAAAATTACTTTAAATTAAAAAAAAAAAAAAAAAAAAAAAAACTTGAAACAATGTAAATACCTGATAGTAAGGGAATGATTAAATAAATATGATTGATCCATGTTGAGTCCAATATTGGACTCCATTAAGGATTGCATAGTCAAAGATTTAGTGACATGAGGAAATGTTTATCAAGCTACAAGTATAGTATGATTCCAGTTTTATTTTTTAACTATATTAGGGGAAGTCTGAGAAGGAATATATTAAAAACAGGAGTTAAGTGGGTGGTAGATTTAGGGCTTTATACTATTTCCTTATTCTTTCATGTGTTTTTGATAATTAGAATGTATTTCTTGAATGTATATTATTATTTTCTATTTTGTTTGTCATACTTATTTTACATTTAGGGGAAAAAAAGCTATTCATGGCCTCCATAGGGACGATAACTGAAAGGTGGGATGGGGAGAAAGAGGAAGGTAGAGTGTTTGAGGGACTGTGCCCAGATGGGACCCATCCCCGAACGTGTGTGTTCCTGTGTCTCGTTTCAGAGGACAGATCAAGACTCAGTCGTCGGTGTGAGTCCAGCTGTTATGATCCGCAGCTCCAGTCAGGATTCTGAAGTTAGCACCGTGGTAGGGGAACACCACACTAGCTTCTTGGCGGGTGCGGGTGGATTTCCCCTTTGCAAAAGGGGGCTCCTTTCTCTCTGGAGGCTGTTCTCAGTCTCAGGTCAGCATGGTTCTCATGGTGGAAATGTGCACCTGTTGTCATAGGTGTGTGTACGCGGGATTTCACCCAGGGCTTCTCCTCATCTTTTAAAAAGAAGGTACTTTGAGAAGCTGTCTGGCACACCTTTGAAGTGGTAGCGGAGAGCTCTAACAGCTGGGCATTTCGGGGCGCTTCCCTGGGGAGCACCCCTCACTGCCTTCTTTCCTTTCCAGGTGAGCAATAGTTCTGGGGAGACCCTTGGAGCGGACAGTGACCTGAGCAGCAATGCAGGGGATGGACCAGGTGGCGAGGGCAGCAGCCACTTGGCAAGCTCGCGGGGCACTTTGTCTGATAGTGAGATCGAGACCAACTCCGCCACAAGCGCCATCTTTGTAAGCTTTTTTTTTTTTTTTTTTTTTTTTTTTTTAACAAAAGAAGACTTTTTTTTTTTAACAGGGGAAGGAAGTGGGTTAAAAAAGAAAAGATGAAACATTTGCGGGCTCGTCCTGCAAGGCCCGCCCTGTCGGGGTGGTGGGGCAATGGTGTTCTTCGATAGGAGCACCAGAGACCGTTTCAGTGAACATGTCCGCTTATTAACAAGCAAGCATAAGCTTCTAAGGGGCAGGCAGAAGGGGCTAATTCAGGGCAGCACTAATTCTATAGGAGAAAGCTGATATTGGCTCCACTATGCTTCTCCAGTCAGCTCAAAGCTCACATAGCCTGGCCTACTTAGCCTTCCAGGTGGTCCTGATGGATCTGGGCCATACCCGGGAGCTGTTTACCTAATTGGCAATTACAGGGCCTTTCAGCAGGAATTGGGAGTGGGGCTCCTGCCGCCTGCCAGCAGTCAGGTCATAAGGTCCGTCCTGGGAGGCATGGTGTGTGCCATGCCCTCTTAACCTGCTGCATGGGCTCGGCAGGCAGTCTCCTGGCCAGGCACAGGGTCACCCCCAAACATTAAGATAATAAGAAGGGAAAGATGAAGCAAGGAACAGCTAATCCCCACATATTTGGCTTTCAGGAAAATGTTTCTTAAGAGTCACTCGACTTGGTGAACTGGGTATTTTAGAACCCTGTCTGGAATCATTAATGAGTTAGGTACCTGCCCAGTTGGGTAAGGGCTGTGAATGCTGTGTGGTAATACAGCTGTGTTTAAAACGGACAGAGATACCTTTGTAGCAGTGTCAGAACAATTACAGCTCTCATTTTGTGTCAGTCCACTTATGTCTATAGGCTACTCCAGCTGTTGTTGTTTTTTAATATAGTGTTACTGTCCTTAGAAGGACTCTTTTTTTTTTTTTTTTTAAGATTTATTTATTTGAAAGGCACAGTTCCAAAGAGAGAGGGAGAAAGAAATAGAGAGGAGAGAGAGAGGTCTTCTATCCGCTGGTTCACTCCCCAAATTCCCACAACAGGCCCGAGCTGAGCCAGTCTGAAGCCAGGAACCAGGAGCTTCTTCTGGGTCTCCCACATGGGTTCAGGGACTCAAGAGCTTTGGGCGTCTTCTGCTGCTTCCCAAGGCACATTAGTAGGGAGTTGGATCAGAAGTGGAGCAGCCAGGACTCAAATTGCTGCCCATAGGGGATGCTGGTGTCGCAGGTGGTGTCTTTGCCCACTATGCCATAACGCTGGGCTCAGCTAGTCTAGTTTTTTTTTTTTTTTTTTTTTTTGACAGGCAGAGTGGACAGTGAGAGAGAGAGACAGAGAGAGAAAGGTCTTCCTTTGCCGTTGGTTCACCCTCCAATGGCCGCCGCTGCAGCCGGCGCACCGCGCTGATCCGATGGCAGGAGCCAGGATCCAGGTGCTTCTCCTGGTCTCCCATGGGGTGCAGGGCCCAAGCACCTGGGCCATCCTCCACTGCACTCCTGGGCCACAGCAGAGAGCTGGCCTGGAAGAGGGGCAACCGGGACAGAATCCAGCGCCCCGACCGGGACTAGAACCCGGTGTGCCGGCGCCGCAAGGTGGAGGATTAGCCTATTGAGCCACGGCGCCGGCCTAGCTAGTCTAGTTTTATTTTGGTTACTGCTCTATTTGTATAGAGCCTCAAAATAATATTTCATTTCAGTGTATTTCTAACAGTTGTTTGAAATTTTCATTCACTGATAAATATCTATAGAGTTACTAAAAGTGCCGGATTCTGTACTGAAGAAACTGGTGAATAAGGCATGATTTCCACTCTCGAGAAGTTTGCAATCCAGCATACAGTATGTTATTATGAATAGTACCTTCTGAGAGGTGAGGGGAATGAAACTTTAGAAAAAAATAGACTTGGGCTGTGCTGTGGCATAACAGGTAAAGTGTCCACCTGCGGTGCTGGCATCCTGTATGGGTGCCGGTTTGAGTCCCAGCTGCTCCACGTCCAATCCCGCTCCCTGCTAACATGCATGGGAAATCAGCAGAAGATGACTCCTATGCTTGGGTCCCTACACCCACGTGGGAGACCCAGATGAAGCTCCTGGATCCTGGTTTTGTTTGAATCAGCCCAGTTCTGGCCATTTGGGGAGTGAACCAGTGGACTGAAGATCTCTCTCTGCTTCCTGTAACTCTGCCTTTCTCTCTTTCTTTTTTTTTTTTTTTTTTTTTTAATTTATTTTTATTTGTTTGAAAGAGTTAGAGAGAGAGGTAGCAACACAGAAAGAGAGGTCTTCCATCTGCTGGTTCACTCCCCAAGTGGCTGCAACAGCTGGAGCTGAGCCGATCCAGAGCCAAGAGCCTCTGTAGGGTCTCCCATGCAGGTGCAGGGGCCCAAACACTTGGGCCATCTTCCACTGCTTTCCCAGGCCATAGCAGAGAGCTAGATCAGAAGGGGAGCAGCCAGGACTAGAACCGGCACCCATCTGGGATGCAGGCGCTTCAGGCCGGGGCTTTAACCCACTGTGCCACAGCGCTGGCCCCAACTCTGCCTTTCACATAAATAAATAAATCTTAGAAAAAAAAAAAAAACAGATTTGTCCTAGGTCACACCATAAGCTTTTGATCAGCTGGAATGAAACAAATGTTGTTTAGTCCTTGCCTGAGACACACCACTTTGCAGTGCATGTGTGCCTCCTAAGACACTGCTGGACACAATCCATTGCCACGTTACACTTTATTAAACAGAGATGAGGACAGCTGTTCTGTGTAAGAGTTCTTAAGAGTCCTTGTCTTTGTAGGGAGAATAGAAGATGCAATGTAGGTGAAATCAATTATGGTTCCCATTCCAGAGCTCGGTGTGTTCCTAATAGAGCCAGTGGCCTCCCAGACTGAAGGCTGGGAACAGGATTGGGTGCCATCAGGCTGCTCTGATGGCCTCGCCTCTCCCTCTGACTTTATTTTTTTTTAAAAGAAGGGAAGACATATTTATTTATTTTTAATTAATTAATTTATTTGAGAGGTAGAGTTACAGACACTGAGAGGGGGAGACAGAGAAAAAGGTTTTCCTTCTGCTGGTTCATTCCTCAAATGGCTGC
This sequence comes from Oryctolagus cuniculus, assembly GCF_964237555.1. NCBI lineage: Eukaryota > Metazoa > Chordata > Mammalia > Lagomorpha > Leporidae > Oryctolagus > Oryctolagus cuniculus. The sequence goes on along the minus strand of NC_091432.1, from coordinate 18,667,393 downwards.
AATGGACAGAACTGCACCAATCTGAAGCCAGGAGCTTCTTCCTGGTCTCCACACAAGTGCAGGGGCCCAAGCACTTGGGCCATCTTCTGCTGCTTTCCCAGGCCATAGCAGAGAGCTGGATTGGAAGAGGAGCATCTAGAACTAGAACCGGTGCCCATATGGGATGCCGGTGCTGCAGGCAGAGGATTAACCTACTGCGCCACAGTGCTGGCCCCTCTCTCTGACTTTAAGCAGTTGTTCATGTGTTTAAAATCCTTCTACGGTCCTGTCATTCTGGATAATGAGCCAGAATTGTTGATCAATGGAGCTATTCAGCTGTGTGCCATCTCGCCTGTTATCTTCCTGGGACAAATTCTTGCTTGCTTTCTGCTGATGGACAAGGATTCCTGGTATGATTGAGTTGCTAGGAGCAGTTACCTAAATTTCTTAACTCAAAACAGCTGTCTTAACAAGAAAAATATATATATGTTTTTATATATAAAATCAGTGAGGTCCATTGGACAAAGTACTAGGCTGTGAACTGGGAGACTGCTACTTCGTTAACACTAATTAGGTATTGCCTAACCACCTATGATCAGCTGTTTGTTCTGTTCAGTGTATTATTGAAATGGCATGATTTTACCTACCTCTTACCTAGTTGAAAATCCTTTTTTGATGAGTAGAAAGTTTATTATTACAGAAGTGGCAGACAGTGATATTTCTCAAGGGCAATAAGAGATGGTAGGAAAGAGGAAATTAACATACACCCATTACCAAGCCAACTCCAGATACTGTTAAGTGCTTTATGTATATGCATTTCAAATTTAATTATTGCAGTAGTCTTAGGAGATAAATACTATAACCTTCATTTTACAGATTAGGAAAAGGAAGCTCAGAGAAGCTAAGATTTGTTCCTAAGGTCACACGGCTAATAAGAGGCAAGGATCTGGCTGGCGCCGCGGCTCACTAGGCCAATCCTCCGCCTAGCGGCGCCAGCACACCGGGTTCTAGTCCAGGCGGGGCGCCGGATTCTGTCCTGGTTGTCCCTCTTCCAGGCCAGCTCTCTGCTGTGGCCAGGGAGTGCAGTGGAGGATGGCCCAAGTGCTTGGGCCCTGCACCCCATGGGAGACCAGGATAAGTACCTGGCTCCTGCCATTGGATCAGCGCTGTGCGCCAGCTGCAGCGCGCCAGCCGCGGCGGCCATTGGAGGGTGAACCAATGGCAAAGGAAGACCTTTCTCTCTGTCTCTCTCTCTCTCTCACTGTCCACTCTGCCTGTCAAAAAAAGAAAAAAAAAAGCAAGGATCTGAACCTTGGTCAAACTGACTTCAACCCTGTATCCTTTCTAGTGTCATGCTGATACCAGAGAATTAGCCTGATTTTTTTGCTTTAAGATTTATGTTACTTGAAAGACACAGAGAGAAAAATCAATCTTCCATTTGATGGTCCACTCCCCAAATGTCTGCAACAGCTGGAGCTGGGCCAGACTGAAGCCAGGAGCTTGGAACTCCCTCTGTGTCTCCCATGTGTATGGTGGGAGCCTAAGTACTTGGGAAGTCTTTCCCAGGTGCATTAGCAGGCAGCTGGATTAAAAGTGGAGCAGCTGGGACTCAAACCCATACCCATGTGGGATGCCGGTGCTGCACAGGATTAACAGATTGAGATTTGGTTGAATCCTAGAAGCAAGCAAATTAGCAGAAGCAAGGGTGTATGGGGTATATATGTGTGAGCCTCTCACTAAGGTTTGGTTGACTTTGCTCCTGTTCCTGACAGCTGACTGATCACCTCTTCTCTCCAGGGCAAAGCCCATAGCTTGAAGCCGGGGGTGAAGGAGAAGCTGGTGGGCAGCCCAGTTCGCTGTTCTGAAGATGTCAGCCAGCGAGTGTATCTTTATGAGGGACTCCTAGGTAAGAAGCAGACTGGGAAGGCCCCTTCCACTGAGAAAGCTGGGCTCAGTCAGGGGAGAGAGCAGCACTGCCAAGTAACTGGCTTTTCTGCTGATGGCAGTACTGATGCTAGATGTGTCTTGGAATCTGAAGCAAGTGATTTCCTGGGTCTGGACCAAGCAGGGGGAAAACGAGTTGAGACTGTGGTATTAGTATTAATCAACAGCCTCTGTCTGTCTGCCTTTCTTTCCTTTCCTGCTACCATGGTCCTTCCTGATCACAAATTGGCAGGAAGAGACAAAGGATCAATGTGGGACCAGTTAGAGGACGCTGCTATGGAGACCTTTTCTATAAGTAACCACCTTTCTTTGTGTGCTGTGTTCATCCCTCCTCCTTGGGAGGGACTGGGCCTCACTTGGAGGCATGTGGGGCTGGAATGTTAGAACCGGGGTGGAGAGGTTTGTGTCTGTCTGGTCCTGGAATGTGTAACGACTCCATTCTGGTGTTTACTCTTTGTTTGACAGTTGTATTCTTTAAATGCTAAGTAAGTCTCTTAAGAAACCTTTATTCTGTGTAGGCAAAGAGCGTTCTACTTTATGGGACCAAATGCAGTTCTGGGAAGATGCATTCTTAGATGCCGTGATGTTGGAGAGAGAAGGGATGGGTATGGACCAGGGTCCCCAGGAAATGATCGACAGGTATGGGGCTTAGGAAACCCTTGGGAATATGAAAACTTAGCCTTCTCTCCGTTAGTTCTGCGGTCTCCCAGCTGACGCTGGTCTTCTACTTAGGTACCTGTCCCTGGGAGAACATGACCGGAAGCGCCTGGAGGATGATGAAGATCGCTTGCTGGCCACACTGTTGCACAACCTCATCTCCTACATGCTGCTGATGAAGGTACTGACAGCTTTGCTTACATCCTGCACTACTGATGCTGGACAGGCAAGGCTTGTTGCTGTCACTTAAATTCTGGGGTGAGTTAGGAAGCTGTCAGAGCAGCTTCCCAGGGCTCTGTGCCTGATTGAAGGCCCAGAGCCTCTCCCCCAGCTCACATGTGACCCCTGTATTGAAGCTGCCAGGCTGAGTTGTGTCCTTAACCAATGAGTCCATTCTCTTTGTTTACTTTGAATGTACTTGGACTCCTGCTAAGTAGTTTACGATGCCAGTAAAGCTCCTCACAGATAGAATTAATTTGTTTATGGTAGTTGTTTCTAAAACCTTACGAAGGATGCTCAGAATTCATTTCTCAGCACTAGTCCTTTATCATAGTGAATTTTCCATTGCTAGAAAAAGAGCTGCCCATTAACACTGTAGTGGTGGGGCCGGTGCTGTGGCGTAGCAGGTTAAGCTGCTGCCTGCTGTGCCGGCATCCCATTTGGGTGCCAGTTTGAGACCCGGCTGCTCCACTTCTGATCCAGCTCTCTGCTATGGCCTGGGAAAGCAGGAGAAAATGGCCCAAGCCCTTGGGCCCCTGCACCACATGGGAGACCCAGAAGAAGCTCCTGGCTCCTGGTTTCAGATCAGCTCAGCTATGGCTGTTGAGGCCAATTGGGGAGTGAACCAGCAGATGGAAGACCTCTCTCTCTCTCTCTCTCTCTCTCTCTCTCTCTCCTTCTGTCTCTGTGTAACTCTTGACTTTCAAATAAATAAATAAGTCTTTAAAAAAAAAAAAAAAAACCAATGTAGTGGTAGGTTCTAGTTTGATTTGGTTGTGCTTGGTTTCCACAGCCGTGGAAGAAGTACATTACCAAGTAAACAGTGATGCTGTGAAAGGGAAACCTAAGTTTGAGGCTGGGTGGAAGAGAGTCATTCTGAGAATGAGCCCTGGGTTTCTCCTGTTCTTGCTGCCTCCCTAGATGTGCAGGGATCAGGTGAGCAAACGTGAAGGACGCTCTCCAGGCCAGACCCTCTTGGTTCATTCCACTGGTGAATTCCAGGAGTATTAGTTGACTCTGGTTGAGAAAGGACAATTCCCTCCTGTGGAGGGAATTTCGGCTACAACTGAGTCCCAGGGTCACCACTCTGAGTCACTGTTTCTGATTTATACTCTGAGGATCCCTAAGGGTTTAGGAACCAATGTTTCAGTCTTGGTTGGGCATAAAGAGGCAGTGTCTCCTTGCAGAGCCCTTTCAAGAGCAACTTTCTGCAGGAGCCAACCAGAGGCAGAGCCAGGGTTCTTCCCGGCACGTGGGCAGGGCGCAGGGTTGAGAGTGCACTCCCGTGTGCAGTGACGGGTTTTGTCACAATATCACTTCTCTCAGACAGGAGGACACCTTTACATTCTCTGCTCTTCTCCTCAGTGCGAGAAGAGCAGACCCCTTACTAAGATTCCTGTTTTGGCTTTCCAGGTGAATAAGAATGACATCCGGAAGAAGGTGAGGCGCTTAATGGGGAAGTCCCATATTGGGCTTGTGTACAGCCAGCAAATCAATGAGGTGCTGGATCAGCTGGCGAACCTGGTAAGCACAGCTTGGCCATCCCCTGGGCTCCCCTTTCCCTGGCTGGGCCTTCCAGTGTGATACGGAGGCTTCCCCATGGGTTGTTTCTTGCCTGTGTCTCTGTATAGTCCAGTTTGCCCCCAGCATGGGACGTGGGGTAGTGGTTTTTGACTCTAGATGAAGCTTACAGCCCTCTTTTTGGAAATGGAATTCTGTATACTAAAACTTGCCTGGTATAGCCGTTGCAATGTGTGGTTTGTGGGCCTCTGAGACTCTAAAAGGTAGAGTGTGTTTGGCATCATAATACTAAAATGTTATGTGCCTTTTTCTCCAGTTGACATTTGCACTGATGCTATACAAGCAGTGGTGGGTGAGACTGCTGGCACCTTAACAGACGAGGGCAGGGCCCCAAACAGACCGCGAGCCGTCTTTGTCCTCACCTACAGTGTCAGTTTGAAAAGAGCCGGTGTCTTGGTGAAGCAGTGAAAACCACTACTTTCGTTACATCTTGCTGACAGATTACGTATCTTTATATTCTGTGTGACGACTGGGACGTATACATAAAGCATTTCTGCTGCCAACCGAGTGTGGTGGTGGTTTTAAGGAAAAGCAATTTGCAACAGTTTGAGTTGCAAGGTGAACTAGGCCCTGTGTTCCTGGGACATCGTTTTTGCTCAGAAGGAGGGCTTAACACACTCTGGCTGTTCAGAGCTGAGCATTTGGTGGACGTTTTCTCCAAAATTAATAAAAAGGGCCTGTTGTTTCAAAGAAAACAGTGATAGCACGTGTTGCCAATGATACAATTCAAATTTTTTTAAGTGAAGGTAAAAATTTTGGAAGAATTTTGAGCTTGAGGCTTTCCAACATTTTAAGACTTTTCTAAGGAGATGTGTAGTAATATTAGTGAATCTGATTTTTTTATATTGTGTAATAAAACATGCCAACATTTGGAAGAGCTGCATAATTTAGTGAACCAGGACACCCCACATCCAGTGTGAGATGTTACAGATTCAAGTGTGGATAAAGGTGCCCTCAAAATGGAAGGCAGATAGACGGATTTTAATGTAATAGTGTAAAGTGTTCAGTGCTGTGTTTCCAGATTACACATTGCAGCTAACTTTTGCACACTGATTTTTCCTAAGTCCTGTACAGTGCCAAAGAAGAATATGTGCATTAAAATCTTTTTCCCTGGGGCCAGTGCTGTAGCATAGAAGGTTAAACTGCTACATCCTATGCAGGTACTGGTTCATGTCCTAGCTGCTCCGCTTCCGATCTAGCTCCCTGCTAATGAGCCTAAGAGAGCAGCGGAGGATGGCCCATATTCTCCTCTCTGCTTCTCCATCCAATCTGTGCTTTGATTGATGCAGATGAAGAAAATTTGACCTCACTTTCGCTGTATTTGAAAAAGGTAAAAAGATTTTTTTAAAAAAGATTATTTATTTGAAATGCAGAGCTACAGAGAAAGAGAAGGAGAGGCAGAGAGAGAGAGAAGTCTTCCATTTGCTGGTTCACTCCCCAGTTGGCTGCAATGGCTGGAGCTGTGCCAATCCAAAGCCAAGAGCCAGGAGCTTCCTCCGGGTCTCCCATGTGGGTGCAGGGGCCCAAAGACTTGGGCCATCTTCTACTGCCTTCTCAGACCATAGCAGAGAGCTGGATCAGAAGTAGAGCAGGGGCCAGCACTGTGGTGTAGCAGGTTAAAGCCATGGCCTGAAGTGCCAGCATCCCATATGGGCCCCAGTTTGAGACCCGGCTGCTTCACTTCCGATCAGCTCTCTGCTATGGCCTGGGAAAGCAGTAGAAGATGGTCCAAGTCCTTGGGACCCTGCACCTGCGTGGGAGACATGGAAGAAGCTCCTGGCTTCAGATCGGCTCTGTTCTGTCCATTGTGGCCAATTGGGGAGTGAACCATCAGATGGAAGACCTCTCTCTCTCTCTCTCTCTCTGCCTCTCCTCTCTCTGTAACTCTGACTTTCAAATAAATAAATCTTAAAAAAAGAAGTGGAGCAGCCAGGACTCGAACCAGTGCCCATAGGGATGCCAGCACTGCAGGCGGTGGCTTTACCTACTATGCCACCATGCCAGCCCCTAAAAAACAAGATTGTTTTACAAATGATATGTAGATTAGCATGCCATGTGTTTTTATTAATGAATTATAGTTATTGTTAATAAATTAATAATTATTTAAAAATTTCTCGGTTTTAATTTTTGATATGCTATCTATAAATATAACTCATATGAACGAAAGTTCTTTGGGATCTTCAGTAATTTTTAAGAGCTGTAGGCATCCTGAGATGAAAAATTGTGAGAATACTTCCCTGGTGGTCGGTGGTCAGCAGAGGAGACTGTGCTGGAAAAGCTGCTCAGTGAGGGAGTCTTGGCCCAGAGCCCTCTGTGAGAGGGATGTGGGAGTGTCCTGAAAAGTCTCTCCTTCCTCAGAATGGACGTGATCTCTCTATCCGGTCCAGTGGCAGCCGGCACATGAAGAAGCAGACGTTTGTGGTACACGCAGGGACAGACACAAATGGAGACATCTTTTTCATGGAGGTAGGTACTGGTTAGGGGCTCAGAGGAATATTTGTGAATCACAGAGAACTAAAAAGTGGTGCCAGAATAGTTTTCCCATTTGTCTCATTTATCTTTTTGATCCATCTATCGTTAAATTGTCAGGTATTTCACAAGTAATCAAATCAATGTTCTGATTCTTTTATTCTTCCATTTTTAACCTCTCTATTGGCTAGGTGATAATGTCATGTTAGCTGTAAATTGGAACAGTATAAGATAGTATATGTCAGGAGGGCTTGTGCTCGTTCTCGTCTCCTTCCATCAATTTCCCACTCACTGCTTCATAGTCCTATAGATAACCAGTTTTTGGTTTCTTCTGTTTATGTATGTATGTATATATCTATGTATGTGTGTATTTATTCATTTATTTATGAGACAGAAAGCTTCCATCTACTGATTCACTCCCCAGTGGCCAGCAAAGGCTGGAACTGGGCTGGGCTGACTCCAGGTCTCCCATGTGGAGGGCAGGAGTCCAGTTATTTGACTTTGGCTGCCTCCTAGGATGTATATTAGCAGGAAGTTAGAATCTGGAGCAGAACTAGGACTTGAACCCAGGCACTCTGGGATGGGTTGTAAATGTCCCAACCGCAGCCTAACTGCTAGGCCAAATGCTGGCATCAGTAGCCAGTTGTATTGGTTTCCTTTTTATCTTCCAGCGGATTTTTATGCAAACAATAAAATACAAATATATGAATATAAAGTCTTCATTTTCTCTTTTCTTATAAAAGGTGGCACATTGTATCTACTGACCCGTATGTTGTTTTTTTCATTAAACTCATCCTGGTGATGTTCTGTTTCAGTACAACAGAAAGCTCTCTGTAGGACCACCTGCATTCCCTGCTCTGACTGTGCCAGTCAGCACATATGGATCCTTGGGTGCTTTCCAGTATTTTGCTGTTGCTAGTTTTTGTACAGGTGTCTGTGAGAAACCCCTGATGAGGGATTGCTAGGTCACAGGGACAGTACATTTGTAACTTTGGTCAGTAAGGCTCCTTAGTATCCCTTAACGTACGCCATTCCCCCTTTGCCAGTTACTCTGTTGAACAAATTGGATCACTTACCTGTGGAGTACCTCACATTCTAGGTTCTTTGTGAATTGAACCTCCTAGGTGTCACTAACATGCTTCTCACTTGTATTTCTTATAAACGAATAGCTCAGTCTAGAGGTCTAATCAGTGTTTTGGCAACAATACTTCACAGGTGGTGCTGTGTTCTTCCAGTTGTCTTGTATGGTCGTTTCTCTCCTGATAGTCAGTGGGTTCACATGGAAACAGCCAGATGTGGCCACTGTAAACTTTCTCATTTGTCTTCTGATTTTGCCTGTGATATTTTTTGCTATGCAGAAATTTTTTTCTTTTTTTATGTAATTTGTTTAAATGTATTTTGAAAGGTAGAGAGTCAGAGATCTCCTATCTGCCAGTTAACTCCTTAAATGCCTGTAACAGCTGGGGCTGAACCAGGCCAAAGCTGGGAGCCTAGAACTCAATCCAGATCTCCCATGTGGGTGACAGGCACCTAACTACTAAAGCCATGACCTACTGCCTTCCAGGGTGTACATTAGAAAAGTAAAATCAGGAGCAGAGCTAGGACTGGAACCTAGGCACTCCAGTATGGGATGGAGGCATCCCAAATGATGTCTTTGTGTGTGTGTGTGTGTGTGTGTGTGTGTGCTTAATTTTTTAAAAAAGATTTATTTATTTACTTGAAAGTCAGAATTACAGAGAGAGGAGAGACAGAGACAGAGAGAGAGAGAGAGGAAGGGAGAGAGAGAGAGGTCTTCCATCTGCTTGTTCACTCCCCAAATGGGCGGAACTGTGTCGATCCAAAGCCAGGAGCCAAGAGCTTCTGGGTTTCCCATGTGGGTGGCAGGGGCCCAAGCACTTGGACCATCTTAGCTGCTTCCCAGGCACATTAGCAAGAGCTGGATCAGAAGTAGAGCATCCAGGACTCGTACCAGTGACCATATGAGATGCCAGCACTGCAGACTGCAGCCTAAACTGCTGCTCTGCAGCCTCAGTGCCCCCCCCCCCCCATGATGTCAGCTGCTGTGTCAAACGCGTGCCCCAGAAATCTTTTGCTTTCAGGTAAAAGTAGTTAATTAGTTATTCCTTTTATGACTTTTGGATTTTAAGTCCTACTTAGAAAAAAAGCTTTTCTTACTCCAGGATTATAAAGGCATTTGTCCATGTTTTCTCATTTCTGTGTTTTAACCAAAGTAGATCTTTTCCAAGTAATTTTAGAGGTTAGGGACAACTCCTACTTAAAGTAGTAATACTAAATAACACTGTAGGTTATCTCTTCAGCTTTGGTTTAATTGAGTTTATTTTATTTTATTTTATTTTTTTTTGAAGATTTATTTATTTGAAAGGTAAAGTTACGGAGAGTCAGAGGCAGAGAAAGAAGTCTTCCATCTGTTGGATTAATCCCCAAATGGCCACAACAGCCAGAGCTGGGCCAATCAGGAGCCAGGAACTTCTTCCTGGTCTCCCACAAGGGTACAGAGGCCCGAGGACTTGGCCATCTTCTATTGCTTTCCTAGGTCATAGCAGAGAGCTGGATGGGAAGTGGAGCAGCACCCATATGATAGGAATGCTGGCACTGCAGGTGGTGGCTTTACCCACTAAGCCACAGTGCCGGCCCCCTGAGTTTAATTTTCACACTCACGGTTTTTTGACCAAGTGGTTCAGCAACCACAGCCTGGGGGCTCGGGTTACTCTGAAGCAGAAACAAATGTGCCAGGGTAGTTGAGAAGGCAGGCATTTGCAGGTCACCTTTTTGAGGGACTGGGATTTGGCCAGGTGTTTCTGAGAGCTGATCACTAACTAGGACACCTGTGCCCTATAGAGGTGGCAGGTGATCCTCGCCCTTTCTGGCTCCTTTTGAAAACTAAGCCTCTCCAGAAGATCCCTTGAAACACAGGACTCAGCATCGCCACTGTACATGCAGCCTTGGGCTGAGCCTCTGGAGTGTGGAATTGGCTCCTTTACCCTCACAGCGCCTGTTCTTAAAGTATTGCCACACCGTGCAACAGTGCCCCCACCACTGCGTCATCTGTGGCCACTCAGGCTGTCTGATCTCGCCTTTCTCAGAGCTCAGCCTGAGATCTGATCTGTTAGCAATTTGAGAAGGCTTTTTATGGATGTTTTTTACTTTATTTATTTTTTTTTAGTTATAAAAGTAAAATAATATATGTTGAAATTTTTTCTTTTTTAATAGAAAGCTTTTATTTAATAAATATAAATTTCATAAGTACAGCTTTCGGATTGTAGCAGTTCTTTCTCCCATACCCTTCCTCCCACCCCCAAACCATTCCACTCCTACTCCTTCTTCCCTCCCATTCTTAAGATTTGTTTTTAATTATCTTTATATACAGAAGATCAACTCTATACTAAGTAAAGATTTCAACAATTTGCACCCCACTAAGACACCCAAAGTATAAAGTACTGTTTGAGGACTCGTTTTACTGTTAATTCTCATAGTACAACAATAAGGACACATTAAGGTCCTACATGGGGAGCAAGTGCGCAATGACTCCTGTTGTTGATTTAACAATTCACACTCTTATTTATGATGTCAGTGATCACCTGAGGATCTTGTCATAAGCTGCCAAGGCTATGGAAGCCTCTTGAGTCCACAAACTCCAACATTATTTAGACAAGGCCATAATCAAAGTGGAAGTTCTCTCCTCCCTTCAGAGAAAGGTACCTCCTACTTTGATGGCCCTTTCTTGCCACCAGGATCTCACACACAGAGATCTTTCATGTAGGTCATTTTTTTGCCACAGTGTCTTGGCTTTCCATGCTTGAAAAACTCTCATGGGCTTTTTAGCCAGATCCAACTGTCTTAAGGGCTGATTCTGAGGCCAGAGTGCTGTTTAAGGCATTTGTCATTCTATGAGTCTGCTGTGTATCCTGCTTCCCATGTCGGATCATTCTCTCCTTTTTAATTCTATCTATTGTTATTACCAGACACTTGGTCTTATTTATGTGATCTCTTTGACACTTAATCCTATCTTTATGATCAGTTATGAACTTAAACTGATCACTTTAACTAGTAAGATGGTATTGGTACCTGTCAACTTAATGGGATTTGGAGTCCCATGGCAAGTTTTTAGCTTTACCCTTAGGGGTAAGTCCGAGGGGATGTGTGCCGAATTGTATATCTCCTCCCTCTTTTATTCTTACTCTTATTTTTAACAGGGATCAATTTTCAATTGGATTTAAACACCTAAGAATAATTCTGTGTTAAGAGTTCAACTAATGGTATTAAAGTAAAACAATATATGTTGTAAATTTTTCAAAATGTATAAAGTAAGTAAGGTAAACATTTCCTCCACTTCATCCCAGTTCCACTCCCCAAAGGTAATTACTGTTGAGAGTTTGGTTTTATCCGTTCAGATTAAAACAATAACAACAAAGCCTATTTGTGTAAATATATTTTGTATATATGGAATTTTGTTTTAGGATTTATATTTATATTTAGGATTTATTTTTTTTAAAGATTTATTTATTTATTTGAAAGTCAGAGTTATACAGAGACAGAAGGAGAGGCAGAGACACAGAGAGAGGTCTTCCATCTGCTGGTTCACTCCCCAATTGGCCACAATGGCTGAAGTTGCTCCAATCCAAAGCCAGGAGCCAGGAGCTTCTTCCCGGTCTCCCACGTTAGTGCAGGGGCCCAAGGACTTGGGCCATCTTCTTCTGCTTTCCCAGGCCACATCAGAGAGCTGGACCAGAAGTGGAGCAGCTGCGACTTGGTCCAGTGCCCATGTGGAATGCCAGCACTGCAGGTGGCAGCTTTACCTGCTAGGCCACAGTGCCGACCCCTATAACTTTTTTTTAAAAAAACTTAATGTATCATGGACATCTTTCCATGTTTTAAAGTTTTTGCATAGTCATTAGGTATTATCCTATTTACTTAGTGCCTCCCACTGGATTCTGTAGGACATATTCCTGGACATGGAGTTTCCAGATAAAGCTTATATACATTTAAAATTTGGATACATTCTGCCTCATTGCCAGCCAAAAGACTGTATCAGTGTGTAATTTGACCAGCAGCACAGGAAAGCCACATTATTACCATCATTTCTCTGGCCCAGAAATCATGGGGCCTTAAATATGCACCCCACCTTTACATGATGTTCTTAAAGGCTTGTGGAAGGTGGGGTGGTATTGTCCACTTTCCACATGACGGGATCCACAGAGTCAGGCTGGGCTAGGACCCGAGCTTCCTAATCTTACTGCTGCTGCTTTGCTGAACTCCAGCCAGATGTCATCAACCTCATAGTCGTATGCATTCCTTATTCATTCACCTGATACTTATGGAGCCGTACTATATGCTTGGCCCACTCTTGGGTTGTGGGGATTATAGCAGTGAATCAGACTGACATGGTTTCTGTTGCTCTTTCAGAGTGGATAAGCCATCGGGGAATTCAGATAATCAAAGAGTGTCTTAAAATGTGATGGACATCGTCGGGGCCGGGAGTTAGGGAAATACAGACCAGGGGCCTGGGAGTCATGGACAGCTCCTCGGAAGAAGTGACCTTTGAGCTTAGAATTGAAGGAGAAGTAAGAGGTGGAGTAGGCAAAGAAAGTGGCCCGGGGGTACCTGAGGACTCAGTGAGGATGTGGTTGAGGGCAAAGGGAAGCCGTGTGAGTGGCAGACATCAGGTAGGTAGGGGATGTCAAAGAAAGATCTGTCCAGAAAGAGAAGTGGAGTTCGGATGTGGACAGGGTGAGTATGAGAAGCTGCTCCGCATGAGAGGCCCCCTGTGGAGAAAGAATTAAGAATATTAACATGGTAATAATAGTCACTCTTGTATTTCTTCTGTCACGATGTTTTGTTACAGCTGCTAACCATCTGTGCTTCCTACGGGTTTTTTTGTGCATTAACTCATTGTGTCTTCACAACTACCCCACAAAGTTAGCTCCATCTTACACATGAGGGAATCTAGACACAGAGTAACTTGTTCATGGCACACAGCCAAGTAATGGCTGAACGCGAAGTGTAACGCAGGCAGTCTGACTCCCACTGTGTGCACTAGCACGAAACTGGATCAGAAACAGAGCCCAGAACTTGAACCCAGGCACTCCAGTAGAGGATGTCGAGACCACCACCAGGCCACACGCCTGCATCCTGTTTTGAATAGTTTTTGTGCAGTAAGCATTGTTCATGTGTCACTTATGTTATTAATTTATGAAAATACTTTTGTAGGAATAGGAATAGAGAGCTGGTGTTGTGGCTCAGTGGGTGAAGCCACCGCCTGCAATGCCAGCGTCCCAAATGGGCGCCGATTCAAGTCCCGGCCGCTCCACTTCCAATCCAGCTCCCTGCTAGTGGCCTAGAAAGAGCAATGGAGGATGGCCCAAATGCTTGGGCCCCTGCTGCCCATGTGAGAAACCTGAAGAAGCTTCTGGCTCCTGGCTTCTGCCTGGCCCAGCCCCAGCCACTGTGGCCATCTGGGTGCACCAGCACATGGAAGATCTCCATCTCTCTGTCTCTCCCTCTCTGTAACTCTGACTTTCAAATAAATAGATAAATCGTAAAGTAAAATAAAATAAAACAGGGAAGAATTAGGATTAGAAAATGCGTTGGTTCAGTCTGCCATCATCCCCTGCCTTTGTCTTTCTGAAGCAGAAAGGGGCTGACTCCTAAGGCTGTGTGGGGGAAGCATGTGATACCCTGTGAACACTTGAAATCTGTAGGACGTGGGAGATGTGGCAGAGAGAACAGACTGGAGGAGTAAGGCTCTGTGTACACAGGCTCCATCCAATGCCTTCATTTCTTTCAACAACGCTAGCAGACAGGATGGCCAGTCATTCTGTGTTTGTGTCTCCACAGAGGGAGGCTATGAGTATAGGGCAGAAAACCTGGCGGTGTGGTTGCCTGACTCCTGCCCTGTGGGAAGCAGTGGAGTGTGGCCAGGGATGGGCGAGGCTCTCCAGAGACCAGCGCCACTGAACTGCTCTGTGCACTTGCCCAGGTGTGTGATGACTGCGTGGTGCTGCGTAGCAACATCGGGACCGTCTATGAGCGCTGGTGGTACGAGAAGCTCATCAACATGACCTACTGTCCTAAGACCAAGGTGTTGTGCTTGTGGCGGCGAAATGGCTCTGAGACCCAGCTCAACAAGTTCTACACTAAGAAGGTACCCAGGATCCCTGTTTGTGTTGGGGGTGGGGTAGCCATTGAAGGCCAACAACGAGTATCCCGCTGAGAAGTTAAAGTTCCAGAATCCACATCTGGAGCCACCCTTTGTCCCCCATCTGTTGTGTGGGACACCCGAGGGTGTCTCTGAGACCTGGCCCTGGCCCGGCATTCCTCAGCTGGCAGAGGGCGGGAGCCCTGCAAGGCTTGTGTGACAGCGGCTGTCTCCCCTGTGCCGCAGTGCCGCGAGCTGTACTACTGCGTGAAGGACAGCATGGAGCGTGCTGCCGCCCGACAGCAGAGCATCAAGCCGGGTGAGAGGCGAGAGGGTGCTTTCCCCGGTCCTGAGTGTCAGGCCTGGCGAGGAGGTCGGGGCTGGGGCTGCCCACTCATACTCCCTCCCTCACCACAGGGCCTGAACTAGGTGGCGAGTTCCCTGTGCAGGACATGAAAACTGGTGAGGGTGGCTTGCTGCAGGTCACTCTGGAAGGGATCAATCTCAAGTTCATGCACAACCAGGTAGGTGGAGGTGGCAGCACAAGGCTGCCTGGCCCTGCTGTTCCATCTGAAGTAGGGATCGCTGTCCAGGTCCCCAGTGCCTTCCCAGTGAGCATGAGAGAGGGCCGCTGGGAGAACTGGAGCAGCCGGACCCAAGAGAGAGCGGGGGGGGGGGGGCACAGTGACATTGGTGACCCCCAGGAGCCTGTGGCGGGAGGCTGAGAGGGACAGTGAGGCTGGGGCCAGGCTACCCGGCCGCTGCACTGGCACAGTGTGAGTGGGAGCGTCTCACGCGGCCCTTCTGCGCAGCACCGCTGCCTCCCTTTCTTCCCAGGGTGTGCTTTGCTTGGTGGTTGTGCTTTGAGAGTCGAACTGGCTGAGCTCCTCCAGTAGTTCTGGTGTGCGAGGAGCGCGTGCGTGCGTGCGTGCGTGTGTGCGTGCGAGCGACTCGTCTCTGTCCTCTCTGAAGCGTGTGTTTATTTGCCACTTCCTTCTCCCGCTGATTCTTCCTGTTCTCTCCCTTCCGTTGTGTCCCCGCTCTGTCCCCCGCTCCACAGGCCCTGTGCCCCTTCTTCCGGTGGGGGAGCACTTCAGGATCATCCTTCCCTTGTGGTGACGCCACCATAGGAGCTGACTTTGTTTTTCTCTTGGTCTTTTAATACAGTGTTACTTTTTCTCTCAGTGGACATTGCTTAAGCTAATTCCTTTCTGAGGCCAGCGCGTCATCCCAGGTCCGTTCCCAGCTCTGACTTCACACAAGTGCCTTCCTTCCCATTCCCTGGCCTGACATGCCAGTTCCTCTCCGTGAGGCCCCGGGCCCGCACCACAGTCCCTGAGCACAGGCAGCCGATCCTCAGCAGGGGGTGACGTGGGACTCTGGGGCTGGCTTCCTTGGCTTGCCGTGGGAGTTCTCCCTTGAGAATTCTGGCTGGGCAGCGTGGTGTAACAAGAAACAGCTGCCCTCGCTTCCCGGCAGCCCCTCACTGTTTCAGTCTGGGGCTTAGGAGGGCAGCAAACCCCTAGAGACCTTGGGGTGAGCCCGAAGAGTTTTGCCTAAGTGCTTTTCTAGGCCACAAAGGTGCCGGCACTTCTTGGGGCGTGGGTCTCTGGCCACGTTTTAGTGCTGTGGCCTCCCTTTCTGAGGATGAGATCTTGTTAAATGACACAGGGGCCCTGCCGAATTCCTTGTTCTGCCCTTGGGGCACCATGTTGTCAGACAGCGAGAAGTAAAGGGGTGCCACTCAGTAGTTGAGGGCGTGGGCCCCAGCTAGAGAGCTTTCTTGGGGGGAGTAAGTGCTGACTTCCCAGTCTGGTAATGAGACGGTGGCCTGCTGTCTGCGGCTGCCACACAGCAGTCAGTTGGTGTGGGGGAACGCGCCAGACCCCCTCCTGCGGAGTTGATACGGCGTGGAGCCACAGATGGGCCAAAGACAGAGCTGGAGCCAGGATGGGCTTGGATTCGAAGCCCAGTCGCATTATTCACGGACAGATACACTCGCTGACCTGCACAGTCCTCATCACTCAGCTAGGGGTAGAGCTGTAGACTGTACCGCTGAGGCGTAAGGATTATAGAGCTCCCAGGAGGCGAGTGGCAGCTGTTAGTGTGATCGGCACATACTGCTGGGAGATCCGGATCCTGTTTCGAGGGAGACTCCAACACCTCCCAGCCCAAGAACAGCCCCGGGGAGCTTTGCGCCCGTGCCAGCCCCTCTGCGCCGGAGGAGGATGCATGGAAGGGTCGAGACTTGACGGGCTGAGGGGAAACCGGGGCACTGTGTCCTATGAGCACTGCCCGGGCAGAGGGCACGGGCGGGCAGCCCAGGCCGGCAGAGGGGCCTTTGGGTTGGGCTTGACCGTTAAAACTAACGCCTTCATTTCTCTCCCATGCTTTCTCCTCCGGCCAGGAGCGGAAGGTACACGCCCTTTCTGCTGTCTTTGCTTCTTAGCGCTTTTGAGTTGTGTGTGTGTGTGAGTTCTGTCCTCCCTTTGGGAAGCAGGTTTTCTGTGTGGGAGCGGGGCTGTGTAGCCGGGAGAGTGGGCTCTGTGGGGCAGGCAGGGGCGGAGCCTCCGGGCCTCACCCCACCCTCCCTCCCTCTCTTGCAGGTTTTCATAGAGCTGAATCACATTAAAAAGTGCAATACAGTTCGAGGCGTCTTTGTCCTGGAGGAATTTGGTAATTACACTATTTTGCTCTTAGGTCTGGACTCCCATGGCAGTCACTCAAACCTCGGCGCTCCAGAGGAGGCACGAGGGGCAGGGAGAAGAAGCGCCTCCGCAGAGCGGTCAGGAGAGCAGGAGTGACAGGGAGGAAGGGGAGCCCCAGATGAGCAGGGAAGGAGAGGGCGAGGGCCGGCAGTGGCTGCAGAAGAGCCAGTGTGAGACGCCCCGAAGAGGCTCAGGGAAGTAGCGCCACCTTCCCTGGCCTGGCCAGACGGGCCGGGCGTCAGCAAGACCTGGGCTGGAGCAGGCTGGCGATGCCCAAGCTCTGCTGTGTCCGCGTTGCCTGCTGCCATCTCTCCAGCAGCCCAGCTCTGCTCTCCACCTGGCCTCTGTGCTAGAGGAGGGGCGTGGGGCATCGCAGGCAGCGTGCTCGAGGGGCAGGGAAGCCCGGTGGGCCTCAGGGGCAGAAGCGCAGTTGGAGCGGGGAGCCGGGAGCCGGCCGTCCCTGTCAGTGCTAAGGAGTGGTGTAGAGGGGTCTCACCCTGGGGCTTTGAGTTCCTGCTGTGTTTGTGCTTCATTCTTTTGTGCCCCTCATCGCTGCTATGAAAACCTTCGTTCTCCAGCAGGTAAAGTGACCGCGGCTCGGCTCGTGCTGCCTCTCCCCAGGCCCTGCCTTGGGCCCTGCCGTGGGTGGGCGGGCTCCCTTTCACCACACCAGCTGCTCACATGGCCACCTCGTCGTCTCCTCTCTCCCCACCCTCTTCCTTCCCGACTTCCCTCCACTCTCGCACCGGCTCCCGGAGCCCAGTCCTCTCTCCCTCCTGCGCTCCCTTCTCTCTTCTGCCCGAGAGATGTTTGGGAGAATCTTCCAGCTCGCTCGGCCTTTGACAAGGTTATGACGTGCTAACCCCAAGTTCCCCGAATTCTACTCTCAGGGTCAGGAGAAGGCGTGGCCAACTCACCCCACTTTTTTTCTGGCTCCCAGGGGGATGCCACACCCCTCTGCTCCCAATCTCAAGGGACCATGATGATGATGGCTGAGCCTGGGCGCCCTGCTCCCTCCTCTGGCCAAGCAGAACCCCTGCATGGCTGGGGCAGGGGTGACTCGGTCTTGCATTCTGGGCTGTGGACATGTGTGTATCTGCCTGCCGCTCCCCGGGTGCTGTCCCCGCCTGTCTCTCCTGCTCGATGTGTCTGCTGCCGAGCCCTCTGACGCTCTCCCTCACACAGGCAGGCCTGGGCTTCTCCTGCCACTCAGGGAAGTTCACTTGCAGTCTCATGGGACACTCTGGGTAGGGGCTGGGAACAAAGGGAACTTTGGGGCTGGTGATAGGCGTGAGTTCCCGGGCATTTGGGCAAGGTGAGGCACAGGCTGGAGACAACGCTCCTCTCCCGGCTCACATCTGCCAGTCCCCAGGGCCCTGGACAGAGCGGTGACCAGGCGGGGCCTTTCAGAACCACGGGCTCCAGAGGTCTAGCCCAGCTGTCTGGGGGCAGTGTCGTCTCCTCCGGCAGGGTCTGGACAGAAGTCTCGGGTGGCCGCAGGCCTGTCCCAGCCTAAGCTGCTGGCAGCCACTGCGAGAGGCTGCAGAGGGAAGGGGACCCTGGTGCCAGGCACTGCCGCCTGAGGGAGCATGGCACTGTCGCTCTTAGTTTTGAACTTTCTGTTTTGTCTCTTGCCCGTCCGGTTTTAGTTCCTGAAATTAAAGAAGTGGTGAGCCACAAGTACAAGACACCAATGGTGAGTGTGCCACCCGGCCCCGACACGCCAGGGCTGCGCAGGGCTCCCTGGGGACCTCTGCGCAGGAGGGGGGTGGGCGTCTGTGGGCACCTCGGCCAGGTGCCTGCAACACAGCCGAGGCCGAACCAGTCTTCAGCCCTGGGAGCAGGCACATGTGCACTAATCCCCTCTCCCGCGCCTTGTGCTCCGTGTCAGGGCAGGAGTCACCGGCTTGGCACACCCTCCACATGTGCAGGCACGGGAATCTCTGTGTGACTGACCTATCTGGTTTTCTCTCCCTCTAGGCCCACGAGATCTGCTACTCTGTGTTGTGTCTCTTCTCGTACGTGGCTGCAGCGCGCAGCAGTGAGGAAGGTCTCAGAACCCCCCCACGGCCTGTCTCGAGCTGATGGAGGGGGCGGAGCGGCCGCCCAACCCAGGGAACGCCCGTGCGTCTTGCTGTCCCCGCGTGTGCAGTGCTGCTGTGATGAGACGTGGATGGTGTGTGTGTGTTCTGCGCAAGCCGAGGCTTAGTTGGGTCCCAGTTATACGTCTCTGAGTGTCTTTGAGCGTTTGTCACAGGGCTAAGATAGCCCCTGCCACCTCCCCCTCTACTCCCAGAAGGTGAGCCTACTGTCCCCGCAAGGCCCCAAGAGTGAGTGTGTGGGTGGGTGTGTGTTGGGCCAGTGCGAGCCCACCATTGCGTGTCCTTGAGATGTTTGTGTCGTGGTTTCTCGTCCTTGTCGTCGGCATCCTGACCCCCCCAGTGCAGGAGCCCGCTCTCCATTGGTGACCCAGCACGACTGAGCGCCTGGAGCAGGTCCGCTCTGCGGGCGGTGAGGGAGACTTGAGCCTGCCCCGCCAGGCCAGGGGTGGGCAGGGAAAGGAAGGGAGGAGTTTGGGGCAGCTGGGAGTGAGCTGCGACCTCCCTGCCTCCTCTTGCCTCTCCCCAGTGGTGGCTCCTCCGTGGCCCAGCGCTGTGGGGGCAGCACCTGGGGACAGCCCTGGGACTTCCCTACAGGGCGCTCCCTAGCCTTCCACATGAGAGGACGGAGTGGTTGGGACTAGTAGTGACCCAGGGACCACTGCTGCACTGCCCAAGAACCAGGGCGGGATGGGGAGTGGCCGGGTCCCGTCCGCACGCCTGTTCTTGCAGGCAGCGTCTCCTGGCACCGGGTGCCAGAAGGGAAAGATGGCCTGGGGAGCAGGGGAGGGGCTGTAAATATCCCTGCTCTACGTTATTTATAGAAAATGTACAGCTCTGTGATTATGAAATAAATGTCCTAACTCCCCCTGGCCGCCTGGCTACCCTGTGGTCAACGAGATCTCTCAGCCCCGGCCTGGGCTTGGGCGGGAAGGGAGGGAGATGAGGTCCTCCCCGTCCAGGCTGTGGCACGCGAAGGCCCAGCTCCCGGCTGCCACTTCTGGGGCTCCCAGAGAGAGGCTGCAGCAGGGAGCTTTCCTTCCCCAGGGCTGCGCTGCTGGGAATAGCCGAGCCAGGCAGCCCCCGCCTCTCTTCCCCTCACAGATAGGACCTGGGCATGGACGGTGCAGCCAGCCCCACTGCAGGGCCTGAAGCTGGGCGCTGGGCTCTGGGCCAGGAGTGCCTTATGTTGAGCAGAACTCAAAGGAGCAGGCTGCATGGACTTCCTATGCCATGAAAAGACCCGGCACTCCGCAGGCAGGAAGCGGCTACTGTGAGGGCACCTCTAGGGCCTCCCAGCTTCCTCCTGAAAGTCATGACCACATTTAGGCTCCCCGTGGGGGCAGTAAGAACAGAGTAGGGCCCTGGCCTTGGGCCTCATGCCCCCTGTGGCCGGACAGGACTGCCCTCTGCTACCTGAAATCCGGGTGTGAGTGGGCGCTGGACTTGCTGGTCGCTGGGACCCCAGCAGCCTGATGCAGCTGTACCCTGGCACCTGTGGACACAGCCCACCCCCACCTGCCGAGACCGTGGGTCACTAGCACGGGATCCTGGGAGTCCTGGGACCCGAGCAGGAGAGCAGGGGGACGTGGCTTGCTGCTGCCCAGCATCCCTCCACGCCAGCTCCTCTGCTTCCTCATCTGAAGCGGGGATGAGGTTCTGGTGCTGAATTCTCAGCTCAGAGCTCCACTCTGGCCGCGTTTAATCACCCGGGAAATAGCATCTGTGACAGTCAAGTGAATGTCCCCCTGCCCACGGCGCAGGAAAGGTGAGTTCTGTGAGTGCACTCATCTTTTATTGAGATGTGACGGCCAGAGGGCCTGTCCCCAACCAGCATCGTCTAAGCCCACCCACTTTTTGCCCCGAGGTTCCGAGAGCTTCCCATGGAAGCGCCCCAGTTCTGTTTTTGTAGAGCCCACTCCTGGCTGCTGTGCTGCCCCCCCACCTCGCAGCCCAGGATACACCTGTGTACATGTGTGCATGCACACTCGGGCACACACACACATCCAGGGGCAGGAGGATGGCTTCTCCAGCTTCTCCAGCCTTCCGGCAGGTAGGGCTGGCGTCCAGCTGTGCCTGTAATGGACTCCATCGTGAGTGACCTGAGGCCTATATACACACACACACACACACACACATACACACATACACCCCTAGACTAGTAGCCCAAGGCTTGCACCCTGGTGTCCATACCTGGCCATCCCTGGGAGCCAGCCTGGTCACTGAGGCACTGCAGGAGAGAAGGCCATGCCATATGTGTCTCCCAGCTCTCCAGAAGCCAGGACCCACCCAGCCGTGACACAGGCAGCAGGCTCCTCACCTCGCACCTCGAGGCGGCACTCACACTGGGCCTCGCCCTGTAAGTTGGTGGCCCTGCACACGTAGATGCCTCCGTCGAAGGGGCAGGGCTTCCTGATCTCCAGGGTCAGCACCCCCTGCTTGCTGAACATGCGGAAGCGGGCATCTTGCCCCAGGTCCAGGCCATTCTTGAACCAGGAAATCTTGGGCTACAAGTGAGGTCAATGGAGGGAGATCATCACAGGCTGAGGGGGCTGGTGTGAACCCCGGGGGAGACATTTCTGGGGGCACACATGTTGAGTCCCAAACTGCCCCAGGCTGGGCGAACACAGCTAACAGTGAGTGCCAAGGCCCTGGGCAAGCAGAGGGCCCTCCAGACACCCAGAGGTGGGGGAGACGGGGCCCGTGAGTCCTGCCCCTAGGGTCGGCCAGGACCAGGGCCCCAGGTGCCCTACCTTGGGGCTGCCCCTGACGGAGCAGCAGAGGATGGTGGTGTAGCCAGCGATAATTGTGCGGTTCGTCAAGGGGTGGGTGAAGCTTGGGGCCTCCGAGAAGTCCAGGGCCTTGTAGCTGGGTGGCTCATATGTGATACCTGTTGGTGACAGACTTGGTGTCAAGAAAACCAAGCTAGGCCACGGTCCCTGCACCGGCTCCCCTGTGTGGGAGTGAGGATGAGGCACCTGGTCTGGGGATGAAGACGGGCTCCTTGGTGGTGGCGGCTGTGTCACTGGGACCCACTGCATTATGGCTGAAGACCCGGAAGTAGTAGCCATTGCCAATGATGAGCTCTGACACCACGCAGTGGGTGCGGCGGTAATGCTCCAAGACGGTGAACCACTCCTGGGGCACACGAGGCAAGGGGCACCTCTGGGGGCAGCGCTCCCTTGGCTACTCCCGGAGCCTCCGTCCATACTGTGGAGGTCACCAGATCAGCAGAGGGAGAAGGGGTGGGGCAGGACCCCAGGCTCACCTGAGTCTTCTTGTCAGCTTTCTGCACCGTGTAACCCCAGATCTCTGTGTTGCCGTCGTCTTTGGGTGGCTTCCACTCCAGAGCCACGTTGAAACCCCAAGCTTCCACGACCCGGATATCCTGGGGGGGACTTGGCTTGTCTGCCAGAGGAGATCCGGTCACCTCCCCTGCTTCTAGCCAGGACCTGGCCCGCCCCCTTCCCCAGGCAGCTCAGCTCAGTGAGCGTGTAGGGAGGCCCACGGGCACACACCCACAATCTGCAGGACCAGCGTAGCCTTGTCCTCCATGTTCTCGATGCGCACCGCCACCTGGTAGGTGCCCGAGTGGTCACGGCGGGCGGCACGGATGAACAGGATGGTGTCCGTGGGGCTGTTGCGGATGTTCACCTCGCTGGCCAGGGGCTGCCCTTCCTTGGTCCAGGTCACCTGAGGTCGAGGCTTGCCCTGTGGGCAGGGACAGCTCAACCCTGGGCCTGGCTCCCACAGAGGACCAGTCACTGCCCCAACCTCACGTGTGTGCCAGTGGTGGGGTGGGGTGGGTTCTGAGAAACAGCCCCCTGCTGGCCGTGCCCGCATGAGCCACAACGGTGGTCTCCCTCCTGGGGACAGAGCAGGGGGTCAGCCCTACCTGGAAGGGAATGAGGAGGTTCACGGGCTCCCCAACCTTCTTCTGGATGGTCTGGCGCAGGTGCCTGGGCAGCTGAAGCCGTGGTCGCTCTGTGGGTTTAGAGGGGACGGCTGAGCTGGCGCCCACTCCGGTCCCAGTCCTGAGGAACTGCACAGATCCATCACTTTAAAGATTGGTTTATTCTTTTGAAAGGGAGGCAGAGGGAGAGAGAGGTCTTTCATCTGCTGATTCTCTCCAAGTGGCCACAATGACCAGGGATAGGCCAGACCAAAGCCAGAAGCCAAGAGCTTCATCTGGGTCTAAGGGACTCAAGGGTCCTCCAGGGATTAAGCACTTGGACCATCTTCTACTGCTTTCCCAGGCGCATTAGCTGGGAGCTGGATCAGAAGGGGGGTGGGGGCTGGTGCTGTGGCGCAGAGGGTTAATGCCCCAGCCTGCAGCCCTGGCATTCCATATGGGTGCCAGTTCATGTCCCAGCTGCTCTACTTTCTATCCAGCTCTCTGCTATGGCCTGGGAAAGCAATAGAAGAAGGTCCAACTCCTTGGGCTCCTGCATCCATGTGGGAGACCTGGAAGAAGCTCCTGGCTCCTGGCTTTGGATCAGCACAGCTCTAGCTGTTGCAGTCATTTGGGGAGTGAGCCAGTGGAATGGAAGACCTCTCTCTCTGGCTCTAACTCTCTGTAACTCTTTCAAATAAATAAAATATTAAAAAAAAAAAAAAAGTGGAGCAGGGGCCAGCACTGTGGCATAGCGGGTTAAGCTGTCGCCTGAAGCGCCGGCATCCCATATGGGTGCCAGTTAGGCTCCCTGCTGCTCCACTTCCAATCCAGCTCTCTGCTATGGCCTGGGAAGGCAGTAGAAGATGGCCCAAGTCCTTGGGCCCCTGTACCCATGTGGGAGACCCGGAAGAGGCTCCTGGCTTTGGATCGGCGCAGCTTCAGCCGTTGCAGCCACTTGGGGAGTGAACCAGTGTATGGAAGACACCCCCACCCTGGTAACTCAAATAAATAAACAAATCTTAAAAAAAAAAAAAAAGACTTGAACCGGTGCCCATACAGGATGCCGGCACTGCAGGCAGTGGCTTGACCTGCTATGGCCCCTCAGCCTCTTGAGACAGGGCCCAGAGAGTTGCAGCTAAGAAAAGAGTCACATGCTGGGCCCTGCCCCTCCTCTGGCCTCCCTGTAACCCACAGCAACCCAGACTCCCCAGCCTCAAGTGCCTTACCGAGCGCCTGCTTCCAGCTGAGCCTTGCAAGAGGCAGGGATCAGAGAGGCTGAGCAATTCATTTGAGGCCACACAGCCAGAAAGCCATGGACCAGACAGATCTAGGCTTCTAGAGCCTACACCCCGTGCTGTTTCCTCCCCTTTCTTCCAGTTTTTAGGACCACTATTTACATGATGGAGCAGAACAGAAGGGGGTCCCAGACGGCCCAGGCTGACCCCCACTGGCCTCAGCGCTCAGTCCCCAGGGCATAGACTGTTGTGGCTGAGGGACTGTCAGAGCCCGGAAATAACAGCCTAGACTCCCTGTTCTTCAACAGGGAGGCTGACATGAAAAAACCAAGCAAGCCCCCCCGGTGCTGTTGCCCTGAGCCTAGGAGGTGGCTGAGACCCCAGCCCCCCAACCCCACCCCGCCCAGACTATATCACGGGCCTCATAACGGCACACGGGGCACTCACGCAGTATCTCCTGCACCGTCACAGGCTCCTTGGTGGTGACGGGGGCTCCAGGCCCTGCCACGTTGTATGCGCGCACACGGAAGAGCAGCCGGGCCCCCGTGGGCAGGTCCTTCACCAGCATGGTCGTACGCTCCGTCAGCCCCTGCAGGGCGGCCACCCACTCGGAGCCTGGGCATGGGGACGGGGCGGGGTCAGTACGGACAGCCCAGCTCTGCTGCCCACCCTCTGCCGGCTGGCGGGGGCCCAGGGCCGGCACTCACAGCCCTCCCAGCAGTACTCCACGCTGTAGCCGTCCAGGCCGCCCGCTCCCACACGCTCCGGTGGCCGCCACCGCAGGGAGACCGTGGTGTCAGAGACGTCCTCCACAGCCAGGTGCGTAGGTTCGCTGGGGGGGCCTGGGCGGAGGGAGGTGGGAGAGAGGGGTCCCTGTGAGTGAGCCTGCACCAGCCGGCCCAGACCCTCCCCTGCCTGCCCGGCTCAGAGGGCATCCCCACGCCACAGTTACAGGATCTGAATGGGAACGGAGGCCGGAGCACAGCTGCCGCCAAGAATAAGGAAACGCTACGTAACTGGGTGAGGGGACCGGGAGCAGAGCAAAGCAGAGGCGGTCCCTGAGAGACCTGGACCCTTCTCCCACTGGGACCTCCCCAGGCCTGCTGTCTCCCACGCTGGCCCATGGGAGCCTGCCCCCCGCCGCAGCCAGCCTCGCCTCCCACACCCTGGAGGCCAGGTGTCCTGAGGGCACCCCCACGGCCTCGGCCTTCTCCCCTGAGACACCATTGTCTGATGAAGAAACAGAGCCTTGAGGGAGACAGAGGACGCCCTGGGGGCCGTGGAGCTGGCTCTGCAAACCACACCTCCCGTGGGTTCTTCCCACAGACGCCTCCAACAAACCCCAAGTTGAAGGGGGTGGAAACCAGGGAACAGCTAATGTTTAGTGAGCATGCACTATATGCCGGGCGCCTTGCCTGCCTTATCTAAACTGCATTAGCCCCATTTCACAGAATTGGAGAGTGAGGCTGGAAAACTGAACACGGGGTCCAGCTGGGTCTCAGCTGGTCACTTAACTTTTCCAAGACTCAGTTTCCTCATCTGTAAAACGGGGCGGCTCATCCCCTACTGAGCCTTAGCAGTGACTCCCGCGCACAGAGCAGCTACAGACATCGCTGGGGCCCCGCGGCCAGAAGGGGACGCCCAGGCCGGCTCACCGATGGGCATGAAGGGCTGAGAGGCAGGGCTGGGCCTGGACATGCCCACGGCGTTCACCGCATAGACCCGCATCTCGTAGGCCACGCCCTCGATCATGCGCCGCGCCTCGTGGCTCAGCCCCGGCAGCAGGTCGAAGTTCAGCCGCATCCACCGGTAGCTTTTCTTCTTCTTGCGCTCCAGGATGTAGCCTGGCAGGCGGAGGGTGGAGGCCGGAGTTCTGATCCCTCCCCAGCAGCCCCAGTGGCTGCCCTCACCCCTAGCCCCACTGCCCCGCCGTGGTCCCCAGCGTCCTGGCGCTCACCCAGGACTGGCTGCCCGCCGTCGTAGGCCGGCGGCTCCCACTGTACAGTGCAGGAGTCTTCGCCCACATTGCTGATGTTGGGGGCGGCAGGGGCGTCTGGCACATCTGGAGGGCAAAGACAGGACCCCGTCGGCCTTGCCCAGCTCAGGGTCTGGGACAACCTGCTGGTCCCTCCAGCAATGCCCTGGCCAAGAGGCGAGGCACCCTTCCTAGAGTGTACTACTGGGCGTGTCACTGGCCTGGGACCCGCCCATTCTCCACCCACTCCCTCTCGGCCCTTTCACAGCTCTGTGGCTCGTTGCACGGTCAGCTATGCCTAGCATGCCTACCCCAGACTCCCACAGGCACAAGAGACAGCTCTGAGCTCAGCGCTCTGCCCGGCCCTCGGAGCCGGCTCGGGTGCAGCGGACTCCTGGGGAATCTGCGAGGTGCGCCTGCCTCCGTCTCCCCGCGGGAACAGGGCTCCGAGCAGCCAGAGACACCTCCCCACGCACGGCCGTGGCCGCTGCCCCTCGGAGGGTGTGCCTCGGGCCCTCTGTTGAGTGGCCCTGGCGCTGCCCCTGTGCTTCTCTGGCCTGGACCCAAGCAGCCTCACCGATGACCTTGACTGTGAGGTTGACCTGGTCCTCGCCCACAGGGTTCTTCACGGTCACGACGTAGACGCCCTCATCTTCCTTCTCGGCCCCCTCGACCGTGAAGACGCTGCGGTCCTTGGAGGTCTCCACTCGCACCCGGCCTTCGGTCTCACACAGAAGCTGCGGGGGACGGGGAGTTGGGTCTGAGCCCAGAGGGGAGGGGAGCCCAGCGCAGGGGCCACGGTGGCGAGGTGGGGTGGGGGAAGGGGAAGGACACAGCTGGAGGGGACCTGCACCATGCAAGCACCAAGCCCAAAAGCCTTTCGTGAACCGTGGGCCCCAGGGCAAGGGCTCAGGCTCTGCCTTCGCCGTGGGTCCCAGCCAGGTCACCAAGCCTGTCCGTGCCTCGCATCCCCTCCCCCACGGCTGTTGTGAGGATCCCGCCAGCCCCCAGGTGGGCAGGCCTGCAGAAGAACCAGACTGGAGAAGTGGACCCGGGTGAGCGGGCTCTGCTTAGAGGAGAGCCAGGGACCCCACTCCTCGCTGGGAAGCAGCCCAAAGTCAAGGCTAGCTCGAGGGGGCAGGGATCCAAGGAGTGGCCCCATCACCAGGGGTGTGAGGGGCCTTTCCACAGTGGGCCCTGCCTGGGCAGGTGCACGAGCCGTGGAGAGAGAGCGATGAGGGACAAACACGCCTGGCTCACCTTCTTGTCAAACACCCACTCGTCACTGTCACCTGCATCCTCTGGGGCATCGGGGGCCGGCCCGGCGGGGGCCTTCTTCCCCTGGGAACAGAGCACGCGGAAAGGAGGGGGAGAGGGGCTGACTCAGCCTGGAGGGGCCCCTCTGTCTCCTCCCACCTTCTCAGCAGCTGCCCACCGTGACCGGCCCCCAACAGGCAGCCAGGTGTGGGACACGAGCATGTGCCGCGGGGTGGGGTGTGGAGCAGATCCAAACACTCATCTGGTCCCTTGTGCCCATTTCACGGTCAGAGAAATTGAGGAAGGAGCCAGGGTACCTGTGTGATTGTCTTCTGCCAGATGACAGTAGGAGCAGGGTCCCCAGAGATAGGGACATCCAGGCGTAGCTTGTTCCCAGCGACAACCACGATGGTGTCTGGTGTGCGGCCCGGGCAGTCCAGGTGGATCTTGGGAGGTTCTGGAGGAGGGGAATGGCAGGGGTCAGAGAGGGGAGGGGCCAGGCCCATGGAAGAAGGGGGAGCTGGGAGGAGCACAGGTCTCTGGGGCAGCGGCCACTGGTTGTTGGTCTTTCACCAACCCACTTGAGCTCTAGAACATTCCGTCACCGGAAGCCCTGGGTTAAACCAAGTTAAGCTTCTTGACCGTGGCCTTCTCAGAACCCCTAACCCGTGAGGCTCAGTGCTCCCTGCGTCAACACGAACTTCCCAAACTGTTCACCACGGAACCCTCCGGAAGTGGAGCACAGTATTGAGTGGGCCCGGTTTGGGACGGTACCTCCCAAGGGTCCGATGGTAAAAGCTCACGTCAGGGGCTCCATCTGGCATCTCTACGCGTCGGCTTCATCCACACCCCCATTTTAGAGATGGGGAAACTGAGACTCAGAGAGATTCTAAGTGGTCCAGGGTCGTGAGTGCCAGGGCTGGGATGGGGGTGGGGTGGGGTGCAAGGAGGTGGGCAGGAGCCCAAGCAGGACACAGGGACCCCAACTCACCCTGCCTGGGCACGAAATCAATCTTGACCTCTGCAAGAGAAAGAGTAGCAGGTGGTTCAGCAGCAGCAAAGGCCGGGGTGGGGGTGCTCCAGGCCCTGCCGCCCCCACCCCTCCCCCAGCTGGCACCAGCTCACCCATGAAGTGGAGCTTGGCGGACAGGTTACAGGCAAAGCCCTCGGGCACAAAGCTGTAGTCGGCTTCGTCCGCGGGCGTGACGTCGTCGATGGTCAGTTTGTGAACCCTGCAATGCATCAGCGCCTCAGGGGACCACACTGGACCATGCGTCCCCACTCTCCAGCCTCGCTGGACGCCCCACCCAGGGGCTCCAGGGCGCCTTGGCGTCGTCCGAGCTCTTGGGTGTGTGTGCTGGTTTTGTGTGCTTTCCCTATTTCTGAATCGTCCAGCTCCCCGGCATGTGTCCCGAGGTAGGCAGTGTAGACGTGATTTCTACACCAAAATGTCTCCTTGGCTGGGTCCTTGAAGACCGGGCAGGCTTGGGTCTCACTAATCCCCGTGAACCTGGGCCCGGCACGGCTGGGCTCAGATGCTCCGGGGGTGAGCAAAAGGGCGGGGAGCGGGCGAGGGCGCTGGCCAGAGCCGGCCTCCTCCTCCATGGCCTCCCGCCCCGCCAGGGTCCCGAGCTGGGGAGGGGTGGGGCTGCGGACCCTGTCTGCTTCCCTGATGCTTCTGTCTGTCTCTCTCCCTTCTCCATCCGTGGCCTCTCCTCCGTGTGTTCCTCTCTCTCCACCCTCGTCTCCACCACTTGATCGCTCTTTGTCTCCTTCTCCCTCTCAGTCCCCACCTCCGTGTGTCGGTCTCGGAGCCTCGGTCTCGTTCCCGACGACGGGGTCTGTGGCTCCATCGGCACACTCACCGCCCGATGTGGGACACCTTGATGCGGCTGTCCGGCACCAGCTCCTTCCCGTTCTTGAGCCAGACGCCTCGCACGTTCTCGTCCGAGACCTCGCACTTGAACACGGCCTGGTCCTTGGCGCCCACGGCCAGGTCCGCGATGCTCTGATACACCTCCAGCTTCTTCTCTGGGGGCGGAGTGGAGGTGAGGGGTGGGGGTGGGGGCGTGGACCCCTGTGAGGACGTGCGGGCACGTGGGCACCGATGTGGGCACGTCTGGGTATGTGTGGTCAGCTTGGGAAAACATGCATGAGTATGCGTGTAACACACATGTGTACCCGTGATGGTGCAGTGCACACTGGGAAATCCAAATGTTCCAGGGATGACACAGACCAGGCCCATGCAACCCTCCAGACACCCCCTGGAGGTGGCTACTCCAGCACCCCCATTTTACAGAAGAGAAAGGTGAGGCCCAGGGTGTGAAAGCAACCTGCCCACGGCCTCACAGGCCCGGACCCTGGGCTCACCCTGCACGATGAGCTCCGCCAGCGCCTGACCCCCGCTGGTGCGCAGCGCGTAGTGTCCCGCGTCCTCCAGCGTGGCCTCGTTGATGATCAGGTGGTGCTTGCGCCCGTCTTTCTTGAACCGGTATTTGAAGGTCTCCTCCCGGGTCAGCTCTACCCCGTCCTTCAGCCTGGCGAGTTCATGAGGGTGGGGAGGTGGCAGGGGCTGTGGCCTCCACTGCACAGCTGGGCCTGGCCCCCCGCCCGGCCCCATGCACGTGCCCCTGCCACTCACCACTTGACCTGGGCCCCCTCCTCTGACACTTCGCACTCAAACTCCACCCGCTGGCCCACCATCACCTGCTGGTCCTCCAGGGGCCGCGTGATCAGCACAGGGGGCTCTGTCCCGGCAGTGGGAGCGAGCGTGAGGGCTGGGCCCTCTGCGGCCACCTCCTCCCCTCCCCGGGACCCCGTCCCGGGGCCCCAGGCTCACCTTTGACAAACAGTTCAGTGCTGCACTTCTCACCGCCCACCACACACTGGTAGGCGGCATCGTCCGCCAGGGAGCACTGGCTGATGGTCAGGGTGCGCTTGGCGCCCACCGACTCGAAGATGTACCTGGGCGGGGTGGGGGGTGACAGGAAGAAGCAGCAGAGCCATGGGTGCACCCCCCAGGCTCAGGTACCCCACTGCAACCCCCGCCCCAGGCTATCCAGGAGGGGACCTACTTGCTGTGGGATGGAAGAGGCCATTGGAGCATTCCGGACGGCAGCAGGGAGAGGGAGAGAAAAAGGCAGAGTCAGGAAGACGGGAAACGCGGCTAGAGAGAAAAGGGGACAGAGACAGAGGCCGGCCCTCCCCACGGCCCCCAGCCCCGGGACCCGGGGCCACCCTCACACACCTGCCGCCCTCCCCACGGCCCCCAGCCCCGGGACCCGGGGCCACCCTCACACACCTGCCGCCCTCCCCATGGCCCCCACCCCCGGGACCCGGGGCCACCCTCACACACCTGCCGCCCTCCCCATGGCCCCCACCCCCGGGACCCGGGGCCACCCTCACACACCTGCCACTCATCTGAATCTCCTGCCCGTTCTTCAGCCATTTGACCTCGGCATCAGGGTCGGCCAGCTCCACGGTCAGCCGGATCTTGTGGCCCTTGCTCACCTGGTAGGCTGGCTCCAGCTTCTTCTGAAAGGCTAAGCACCACGCCTCAGCCCTGGGCTCCTCCCTGCCCACACCTGCTCCCCTGCGGCCTGGCCATGGTGCTGTGGCCAGGCCTGGGTCCTCCACGCAGCCCTGTGGGCCTTGCTGCCTCCGCCTCACCCTGTCTGGGTCTCCTCTGTGATTCTGTGTCTTTTTCTCTGGTACCTCCTTGTCTGTCTGTCTGTCTGTCCGTCTGTCTGTCTGTCTCTCTGCTTTCCTGTCTTCCTTGGGGCTCCCTTCTCCTGCACGGTTAGGTTAGGTGCTTCCTGGGAGTGAGATAAGTGTCCCTTCCCTCCCTCTTTGCTCTGTTTCGACAATAACCCTATTTTTGCTCTCGGGCCACCCCCCCGCCCCCCCGCCAGGCTCTTCACTCCTGCAGTCTCACTCCCCTCGTGCCTTGAGGCCCTTATGACAGTCCCCATGCCACAGGGGACAGGCTCAAACAGGCACTGTGACTGCCCAAGGCCACCAGCCCTGCAGCCGCCAGGGAGCGGGGACCAAGGTGCAGGGTAGAGAGGGAACCCCACACCTTCAAGCACTCTGGCCGCGCCAGGAGCCAGCTTCAAGGGGGCAGGGAGCCAGCGCCTGGGTGTGCCACGCGGGGCCCGTTCCTTCACAAAGCTCTCCCTGCCTCAGTTTCCCCATCCGTAGAATGGAAGTGACAATCATTCTGGCCTCATAATACTATCATGAGGACGACACGCCTGGCTCAGCAAGGAGCTATTACTGCTACTAGGGCTCCTACGACCGGAGGGCACCTGCTGTGCGCCAGGCAGCGCCTAAGCAGGCAAGGCCACTGCTGTCCCCGGCTCCCAGCTGCTGGATGGGGAAGGTCTAGCCTGGGCCCTCCTCCTCCTCCTCCTCCGGGTAGGGCGGAGGGGCTAACCTGTGCTCTTCCTCTCGTCCTGCCTCATGCCCTTGAGCCGGCGCAGCATGCCTCGCAGGTCGGTGACGCCGTGCTGGAAGGCGATGCGCTCGTACTCGGAGGGCGGCGCCTGCCGCAGGATCTCCCACACGTCCTCCTCCGCGGGCGCCTCCAGCTTCGAGTCCCTGCGGCCCGCGGTCGGTGTGCAGGGCTCAGGGGGCGCGCTGTGGCTGGGGGCCAGGCTGCAGTCCCCCCATTCCCTGGGGCGGGGCTTCCCCAGGGGCCCAGGACCAGGCAGCTGTCACTGCCCCTATCCCCTGTCCCTTGACTTCCAGTGGATTCTGGACCAGGTCTAGAGGCCAGGGGGGCTCGGGAGGGGCCGGGGCTGGGGCGGGGTTTCTGGCCGAAGTAGGGGGTGGCCAGGGCACTGGGCAGTGCTGGGCACTCACCGCGGGGTCCGGAAGCTGCTGCTCCAGGTGGGGCAGAAAGAGCAGAGGGCACAGCAGAGGTCAGCGCTCCCTCCCCTGGGGCATGGCCTCCCAGCCTGGGCCTCCACCTCCTCCCACTTCCCCGCCCTCCTCCGCACCTGCCCCTCACATCCCAGGCGACTCCTGTGTGGGTGTGCCCCCCCCCCAGTCTGAGCCTCTGGCAGGGATGCGCCTTAGACCCCACAAGCGTCAGCTCTGCACCGTCCCCGCCCTGCTGCCCCCAAGCCCCCAAGCCCAGGTCTTACTCTCTGGGTGGCAGCAGCGCAACCGCAGCAGAGGGCGGCGGGAGGGAGAGGAGTGGGAAGGAGAGGACAGACAGAGAATACGGGTCAGCCCGGCTGGGCTCGGTGGGCAGCACCTGCAGCCCTGGGGCCTCCCCCATGTCCTCTGGGTCCAGCATGGAGAGAGGCAGCTGCTGCGGACCCCGCTGGGCGTGGGGGCTGTGCATGGCCCATGGCAGTGTGGGGCCCATGGAAGTGACAATCATTCTGGCCTCATAATACTATCATGAGGACGACATGCCTGGCTCAGCAAGGAGCTATTACTGCTACTAGGGCTCCTACGACCGGAGGGCACCTGCTGTGCGCCAGGCAGCGCCTAAGCAGGCAAGGCCACTGCTGTCCCCGGTTCCCAACTCTTGCGCTCCCTCCTGGTCCCTCCCAGGAGGACCTGGCCGCGTGTTGTTGCGGGGATCTCACCTCTTCTTCAGCAGCGAGCTAAAGTCCAGGATGCCTGCATCCTCATGGCCGTCACTGTGCAGAGGGAACAGCAGTGAGGCTGCGGGGGAGGGGACTGGCAGCAGGTTGGGGACAGGACAGGTGGGGTGGAGGGGGAGGGGAGGGAGGGACACCCGGCAGCCCCAGCTCCTGGCCCATCTCAGAACCCCCAGGGTCTGTGAACAGGACAGGGAGGGGCTGGGGAAGGCTACCTGGTTCGCCGACCACCTGCAGCCAGGCTCCTGTGGGGTTGAATTCAGAATCCTCACCGGCCCAGCGGGGCTGGCTCCCCCCACCTCCATAGACCAGCCCTGCCCGCCCCCGCTTCCCCACCACATTGCCTGGGCTCTGCCTCCTGTGTGCCCCTGGCCCTGACCCCAACTGGCCCGAGACTCGAGTACTGCTCTGCCCCCAACTCACGTGCGACGGAAAGCAGAACGGAGGTCCAGGTCTCCCTGGCCAATGGCCTCTGGGTTCGAAGAGAGAAGGGAGGGGGCTTCAGAGCAGCCCGGGGAGAGCCGCAGTGGGCTCTGGGAGTGTCTGCAGGCCCACCCATCCGTGACCCCCATCTGCCCCGGACCTGCCTTCCAGGGCTGCCGGAAACAGGAGCAGCTTATGGTCCCCACTCCATTATGGGCGTGGGGGGTGGGCTCCCTCTCGTCTCCAGCTCCCTCTCACCAGTCTCTGTGCTACATTTGGCCTCTGACCAAAGTCCCCAGCCCAGTCCTGGGGGCCTCTGTGGATTTCTCTGTGGGAGCAGCAGTGGGGCTCCTGGTGAGCACCCATGTCCCCCCGCCCCTAGTGTTGGGAAGTGGAGACAGGCTCAGGGCACTGGGACCCGCAGGGAGCCTGGGCCCAGGAGAGTTACCACGGCCCCCTCACCGTGTACGGTGAGGTTGAAGTTGCAGCTGTCAAATTTGTCCTTGGTGGACACCTCGCAGCGGTAGCCACCGGCGAAGGCCACCTGGGCGTCAGTGATGTGCAGCTCAAATAGGTAGACCTGTGGGGATGAGGTATCAGCGGACACGGCCCCTAGCAGAGTCTGGGAGTGGCCAATGCCCCACCCGCCTTCGTCCTGTCTCAAGGCCCGTGACTGCCATCTGCTGGTGCATGATTGTAATCGCACCCTAGTGTGTGATGGCATCTATTTAAGAAGCACTTTGTGCAGTGCACAGCCTGCACACCTGAGCGGATCGGCTCTGCCTACAACACTGGAGGCCCCTGTGTGCCCCAGACCCCCATGCCTTGCAGGCCCCACCTTGCTGGTCCGGTCGTAGCTGTCGTGCAGCTGCAGGTGTTGGCCCACCTTGCTGCTCAGGTCCACCCACTTGCCCTTGAACCACTTGACCACGGGTGGCTTCAGGAGGCTGGCCCCGGCCACGCGGGCCGAGAAGGTGATGCTGCCACCTGCAGGAGAGGGGCAGCAAGCTGGGCTCGAGGGTGCCCTGCCGCCTGCCTCCCCACCCCACCCTCTGCACAGCAACCCACACTCACCCACGGTCACTTCGCCGTCCTGCGGCCGCATCACAAAGAGCCCAATAGCGTCATCAGGGGCCCCAGGGCACCCAGGGGCAGGGCCGGCGGCAGCTGCTGAGTTTGACCCTATGAGCAAAGGCCTTTGAGACCCACCCAGGGTCACCCCTGTACCCGCCAGCCCTGACCTGCCCAGCCCTCTCACCTTCGAGACTTGGGGCACTGCCTTCCAGCTCGGGCGCTGGGGCCAGGGCTACTCCGGGGGCTCCAGGGGTCTCAGCAGGTGCAGGGGCTGGCACGGGCTCTGCCTTCTCTGGAGGGGCCAGGCGGGAAGTCATGGCAGAGCTTCCAATCCGAGACCCTCCCCTCCGCCCTCTCTCTCCCAAGTATGACTCTTGAGCACGCCTCTGGTTCAATGAGGATGTCCAGAGCGCTCTGGCCCTGTCCGCACACTCTGGCCCGGGGCCCCTGAGCTGTGGCTCATGCTGAGCAGGGGCCCGGCCTGCACTGCTCCCTCTCAGCCTCTCCTCCTGGCTCTGCATCCCTGCTCTGCTCTCAACAGCTCTGCGGTTCAGCCCTGCTCACTTCCCCCAGGCTGCCCTGGGCTCCCTCCTCACCCACACTCTGAGGGCTCCCTTGGGAGAACAGCTGGCCCATCTCATGGCCATCTGTGTGTGGGGCTGCCCTGGGAGGCCTTGTCCATCTCTGAACTCCCCCCAGCTGCCCATCGGTCGGCTCAAGCAGGAAGGTCTTGCTGTAGAACCAGGGAGGGGTCTCTGGGCAAGGCCATGTGACAGCGCCTCCTGTACCTTGGGGGGGCCGGGTAGGCAGCGGCAGGATCGCCTCTGCCCCAAGAACTGCAAACCCCAAAAATCGGGCTGACCTGAGTCTTACCTGCCTCTATGACCTTGAGGTCAAACTTGACTTTGGAGGAGCCAGCGATGACCGCATAGGAGCCTTGGTCAGCAGGGCATGCGTCCCGCACCGTCAGCGTGTGACGTGTGCCCTCGGCCACCAGGCCATACTTGTCACTGGCACTGAGGTCACTGCCTCCCCGCTGCCAGCGCACCTTCAGCCCGGCCCGCTCGGTCTCAGCTTCGAACACGGCGGCGCTGCCTGCGGCCACTTCCGCCGAGCGCGGCTTCTTGCTGAAGGCTGAGGCTAGAGAGCCAGATGGAGGCTGCAGGGGCCCCTGCGGCTTGTGCACCTGCCCCTGCTCCTCTCTTATTAAGTCCTTCCACACAGCACCTCTGACTTCTCCAGCAGCTCCAGGAGGTAGGTGGGTGCCCTTATTACGTCCATTTCCCAGATGAGGACACTGAGGCTCAGACAGGTTGAGTGGTTTGTCCAGGATCTCGCAGCCAGTAGGCAGGGGAGCCAAGGCTGTGGTCCTAACCTCCACACCAGACTTTGCTAGGTGTGCTCCCTAAATACTCTGCTCTCCCTGCCTGGGCACACGGCTGCTCAGCCCAGCCCCCACCCCCATCCCCCCACCGTCTGGGGCCCTTGACAAGGGGCAGGTGCTCTGCTTACGTGGAATGTGGCTAAATTTGTCCTCCAAGGGACAACTGAGATAAAGCGGGCCTGGGAGGTGGCTGGGGGTGGGGGGCTGGGGGCCTGCCCAGGACAGCCTTGGTTAGGGCCGGGCTCAGGCCCTAGCCACTGCTCTGTGGTCTCTCTGCCCTTGGCCCGGCCTCAGGAGCCACTTGTATGTTTTCTCCCTGAGAAGAGGGACTGCATCACTCGCAGCGTGGGCCAGGCCTGGCGTGGGGGCCACGCAGGTGCAGGCTAAGGAGGTGGATTGGCTATCAGCTGGCAGAGCCGAGCCCAGCCCTCCCGCGTGGATGGGGAGACAGGCACAAGGCGGGTGGGGCTGGTCCAAGGGCATGCATTGAGCCTGGCTCACGTCTGGGCTGAGCTTGGTCCCCCTGTGCTCTGGGACCGGGATGCGGGCTGGCAACCCCCTGCCTGGGTTCTCGCCTCGCTCTGGGGCCCTGATCCTGGGTTCACCTTCTCTGTCTTCAGAGGACTGGAGCATAGAAATGGAGACTTAGAATGGGACCTGGGGGGACCCCTACCGTGCCCTGGAGCTCCGAGACCTCATCCTCATTAACCCCTCAAGAACTCCCTCCCAGTCCTGCCCCCCGATTGCAGTCACCCCCTGCCCCCAGCCCCCCACTCAGACCCAGCCCCAGGCTGGGAGCTACCTGGTTTCTTCCCCGGCTCCGGCATCGTGAGAGAAGTCACACCAGGCACCACGCAGGCACGGGCCACCCAGAGACGGACTGAGTGGGGTCCTGGCCTCCCCACTATATATGGGGGCCTCCCCCTCCCTGGCTTTGCTTATCTGCCTCTTTCCCAGGCACCTGCTAAATTTAGACAAATTCCAGAGAGCTGATGTCTGCTTGGGGAGAAGGTAGGGCCACACTGTTCCTGGCTGGCTCCTGTCCCTTCCCCGCCCCTAACACACCACCGTGGCTCCTGCCCCTCCAAGTCCGGTGACCTTCAGGGTACCCCAAGCCCTGTCTGCATCCTTTTTTGTTAAGATTTATTTATGTGAAAGGAAGGGAGGAGGAGGGAGGGAAGGAGGGAGAGCGAGAGCGAGCGAGGTCTTCCATCCGCTGGTTCACTCCCCAAATGACCACAACAGCTGGGGCTGGGCCCGGCTGGAGCCAGGAGTCAGGAACTCCATCGGGGTCTCTCACATGGGTGCAGGGGCCCAAGTACTCGGGTAACTTCCACGGCCCTCCCAGATGCATTAGCCGGGGGCTGGATCAGAAGTGGGAGGCTGACACTGAAAGTGGCCGCAATGCCAGCCCCCGTCCGCACCTCCCTCTGGCTGCCAAGCGTGCCTGGTCCGTGGCCTTGAGGATCATGGGTCAGAAGCATGCTTGCCAGGCGTGGGTTGTGCCACAGACCCCAAGTTCAGAATTGCCTTCTCCTCAACCTTGAAGCACATCGGGGGCCGCCGTGCCCACTGCCCGGGACCACTACTGTAGCGGGCTTATGTCTAACAGTGTTAGCTGCATCCCACGTTAGAATGCAGGGCTGCGGTCCTTACTCGGCTTTTGATTCTGGCTTCCTGCTAATGCACACCCCGGAGGTAGCAGGGGATGCCCACGTGCTGAGCTGGGCCCCTGCCACCCATGTGGGAGACCCAGATGGAGTTCCTGGCTCCTGGCTTCAGCCTGGCCCAGCCCTGGCTGTTGAGGACGTTTAGGGAACAACCAGCAGATGGACTCTCTCTCTGCCTTTCAAATAAAATGAAATGTTTAGGGCAGTGTGTGCCTGTCTCAGTGTGTGCTGTTATGAGTTGCACATCAAGGGCTGGTATAAGGGCTGGGGGAGCCTACCTGTGAGGGTGTGGGGTGACTTCTAAATACACCCCAAAATGGAGGGTGGAGAAGCAGAGCCCGCTGTTGGCAGAGTCACAAAGATTGATGCCAGACTATTCTGGATCCCCTGGTCGCCCCCACCCCCACCCCGTTCGTCTGTGACAGCTGCTCCCTGCAGCTCGACCTCCACCCTTTATCACATCGGGGCCATCTGCTGCTATAGAAAGAAGCAAACTGGGGCTGGCGCTGTGGCGTAGCGGGTAAAGCCACGGCCTGCAGCGCCGGCATCCCAGATGGGCGCCACTTCGTGTCCCAGCTGCTCCTCTTCCAGTCCAGCTCTCTGCTGTGGCCTGGGAAGGCAGTGGAGGATGCCCGGGGCCTTGCAGCCACGTGGGAGATCCTGGCTCCTGGTTTTGGATCGGCCCAGCCCCAGCCGTTGTGACCACTGGGGGAGTGAACCAGCAGATGGAAGACCTCTCTCTCTCTCTCTCTCTCTCTCTCTCTCTCTCTCTCTGCCTCTGCCTGTGCCTCTCTCGAACTCTGACTTTCAAATAAATAAACAAATATTTTTAAAAATAAAGAAAAGAGGGGCTGGCTCCATGGCTCACTTGGTTAATCCTCTTCCTGCAGCGCCAGCATCCCATATGGGCACCGGGTTCTAGTCCCAGCTACTCCTCTTCCAGTCCAGCTCTCTGCTGTGGCCCAGGAAGGCAGTGGAGGATGGCCCAAGTGCTTGGGCACCTGCGCCTGCAAGGGAGACCAGGAGGAGGCACCTGGCTCCTGGCTTTGGATCGCCATAGTTCCAGCCATGGTGGCCATTTGGGGGGTGAACCAACAGAAAAGGAAGACCTTTCTCTCTGTCTCTCTCTCTCACAGTCTGTAACTCTACCTGTCAAATAAATAAATGAAAATTTAAAAAAAAATAAAAGAATGAAAGAAGCAAATCTCAGGTGCCGCCCTCCGAGGTGGACCCAACATTGAGAAAGGTCATTTATCTGGCACGGCCAGAGGGAGGATTCTGTACACCTGCTCTTCCCCGATGGGCCAAGTCGTCCCCTTCGACTCTGAAATCCAGTTTTCCTCCCCTGACCCACTTTGAAGCCGCGTCACCTGCTTCTGAGCCTTCCTGAAAAGAACACGCCGCACAACGGCAGGGTGGGGCCAGGCAGCGCGCCGGTGGGCCGCGGGGTCCTTGTCTCTGTGCTAACGGCCCCGGGGGGTCTGTAGGCTGCTTTGGGAGGGGGGCATGCCTTCTCCCAGCACCATCCTCACTGCTTCCCAGCCCATCTCTGGCCGTTCCTCCTCTGCTGGGGTTGAGGAGCCTGGACGCACAGCTGCACTAGATGGGTCGAAGACCCCTCCCCCGGATGTGCACCTTATGGGAGCTTTTGGTGGCCAGCTGGGGCTTTGGGGCTTAGATTGCTGCTCCTTGGCAGGCTGCATAGTGCTCTCTTCCAGTGCGTGACACACTGATGCCACTCACCAGCTGAGCTTGGGAACATCATGTGACCTTTGGAGCCTCAGTTTCCAGGTCCATGAAATGGGTTGATGTGACACCGCACACGTCAGTCAAGGCTGACGTGCAAACGAGCAGAAACATCTATGGTGTTGCTGCTGCTGTTAATATTCACCATCATTATCTCAGTGGGGTTTGTAACCGAAAGATTGTGAGTCCCAGCCTCACCCAGGTTTCCACTGCCACCGAATCCCGTCATGGTCACCAAGCACCTTGGCCCAGGTGCACAATTTCAAAAGCGACTCTGCAAGGGGATTAACCGCGGATAACTTTACTCTGTTCCTGGGGGAAGGCGACGGTGGGAGGGGGGCGGCGAACGGTTTGGGGGGGAGGGGAGTGCTTATAGAAGACGATCCGGCAGGGCACGCACGGGCGGGACGCCCACGCCCAGGACGCACCCCGTCACTCAGCGGGGCCCACCCTGCGGGGGCTGGAGTCCGGGTGTGTGTGTGTGGGGGGGGGCAAAGCAGGGTGTCTGGGGGCTGGGCCGAGGGGGCGGGCGAGGCCTGGCCGCCACAGTCCAGCCTCTGGCCCCGGGAGCTCGCTCCGTGTGTCCGGGCCGGCGAGGCGAGGGCTTAATGCTATGGGCAGCGGGGCGGCCCGGCGTGCCGGGGCTCAGTGGGGCGGGTGGCGCCGCTCGGCCGGGGCCCCGCGGCCCAGCACCTCGCCGCTGAACTGGTAGGTGAGCTTCTTCTTGACCTTGCGCACCTCGCCCGTCTTGCCGTAGTTGCGCAGCGCGCGCGCCATCTTCTGGTAGGTCATCTTCTTGCGGTTGCCCTTTTGCACGCCCCAGCGGTGCGCCAGCGCCTCCTTGTGCTTGGACGAGAACTGGAAGGTGCCCTTCTCCTTGTCCACCCACCAGATGCTGTCTTTCATGTCGCCGCTGCGCAGCAGGTCCAGCAGGAACTGGTACAGGCGGATCTTCTTCTTGCTGCCTGCGGGGAGGGGGGGGGGAGGCGCCAGGTGC
The DNA here is from genome assembly GCF_964237555.1 of Oryctolagus cuniculus. NCBI lineage: Eukaryota > Metazoa > Chordata > Mammalia > Lagomorpha > Leporidae > Oryctolagus > Oryctolagus cuniculus. The sequence continues at coordinate 18,627,310 of NC_091432.1, read as the reverse complement.
GCTAGGGAAGGCCAGGCACCCCACCCCCACCACGCCCGCACGTGCACACGCGTGCGCTCACACCCCGACGTGCACGCCCAGCTGCACTCACAGCCCACACCCCTCACCCACGCACACACCTTCAGCTTTACACACACACACACACACCCCTGCACGTGGCTCACACACACGGCCCTGGAGAGAGACTGCCAGGGCAGCGGCCTTGGCCGAGGGCTTGTAAAGCACAGATCCAACTGCCGTCAAGGCCAGATTTAGGGCAGGGGGCGGGGCGAGGCGGGGACCTACCTGTCTCCCCATGCAGGAGACCAGGCCCGGGCTCCAGGCCGTCAGCCTCCCCGTCAGACACCTCCAGCGGGGGGCTTTGCCGCTCCCCCTCCTCCTCGTCCGAGCTGGGCTGAGCCGGGGACAGGGGTGGGTACAGGAGGCAGGTCCGGGGCAGGTAGGAGACCTGGGGGGCGGGGGGGACGGGGACTGTGGTCAGTGAGGGAGGACGCAGGCTCTGGGCTGCCGCAGGGGGAGAAGAGGGTGTGTTGGGGAAGGCAGGGGCCAGCAGGGCAGCAAAGCGCGAGACCAGGCAGGGCTGCCACGCATGGGAGCAGTGGTGCTGTGTGTGCGGGGCGCACGTGTCTCTCCCAGGGAAGGGGCACAAAGATGTGAGGACCTTGCAGCAGCCCTGGGGGGCAGTGAGGAGTGACAGGGGAGGGAAGACCCAGTGGGGGTCCCCGATTGGGGTCAGAGCCCCTGGGGCTGAGGGGTTCCGGTCAGCCAGGGGAGAGCAGCAGGCAGTGGCTCAGATGCGGGCTCCCCCAGGGCCAGGACACGGGGGGCAGCCGTCAGCGAGGGGCGGGAGGGCATTCTCCAGGCTCTGCCCCTCCTGGGGGGGAGGAGGCGTGCGGCGTGGGTCACACGGTCAGTCGGGGGGTCAGGCAGCAGCCGTTGGGGCTCCGGCCGCCGTTGGCGCCATGGGGCAGGAAGCCCAGTTGAGTAAGAGCCTGTGTCAGCTTCCTGTGAGGCTCCCGGGCCCCACCGCAGGCCGGGCGGGTGGCGGGCGGCGGGCGGCGGCGACACACGCACCTGGTGGCCGAGGCCGGTGTGGGGTGGCGCCATGGGGGTGTCGAGGACATTATGCATCTGCTCCAGCTCCATGTGGCGGTAGAGCTGCTGCAGCTGGGGCGGCTGCACACTCTGCAGCTCCGTGAAGTGGTTCTCGGCGAAGGTCTCGAACTCGCTGTGCACGTGGTGGGGGTGGAAGTCCCAGTAATGGTCTGCAGGGGGGACAGGCGGGCAGCAGGGGTGAGCCCCGGCGAGGCTCGGCACGCGGCCGGCCGGCACCACGGAAGCCAGTTGGGCCAGGCTGTTCTGGGCATTTGCCACGTGCTGGGCCAAGCTGCGAGTTTGGTTCTCCTTTCCCAACTCATTACTACATGGCCCCATTTTAAAGATGAGGACACTGAGGCCCGGGGAGGCAGCAGCCTTACATGCCTGAGAGCAGAGGCAGAGCCAGGTTCCCCTGTTTTCAGTAACTCCCGGTGGTCACAGGCCCGAGCGCCTGAGCCTGGCTGTGCTGCATCCTTGGCTGTGAGGCCTCTCTCATCTCAGTTTACTTACCTGTAGAAGGGGCACAAGTTACTGGGAAGATGAGACGCCTCCAAGGCACCTGCGCCCCCTGGCTGCCCAGCCCCATGCACATGGCCCTGTCATGTGGCCACAGTGTGATGACAGTCACAGGGCTACGTTCCTCTCACACCACAGTGGCTCAGGGTCCACGGCACTGCCTCAATGCCGGGACCTGGGGCAGCTGCCTGGGACGCTTTCCCGGAAACTGCCGCCCTGGGTGGCTGGGTCTTCGGTGGGTGAACTTGAGATGGGGAAACAGCCCCAGCCCCTGGGAGCCCGGCCTTGGCACTGGGGAAGACCTCGGGTGTGGTTTCTCCAAGAACGTGGTTTCTCCCACGTGCCCGAGGGACCTTCCCGCACACCATTGGAAGTCCAAGAGAAGGTGCGGTGACAAAATGACAGTTGGGGTTTCTCACGTGACCCAAGAGGTAGTGGACATGGTGCTGGGTCGGGCTGTGTCTCTGGGACAGGTCTACCGCCCATCGAGTGTGTGTGCACGCGTGTGCATGTAGGTCCACACGTGTCCACCTGCTCACCTGCATGCCTGTTTTTCTCTCTCTTACACACACATAGTCGCTCCCACATCCCTAAGAAGTGACCCGAGGGGCTGATGCTAGGGTATAGTGGGCTAAGCTTCCACCTGCAGCACCGGCATCCCATATGGGAGCCAGTTCGAGTCCCGGCTGCTCCACTTCTGATCCAGCTCTCTGCTATGGCCTGGGAAAGCAGTGGAAGATGGCCCAGCTGCTTGGGCCCCTGCACCTGCATGGGAGACCAGGAAGAAGCTCCTGGTTCTTGACTTCAGATCGGCACAGCTCCAGCCATTGTGGACAACTGGGGAGTGAACCAGCGTATGGAAGACCTCTCTCTCTCTCTCTCTCTCTCTCTCTCTCTCTCTCTCTCTCTGTAACTCTACCTTTCAAATAAATTAATTAAAAAAAGAAATAAATGACCAGTGTGTTTTAGCTCTGACCCAGGGACCAGGGGCCTCCATTTGGAACCCTGCTCAGTGGTGACTTTGCTCCGTGGCCCGGACAAGACATTTGTCTTCCCCCAGAGCCTCTCATCCTAGACTCTGAGAGTCAGAGACAGCCCTCGGCCGCGCGTGAAGCCGTGCCTGAGGTCTGCCTCCAGGAGTCTACGTGGCAGAGAGGAGAGGAATACGGGGTTTGGGAGTCAGGTGGAGCTGGGCTGAAATCCCGGCTCTGAGGCACTGGGTGGGTCTCTCTACTTCTTTAGGTCTCAGTTTCTTTATCTGTTACATGGGGCTCGTTTTACGCCTATCTCATAGGCCTGCTGTGAAGTTAGCGAACGGATGCCTGCAAAATGCTTGGAACAGCACCTGGCCCAAAATAAGACTCAGTAAAGAGTAGCTGTCCTCGTCACCACCACCATTGTGTTTAGATTCTCAAGAGCCCGGAGCAGCAGAGGGGCATGCGGCAGGCGTTCTTGCTTGTTGGTTGGTTGGTTGGTTTTTGTTTTGAGCAAAGCCAGATTTATTCCAGCCAGAAGCAGGCTGCAGCAGTGAGGAGGGGGCCTCCGAGAGAGGCAGACCCTGCGGCAGGCACCTTGCACCTTAGTGAGTGGCCCCGGGGGAATCGTTGTAGGGGACCTGGCTGTCACTTTGTTCCAGCGGCCGCCATTGGCACCCCAGCATCGTACCCTGAGGGTCACGGGCACCTCTCTGTTCCCAGGGCCTGGACATGGCAGGCACTCAACCAACGTCTCCCAAACGAGTAAACAAACACATGCACGAAGGAGTGAGTCTTAGCTGGCTCCTCTATGCCGTATTCTAAGCCTAAAAGTGGGGACAGAGGAGCGCGAAGGAGAACACGCAGTCTGTCCGCGCATCTCGCAGTGAGTTAACAATAGCACCAGAGACTTTGCTTGACGCGGGAGGACCTGCTGCCGAGGGGCCCTGGGATTTGGGGAGCAGATCCAGGGTCCTCTTTAGCCAGAGATCTCCCTCCAGCCTCGCTCCTGGCTTCTCCACTTCTGCCTTCCTCTGCCCACGTAGAGGGACCCAGCTCCTCGGGGATGCCTCACGGGGCCCCAGGCTGCCCCAGCTGCGAGGCTGGGAGACCCTGGTGCCTGCGGCTCTCCCAAGCCACAGTGGTGGGCGCATGGCTGCTCCTCTCCCCACCTCTGTTTAAGCTCCACAGAAGACCCCTGGGTTCCCCCCGGGTGGTCCCAGTGTTCCCCAAAGTTGGTCTCAGTTCGCCTTCTTCAGCCACTTGAGAGCTAGAGAAGGATCGGTCTGGACCCCTGCAGAGACCCTCGGAGTCAGGGGCGGGAAAGGGACTTGGGCCCCTGCATTCCCCAGGGCCTGTGGCAGGTGCTTTGCTCCCTGGAACGGGGGCCCCTGAGGGCTACGGTGGACGCCCCTGGAGCTACAGCTAAGGTTTCCAAAGGCCCAACGGAAACCTCGACTTTGGCCTGGCCCTGGGTGCTCGGACAGCGGTGACTGGTAGCAGAGATGGTGTAAGATATGGGGCCCTACGAGGGCCGGCCCGCCAAGATGCTGGCTCCTCCTCAGCGCCTCGCTCTACCCTTTTCCTGCCTTCACCAAGGCCGCCCACGGGTCCCTTGAGCATCCCTCCAGCCCCACAGAAGAGTGGACTCATTTGCATTTCTGCAGACAACTCTCGTCATGTGCAGTGGTGGGCACCCAATGCAGAGATGTCTACCAGCGTTTGATATTTGCATTTAGGGAAAATATGGCTCAAAAAAGCTAAGTCCTTTGGCTACAGCCACCATTGGTGGAGTTAAGATGCAACCTACTTGCATTCAACTCCAGAGACTGAACTCCTACCCTACAAGATAATAATGAACAACATTCCATTTTATTAATAGGTGAAAGCTTTATGTAAGACCCATGGTGACACTGGAAGACTTACTAGCTGCTACCTTTATAAAATCATATTTATTTCTTGTTTATTTGAAAGGAAGAGTGACACAGAGAGACAGAGATGTTGGATCCACTGGTTCACTCCCCAAATGCCCCCCCCCCCCAAACAGTTAGGAATGGGCCAGGCTGGAGCCAGGAGCCTGGAACTCCATCTGTGTCTTCCACATGAGTGGCAGGGACCCGGCTTTTGGGGCCATCATCACCCACTGCCTCCCAGGGTGTGTATTAGCAAGAAGCTGGATTGGAAGTGGAGGCGAGACTCGAACCTTGCACCCCAATATGAGTTGCTGCTGTCCCAAAGGGCGGCCCCACTGCTGCACCACGATCCCAACCCCTTCCTGACTCCTTTTATCCATCTGTCTGTCCACTATATCTATCATCCACCCATCACTGACCCTACACCCATCCAGCGTCGTCCAGCCAACCACACACAAGCCGTTCTCTTGATCTCTCCTTTCCTCCCTCCAAACCAACTCCCAGTCTGGGGCCAAAGTCCCACTGCCACATCTCCATTCTTACTCACTCTTTTGATGTCACTCAGACAAAAATAAAATGTTATTCCAAATCACCCCACACAAGATGTCTAAACCTGAAGCCGTCATTCACTTAACCTTAGCTCCTGAGAGCAGAAACCCAAGCCCAAAGCCCTGGGCTCTCCCCCCATCAAAACAGAGAAGAAAGACGAGGAAAAGTCCTCGTCAGTAAAGTCACAGACCTCTGGACTGGAGCTCGTGGAGCCCAGCCCTCCTGGGAACTGCTCAGACGGGGAAACTGAGGCCCACAGGGAGCTGCTGATCCCAGGGCACTGGTCGCCCTCTACCCTGTGTCCTGATTGTTAGGCTTTTAAATCATCTCCCTTGTTACAAAGACCCAGCTGGCAGGATCTGGCTTTTATTCATTTCTCAGCACCTAGCAATGTGGCCGGCATATAAATATACTTGATATATATTTACTACGTGGAAAAGTCAGCATGCCATAGACGGAGGGTTTGCTAGGTAGAAGGAAGGACAGTAGGAAAGATGAATAAGTGGATGATTGGTTGGCTGTGTGAATAAATTGGTGGGTGGGTGGAAGGTGAGTGATGTGAAAGGATGAAGGCATAGATGGGGGGGTGGGAGGGATAGATGGGTGGGTGGATGGATGGGTGGGTGGGAGGGCTGGCTGGATGGATGTATGCATGGACAGAAAGAGTCGTACTTTGAAACTCTTGCCTTCACTAATCCCAGCACAAATAGAAATTCTGTCCCACCCTTTAGGATAGCTACTATTAAAAAAACAAACAAACAAACAAAAAAAAACCAGAAAATAGCAAATATTGGTGAAGATGTGAAGAAACTAGAACTCTTGTATATGGTTGGTAGGATTGTAAAATGGCGCAGCCACAATGGAAAAATTGTATGGTTATTCCTCAAGAAATTAAAAATAGAATTACCGTATGATTCGTCAATTTCCCTTCTGAGTGTGTATCCAAAAGGATTAAGATCGGGGTCTCAAAGAGAGATTTCCACATCGCACTCGTGGCAGCATGTTCACATCAAGCAGGATGTGGAAAGGACCAAGTGTCTATTGGCTGATGAACAGATAAGCAAACTGTGGTCCGTACGTACAATGGGATATTATTCAACCTTAGGAAGGAAGGGAAGGGGGCCGGCGCTGTGGCATAGCGGGTAAAGCCGCTCCCTGCAGTGCCGGCATCCCATATGGGCACCAGTTCGAGTCCCGGCTGCTCCACTTCCTATCCAGCTCTCTGCTATGGCCTGGGAAAGCAGTGGAAGATGGCCCAAGTGCTTGGGCCCCTGTCACTCATGTGGGAGACCCAGATGGTATTCCAGACTCCTGGCTTTGGCCTGCCCAGCCCTGGCCATCACAGCCATTTGGGGAGTGAACCAGCGGATGGAAGATCTCTCACTCTCTCTGTGTCTCCTCCCTCTTTGCAACTCTGCCTTTCATATAAATAAGTCTTTAAAAACAAAAAGGGAGGTGGGCGGCATTGTAGCACAGCGGGCTAAGCCATGGCCTGCGACACCAGTATTCCATATGGCACCAGTTCAATTCCTGGCTGCTTCATTTCCAATCCAGCTCCCTACTAATGTGCCTGAGAGAACAGCCAAAGACGGCCAAGTGCTTGGGCCCCTGCACCCAGAAGCAGCTCTGGGCTCCTGGCTTTGGCCTGGCCCAGCCCCAGTCATTGTAACTGGGGAATGAACCAGTGGATGTAAGCTGTCTCTCTTTGTCTCTCCTTCTCTCTCTATAACTCTGCCTTTCAAATAAATAAATAAATCTTAAAAAAAAAAAAAAAAAGGAGGAAGGAAATCCCAACACACGCTGTAACATGAATGAACCTTGAGGACATAATGCTAATTGAAATAAGCCATTAAAAAAAATTGGTGGAGATGGCGTAGGTGCCTGACTCAGCAGTGAGACACCACTGGCGACACCCGCATCCCGTGTCAGCGTGCCGGGTTCAGGTCCCGCCTGCCTTCCATTCTGGCTTCCTGCTAATGCGCACCCTGAGAGGCATCGAGTGATGACTCAAGTATACTTGGGTCCCTGCCACCCACGTGGAAGGTCCGCACTGAGTTCTGAGCTCCTGGCTTTGGCTTGGCCTAGCTCTGGCTGTTTGCAGGCATTTGGGAAATGCGCCAGCAGATGGAAGATCTCTGTCTGTGTCTCTCTGTCTCTGTTTCTTTGCCTTTCAAATAAAAATGAAAGTAAACTTTTAAAAAAATGCCAAATGGTTCAGATGGTAAATATTATATGCATTTTACTGTGATTAAAAAGAATAATTACAACAGCAAACCCTATGAACCCTACCCTCAAAATCTACCTTGAGAGACAGCCATTCCTGTAGTGGTTAGGGTGCCGTTTGAGCTGCCCGCATCCCATGACAGAGCGCCTGAGTTTGAGTCCAGCTCCGCAGCCAATCCCGGCTTCCTGCTACTGCACGCCCTGGGAGGTGACAGCTGATGGCTCAAGTGGCTGGGTCCCTGCCAACCTCCCGGGAGACCCTGAGGAGTTCCTGACTTCCAGATGTTGCAGGCATCTGGGGAGTGACCCAGCGGATGAGTGAGTGCTGTCTGTCTGTCTCTTTTAGAATTATATGTGGGCGGGCATTGTGGCACAGCAGGTTAAGCTCCTGATGGTTCGAGTCCCTGATGCTCTTCCTTTTTTTTTTCTTTAATAGTTATTTATTTGAAAAGCAGTTACACACACAAAAAGAGACAAAGGCAGAAAGAGAGAGTGAGATGTTCATCTGTTAATTCACCCCCAAATGGTTGCAAGAGCCAGGACTGGGCCAGGCTAAAACCAGGAGCCAAGAAGTTCTTTCGGGTCTCCCAGGTGGGTGCAGGGGCCCAAGCACTTGGGCCATCTTCTACTGCTTTCCCAGATGCACCAGCAGGGAGCTGGATCAGAAGTGGAGCAGCCAGGACATGAACCGGCGCCCATATGGGATGCTGGTGCTGCAGGCAGCTACCTAATCCACAACATCAGCCCCCAGAGTGACCTTAAAAAAAAAAGATTTATTTGGCCGGCGCCGCGGCTCACTAGGCTAATCCTCCGCCTTGCAGCGCCGGCACACTGGGTTCTAGTCCTGGTTGGGGCACCAAATTCTGTCCCGGTTGCCCCTCTTCCAGGCCAGCTCTCTGCTGTGGCCCGGGAGTGCAGTGGAGGATGGCCCAAGTGCTTGGGTCCTGCACCCCATGGGAGACCAGGATAAGTACCTGGCTCCTGCCATTGGATCAGCGCGGTGCGCCGGCCGCGGCGGCCATTGGAGGGAGAACCAACGGCAAAGGAAGACCTTTCTCTCTGTCTCTCTCTCTCACTGTCCACTCTGCCTGTCACACACACACACAAAAAAAAATTGTTTATTTGAAAGGCAAAGTTACAGAGAGAGAGACAGAGAGTGAGAGAGATCTCCTAGCTGCAACTGCAGCGGCAGATGCAACTCCTAGCTGCAGATGGCTGCAACTGCTAGGGCTGGACCAGGCCCAAGCCAGGAGCCAGGAACTTCATCTGGGTCTCCCATGTGGGTGCAGGGGTCCAAGCACTTGGGCCTTCCTCTGCTGCTTTCCCAGGGCATAGCAGAGAGCTGACTCAGAAGTGGAGCAGCCGGGACTCGAACCAGCACCGACATGGGATGCCGGCATCACAGGTTGCGGCTTTACCAGCTATGCCACAGTGCCGGCCCCCAGAGTGGGCTTTTTTGAAAAACATACTCCCTAGAACCACTAGGTATGGAGTGGAGACACCAAAAACTTCAAAAAATGGGCCTGGTGTTAGGGCAGCAAAGATCCAGGTTAGGTCAACCAAGCGCTGTATCAGAGTGAGTACCTGGGCTGGCTAGGAGCCGCTAGCTCGATTCCAGCTTCCTCCACAGCAGACCTGGGAGACAGCAGTGATGACAAATGGTTGGGCCCCTGCAGCCCACATGGGAGACCCGGATTGAATCTGCCCTTAGCCCAGCCCCAGCCATCACTGAAATGGAGGGAGCCCAACTCTCTGTCTCTCAAATAAATAAAAATTCAAAAACCCAAAATCTTCCAGAAAGATCAAACAGAGAACAAATAAGTGAATGGAAACAAAAACCAAGTCAATTACAGAAAACAGAACAGGGGATGACATCAGACTTCACAAGAAAAACTCCAGCAACCGAGACGGTAGAGAAACGCTTCCAAATTTTAAAGGGGAAAAGTGACTTTCAACCTAGATTTCTTTTGTGTGTGTGTGTGTGTGTGTGTGTGTGTGTGTTTTGACAGGCAGAGTGGACAGTGAGAGAGAGAGACAGAGAGAAAGGTCTTCCTTTGCCGTTGGTTCACCCTCCAATGGCCGCCATGGCCAGCGCACTGCGGCCGGCGCACCGTGCTGATCCGATGGCAGGAGCCAGGTACTTATCCTGGTCTCCCATGGGGTGCAGGAACCAAGTACTTGGGCCATCCTCCACTGCACTCCCTGGCCACAGCAGAGAGCTGGCTTGGAAGAGGGGCAACCGGGACAGAATCCGGCGCCCCGACCGGGACTAGAACCCGGTGTGCCGGCGCCGCAAGGCGGAGGATTAGCCTAGTGAGCCGCGGTGCCAGCCCTCAACCTAGATTTCTATACGCAGTTGAACTACTAGTAGGCACATGAGAAAATAGGATAAATGGGGGTGCAGCCAAGCAAACCTGCAGAGCTCACCTCCCACACACCTTTCCCTGCTAGTCCACATCTAACCTCAGTTTGCCAGTGCCTGTTCTGAGCCCATTCACGCAGCAGCCCCCTGAATCAGGGCAGCAGTCCTGGGAAGCAGGCGCCAGGACAAAAAGACGGGGGTATGGAGATTTCGCATCTTGCCCACAAGGCACCCCAGAGGCCAGGGGCAGGTGGAAATGCCAACGACAAGTCTAACCAAAAGATAGCAAATTTCAGAACCGGGCGTGATACTGCAACTCCATTTTTGGGATGAAGAAGATATGCACGTGTGCACGTGTGTTTACAAACGTATAGATTTATATACGTAGAATACAATGTCAGTGAGGATAGGCACGCCAAGGTGCCAAGGGGGCGCGTGAGATCAGAACAGGGGAATGTCCTATGCCATATGCTGTTGTGTGTTTCAAGCTTCTGCAATGGATATTCTAAAAGTTAAACGATTTAAAATTTGTTTCTTTCACCACACACGCACGCATGCACACACACACGCACACACACACATGACGTTATTTAGATCATGTCACTTCCCTGCTCAAAATTCTCCAACAGCCTCCTGTTCTCTGGAGGAGAAAATCCAAACTCCTGGGGCTGGCGCTGTGGCACAGCAAGTAAAGCCACTGCCTGTGACACAGGCACCTCTTACAGGTGCTGGTTCAAGTCCCGGCTGTTCCACTTCTAGTCCATCTCCCTGCTAATGCACTGGGAAAGTAGCAGAAGATGGCCCATGCGCTTGGACCCCTGCCACCCACATGGGAGGCACGGATGGAACTCCAGGCTCCTGTTTGTTGTGGCCATCTAGGGAGTGAACAAGTAGATGGAAGATGCTCTCCTTCCCTCCCTCCCCCCTGTAACTCTGCCTTTCAAATAAAAATAATTCCCCAAAAATCCAAACTCGCCAAAGCCTCCAAGCCTTGTGAGATCTGCCTGCTGCTGACCGTCCGGCCACATCTGCCCTCCACGCCCCCTCTGCGCTCTGTTGGGGCCCCTCCTGCTTGCTGCTTGCTGTGCCGGCTCCCCTGCCTCTCCCCCACCCGGGTCCCTCCTCCGCAGCTGGAGTGTGGAGGTGTTTTACACACCTCGCCGAGGGTTTGATCGCTTGCTGCCCCTCCCTTCGCTGGGAGAGGAGAGCTTGTCTCATTTGCTCACTATGGACTCTGTGCCTATAACAACGTCTGCACCTGGCACAAAAGCAGACTCTGGTGGGTGGACCAGTGAGGGGACGCTGCACTTGTGGGTGGAAGGAAGCAGTTGGAAGTATGGGTGGGTGTGTGAGTGTGTGTGTGGGAGGGTGGGTGGACAGCGGGTGGCTGGATGGGTGCACAGATGATGGGCGGGGGTTAGAATGAGTGGACATGTAGGAGGCGGCTGGTTCTGTCGCCTGAGTCAGTGCACAGTGACCCAGCTGATGTGTGACACAGCCCTCTGTTTTTCTCCCACTCCCCCAGCTGCTTGTCCCGTCCGGCTGTGGTGCTGCAGAAGAGCCAACAAGCCAAAGGGAGAGTTCTGGGCCTGTTCTCTGCACGTGACCTCATGGGACCATTGCAGCACCAGGAGGCCAGTCTGTCCATGCTCTCGTTTCATAGATGAGGAGCCAGGGACTTGGGGAGGTTATGTCACTTTCTCCCAGGTTACACCGCAGGTGAGTGGTAGAGCCAGGGCTGGACCCAGGGTTGGCACTAAAGCCTTTTCCCCAAGTGTCGCTGCTTTAAAATACGGACACAGAGGGTAGCTAGGCATTGGTGAAAGGGGGTGGGAGTGTCTCTGTGCTCGAGTTTTTGGACAACGCCTTCTAACAGGTGCAGCATAGATACCGCAAATGGGCAATGAAGGGACAGGGGCGGGACCAGGGACAGCTGGGGACCCTGGCAGAGTCTTTGGGCCTTTGTGAAAAAATGAGGTGCCCAAACAGCCCATCAGGATGTATTCCTGGAGCCCCACCCCAGACATAAGGAACCTACTTGGGCCTGAGCCTAGAAAATCCAGGCTTCCTCTGAAGCGCCTACCCCATCAGTCCCAGCTACAGGGCTAGTGGGTTTCTAGGTATATGGGCAGCAGCTTTTGTTACAGGAAGACAAACCGAGGATGTGAAAGGCCCAAAGCAGGTGCACCCAGTGAACAGCAAGGGGGACTGGGCCGAGGAAAAAACTGATGGAGAAAGCAGCCCAGCCACGCAGAGCTTGCTGCAAAGGAGCCACCAGGGGGCGCCCATCCTCAAGCCCAGCTCGCCGTGTGGGTTACTGGGACTGCCTGGTGGAGGGGTGGGTGTGTGGTCCCGGTCACTGGGGCTTCTAATCCTGGCTAGGGGCGCACAGATAGAGTTGGATTTTTCCACAAAGAAGGTGTCTTTTTCATAGAATTACAAGTACGCTTAAAAAATGAAAAGTAAAGGGTTTCCGTCCCGGGGGTTCCAAAAGAAACCTCAAGGGTGGCCCCGAACTGGCTGTTCTCCCAGGTCACACCTCCAGGTGTTGCCCTTACAGGGGGCCCAGGTGTGCGCGCCAGGTGGAGCTGGGCTCAAGGTTTGGCGTCCACCCGGGGAGCCCTCCATGTGGACTCCCTGCCACTCATGGTGTCCCCGGGGTGTGGCCATCTGCTTGGGACTGCACAGGTGCACCTGCAGAGCCAGGTGTGGCCTCGGGCATGAGACTGTCCTCAACTGTGTCTCCCAGGAGCCTCTGCCCTCTGGGGATGCAGACACCCAGTGTCAGCCTGTCCTGTCACAGGCACCCTAGAGGATCCTCCCAGGAGGACGGTCATGTGGCACCCCGCCTTGGCTCGGGGTGTCCACGGTCGTATGCCTAGGTCCACTTTGAGTGACCTCTCCCTGCTCCCTGCCCTGAATGTGTGGTGGCTGGAGCTTGGGTTGGCTCCTGAGGGAAAGACCCCTCTGGCCCAGGCCTGTGGCCCACTCCCACCCCCTGCAAACCAGAGGCCTCATCCTCTGCTGATCAGGGGCTCTCAGACACTTTCTCTCGGCCCAGCAGGTCTCAAGGAGGGCTCCCTTGTCACCAGGGAGAATTTGGCAATGATATGTGGAGACACGTTGGATTGCTGTGATTGGCACTGAGGCTGGCATCCAGTGGGCGGGCGCCAGGATGCTGCTAAACTCCTACAGTGCACGGGACGCCCTGCAGCATAGAGCCGGAGCCACACAGAGCAGGGGGCTGGGAGGCCCCGTCAGAGCAAGGGGGTGACGGACAGAGGGGAGGCGGGCACTTGGACGAGGGGCAGAGGATAAGCTCTGGACAATGGAGCGGACAGACCTGGGTCCAGCCTGCCCGCTGTGAGAACACACAGATCGCTGGGCTCCCTGCACCTTGGTTTCCCGATGTGTGAACAAGCCACAAGGCTTGAAGGAGATGGCCTGGCTGAGACTGACCCCTGCCTGGGCACATCAAAGAGGCTCACTATTGGAGGCCGGGGGGCGGGGATGCAGCCAGCACTCCCCCCGCCCCACAGCTCCAGGGTCTGACTCTCCAAATTCCAAAGCAGCCCCCAGAGGGCGGGGGCGGGCGGGGGCAGGCAGGTGCACTCACCGCTGTGGCTCTCTCCATCACTGCTGAGGTACGGGTAGTACTCATGCGTCTGGCGTTGGTAGAGATCCGTGTCGTAGGGAACCAGGTCTTCCGACGGCTGCGGAAAAAAGCGGGTGTCAGGTTTGCCCTGTTGGGGGGGGCCCTGCTACATGTTCGCCCCCCACCCAGTGCACGGTGTCCACACCGCTCCCCTCCAGGCTGAGCAGTGGGGTTAGGCCAGCAGGGGAGAGGGGACCTTGGAGGACGGGGACAGGGGCCTTGGGTGTGGGAGGTCAAAAGAGGACCGGGGCTGCCCTCCCCTCTCCTGGTCCCTACCCGCACCTGCGTCCGCCCGTCCTCTCGAACACACACGGATGCACACCCACTCTCTGCGACCCACAGACAGCCACAATCCCACACACGCCACACACACCACAATCACACGTAGCCCTGTGAGCCCATGCACACTCACAGCTTTGTCCCAGCCACTGGCACACACGCGTTCCCTGCCTTGCACGGCACCATCACATCAAACTTGCCCCCTGGCCCTCACAGCCCCCACTCATGTCCTGCACAACCTCCCCAGCCCATCCTGCCCTCCCCCTCAGCCTGTGCCTGGCCCCAGGGCCTCAGTGACATTCAGTTTGGGCAGAGGTCACCCAGGCTGGCCTTGGAGCCCAAGGGACAGAGGCCTTGATCTCACTCTCCCTCCCACACCTGCACTGGGATGGTCCCCCTCCCCTCCCCCAGCCTTGCACACTGGCTCAGACGTAGGGACCTGCACACCCAGTGCCTTCCCAACAGTCACCAGGCTTCTCCCCACCCCCGCAGTGCGTGCCCAGGGGTTGCACAACAGCTACCCTGGGCCTCAGGGCTTGGCTTGGGGGACCAGGCCCTGGGAGCCCACCCTCCTAGAGATTCTCAGAGTGGCCCCTGGGACAGGAGAGAGGGGCTGAGGGGTGAAGGTGGGAGCCCAGGAAACCCTGCCTTGTGCCTGGCTCTGTCTGGGGCCCGGGGACTGAGCGCTCAGAGGTCAGAGCGATCACAGCCAAGGCCCTGGGCCTGTGGCTTTCTGCACGCTCTTCCTGAGACAGCCTCGGTGACCCCCGTCTGCTCCCCGCCGCTCGGTGCCAGGCAGGCTCAGGGGCTGGCTGCTGCCGGGGAGTCGCCGGGAGCCCAGAGCTGAGCCTGCCTCCTAAGCTTGGAGGCAATGATGTCAGGCCTGGGTGCCTCCCGGGCTCTGAGGCTGGGGTGGGGCTGAGGAGGGAGCTACTGGAAGCCGGGAAAGCTGAGTCAGGTGGGCAGACCCCATCAGCCCTTCCCGGCTCCCCCGACACCTCCCGACCATGGAGAGGACACGGGGCGGGGAAGGAAGAAGGGTCCTCCCGGAGGGACCCTGGCCTGACACCTGCCTAAGGCTGCAGCTGCGCCTGGGAGCGGGGAGCCATGGAGCTCTGCCCAGGCTGCTGCCCTGCCCTGCCCTGCCCCGGGGTCCCCTGGGACGGCTGCGGCTTCACCCCCAGACTCACTCCCTGATCTTGACCCAGAGTCAGACTCCGTCCCAACTCCAGGCCAGTGCTCAACCCAGGTCCCACCCAGCCCCAATCTCAGTCCCAGCCGTGTGGCAGCCCCAGCCCTACCCTGTCTGCCACCAAACCCCAGCCCCAGTGCCAACCCGAGCCACCCTGGACCCGGCTCCAAGCCCAGCTCTTCACACCGAGCCCTTGGCCCAGGCCCTGCCCCTGCCCCAGCTTCTCGGGGACCTGAAGGCCCGAGGCCCGGACCTGCTGGTCAACAGCCATGTCCTCCGTGCCAGGCCCCAGGATGGGCATTGGGACCCAGAGTTGCGACAGCCTCCAGCTCCAGGAGCCCCCAGGCCAAGGGCTGAGACCTCTGCCCGTTGCCGCTCCCGCTCCGAGAGCCCCTTCTCGTCCCCAGCCCGTCTCCCCAGCCGCTCTGCCGCCGCCCTCACCAGTACCCGGCCCGGGAGCTGCTGCCTGCCACCGAGCCCATCTATAAATAACTGTTCAGGCCCCACCGATCACAGCCCCACCAAGGGCCCTGCCTCAGCCCGCCGGGGCACGCTCTGAGGAAGCCAATGGCCCCCTTGCCGGGTCTCCAAGCCAGGGGCTCGAGGAGGAAACATAACTTCCCACTGATAGCGAGCCGGAGGGCAGCGGGTGGGCTGGTGGGTTAGCGGGTGGCAGGCGGGCGTCTGCCAGGCCCCGGGTTGAGCCGGTGGAGGAGCCCCAGTACTCACGGGGGGGACGAGGGGAAACCCTTCCATTTTGCACGCCTGTAACATCCAGCCGAGCTCCGAGCCGGTCAGATCCCCTGCTTCGGTGGGAGCCGGTGCGGAGCCCCTCGGGATGGGGAGCCCCGTCGTGGCGGTGGGGGGGGGGGCGGACGCAGGGCTCAGGCCTGCCCCCTGAGCTACAGGAGCCCTGGGTGAGCCCCCTCCCTTGGCATTGCAGGGCCAGCAAGTTCCTGATTTTATCGAAGGGCCTGCCGCTGGGAGATAGTCCCCTTTGGGGTGACATCACCGCCCCAGCCCGTTTGCATAAATCTCTTGCGCTACAGGAAGTCTCTGGCCGGCTGGGGCAGGTGGTGCTCAAGGGGCTGGCCGGGGAGGCCATGGGGGCCAGGCCCCCTGCCCAGAGGAAGCTGAGACGGGAGGGAGACGGGGCCCCTGGAGGCCTTGGCTGCTCCCACAGCCCGGGACCCACAGAGCCTTGCTAACCCTTGCCCCCAACGGATGCCTGTGTCTTGGGAGACCCCTGGGTGGCCAACAGTCACCTCCTCTGGGTCAGAGCTGGCAGCCGCGTGGGGCCTCCGCTCTCTGGGGCTGGCCTGGCTGGCCGAGGGCTCTCCCCGCGGGCCCTGTGACTTTGCCTCAGCAGAGCTGGGCTCAGGCGTGGGGCTCCCAGCAGAGCACTGTTTCCCATGGTCCTCCGGTCCACCACTGGAGGCCCCCGTCCCCCTCCAGCTCCCAGACTCCCACTGCTCCCTCCAAATCCCAAGGGGCTCTGTTCCCAGGTCCCAGTTCTCAGCCTGCCCACCCCTTGCCAGTGCCCGAATATCAATCTCGCCTGCCTGGTTTACAAATCTGTCTGGTGTGCCAACCGCTCCACTATTTTCCCATCCATCTATTATCTGTCTATCCACCTATCCACCCACTAAGCCAGCCATTCATTCATTTACCTATCAACTTAGCCAACTGTCCAATTATTTGTCCATTTATCTGTCAGTCAACTTATCTGCCCCCCTCAATCTGTATGTCCCCTGGTCTATCAGTCCACCCATCTGCTCTCAACCTGGCAATCTATTTTTACATCTATTTACCCATTATATGAGAGAGCCTCAGAAAATTCATGGACAGGAACCGGTGTTGTGGCACAGTGAGTAAAGTCTCCACCTGTGACATCAGCAATCCCATGGAACACCAGTTCAAGTCCTGGCTACTACTCCACTTGATTTATTTCTTATTTTTATTTTTAAGATTTTTTTATTTGGAAGACAAACTTACAGAGAGATTTTCCATCCACTGGTTCACTCTTCAAATGGCCGCAATGGCTGGAGCTGGGCCAATCCATGGCTGGGAGCCAGGAGCTTCTTCTGGGTCTCCCACGTGGGTGGCTGGGGCCCAAGCTCTTGGGCCACCTTCTACTGCTTTCCCAGGCACATTAGCAGGGAGCTGGATCCTGCTAGAAGTAGAGCAGCCAGAACTCGAACCAGTACCCTCATGGGATGACTACACGGCAGGTGGTGGCTTAACCCACTGTGCCACAGTCCCTCTGTCCTCTCCCCTGCCACAGCTGCTCCACTTCTGATCCAGCTCTCTACTAATGTGCCTGGGGAAGCAGTGGAAGATGGCCCAAGTCCTTAGGCCCCTGCCGCCTACATGAGAGACATGGTTGAAGTTCTTGGATCCTGGCTTCAGCCTGGCCCAACCCTGATCTTTGCAGCCATTTGGGGAGTGAACTGGCAGATTGAAGCTCGCTTTCTCTCTCTCTCTCTCTCTCTCTCTCTCTCTCCCTCTCTCTGCAACTCAGCCTTTCAAATAAATAAAAAAAATTTTTAAGTTCATACATAATTTCCATTATCTTGTATTCCATTTTTCTACAAATTTTTTAAATTTCTATATTTACTTTCATCTACTTGAAAGCCAAGAGCAACAGAAAGGGAGAGAAAGACAGAGAGAGAGAGAGGGAGAGAGAGAGAAAGAGACTTTCTCTCATCTGCTGGTTCATTCCCCAAACGCCCACCACAACCAGGGCTGAGCCAGGCCAAAGCCAGGAGCCTGGAATTCCAGCTGGGTCTGGGTCTCACATGTGGGTGGCAGGGGTCGAACACTTGAGCCATCATCTGTTGCTTTCCAGGATGCATCAGCAGGAATCTGGATTGAAAGTGGAGTAGGGGGCCGGCGCCGCGGCTCACTAGGCTAATCCTCCACCTAGCGGCGCCGGCACACCGGGTTCTAGTCCCGGTCGGGGCGCCGGATTCTGTCCCGGTTGCCCCTCTTCCAAGCCAGCTCTCTGCTGTGGCCAGGGAGTGCAGTGGAGGATGGCCCAAGTGCTTGGGCCTTGCACCCCATGGGAGACCAGAATAAGTACCTGGCTCCTGCCATCGGATCAGCGCGGTGCACCAGCCACAGCGCGCCAGCCGTGGTGGCCATTGGAGGGTGAACCAACGGCAAAGGAAGACCTTTCTCTCTGTCTCTCTCTCTCTCACTGTCCACTCTGCCTGTAAAAAAAAAAAAAAAAAGAAAGAAAAGAAAAGAAAGAAAGAAAGTGGAGTAGGGGGCCAGTGCTGTGGCGTGGCGGGTAAAGCTGCTGCCTGCAGTGCCAACATCCCATATGGGCACTGGTTCGTGTCCCAGCCACTCCACTTCCAATCCAGCTCCCTGCTAATGGCCTGGGAAAGCAGTAGATGACGGCCCAAGTCCTTGGGCCCCTGCACCTATGTGGGAGACCTGGAAGAAGCTCCTGGCTCCTGGCTTTGGATCAGTGCAGCTCCAGCTGTTGCAGCCAATTGGGGAGTGAACCAGTGGATGGAAGACCTTGCTCTCTCTTTCTGTCTCTCTCTGCCTCTCCTTCTCTCTGTGTGTAACTCTGACTTTCAAATAAATAAATCTTTTTTAAAAAAAGAAAAAGTGGAGTAACTTGACTTGAACAGGTACTCTGATAAGGGATGTGGTTATCCCAAGAAGTGGCTTAACCCACTGTGTCAGTGTCTGCTTCCATTTTCCCACAAACTTTCTGAAGTATCTTAGTAGATCCATCTATCAGTCCGGTCACTCATGGGTCCATCCAGCCATCTACTCATCCACCTGTTCATTCATCCACTCATCCACTTATCTACACACACATCATCCATCCACCCATTCACTTATCCATACATTCAACACTCATCCATCTAATCGCTCATTCACCCATCCATTTCTCCACTCACCCACCCATCTTCCCATCCACTCATCTGCCCACCCATGCATCCAGGCATCCATGCACCCACCCTTGCATCTGCCCAATATTAATTGAGTTCAGTGCTGAGTGCTGCGGGAATATTAAAGAACTCTACAAGGGGCCGGCGCTGTGGTATAGCGGGTAAAGCCGCTCCCTGCAGTGCCGGCATCCCATATGGGTGCCAGTTAGGCTCCTGGCTGCTCCACTTCCTATCCAGCTCTCTGCTGTGGCCTGGGAAAGCAGTAGAAGATGGCCCAAGTCCTTGGGCCCCTGCACCCATGTGGGAGATGGGAAGAAGCTCCTGGCTCCTGGCTTCGGATCGGCCCAGCTCCAGCCATTGCGGCCAATTGGGGAGTGAACCAATGGATGGAAGACCTCTCTCTCTCTCTCTCTCTCTCTCTCTCTCTCTCTGCCTCTCCTGTCTCTGTGTAACTCTGATTTTCAAATAAATCTAAGAAATAAAGGAAGGAAGGAAGGAAGGAAGGAAGGAAGGAAGGAAGGAAGGAAGGAAGGAAGGAACTGTACAAGAACCCTGCCTTCACAGAGTTGCTGAGCCAGTCTGGAGGGCAGAGGGAGGGGCAGAGGCGTTTTTGTCCCACTGACCTCTGGTGGGACCACTCTGCTGGAGAGGAACTTCTCCTCCATTTCCTACCCCCATCCCTCCCTCCCCCATGTAATCTAAGCCCAGGCTTTGTGTTCTCCCCCCCCCCGCCCCCGCCCAGGCCAGGCTGCCTCCTCCCTGCTGTGTCCCCCCCCCCAGGCCAGGCTGCCTCCTCCCTGCTGTGTCCCCCCCCCCCCCCAGGCCAGGCTGCCTCCTCCCTGCCTGAGGAGCCCAGGCCACAGGTGCTCCTTGCCGGCAGCACTCCCAGGGATTCACAGTGCTGGACTCGTCTTGGACTTACTGCACCTCCAGCCTCACTGGTCTTCTGTGCCTACGCTTGGGATTTTCCAAAAGATCCAGGTCCCCAGTCCTTAGGGCTTCCTAGCAACCGACCACACCCCTCCGCAAGGGCAGAGAGAAAAAGCTGGCTTAGCCTCAGCCCCCTCCTTGCTCCTCACTTCCCTATGAAGAAGGCCAAGCCCTGGCTGACTGAATTGTGTGGGCCGAGTTCTCGGCTCCATGACAGCCAAGTCTTCCTTGATGTTTGCGTTCAGCCACTTAAGTATTCGCTCTGTCTTGGTTTGGTTGGTTTATGGGCTTATTTACCTGTTCATTCATCCAATCACCACCTTTTACACATCTTTTTAAAAATAAATTTACTTGACAGAGAAAGAGAGTGCTCCCGTCCACCAGTTCACAGCAAGTGTCCTCAGTGGCCGAGACGGCGCCAGGGCAAGGACTAAGTCTCCGCCTGCAGTGTTGGCAGACAAGATGGACACCGGTTCTAGTGCCAGCTGCTCCGCTCCTGATCCAGCGCCCTGCTGATGCGCCTGGGAGGGCGGTGGAGGATGGCCCAAGTCCGTGGGCCCCTGCACCCGCGTGGGAGACCCAGAGGTAGCTCCTGGCTCCTGGCTTCAGCCTGACCCAGCCCCGGTTGTTGCGACCACTTGGGGAGTGAATGAGTGGATGGAAAATAACCCCCCCGTGTGTGTGTGTGTGCACGCGTGCGCACACCTCTGTAACTCTGATTATCAAATAAATAAATATATCTTAAAAAAAAAAAAAAAAACTCCACCCAGCTCTCCCAGGTGTGTTCAGGGACCCAGATATTTGAGCTGCTGCCTCTCAGTGTGCATGAGAGCAGGAAGTGGGAATTGGGAGTGGTGCTGGGAGGCAGACCCAGGCACTCTGATACGGGAGGCAGGCGATCCAGCCAGTCTTAAGTGCTGTGCCAAATGCCTGCCTCTCACCAACATTTCACTGACTTTGTCTTCCATGTGCTGGCTGCAGTAAGGGGCACACAGGTGGATGAAGTATGCCAGGGGCCTTCTGGAAGCCACAGGCCCATAGAGACACTTGAACAGGTAGTATGGTTCTTTGTAGGGTAGAACACCAGAGATAGAGGTACCAGGAGCATTTGGGAGCAATTAATTTGGTCAAGGTCACAGGCAGGATAACCTGGAAAACAAGGAAGGGAAAGGGCATGTCTGGCTGAGGAATAGGCCTGGGCACAGGTGGAAGAGTCGGAAAAGAACAAGGGAGCCTGGAGCCACCATCCTTATGATGGAAGCAAGGCAGGGTGGGAAGGAGGCGGAGGCCTGGGCACCAAGCCTAGGAGTCTGGGGTGTGTGTGTGTGTGTGTGTGTGTGTGTTTAAGATTTATTTATTTATTTGAAAGAGTTATACAGAGAGAGAAGGAGAGGCAGAGAGAGAGGTCTTCCATCCGCTGGTTCACTTCCCAATTGGCCACAATGGCTGGACCTGCGCCAATCTGAAGCCAGGAGCCAGGAGCTTCCTCCGGGTCTCCCACATGGGTGCAGGAGCCAGAGGACCTGGGCCATCTTCTACTGCTTTCCCAGGCCATAGCAGAGAGCTGGATCAGAAGTGGAGCAGCCGGGACTCAAACAAGCGCCCATATGGGATGCCGGTGCTGCAGGCAGCGGCTTTTCCTGCTATGCCACAGCACCGGCCCCCGGGGTGTGTTGTTAGCAGGAGGTGTGAAGCTTTGCGGGGGGGGGGGGGGGGGCAGGAGAGCAGGCGGGCTGTGTGCTCTCCAGGCCAAAGATTCAAGTCAGGAGAAGGAAGAGGTTTCCTTGTCCCAAGTCTGGCCAAGCCCAAGGGGTCGGGGTAAGGAAGCTCGGAAAAGTCCCAGGGCCGCCAAGGTATGGGTAGGGACAGAATGCCGCTCACCCCTCCTCCCCATGCTCGCTGCAAAGTGCATCAGAGCCCCCGCCCCCGCCTGCCCCTTACTGAGCTCTGCCATTCAGATCCTTGGAATAGTTGGGCCCAAGGAACTCTAAGTAGAGCAGGAAGGGCGGATCACCCACAGCCCCAGGGTTCATGGTGCTGGCGCCACACTGGCGGCCTCCACCCTCACAAGCTCAGAACTGAGGCTCCCTGGGGAGGGCTTAGGCTACCACTTAGGACTCCCTGGTGCTGGTGCCTGGGTTCAAGTCCCTGCTCTGCTTCTGATTCCAGCCGTCTGCTTTGGACACTGCTGTAAGGGGCCAGGGGGAGGATGGAGGTCCTGGCTCCTGGTATTGGCCTGGCCCACCCTGGGCTGTTTGTTGTATGGGCATTTGGGGAGTGAACCAGCAGATGGGTACAAGCACTTGGGCCATCTTCCTCTGTTTTTCCCAGGTGCGCTAGCAGGGAGCTGGATCAGAAGTGGAGCAGCCGGGACTGGAACTGAGGCCCATATGGGATACCAGCATCGCAGGTGGTGGCTTAACACCCCCCTCTGGCCCCCAAATAAATAAAGGTGCTTTTACGTATGAGTTTACAATCAAATCCTCATCAACAACAACAACAAAACAGAGTTCAGTGACTCAGGTTACAGGCTGGGGGGCAGAGGGCTGGGTCTTCCTGGGGAGGAGGGACCAGCAGGGAGAACAGGGCGGAGAGGCTGAGGCCCGGAGACAGCAGGAGGAGAGAGGAAGGGAAAGAGAAACGAAGTGGAAAGGTCGCAGGAGGGAGCAGAGAGAAGTGAGAAATGTGTAAAAGGTGAGGAGGCAGCCGGAGCCTGGGCCAGTGGAGGAGAGGACGAGGCGAGCGGGGACGTGAGAAGGGGACAGGGAGGGACAAAGGGGAAGTGGGGGGGAGACCAGGACAGCTGGCGCTGGGAGGCCATCAGGACTTGGAGGTGCACGTCCCGTCTCCGCCTCCGACAGCGGCGGCAGAGGGGCCAGGGCCCTGGCGCCGGAATGTCGCTCCCTCTCACTGTCACCAGGAAGCTGGCTTGAAACCAAAAATCTTGGGGCGCTCCAGGGAAAAAAACAGCCAAAAAATTTGGTTTTCAGTTATTTTATATTTTGAAGAGCTGATCCACGTGCACGGTTCAAAATTCAGCAGGCACGAAAAGGCCATCAGCTGCCGGTCCCCACGGCACAGCCCCTCCTGTCTGATCCTCGTGTCTGCGTGTGAGCGGACCAGGGGGCGTGGACGCCGAGCCCCCGACATTTCACACACTCAATGCATCGTACTTCCCCTTGGGTTTCTGCGGTTATTTTTTTTTTCTTCAGATCTATTCTATGCCCATGTATATGGAGCAGACTTATTATTTTTTTAAATTTATTTATTTATTTGAAGAACAGAACAACAGAGAGACAGGGAGAGAAAGAGAGATCTTCCATCCGCTGGTCTACTCCCCACATGCCAGCAACGGCCACTGAAGCCAGGAGCCAGAAACTCCTTTGTGATGGCCCTACTGGGTGGCAGGGGCCCAAGGACTTGGGCCAGCCTCTTTCACCTTCCAGGCACATTAGCAAGGAGCTGGATCAGAAGCGGAGATGGGACTCAACCCCAGGCACTCTGATATGGGAGACAGGTGTCCCAAGTGGCTTAACCCACGGTGCTATAATGCCAGTCCCTTGTTCTTTTTAATGACTGTGTAGTATTCCATTGTTTGCACATGTGACCGTGTGATTTACAATTCTCCCCCTTTACAATGGTGCGAAAGCAACAGACACTCAGTAGAGACTGTACTTTGAATTTTTAAAAAGATTTATTTATGTATTTGTCTGAAAGAACTACAGAAAGAGGGAGAGACAGAGGAGGAAAGATCTTCCATCCGCTGCTTCACTCCCCAGATGGCCGCAATGGCCAGGGCTGGGCCAACTCGAAGCCGGGACCCAGGAGCTTCATCTGAGTCTCCTGTGTGGGTGCAGAGCCCTAAGCACTTGGGCCATCTTCTGCTGCTTTCCCAGGCCATTAGCAGGGAGCTGGATTGGAAGTGGAGCAGTAGGGACTTGAGTCAGCGCCCATATGGGACGCTTTACCTGCTATCACACAATGCCAGCGCCAGCCCTGTACTTTGAATTTTGAACTTTGATCTTTTCACGGGACAGTGACACACGGTGTGATTCTCTCTGGAGATGCTGGGCAGCGGTAGCCACGGCTTGCCATCACCCTGTGGTCACTTCACGGTCATGAGGGGGACGCTGCACCTCCGCAGTGCTGTGCAGACGAACTCAGATGTGCAGGAGATTGAATGCATTTTGTGTTATGATATTCCCAGCTTACGGGTTTATTGGGACGTAACCCAGTTGTAAGTCAAGAAGCAGCTGATGGGGTGGGCATTGTGGTGCAGCAAGGCAAGCTGTCGCCTGCAACACCAGCACTCCATAGATGCACTGGTTCGAGTTCTGGCTGCTCCACTTCCAACCCAGCTCCCTGCCAGTGTGCATGGGAAAGCAGCGGAGGGTGGCCCAAGTGCTTGGGCCCCTAAACTCATGCGGGAAACCCAAATGAAGCTCCTGGCTTCTGCCTGGGGTCAGCCACAGCCACTGTGGCCATTTGGAGAATGAACTAGAACATGGAAGAGTCTCTCTCTCTCTTGCTCTCTCTCTGTTTCTCCCTCTCTCTAACACTAACTTCCAAATAATAATTTAAAAAGAAGACATGAATAGCATTGCCAGCACCCAGAAGCATCCCCCAGATTTGTCCATCTCTCTCTCTAGAGGACCCTGTCCTCACTCTTCCAGGAATGACTTCCTTGGTTTTCGGAATAAGCACCCCAACGATGCAGTTGGCAGTGGAGTGGGTTTTGGTCCCCGGATGGGGAGCGTCTTGGCGCACACGTGCCCCTGGGTCCTCTTTCCTCCCGCTGCTGGTGCACGCTGCCGCTGTGTAGCTGCTTTGCTGGATGGCATTTCGCTGTCACAGTTGATTTATGTGCCGTCATAATTGAGCCAGTCTCTCATCAGAGGGCATTTGGGTTGTTTCTGGGCCGTTACAAACGACGCTGCGGTCAGTGACTTTTACCAACTGGTCCCTGGTCAGGTGTAGGTCTCCTGTAAGTTCCCAGGTCACGGGGCAGTGAGTTTCCTTCTCAGTGCTTATTTATTGATTTTCGATTTAGTTAGAAAAGCAGAGATACAGAGACATGCGTTATGACAGACAGACAGAGATCTTCCATCCCCTGGTTCATGCTCCAAATGCCTGCAATAGCCAGGCCAAAGCCAGGAGCCCAGAGCTCCATCCAGGTCTCCCAGTGGATGGCAGGGACCCAAGTACTGGAGCCGTCAGCTGCTGCATCCCAGGATGCACATGGGCAGGAAGCTGGATCGAAGTACAAGAGCTGGGACTCGAACCAGGCACTCTGAATCCGATGTGGGCATGCCCTAGAGAGGATTTTTTAAAATTTATTTTATTTCAAGATTTATTTATTTAAAAGTCAGAGTTATGAAGAGAGAGATGTAGAGACAGAGAAAGAGAGAGAGAGAGAGATCTTCCATCTGCTGGTCACTCCCCAAATGACCACAACAGCCAGAGACCAGGCCAGGTCGAAGCCAGGAGCCAGGAGCTTCTTCCAGGTCTCCCACATGGGTGCAGGGACCCAAGCGCTCAGGCCATCTTCCACCGCATTCCAAGGCACATTAGCAGGGAGCTGGATTGAAGTAGAGCAGCAGGGACTTGAACCAGTGCCCACAGGGGATGCCAGCACTGCAGGCGGTGGCCTTACCTGCTACGCCACAGTGCCAGCCCCTCAGTCTTAATCACTGTCTCAAGTGCCCGCCGGTGGGCAGTGTATTTTAAATTGTGAGATGGATGGTGACAGCCGGCAGATTTTGTCACATTGCCCTTAATAGTACTTGCACCTGTTCACCCTCCTACTGGCAGCTTGTGCTGTGCTGACTCCCCGCCCTGTAGGAGAAAGGGGTGCCCGCGTAGGGCTGGGCAGACCCAGGGCGGTGTGGCCCGGTGCCCCCTCACTGTGCTGAGGGCAGGTGAGCATGGGCGTGGGCACGGGTGCTCACGCAACAGCAAGGGAGGAGTCTGCAGGAAACCCCGGCAGGTGTCCTGGAAGCTGTGTCCGCAGAGGGGAACATGACCCTGACCTCACAGACCCCCCAACTTCAGCCCAAAACAGCTCACAAATGAGGAAATGGCACCCCACTTTCCTAGCAGCCGGTCCCCACGGGGCGTGACAGGGCGTGTGGGAAAACACAGGCCTCTTGACCAAAAAGCGCTGAGCCCATGTACAGAAATGGCCGTCTCGCAACTTCCTCTCCCGGTTGAGACACTGGGAGCGGCTCAGCGGGCCCCAGCCTGGGCGGCCTGGGCGGCCTGGGCGGCCTGGGCCCTTCCGAGCTCCTCAAGCTTCGCCCACAGCCCTGGGCGGCCCCTGAGTGCCCAGGAGAGGCCGGGAGAGGCGTCATGGCTCCCTGGCCACGCACCTTCAGCCCCACCATGGCCAAGCTTGCTCTGCGTCAGGGGACAGCGGCGCCCTACAGCACAGGGGGGCAGGCATCTGGGCAGCAGTTAAGCCGCTGTTTAGGATGCTGCATCCCATTTGGGGTGCCCGAGCTGGAGTTATGGCTCCGCTTCCAACCCCAGATTCCTCCTAATGTGCCCCCTGAGAGGCAGCAGCTGATGGTCCAGGTACTTGGGCCCCTGCCACCCATGTGGGAGACCCGGATGGAGTTCCAAGCTCCTGACTTCAACCTGGCCCAGCCCCAGCTGTTGCAGGCATCTGGGGAGTGAACCAGTGGATGGAAGATCTCTGTCTCTGTCTCTTTGCCTTTCAAATATAATGAAAATAAGTACAAATTAGAAAAAAATTAAACAGTATGTGGGTATGCTCCATGCAGGGCAGAAGGTTGCAGGGAGCGGCAGAATGGGAGGGGACAGGAAGCTAAGAGTGTTGGGGGGGGGTCCAGGGGGCAAACCCTGCAGGTGAAGAGTTCTGGGCAGGGAGGCCAGCTCGGGGAGGCCCACTGCACCTGCTGCTGGGCGTGGTCAGACAAGGGCCGAGTCAGCAGGGCCCTGGGGGCCACAGTGTGGACCCGGGTGAAGCCCACTCTATCGCAGGTGCGTTCTCTCTTAGCCAGACCTGCAGCTGGTGCCATTATCATGTCCCTGGCACAGATGACGAAACTGAGGCTCCGGGGCTGGCGCTGTGGCGTAGCGGGTAAAGCCACTGCCTCAGTGCTGGCATCCCGTATAAGCATTGGTTTTAGTTCCCGGCTGCTCCACTTCTGATCTAGCTCTCTGCTGTGGCCTGGGAAAGCAGTAGAAGATGGCCCAAGTCCTTGGGCCCCTGCACCCGTGTGGGAGACCCGGAAGAAGCTCCTGGCTCTTGGCTTCAGATTGGGAGTGAGCCAGTGGATGGAAGACCTCTCTCTTTCTGCCTCTCTGCTCTGTAACTCTGCCTTTCAAATAAATAATAATAAATATTTAATTAAAAAAAGAGAAACCGAGGCTCCGAAGTGGCTGGAAACTCGCAGGGCCGTTGTCAGCCACTCCAGGGACAGGTGAGAGCGTTCACCCCAGCACTGCCTGAAGCCTTGTGTGTGGGAAAGCAGAACCCCTGCCGTTCACCCCGCTAGGCCCTGCGGTGAGCCAGGCCTCAGCAGTGCCCCCTGTGCAGCCAGGGGATACGGCCCAGGGTGCACAGGAGGCGATGGGGCCAGTGGGGCTGCAGCTGTGCCGGCCCCCGACCCCCGACCCCGAGTTTCTCCCACGGGTATTTCCCTACTTGAAAATCCTCCCTGGCTCTCACCCATTCACAGGCCGCGGCCCAGACCCCCGAGGCCTATGCTAGGGCCGGCACAGAGGCCTGGCTTCCCACTTCCCCCAGCCCCGGGGCCAGACGGACTGCCACTACCAGCCAGAAGACCCGCCTCAACATTCCCAGAAGCCCTTTCTCAGTCTCCCACAGCCCTTGTTCACAGCCTCCCGCTTCCACAACCTGAGGGCTCAGTCTTTCAAAGGCTCACCTCCTCCAGGCTGCCTCCCAGACTGCCCCCTTCCCCAGTCTCTCCTCCCACTCTGCCTCTGCTCCTGACCCCCTCACACCCCAGCCTCAGCACTGAGGAGGAACAGCCCTTCCCCGCCCCCACCCTGCCCCGAGCAGCCCAACCTCTGGGCCACCCAAATCCCGGCCACCCCCACCACACTCGTGTCTCCTGCTGACCAGGCCTGCAGACGGAGAGCTCACCTCCTGGCCACATCACTCAGCACCTCAAACCCACCGCCACCCACAGCCACTTCCGCCTGCTCACCGCGGGCAGCGCCGCACCCCTGCTCGCCCTCCGAGGGCAGGAGCTGCTTCCCCGCCCCCTGCCCCGTCCCCTCCTCCGCGTAGGCCCGCTCTACCAGCCCCTGGTCTCCAGGTTCCCAGGGATCTTCCCCCAGGGATTGGCCGCATGCCTTCTCTACGGCTCAGACAGAGGCATTGGCCACAGCCTCTTCCCACCGTCCTGGGGGCACTACTCGGATGGATGTGAGCCTGTACACAGGCGGGGTCTAATAGCGCACACTCCCCCACTGGCCTCTCAATGTTTACCAAGCCCTGCAGGGTTCAGGAGTGCAACTCCGAAGACCCCTGTGCAGACAGCGCAAGGGCTGGCTGTGGGGCGTCCCCACGGCCCCTCGGCAGCCTCCACACAACAGCAAAAGCGCAGGGAGCTGGGAAGCTGGCCCCGGAGAGTCCCCTTGGCTCCACCTGCAGGGGCCAGGGCAGCCCCCTCCACCAGGCAGGAGGGTGGGAGGTAGGGACCCTGCGGGAGTGATGGAGAACTGCTCCTCGCTGCCCGCCTGGGCCCAGCACACAGCACCTCCTAGGCTCTGGGCCGGGGCTCGGGGTGTTTACCCCTGCTGCAGGCCACGCGGGCAAAAAGGGCCAGAAGCAGCGCTGGGACCCAGGCTGGTCCCCCCCGACCCCGCAGCCTGTGCTCGGCCCGCAGGGGCCAGGGCCACGAGCCCCCAGGGCTGCAGTCTGTGTGTGCGACATGGGGGGAGTGGGCCCTGCAGGACCCACTCCTGGGGGGGCTGGGGGTGGGAGGCAGCCCAGGGTGCGGGAGCAGGAGGCCCGGGGCCTGGAAGGAGTTAACTCCGTGAGCGGCCTGAGTGATTCAGAGGCTCCGCAGGCTGCGGTGGAAATTCCCTGTGCGAGGCGTGTGGTCACCCAGAAAAGGGAAACGATGCTTTTCGGAGCAGGGGACGGCGGGGGCTGGAGGCCGGGAGCAGAGGCCTGCCACGGGGCGGGGGGCTGGCAAGGGTTCTGTTGCCCAAGGGGGCCAGACTTCCAGCGCTGCTCAGGCCTTGTGCAGGAAGACGGAAGGCTGGCTGGGGCTGGTCATGCTACACGGTGTCCCTGGGCCTTGACGGGTGGATAGGAGTTCACTAGGCCCAGAGGAAGGACAGGCACTTGAGGCCGTGGGAACCACTGCAGCCCAGGCACGGGGGTGTGACTCAGCCCCGGCTGGCACCCTGTTTCCTGTCCTCTCAGGGGCCATCCCAAGGAGCACCTCCCCCCTACCGGGGGCAACACGCAGTGCCCCTCCCCTGCAGCCCACCGCCTCTGAGACCCTCTCAGCTCTGTGGCTGCGTACCTCACCTGCCTTCCCCACCCGACCATGGGCTCTGCAGGCCGGGGCTCAGTCCCAGCTGTAGAGACGGCCTGCAGCCAGCGTACAGCCGGCACCCGGCCCTGGTGTGAGGCCGACTTCGCACAAGTGGGATCAGAGCGGCTCAGGGAGGCGAGGTGTGGGACTCAGCCAGCCAGCTGGGGCAGAACAGGCTCGGGCCAGGGCCTTTCCTCCCCAGGACGGGGTGAGGCGGCAGCAATGGGCGGGCAGAGCCTTTGCTGCGGGCTGGGCAGGGGCCGAAGGCAGGGAGCACCCGGCCCTGAGACAGCCGGGCTGCATGTAGGGCTCCGTGGCCCAGGCCTGCTCCTCTGTCAAGTGCAGGCCAGCCCTGCTCCTGCCCTTGTCACAGTGCTGGGGCACGGGCCGGGAGGGCCCCTGAGGCACGGGCTGGCGCGAGTCTTCCTGAGGGGACCCAGAATCTCGGCGCAGACGCCTTCGAAGGCCGTGTGCGGCCCGGGCCCTCCCTCGCTGCCCCTCTGCAGTGGACTCGCTGGAATCCACCTGCTCCGTTCTGAGGGACGTAAGCTGGGCTCCTGTGACCCAGCGAGGGCGGCTGGCTAACGTCAGGAGTGAAGATGGCTATGGCATCTGTCGTCCTGCCTGGAGCCACTGCCGGTTTCCAGGCAGCACCAGGCTGGGGCCTGGGGCCCTCTGTCCCATCTCCATTCTGCTTCAGGCGTGAGACCCTCACAGGCGCAACTGGAGGGGAGTGAAGGCTGGGGCCTCCCGTGTCCGCCAAAGGCCCCAGGCGCTCCAAGTCCCCCGCAGCCCCCAGACTCCCACCCCTACAGGTCCCCTGCGAAGACCAAGGGTGCCGGGAGGAGCCTCCCCCCTCCCTGGCCAGGCGGGGGCCTGCAGTGCCAGGGCGGCCATTAGAGTTGGAGCTTTTCCAAGCGTGAACAGGAACTGAGAACTGTGGGAATGTGCCTTGTGCAGGCTGGGGCGGGCCGGGTTGGTGGGAGGGGGCCGCTCCCCAGGAGCTCCGACAGATCCGGGGTCCTGGGGTGAAGAGGGGAAGGGGACCCCCAGGCAGGTGCCTATGGCTGGCGCGGGGGGAGGTGGCTGGGGTGGTGGGGCCGGCAGGGCGTCCAGGGCTGGCTGGGCAGTGGGAGGCTGGGGAGCCAGGCGCGCAGGGAAAGAGGAAGCCCTGGGGAGTGGGGGAGGGGGCTGCTGGGGATGGAGTGGGAGTGGGGGCTGGGGGCCTGGAGCCACTTTGGCCACAGCCCACTTCACTTCTCCCGGTTTCGGTTTGTGCGTAGCCGCCAGCTCCGCGCAGGCCAGATGGGCCCTGTCCCTTTGCGGCCTGTGCCCAAGGAGGCCCAGGCCCAAGGAGCTACCAGACACTCAAACCTTGGATTTGAGGACGGCCGGGGGGCACAGCCTGGACAGGCTCTGGTGGGCCCAGCTCTGGGCAGCCCCAACCTGTGGTCACTGAGGGAATGCAGCTGGCCGGAGGAGCGACGGAACTTGATGACTTGGCCACACGGGGCTTATTTATAACTGGGCCTCCCTCCGAGGCCAAAAGCAGCTGTGGAGCTGCCAACTCAGCACCCAGGCTGGCCCAAGGCACCCAGGCCGGGCACGGGATGGCGAGGGCCAGGCTCGTGGCCCCACAGCCTGGCATCTCCTTGGCTGTGGCTGTGGCTGGTCCCTGTGCTCCGCTGGGCACACACCAGGGTTTAGGGGGCACTACCTATGGGGCAAGCACCTCAGAACCTTCTGGACTCTGGGGGAGGGGAGGGTGGCGTGTGTGGCTGAACTTGGCCAGTGCCCAGGACTCTTTGACCTTGGCCATCCTGCACAGTCAGATGCTGTCCACAGCGCAACAAGAAGCAGAGTCATCTCTCCTCGCCTTCTTGCAATAGCAGCTTAACAACAAAGCAGCCTCGGGAAGAGGGCAGCTCTAGATGTGGCGAAGGCCAAGGCCTCGCTCTGCTCCATCCCGCAAACGGCCACTCAAAGACACGCGAGGGAGGTGACGACCCCCTTCCCGAGCTTTGCAGGACAAAGAGGTCCCCACAGCTTTCTCCTGGGGTTGGGGTCCTTCCAGATCAACTGGCACCCACAGCTCTCGCCCTGTCCCGCTGGGTCCTCGGCCACCCAGCTCCCAGCCCTGGTCCAGGCGCGCCCCACGGGCATTCCCTGGCCTGCCTCCCGCCAGCCTCTGTGAGTTCCCTCTCAGTCAAGATCAAGGTTGATGCCAGCTCCCACCTTGGTGGGCCCCAGGCTCAGCATTGTCCCCACCCACAGCTTGGGTTCCTGGTATGGAAAGCTCAACAGATGTGCCAACTGGGGCAGAAATGCGTGAAGGAGTGAGGGAATTCAGAGCGCGGCCTGAGTGTGTGAGACGGGGCCAGGGGCGTTCAGCGAGGAGAGGAGAGGGCCGAGCCCAGAGCCTCCCGTGTCCAGACTCCCAGCCCACAGCTTTCACCCCCCGACCTCTGACCTCCCACACCACCTGCTCGGCCAGAGCAACGGCCCTGCCCGGCCTCTTCCGCTGGGCGGAAGCTACTGGGGCCCTGGGGCAGGATGGGGGCCTGGTGTGGGGGGAACACAGGCTACCCACTGCCAGGGGCTGGAGCCTGGGGGTGGTGGGCCCACTTAGGCTCTTCTGGGCAGGGTCGGGGCGCCCAGCCTGGAGCCAGCCGGGCTGCAGCTGCCCCGTTTCCACATCGGCAGCAGCAAGGCCGGCGCCTGTGAAAACAGGAAGCGCCCGGTCACCACAGGAAGCATGTGTGTGCCGCCTCCCCACCCCCGGCCCATTGCAAAACGCCAACAGCCCCATTACCACAGGCAGGCCCAGGGGCTGCGAGAAATGCGCGGGCCCGCACAGCCTGCGTGGGAGCCGGGCGCCCACTCTGCCCTCTTTCTCAGGCCCCGGCCAGGCCTGGGGGTTACCTCTGCATCTCCCAGGCCTCGGCCTCGGGCCGTCCTGCCTCTGGCCTCTCGGCCCAATCCCCAGAGCCAGGCCTAGGCCAGGCCTACTTTGGCTCCCCTTAAATCAGGATACAGGGTCAGGGGTCACGGAGAAGCCATCGCCCCGGCCTGCAGCGTCCCACCTGCAGGAACCTGACAGGGCCCCGTCCCCAAGCCTTGCTGGAGCCGTTGGCCCAGAGCCCGCCACCCTGCCCCCGCCCCCCAGGACCCCAGGGAGCCTGCTGATGGCAGACCCACACCTGCCACACCCTCTGCCCAGCCTCAGCCCTTCCCAGCCGACACTCTGCCCGCCCTAGGGTAGGGGGTGGGGTGGGGGGGTCTGGTCCCCGGCTTGCCTCTGGGAGGCCTGGGCCCCTCCTGGTCCCCCCGCCGCCTGCCCCAGCTCACCTCTCGTCTCTGGCCCCAGGCTCTGGGCCTTGGAGGGAGGCAGGAGTCCTGCCAGGCCGAGGCCTGGTGCCCGTGGAGGCCTGTGCTCCTCCAGCCCCGGGGACAGCAAGGAAAAGAGAAGAGAGCAGAGCATTTCATGGCTATAATAAATCAAAGGGGGAAGTCGGAGCAGGAGAAATAAGAAACTTCCCTACCCCGGGCATGGGGACCTGCCCGGCAGCAGCCCCCGGGGTGCCCCGCGGCCTCCCCTCCTTCCTCCTGCCTCCTGGCTGGCGCCCAGAGCTCTCCTGAGGGCCAGGCTCCCGCACCTGCCCGGGGGCTCCCTGACTATTCAACACGCCTCCTCACTGTGCACCTGTGGCAGCAGCGGGGGGCGGGGGGCGCAGGGGGTTCTCACATCTGTGGGCCTCAGTTTCCTCCTCCTCAAAGCCCATTATGGGTCGAGTGCCCGGCTGGGGAGGGCAACGGCCAGGCTGAGATGGGCGGAGCCCCCTCTGGACCCAGGACCCTCCGGAGACAAAGGGAAGGGTGAGAACTATTAGTGGGACGGGTGGGGCTGGACCACAGCAGCATCTGGGAGAGGTCAGCGCGCAAGGCAGAGGAAGGCAAGGCAAGGGGCCTGCCCTGGACTGTGACCACCCACGGGGCCGGTGTGGGGCCCATGGAACCCCAGGGTGCAGCTCCAGCCCGCCCAGAGTGCCCGTTCGAGCAGGAGATGGAGCAGCAAATGACCCACACGGTAATGGATGCAAACTTGAGCGGATTTTTAAGGTCAAATAAGGAAATTCAGAAACTGGGGCTAGTTTGGGGGACTAGCAAGGCCTCCTCTTGCTCCCCAGCTCTTGTGAGAGGCTCCCAGTGCCTCTCCTGGAAGCCCTCCTAAGACGGGGAGCTCACTCCCTTACTCCAGAAGTCCCTGCTCCCACATGGAGTAAATCCTGCTCAGCGCTGCCTCCCGACAGCTGTGAGCCTAGAGCCCCGAGCTCTTGGGAGAGAGTGGCAGGGCCGGGGCTCCCTCGGGGCTCCCTCAGGGCCTGTTTCCCCACGTGTAGGGCAAGGCCCACATTGGTCCATCTGCTTGCTACCTTGTCAGGAAAACAGGGAAATAAAATGCCAGCCACTGCGGACGTTCAGGTGACAAAGCCAGGCAGACCCAGGGCGTGGCCGAATCTGTGGCCCTAGGAGAGTGACCTCACCCCTCTGAGCCTCAGCCTCCCCGTCTAGAAAATGGGAAGATGGATGCCTGCTTCAAAAGTCTGCATGGGGGGCGCTGTGGTGCAGCGGATTAAAGCTCCAGCCTGCAGTGCCAGCTTCCCGTATGGACACCGGTTAGAGTCCCGGCTGCTCCACTTCTGATCCAGCTCTCTGCTGTGGCCAGGGACAGCAGTGGAAGATGGCCCAAGTCCATGGGCCCCGGCACCCACGTGGGAGACCCGGAAGAAGCTCCTGGCTCCTGGCTTCAGATCGGCATGGTTCCAGCAGTTGCAGCCAACTGGGGAGTGAACCAGCGGATGGAAGACCTCTCTCTCTCTCTCTCTCTCTCTCTCTCTCTCTAACTCTTTTAAATAAATAAAATAAATCTAAAAAAAAAAAAAAGAAACTCCCAGAAGCCCCCACTTCCTCCCTCCTCTCTCCCACAGGGCCCCTGGCATCGCTCAGACCCTTCCTGAACTGCCTGTCTGGGACAGAGACCTTGGAGCGCTGGTAGGGCTTCCCACTCTGCTCTCACACCTTGCAGCACGACTGTTTCTTGTAAACCTTGCGGCTGTAGGGATCCTTATCCCCATTTCACAGAGCAGGAAACTGAGGCACGGAGGATGACTGGTGCAGAAGATTAAATGGGGCAGCTCCAGGATGAGAACTCAGTACTGTAGTCCACCAGCCCAGTGGAAATCCTACACAAACCACGAGGCAGATCAGCTCAAAAAAAAAAAAAAAAAAAAAAAAAAAAAAAAAAAAAGCTCTTTTACAAAAAATATATTTATTTATTTATTAGAAAGGCAGAGTTATAGAAAGAGATCTTCTCATCTGCAGGCTCACTCCCCAGCTGGGGCTGGGCCAGGCTGAAGCCAGGAGCCCAGAACTCCATCCGAGTCTCCCATGTGGGTGGCAGAGGCCTAGGGATTTGGACCGTCCTCCACTGCCCTCCCAGGCACATTAGCAGGGAGCTGGTTAGGAAGTGAAGCAGCCAGGACTTGAACTGGCGCCCATACGGGTACCGCAGGCTGTGCCACGACTCCGGTCCAAGGTCCGCTTTGTGGGGAAAAGGACTCACAGCCTGTGTGAGTGTGTCTGCAGTCCCTCTGCACTGTCCCTCTGCCCAGAATTCTCCTGCTATTCCCGATCCAGGTTGCAGGATGTCAGAGTTGGAAAAATTCCAACCTCAGGTGCCCGTGAGAGCAGAGATTCTAAAATCCAGAGAGGCGAGCAGCCTCCTGGATAAAAGCCCCTCGTGGGGCAGGCGTTTAGCCCAGTGGTTAAGATGCCCACAGCCCACACCCGAGGACCTGGGGTCAATACCCGGCTCCAGCACCTGATACCAGCTTCCTGCTGATGCGCACCTGGGAAGCAGTGGACAACCTGCCATCCACGTTGGAGACAGGATTGAGTGCCGGGCCCAGACCCGGCTGTTGCGGGTATTTGGGAGGTGAAGCAGCAGACTGAAGATCTCTCTCTCTCTCGCTCTCGCTCTCGCTCTGCTGGCTATGCCTTTCAAATTAATAAATACATCTTAAAAGCAGCAGCCACAGCTCCCCTGGGACCTTTGTCCTGGGCAGGAACACTCTCACAGGGAGACTTAACTCTCTGGGGTCGCAGGGCTAAGAGGCGACATTCCCTGAGCCTGGCACCAGACATTCTGGGTTCTAATCCCAGCACTGCCAGGACCACCCTCTGGGTGAATGCCTTTACCCCGAAATGGCCTCTCGGCGCCCCGGCATTTCACAGAGGGCTCAGCTTTCTCCACGCTTGAGCTCACTCCGGTCTCATCACAGCTCGGTGGGCAGGTGCTATTATTACTGCCACAGAACAGGAGATTCCCAAGGTCACAGAGCCTGCAGGGACTTGAACCCCGATGCCGCCTGACTCCAGGTTAGAAGCACGTGCCCCGCACAGGACGGTCTTTCCTACTCTCCTTGGAACTGTTCCCTCCCAGGTCCCAGCCTCATGGTCAGAGACCCTGCCTGCCCGCGATGTCCCGGGCTTGGAGTGGGGGTGGGAGTCTCCGGGCCGATCTTGGTCCCGCCAGCGAGACGCAGAGTGCGGGGGTGGGATGGGGGGCGGCCGGGGGCGGGGCGGGGGGCCGCTGGCGGCGTCCCGCACAGTCTCACCGCAGGCCGCCCTCGGCCCTTATCTGCTCAGGCAGCTTCCGCCCCCACCCAGGGGCCCCGCCGCAGGCCCGGCCCCCCGCCCCCGCCCCGCGGCCCCTCCCCCGCGGCTGCCCGCCCGCCCCCAGGGAGCGCCCGGCGCTGCTGCCCGGCGGAGCGGAGAGGCCGCCGGCCCCCAGGTGGGCTGCGGAAGTGATCGCGAATCCTGCTCCGGTGACCCCCGCGACCAGCAGGGGCGCACGCCCGAGCGCGCGGGAGAGGGTCTCCGGGCCCGGGGCCTGAGCCGGGTCCGAGGATTGCAGGACAGCCCCCCCCCCCACACACACACCCACACACGCGCGCTGCCTCCCCGCACCCGGCTGGGCGAGGCGGAGACGCCCTGGAGGGGAGAAGCGAGCGGCCGTGCAGGGCGTCGGAAGGCACCGCGGTCCCGCAGGGACAGGGACGGGCCCCGGGCCGGCGAGGAACCGCAGAGGAAACGCACTGTGTCCAGCAAACGGCTGAGGGGCGCTCGGCCTCTGGGTTGCTGAGGGAAATGCAAATGACGGCCGAAGGCGCTGCGGCTGCGCCGGGGAGGGGCGCGCGGAGCGGGGGCGCGCGCGGGGGTCGCGGGGCGTCGCTGTCCGGCCGCAACCCCAGTGACCGCTGCGGGGGCTCGCACACCATCGGGCGGCGCTCGGCTCGCGGGCGTGCAGCCAGAGACGTGCACTGGAAGGTTCTGCGCTGCACCGTGTGTAAGAGCAGAAATCCGAGCCAGAAACGAGCGCACTCCCGCGCAGCGGCGCCAGCGGGGCCGGGGCAGTGTTAGTGGTGGAGTCTGCAGAAAGCCAGTCCCACAAGATAAACCCTTAGCCTTCTGTGAAGTTCAAAACCAAGGCAAACCCTCTGTCTTTACAAATAGCAATGTTGGTTCTACCTTGGGAGGGAGTACATACTGAGAAATTATTTTTTAAAGATTTATTTGTTTATTTGAAAGGCAGAGTTACAGAGAGAGAGAGAGAGAGAGAGAGAGATCTTTCATTGGCTGGTTCACTGCTCAAACGGCCACAACCTGGGCTGAGCCAGGCCAAGACAGGAGCCAGGAGCTTCCTTGGGGTCTCCCATGTGGGTGCAGGGGTCCAGGGACTTCGGTCATCTGCTGTTGCTCTCCCCAAGTGCATTAGCAGGGAGCTGGATCAGAGGTGGAGCAGCCGGGACTCCAACCAGTGTCCATATGCGATGTTGGCATCCCAGGTGGCGGCTTTATCCGCTACACCACAATGCTGGTTGCAAGGAATTATTCCAACCCAGAAAGTGCAGTGGATTGATAAGCTACCAAAGGAATTCATAGTAATAACATACCTTTCTGTATCAGGAAGGTGTTCAAAATGTAATGGGAAATATCCTATTGAAAGCAGTCACCAAAATGTGAAATTCTTGCGGCAGGCACCTGCTGCAGTGCCTTGTGCTGCCTGAATCCCGTATCAGGTGCCCGGGTTCGAGTCCTGGCTTGACTTCTGCTTCCAGCTTCCTGCGGATGCTCACCCTGGGAGGCAGCGGGTGACGACTCAGATAGTGGAGCCCCTGCCACCTATGTGGGAGACCCAGGTCGAGTTCCTGGCTCCTGGGTTCAGACTGGCTGAGCCCAGGCTGTTGTTGGCATTTGGGGAGTGAAAAGATGAGAACTCTTTAGTGCTCTCTTTCTCTCCTTTATCTGTCTCTCTGCCTTTCTAATAAATGAAAAAAAAAATGGTATTAAAAAAAAAATAAGCAAGCCGGCACCGCGGCTCACTAGGCTAATCCTCCGCCTTGCGGCGCCGGCACACCAGGTTCTAGTCCCGATCGGGGCACCGGATTCTGTCCCAGTTGCCCCTCTTCCAGGCCAGCTCTCTGCTGTGGCCAGGGAGCGCAGTGGAGGATGGCCCAAGTGCTTGGGCCCTGCTTGGGCCCAGGGGAGCCCAGGATAAGTACCTGGCTCCTGCCATCGGATCAGAGCGGTGCGCCGGCCGCGGCGGCCATTGGAGGGTGAACCAACGGCAAAGGAAGACCTTTCTCTCTGTCTCTCTCTCACTATCCACTCTGCCTGTCAAAAAAAAAAAATAATAATAATAATAAGCATAGGACTGATCACCACAAAATTCAGGTTCCCCCAAGGAGGCAGGGAGAGGGGATAGGGAGGGCTAAGCAGCAAATATGTAAATGAGCACATCAATTAAATAGAGGACCTACACGGCTGGGGTGGCAGGGCAAGCCGAGAAGGACTGTCCCCCAATTTGCACGAGGAGAGGGGGACGTGAAATGGGATGGACTTTCGCTAAGCTATGGGCACAAGCTTGTGCAAGAGCCCACACGCAGCAAGGGACAGAGCTGGGGCCCCAAAGACACTGAGAGCTGTCGGGCTGGACAAATCAGGAGGGCCTCCAGGAGGAGGAGGCCTCGTCCACAGGCTGGAGTGTGAAAGGGGAAGGCCATCCTGGGCCTGCTGGCAGTGGGGGTCGCAGTATCTGCAAAGGCCCTGAGGCCCGGCAGACATGGTGGGGCTGGGCTGTGAGTGGCAGAGGAAGAAGAGAGAGGCCCCATGCAGGGGCCGGGCACCCACGGGCCTGGGCTCAGGGCTGAAGAGAGAAAGCACCTCCGGGGCACACAGGGTGGCCACGGCTGCTCTGGCTCAGGGATCCCCGGGGGCAGGACCCCTTGGGCGAGGCAGAGCGTGGGACCCTGGAGGGAGCCGTGGATCTTGTCGCCGTGACTGTGGCAAGTGCTCACCGCTTGCAGCCCCAGATGGCTCTCTGCCCTTACGGACACTTATAGCTCACTGCCTGCCGACGGCCCCCACACAAAGCCCAGGGACAAGCAGAGGGCCTGCTCTCAGGAGGCCACGCCCTGACTGCTTGCAGCCCCAGCCCCAGCCGCTCTGGCCCTGGGCTCTCAGAGCCATCGCCTGGTGAGCAGGCACAAACGCCAGTCCCTGCTTGAGGGCTGAGGCCTCGCTGTACCCAGGAAGCCCCCCGGTAAGGACACGGCGGGGATGGTGGTGGTGGTGGTGGTGGTGGTGACGAAGCCGGTTAAGCCGCTTCTTGCGAGGCCCACAATCCCATATCAGCTGCTTGGGAATCAAG
Organism: Oryctolagus cuniculus; assembly: GCF_964237555.1. NCBI lineage: Eukaryota > Metazoa > Chordata > Mammalia > Lagomorpha > Leporidae > Oryctolagus > Oryctolagus cuniculus. The sequence goes on along the minus strand of NC_091432.1, from coordinate 18,588,397 downwards.
TCCCGGCTCCTCTGCTTCCGATCCAGCTTTCTGCTGATGCACCTGGGAGGCAGCAAATGCCGGCCCACGTGCTGGAGTCCTGTCACTCAGGGGGGAGAGTGCATGGGGTTCCTGGCTCCTGGCTGTTGTGGGCATTTGGGGAGTGAGCCAGTACTTGGAAGATCTCTCTCCCTCTCTCTCCATCACTCACCCTTTTGGAAAAGAAAGAATTAAAAAAAAAAAAAAAAAAAAAAAAGACACCGGAGATGGGAACTGGCATTAATGTCAGATCCCGGCACCCCAGGGAAGTCCCCAATCCCACACTCCTCTGGCCTGAACCAGGCAAGGTCCAGGCCCACCCTGTCCGGCTGAGGTTTGTCTGTCCAGCCCCCAGACCCGGGAAATCTGAGGCCTCTATCCCAGTTAATAAATGTGTCAGAAAACACTCACCTGTGCTTGGTACGGAGAGAATAGAGCGTGGTCCCACCTTATGTCTTTGTCCTTTTTATCACTTACTTTATTTGAAAGGTAGAGCGACAGAGAAAGGGGGAGACAGAGAGAGAAAGAGACCCTCCATGCGCTGGTTCCCTCCCCTCATGGCCACAATGAGCCAGGAACTCCATCCGGGTCTCCGTGTGGGTGACAGGGGCCTGAGGACTTGGGCCATCTGCTGCTGCCTTCCCAGGCCTGTTAGCAGGGAGCTGGCTCAGAAGCTGAGAGGTCAGAACCAGCGCTGACATGGGTCAGTGTCAGAAGGGGTGGCTTAATCTGTTAAACCACAATGCCTGCCCCCCCTCCTTATGTCTCTATCTGTCCTTTTCATTGCTTTAACATTTTTATTCCCATATAAACACATGTGAATAATGTGTATGCATTCATTTAATCCTCACAAGAATCCAATATAGTAATCTGCTTTACAGAAGAAATTCGGGTACAGGAGGTCAGTACTTTGTCCCAGAAAGTCTGATATATCTTTTCCTTCCTTCCTTTTATTTTTTAAGGATTTATGTATTTGAAAAGCAGAATTACACAGAAAGAGGGAGAGAGACAGAGATCCTCTCTCTGCTGGTTCATCCCCCAAATGGCTGCAACAGCCAGGGCTGGGCCAGGCCGACCCCAGGAGCCAGGAACTCCATCCGGGTCTCCCACAGGTGGCAGGGACCCAAGTACTTGAGCCAGCACCTGCTGCCTCCCAGGCTGCACATTGCAAGAAGCTGGGACACAAACAAGACCAACGTCACGAGCTGCGACTCGTTGGCGGCACCCAACGCCCAGTCCCCATACACATTTGTAATGTGTTCCTTTCCTGCTACGGCTCTTCCTCCCCCTCCTTGCTGTTGTCCACGCCACAGTATCTATACCACCCTGATGTCTGCGCGTCCATATTTTTATTTACCCATAATATACACAGACTTCTACATACCAGTGCCTAATAGTCACAGACTCATATACACGGTTTCTTTTCATTATTTTAAAGTAGCAGATCATATTAAACTAACATTCCCGCATCTCAATTTTCTTACCCGTGGACCTGCAAGTCCCTGGCAGATCCAGTGCAGTGTGTGCTTTTTAACTGACACAGAATAATTGCACCTGTTTATGGGGCAGGGTGTGCTCAAATCAGCACATCCATCTCCCTCAACATTTCCCATTTCTTTTTGTAAAGAAAAGATGGGCTTGAAAGACAGAGTTACACAGAGAGAGGGATCTTCCATCTGCTGGTTCACTCTCCAGATGGCCACAACAGCGAGGCCGAAGCCAGGAGCCAGGAGCCAGGAGCTCCATCTGGGTCTCCCAAGTGCAAGGGCCCAAGCACTCGGGCCATCCTCCGCTGCTTTCCCAGGCGCATCAGCAGGGAGCCGGATCAGAAGTGGAGCAGCCAGGACTGGACCCGGTGCTCCTATGGGATCCCAGCATTGCGGGCAGCCGCTTCCCGCGCTGTGACACAACACTGACCCCGACAGTCACCATTTCTTTGCCCAGGGAGCCTAACACGCCTCCCTTCTAGTTCTTTATAAAACGTGAAACAAGTTACGGTAAACTCCGGCCGCCCCACGGTGCTGGGGCGCCGCGGCACTTAGCCCCGGTGCGCAGCCTCCCAACCTTGGGCCCACACTGTGGACTCTGCACCACAGCTAATTCAGTGTTTCAAAGAACCACACAGGACTCCGACCTCTGATGAGTCCGATGGTGGAAGTTCCAGGCCAGGTGCGAGTGGGCAGCGAGGGGCTTTCTGGCTGAGTGTTGTCCACCCCCTTGCTGGGTGGCCCAAAGCCCTCAACCCCCAGAGGCAGAAATGCTGACTCTGTAATTGTGAAATCATTTGCATATTGTGAAGCACTTTGCATATGATGAGGGTGATTTGCATACGCAGAGAGGGACATCTGAATTCCCGGGGGCAGCATCTCTGTGTGTCTTCCTCCCTTTGCAGACAAACTAACCGGAGACTTCCGTTTTAGAATTCTGCAGGGGACCAGAAAGGTGTCCCGGCAGCCCCGTGGTTCTGGTGGGGGTGAGGCAGGCAGAAAGCCTTCCAAGGAGAAGCAGGTCCTTCTCCCCACGGGGAGCTGGGGTCCCGGCAGGAGCAGCCATTGGAGCAGCAGGTGGGGCCAGAACCAGACTGTGCCCAGGAGGGGGAAAAGTGACATGGGAGGCTTCGGGACCCCTGCTCCGGTGTAACCTCAAGGATCCAAATGCTCCCTCCCTCTCCTGTCCTGGGTGACTCCCAGAGAAAGGATGCAAAGTGAACTGCTGGGCCAGACGCCCACAGCGGTGGAGGCCCTGGAGGTGGAGGTGGCTCTGGGCTGTGACCCAGGGCTAGCAATATGCACCTCAATAGGACAAACGAGGACCCAGTGAGATGGTGCGCGCAGAGCGAACGGCACACAGTAGGTGCTCAGTACGCTGTGGTTACAATGCCGTTTGCAGCCCTACTCTGAGATGAGAGAAGAGGTCAGGCCTGGCTTTCTCTCCGTGAGCAGAGCGCGGAGCTCCCCAGGCTCTGGCGTTCCCAACAGGAGGTCCAGCCAGCGTGCAGTGGACCCCAAAGGGTTACAAGTCTTGGAGACAGTGGCCTGAGGTTCCCAGCGAAAAACCAAAGCATAAAAATAATTCGATGAGTAAGAATAAAATTCCCTCTTCTGAGGTTCCCGGGGCCAGGCCCCTCCCTGCGGCAGGCACTTCCCCTTTCCCTGGTTCTTGGAGGAGCCAGGCCCGGTTGACTCAGAGCAGGAGCGCCGCAGCCATCCGGCCATCCCAGCCCCCGGACGGCTTCGGTCGGCGCGGTCTGGCGGCCGGGCGCGCCCCCGTGCGGCCGCGGGCGGGACTGCAGCCCAGAGAGGAAGCGGTCGGCAGAGCCCCCAAGTCCAGCCGCCCGGCCCGATCGCCGCCCCCGCCGGCCGGCCGGCCCGGCAGAACGCGATTTCCGCCAGGGGCGGGGAACCTCACTTCCGTCCGCTTTCCCCTAGCCGCCCGGTGGCCCGGCCCGAGCGGAAGTGCGCTGGCCGTTCGGGTCCCCCAGGGCTGCGAGGCGGAAGCGCGCTCCGCCGCCGCCCCCCGAGGCCCCACGGCGCGCAGCGCGTCAGGTTCCGGACAGGCCCGGTGTGACGTGGCCGCGCGCGGGGGGCGGCTCCGGGCCGGGGGCCGGGCGGCCGGGGCCGGGCGGGGCCGAGCCGGGGCGGGGCGCGGCGCCGCAGCTGGATGGCCGGGGCCGCCTGGAGCGCCGCCGCCGCCGCCGCCGCCGCACGGTGAGTGACCGCGGACCCGAGCCGCGCGGCTCGCCCGGTCGGGCCGGACCCCTCTCCCGGAGCCCGCGACTTAACTTGCCTGCCTCGGACTCCTCTCCCTTGCCGCCCACACTTGCTCCCGGTCTCCGCCTTCGCTCCCTGCGCCCGCTCTCCCGTGCTGACCCCCTGCATCTGACTCTCTTCTTCTGCTCCTCTCCCAAACTTGGGGTCCCTTCCCCTCTGGGTGACCCGGCCCGGACTCGGCCTGGCCCGGGGCTGCCTCTGGTCCCCGGTGGAGCCCAGCCGGTGCCATCCTCGGGGGCTTGGGACAGCGAAGGCCCGGAGCCCCCCACCCCAGCCCTCCCCGGACATAGGCATCTTTTCCACCGCCCAGGGGCAGCCGCCTTCCCGCGCCCCTCCCTAGCCCAGCCGGTGAGGAAACTGAGGCAGAGCCGAACCAGGTCAAGGTCATAAGTCAGGGCGGACTCACACGCCGAGTTTCCAGCCTGAACTCCTCACTTGGTTGAGTCAGGCACGGCCCCATCCTGTGACTGATTCCCCGTGATCCGCCAGCGGATACGTCCCTGCGGGCTGCCCCCTCTCTGTGCCTGGGCCGTGCTGGCCCGGCCACCTGCCCTCTCGCCCACCCCACCCTGACCACCGTGGCAGGAAGGCCGCGCTCGCCCCCAGTTCTCTGAGTCTGTAAAACTTGGGCATCTCGCGGAGGAGCAGCCTGCTCGCCAGCCCCACCTCCTGTCAGCCCTGCCGGGCCGTGGGCTCATCACGATCAGGTCTGGTGGTCCTGGCTCAGCTGCTCAGCCTCCCCCACCTGTGCCTCCCCATCTGGCTGGACAGTGGCAGCCTCCATCCCTGGGCTGTCCTCACCCTGGGCCCATGCTGGCGGCGCAGCCTCCCCTGGCAACCAGAGACACCCAGCTGGGCCGGGCTGGCCGGTGGCTGGATGGAGCCCAGCCAGAGCCTCACCCTGTCATCAGAGAAAGCGTAGCCTCTGGCAGACACGCTGCTACACCGCTGCCTGCTGCTGGCTCAGAGGGAAAAAATGTTTGCTCCTGAGGAGCCGGCGTGTGGCGTGCGGTGGAGCAGAGCCCCCTTGCTCTGCACGCCCACCATCGGGTCCCGGGTGGATTCCATGGCCTCTGGGAGGGGCGGGGAGGCGCCGCGTGGCCTGAGCAGGTGCACAGCCCAGGCTGGCAGCTCACGTAAGCGGCCTTTGTGTCTTTCAGCTCGTGGCATGCCTGGATGTCCCTTCTCTGGCTGTGGCATGGCGGGCCGAAGGCTCCTCTTCCTCACTGCCCTTGTCCTGGATCTCCTGGGAGGGGCTGGGGGTGCCCAGCCGGCCCTCCGGAGCCGGGGGGCTGCTGCGGCCTGTCGCCTGGACAACAAGGAGAGCGAGTCCTGGGGGGCCCTGCTGGGCGCAGAGAGACTGGACACCTGGATCTGCTCGCTCCTGGGCTCCCTCATGGTGGGGCTCAGCGGGGTCTTCCCGTTGCTTGTCATCCCCCTGGAGATGGGGAGCATGCTGCGCTCAGAAGGTGGGTGACCCTGCCCCAGGGCCGCTGCTCTCCTTAGGACAGCCTGGGGCTGACGCACCACGTGTCCGAGACGGGGGCTGTGTCCTCACCTTGGTTGCTTGGCACCGTGTGGCCAGTTCATCCGGGCATCCCTTACTCTTGCTATCAGCAGACAGTCACCAACTGCGGTGCAACTGCGGTGGCTGGAGGTACACATGCCAGGCTCCCTGGGTTCAAATCCCGGCTCTGCCTCTGCCACTTAGCAGCCAGGTAGCATCAGACAAGTCACTGCACTCTGTTCAGTCTCCTTGCCTTTAAAAATGGGGATAATCGTGGCATGCACCTCGCAGCTACCCTTGGGAAGATGACTGAGCTAATGATCCGTGTAAAGCAACATAAAGCAGGCCGCCCGGTGCAGGGAGAGCGTGGGGGTGGGGTGGTTTGCAGGCCTCCTGCTGGGCTGGGGAAGCCGCGGTTAGCAAAGCACCGCTGCTCATGACACCCTTCCCTGGCCACGCACAGGGCCTGGGGGGGGGGGGTGCGCTCTTGGCCACCCTGGGCACCATGTGCCTGGGCTGCCTGTTCACAAGGACCATGCCATTGAAAATGAAAGGTTGTGCGGGTGCCGCTAAAATTCCTCTACTGGAGAAAGAGAGAAAATGAGAATCATAGCTAAGAGCCGGGGCCCCAGGAATGCATCAGAGGGGGTAGTCCCAAAGGCTTGTGCCGCTTGCCAGACTCAGGGTCGCTCCTTTCATAGATGGTCCTGGACACCCCGGGCCAGGTGCTGGGCGGAGGGCTGGTGCCCCTGCTGGGCACAAAGCCCTCATGGGGACCCAGCGACCAGTGTGCATCGGCTTACTCCCTCCCCCCCGGGCAGCCTGCAGCGCCCAGTGTGGGGTGCACTTGGATTATAGGTGGGAAGCCCAGGCTCAGAGAGGGTCTTTGGGCAGCCCCCCCAGCTGCCGCTGTCCCCTTAAGCTTCAGTTGGTCCATCAAACTGAGGGGTTGGACAGGGCTCCCCTAATGCACTTATAGCCCTGGACACCCCAAGTCTGCACAGGTCCCCAAATATCTGCCACTTCTCTGCAAGTGAGTGGCTGAGAGAACTTCCCTTTTAACGAGTACTTGCTGTTCGTGTGGCCACTTCATTCCTGCAAGCTGCCTTTGATAGACGGGCAAACTGCGTGTCAGGAGTCCGCAGCGTGGGGGGAGGGGCTCTGCGCTGTGCCGCACTTGGTGGCTCCACACGGCTCCTCGGGCTGCGTCCTGCTGGGCCTGGGGGACGGGGAACTGGGAAGGGCAGCTGCCCACGTCCAGCCTTTTGGAGGCTCACGGTCTGGCTGTGAACCAGAAAGAGCCGGTGAGCTGGATGGGCACAGGTGAGGCCGGGGGCTCCAGAGGGTGCGCCCCCAGCCCTGCATCTCTGCCTCGTAGCCGGGGCTCGGCGCCTGAAGCAGCTGCTCAGCTTTGCCTTGGGGGGCCTCTTGGGCAATGTATTTCTGCACCTGCTACCTGAGGCTTGGGCCTACACGTGCAGCGCCAGCACTGGTGAGTGAGGCCGGGAGCAGGCACGCAGGCCCAGGGCTGGCCTAGGCCCTGGGGCCATCTGGCAGGATGACCGGGAGCCTGGGAGGGAGGGAGGGGGTCACCATTCTGGTCCCAGCACCCCAGCCCCGTGGGAGTCCTGGGGCCCCGATGCCCAGCCAGCCAGTCCTGGCTGCCCTCCCCTGCCCCTGTCACAGCCCTGGACTTAGCCCCATAGCAAACGGTCCCTCCCACGGCCCTGGCCTGGCCTGGCCCTGTCAGTGCTGCCCCTGCAGGTGGCGAGGGGCAGAGCCTGCAGCAGCAACAGCAGCTGGGGCTCTGGGTCATCGCTGGCTTCCTGACCTTCCTGGCCTTGGAGAAGATGTTCCTGGACAGCAAGGAGAAGGAGGGGACCAGCCAGGTGAGCCCCCAACCCCGGGGCAGGGCCTGGAGGGTTCTGAGGTGAGCCCGAAGACAGGGTCTCAGGCCTTTCTCCTGGGAGCTGTGGGAGGCCGGGCCAGCTTTTCTGGGAGGCTCTGGGGACTGGTGACGCATCGCTGTCATGACAGACGGCAGTGACAGCAGCGGGGCAGTGTGGGTTACGTTTGGGGGGCACCCGGCTGACAGAGCAGCGGATGAGTGTAGCCAGAGAAGAGAGGGGCTCCCTGTCTCTCTTCATCTCTCCCCTCCCTGTGTCTACCCTGGCTCAGTGCGGGGCATCTAATGTCACCTCTCCCTCCTTCTCCCGGCCCTAGGCCCCCAGCAAAGACCCCACTACTGCTGCTGCTACTGCCGCGCTCAGCGGAGGCCACTGTCTGGCCCAGCCGGCTGCAGAGCCCGGCCTGAGAGCCGTGGTCCGGAGCGTCAAAGTGAGTGGCCCGCTCAGGGCCCTTTCCTGCCGCAGCGACGCGAGCCGGGGTGGGGGTGGGGGCTCAGCCCAGCTTTCTCCCCCCCACCCCCAGGTCAGCGGCTATCTCAACCTGCTGGCCAACACCATAGACAACTTCACCCATGGGCTGGCTGTGGCCGCCAGCTTCCTCGTGAGCAAGAAGGTGAGCGAGGGCCCGGGCAGGGGGCGGCCAGGCAGTTCCACAGTGACCCCCGAGAGGGCCCCCAGCCCACCTGCTCCCCTCCGCTCTCTGCTCCGCCCCAGGGTCTCCCCGCACCTTTTGTTTCCAGCACTTCTTGCTGCCCAGCTGCGGGGCTTGGCCCCTGCCTGCTTCCCGATGCTTCTCCCTCGGTCCCCTCCCTCTGGCCCCGGCGCCCTGGTCCTAGCCATCTGCCTGTTCTTGACCAGCCGAGCTCTTTGCCACCTCACACTGTCCCTGCTGTCTGGAATGTGCTTCCTCGCACTCTGGACAGACGACAACTCAGGCTTCGGGCTTGGCTTAACTCCCCCAAGGAGGCCTTGCTGACCCCCCCCCAATGAGGTCCCAGTCCTCCCCCGAGGCACCCAGCAGGGAGGAGCACAGTTCCCCAAGTGGTTTGCACAGGACATGTCTCCCTCCAGGCCCGGAGCTTTGCGAGTGCAGGGCCTGTGCCTGTAGTCGCTGTATTCCCCGTAGCCAGGAGCTTGGCCACAGCAGGTCTTTAGGGAACGTGTGGGCCCGCTTGTGCCCAGGCCACAGACTGAAGCCCCCCTCCCTGCAGATCGGGCTCCTGACCACCATGGCCATCCTCCTGCACGAGATTCCCCATGAGGTGCGTGCCCCGAGGGCGAGGGTGGCCGCGGAGGACCCTGGGCTGCCCAGGAGGGCCAGGGCAGGGCAGGGCAGGGGGCGGGGTAGGGGTGAGCGTCTGGCCAGCTGGGGCCCGGGGTGAGCATCCGCACCTCCTCTCAGGTGGGCGACTTCGCCATCCTGCTCCGGGCCGGCTTTGACCGATGGAGCGCGGCCAAGCTGCAGCTCTCCACGGCACTGGGGGGCCTGCTGGGCGCCTGCTTCGCCATCTGTACGCAGTCCCCTAAGGGAGTAGGTACGGGCACGGTGGGTGGTCAGCAGAGAGACGCCAGCCAAAGGGCATGGCCGCCCTGCTGCTGGCGTCAGGCCGGGGTCTGCCGTGGGCTCTCCCGCGGGAGGGGGTGGGGCACCTTCCGTCCCCTGGGCTCACAGGCGCCCCGGGCGTCCTCCCGCCACAGAGGAGACGGTGGCCTGGATCCTGCCCTTCACCTCCGGGGGCTTCCTCTACATCGCGCTGGTGAACGTGCTGCCCGACCTCCTGGAGGAAGACGACCCGTGGTGAGTGGCCCGCCAGGCCGGGGAGGAGCGTCCGGCCGCGACCCGCTGCCCGCCAGCGGCGCCTCCCTGACCGGCCCGTCTGCCCACAGGCACTCCCTGCAGCAAGTGCTCCTGCTCTGCACGGGCATCGTGGTGATGGTGCTGTTCTCACTCTTCGTGGAGTAGCCCTCCCCGCGCCCCGCCCCGCCCCGCCCAGCAATAAGAGACTTGGGTTCACTTTGACAGTGTGTGTGAGCACAGAGAGCCAGCCAGCCTCCGACCGGAGCAGCGGGAGGCGTGCGTGTGGCATCCGTGTGTGCCGGAGGGGTGTGTGTGTGTGTGAGAGAGAGACCGACACTGTGACCCCTGTGCCCTGCGCCCAGGGCAGTGCCTGCCTCCAGCCCCCCTCCCCGCCCCGGGGTCTTCTCTCGTGACCCTGTCAGCCGGTGACCGGTGAGGAACAGCATTGGGTGCAAGCAGAGGCCTCGCCCCGCCAGGACCGCAAAAGGAGTGAGAACAGCCGAGCTGCTCAGGGCGCAGGGGACCCACGGCTGTCCCGCCTCCTGCTGGGACCTCAGGCCCCTAGGCCTGGGCAGCTCCTCTCTGCTGTGTCTGTCCTGGCTCCCCCACCCCAACCTCTACAGCCAAAGAAAGGAGGGGCAGGGGCTGCTGGCGCCCCGCTGGGCCCAGTCCTGCCGCGCTGAGTGGGCTGCCCGCCCTGGCCGGCTCCTGTTCCCCAGTGAGCGCTCCCTGGCAGTGCCAGCAGCTCCTGCCACCTCCAGCCGCCAAGCAGCAGCCTGTAGGGCAGCGAGCAGCCCCAGGCCAGAGAGGCCTCCCAGTCCAGCTCAGGGACGCTCCTGCCAGCCCCGGGGCCCGGCAGACACTCTCGGAGCAGGAAGGGCACGACCCGTGGCCGCCCTGCCCTGCTCGGGCCCCTTGTCCTCGCCCGCTGGGATTAGGGGCACGGTGGGGGTGGCGAGGGCTCCGTGCTGTCAGCGCTCAGGAATGTGCTCTGGGAGAATGCTGAAGCCATAATCCCCAGCTATTTCCCTTGGCTGACGCCCAGGTACTCAGCTGGCCCATTCCACAGCCAGGCTCTGGCCCCGCGCTGGACTGTGGGTTCTTGGAGAAGTGAGAGGGTCTGAATGGTTCCACGGCAGTTCCGTGGTGGCTCCGTCTTTCTGTAAATACGTGTTCTACGGATGATACAAATAAATACTGTCTACGCGCTGGCTGCCTCTCTTCCCCGGTCTCACGGCTCGGCCAGGCCCCGGCTGCACAGCACCCCTCAGGCACCTCGCTGAGCCTGGCCTGTGTCCTGAGTGGCTGAGCGCTGACCAGCCTGGCACCGTGCCAGCACAGCCCCCAGCACCCTCCAGGACATGGGCTTTGACTTCTAGACTCACCAACCCAGCCCTACCCCACCAATGATTTAATCAAGAAAGGCCGCTCCATCCCGAAAGTCATCTCCAACTTTGACCTCAATAAGGTTACTTTTGTTCATTTAAAAAGAAAGGAAATAATAAATCTTAAAAAAAAAAAAAAAAAAAAGGTGGCGGGGAGAGAGCCAAACACGATTCCTCCATTGTAAGAGCAACATTAGGCACTGGGGGGCACTGCTTCCTCACTGTGCCATCAAGAGCGTCCCGGCCCCCTCGTTCCCGTCCACGCCAGCCAGGCCGGCTTTCAGCAGGCTTGGCGCTACGCATGGGGTCTGGCCTAGTGGGTGAGAAAGCCACGCCAGGTCTGTTCCTAGCTGGGAGCGCCTGGTTCTCAAGTGTTCCCCGCAAAGCATTTACAAGGGCTGGACTCTCTGCTCCCCATAGCCCTGACACACCTGGAAACTGTCTCCAACCCCTAATGAGCCCGGGCCTGACGGATCAAGCAGTGACCCCACAGTGTCCGCCAGCCCCCCCAACCCCCACAGGCGCACATGGACAGGAGGCCCCAGTGTTACATACGAGGAAGCCACGATCGGTGAGGGGGACACCCACAGGTTCACCTGGTCTCAAGGCCAGGAGGAGCGACTGTCCCGTGTGGGAACCAGGGAGGCAGGGGTGGGGGCAGCCCCGCCTGGGGCAGGCACAGATCAGAAGCACCGGCTTTGCTGCCGGGCCCTGGGGGCAGAGCGTGATGCCCTGGGCTGGGAGGGAGATGCCCCCACAGGGAGGCGGGGTGGTCAGGAGCCTGCTGTGGTCACGTCCACCTCGGAAGGGGAAGGGAGGGGACTTCCTGGCGAGTAGCACCAATGAGTCCTGAAGGCTGCTCCCCGGAGAGGCCACTCAGTGGGCTGTGAGCCCCCTGGGGGGCAGGCTGCTTCTGGGCCCAGGGTTGGCATCCCAGCCAGACCAACCTGAGAGCGGTGTGATCCTGGCCCAGCTGTTTAAGCCTGTGTATGAGATGGGGGGGCCTGCTGGAGGTGGCTCGGACACAGATAACACTGCATAAGACCTGCACAATTAATGGTGGGCCTTGCTAGCTCAGGGGTGAGGCGGGCATGCTGCTGTGACGGGTGCAGGCTGGGAGCGAACGCAGGACAACGTACGATGCGGCTAAGGGCCCTCGGCGGATCCTGTCCTTAGAAGTAGGGGCGCGTGGAGAAGCAGCAGGCCCAGGGGCCAGAACACAGCCAGAGGTGTCAGGGATCAAACCCCCAAAGCCTGGCTTTACAGGAGCCAAGACTGGGCCGGGGACCCAGCACGCAAAAAGGCAAGGCTGGCTTCCGTTCAGGCCATCCACCCTGCAGCTGCAGAGCCACAGCCTGAAGCTCAGAGGTGGGAGGAGAGGACTGTGGGAGGGGCCCAAGACCCCAGCAACAGCTGCAGCAACCGCAGCCTCGCCCTGACGACTGCTGCGGGCCCGGGGCCCCCGAGGTTTCCAGACTGCAGCCCTGGGCAGGGTCTCCTGCGTGAGCCCCACTCCACCCAGAGCCCAGGGAAGGCGCGGCAGACAAGTGGCAGGGACCCAAAACCACCTTTATTACAAACTGGCCAACGAGGGAGCAGGGCAGGCCGGGGCGCCGCTACGCGTAGTACTGCAGGTTGGCTTTCTTCTTGGCCTGCACCTCCAGGATGCCCTCCATGTAGTCCTCGTGGGTGAGCTCCGTGGCGCCCCTGCGCAGTGCGATCATGCCCTGCAGCCAGGACACAAGGCTGTAGGGGGCCCCTGCACCCCCGGCCTGGGCCGTCCCAGCCTCTCCCCCTCCACAGTCTCCACCGCCCACCCCGCCTGACCACTCACCGCCTCCACACACACGGCCTTGCACTGGGCCCCGTTGAAGTCATCCGTGCAGCGGGCCAGCTCCTCGTAGTTGACGTCAGGACTGGGGAAAGGAGACGCCACAGGGCTCAGCTACTCCCGGGGAAGGGTTGCAAGGGGCGGACGCCCTCCCGTGCCCCATCAATACGCAGTCCTCCTGCCCTGAGGGGAGCAAGTCCCGTACCAGTCTGCCTTTCCCCTTGGCACACGGTGGGGAGTGGGGACCGAGGAGACAAGGGAGATCAGGTTATTTCTAGTGTCTTTGCAACTCTAGCTTCTAGAAGTTGCCATCTGACACTCCAGAGGCTGGCGGGGCCTGAGCCAGGGGAGCAGTGGGTGGCAGAGAGCAAAGCTGATCTCACAGTGCCCCATCACGTGCTGAGCACCATGCTCGTCACATCTAGTCCTTGCCACAGCCTCAGGTCGCTGCTGCTATCCCCAAGTCCCAAGTAAGGAAACAGGCTGAGAACTGCTAGGCCACCTGCTCAAGGTGGTGCAGATCTGAGCTCAGGAGGTCTGGCCCCAGGCGAGACTGTCCCAAGCCACGCTGGGCTGTGCTCACCGCTGCTGCGGGCGGGGGGTGTGTGTGGACAGCAAACAGCACCTCTGGGCCTGGCGCTCCAGGTTGGGGAAAGGAACAGGAGCTGAGCGCCCAGACTTGAGGCCCCAGCCTCCACAAGATGCTGTCGCCGGCAGCTGGGGCGGAACGGAGGCTGGGTGCGTGTACAGGGGCAGATGCCAAGGCAGGGAAGCAGTACCGAGAGGAGAGACGGAGGCGCCCTCCTGGCCCGCGCGGGCCCGGCACCTGCCGCTCAGCCCCGCTCACCTGACGTTCATCTTCCGGGAGTGGATCTGCATGATCCTGGCCCGGGCCTCCTCGTTGGGCATGGGGAACTCGATCTTGCGGTCCAGGCGGCCGGAGCGCAGCAGGGCGGGGTCCAGGATGTCCACCCTGTTAGTGGCTGCGATGACCTGAGGCAGAGCAGCAGCACCTGAACTGGGCAGGTGATCACGGACGGGCACCGCCACGGTGTTCAACAGGCAGAGGGGGCCCAGGGCGTCGCCCAGGTGCTGGCTCTCGCGCCCCAGCTCCCGCGCGGGGCTCGCCGTCCCCCGGAGGCGCCGCTCACCTTCACTTGGGTGTTGGGCTGGAAGCCGTCCAGCTGGTTCAGGAGCTCCAGCATCGTCCTCTGCACCTCCCGGTCCCCCGCCTTCTCACTGTCAAAGCTGGGGCGCACAGGAGGCGGAGTCACTGGCGAGGCCCCAGCGTGGGCAGAGCCTGCCCCTTCACCATCGGAAGCCTAACCATTCCTGTCCAGGGCAGGGAAATGGCTCCTGGACCTGGGCCCCAGCCCAGGGACTGGCACACAGAGGGGCTCAGTACTCACTGGGTGCCACATTCAGGGCCTGGAGAGACCCCTGGGAGCTGGTGCTGGGCTGAGGATAAAACAGGGAGCAGAGGGGCCGGCGCTATGGTGCAGTAGGATAAGCATCTGCCTGCGGTGCCAGTATCCCATAAGGGCGCCAGTTCAAGTCCTGGCTGCTCCACTTCCAATCCACCTCCCTGCTGATGGCCTGGGAGAGCAGAAGATGGCCCAAATGCTTGGGCCCCTGCACCCATGTGGGAGACCTGCAGGAAGCTCCTGGCTCCTGGCTCCACTGTGGCCATTTGGGGAGTGAACCAGCGGATGAAGGACCTTTCTCTCTGTCTCTCCCTTGTGTGTAACCATGTCTCTCACGTAAATAAAAAAAATCTTCCAAAAAACAACAGGGAGCAGAAGCAGCCAGTGTCTGGGTGGGAGCTGGTGAATGCGTGACTGCAAACTGAGCTGACGCCCAGCAAACAGGGAGCAGCCCACTTGCAGTGGACACAGGAGCCCAGGCAGGCACCCCAAGGACGCATCCCTGATGCCGAGAGCTGAAGGCCGAAAGCAGCGGCAGGGGAGGAGCCAGTATGAGAACCGACAGGACATGGAGGAGGGGGCCTCGAGCCGGGGCGGCGGGGAGACAGGTGCCAGACAAGGCTGGAGGGGAGCCGGGGCAGCCACGCACCGGCATCGCGGGATACGGCCAGTCCAGCCTTGGCACCAGGGAGCAGGCTGGAGGCCCAGGAAGGCTTTTCAACAGGTCGCTTGTGTAAGGGACTACGGCGACATGTTAGTGAGGTGACCAGACTGTCCTGAAAGGAACACGCTGGCGGCTAAGAAGTGAACGGACGCGGGGAAGCCGGAGAGGAGAGACGCGGACAGGGTGAGCAAGCTGGCGCTCAGCCCGGGTGAGAGGCGAGGCCCCGCACGCCCTGCCCCCGCCCCCGCCCCTGCCCCCGCCGCCTCACCGCTTGGTGCCGATGGCATCCAGCTCGTCAATGAAGATGATAGATGGCGCTTTCTCCTTGGCCAGGGCAAAGGCGTCCCGGACCAGCTTGGCACCGTCTCCGATGAACATCTGCACCAGCTGGGGGCCGGCCAGCTTCAGGAAGGTGGCCTGGGGAGGGGTGGCAGGGTCAGGCCAAAGGCACGAGGGGCCCCAGAGCCCAGCTGGCAGGACTCCAGCTCCTGCCTGCCTCCTCCTCCCACTCCTAGGGGACTCACCTTGGTCTGTGCAGCACAGGCCCGGGCCAGCAGGGTCTTCCCAGTACCTGGGGGCCCGTACATCAGCACCCCCTTAGGAGGCTGGATCCCCAAGTTCTCAAACTTCTCCTTGTGGTTCATTGGCAGGACGATGGCCTCCACCAGCTACAGGGATGAAGTCCAAGGTGAGGAGAGGGACACTCGGAGAGTGCCTACTGCCCCCCCACAGCGGCACCCCTCCTACTCCGACTCTGCGACAGAGCCCTCTCCTTCCTCCCTGTCATGGGGACACAGAACGCTCACCACCACTGACGCTGACTACAGCCTGAGAACAGCTGTAGAAGGCACAGAGACACTGGACATGAACTAGGAACCCGAGCTCCTGGTTTTGGCGCTAACTTTCCGTGGCCCCGGGCGAGTCCTCTGACCCGTCCGGATCTGTTTCCCACCTGTCACCCGGCACCCCCCGCCATTTCCTCCCTAGGACACTCTGACAGCCAGGGGCACAGGCTGGGGATGCTCCGGTGAGTGATGTGAGGGAACACCGGGTCCCCTCACCTCCTGGATCTGCTTGTCCAGGCCCCCGATGTCGCTGTACTGCTCGGTGGGCCTCTCGTCCACCTCCATGGCCTTCACCCGGGAGTCGTACTCTGTGGGCAGGGTCTCCAGGATCAGGTAGGAGTCTTTGTTCACACCCTGAGGACACAGCACAAGGTCTTCAAGACCTACCTCACCGCTGGCTGGGGGGCAGGTCTCCGTGGCGTGAAAAGCTACAGAGCTGGACAACACAAGAATCAAACAGGAAGTGGCCGAGATGCAGAGCCCCAGGGACCCGGGACTGGAGCAGGGGCTCAGCTAGTCGGCGCGAGAAACCTTGCTGGAGGGGCCCTGCCTGGGCTCCGGCACCACTCACCACCAGGTCTCCTGGCTTCAACTTTTCGGCATCCACCAACCCAATCACAGGCAGGAAGTACGTCTGCGGGAAAGATGGCAGGTGCTCTCTCGGCTGCTGTCCTCAGTACAGCCCCCCGGGGTCCTGTCCCCCACACACAGCCCCGCCCTCCTGTCGTCCCACCGCCAGGCCGGCCTCACCTGTCGTGTGGAGGTTTTGATCACGGCACACTTGCCCTTCCTCTGGGAGTCCAGGTCGATATTGGCACCGTCCTCCTCTTGGTCATTAGGATCAACATCCAGCAGCTAAAAGCAGAAGACGCTCAGCCCCTGGCCCTCCCCACGCCCATCGCGCCCACAGCTGAGACCATGCCCAACACCTGCAGGGCCGGCCAGGGGTGCCCAGAGCCCAGCACAGGTGCGGCTGATGGGCGGGAGGGCGTGGTGACCTCTTCTCTCCAGGTGCTGCTTTTCCGCACAGAACTTATCTACCCCCAAACGTCAATAAAAAGGGGACACGGGAGGCCTCCAGGGCCTTCCCGGAACCCACATCCAGGCAGGGGGCCCCAGGCGGGGAGGCGCTAACATGCAATTTGGCCTCCAGTCTCTCCCTCACAGTCCCCCCAGGGGCTCGCTGACCCCCTCTCTGCCCCTCCACATACACACACACCTCGATGACGTTGGAGACGAGGTACGGCAAGGTCTTGTTCACTTTGATCTTCTCGCTGTTCTCCTTGATCTTGTCTTTCATGGCTTGGAGCTCGTGGGTGACGCGCAACACTTCGCTCTTCATGATCTGGGATGAGGACGAGGAGACGCGAATCCTCACCCCCGGCTCGGCCATGGCAGGGCCCAGGGACTGGGGAGGTCCAGGCGGCCCTGGGGACCCAGGGGCCAGGCCTGCCTCTGTCCACACCCAGCCCAAGTCGACACAAGAGGCCAGTTTTGGAGACCCCGTGAAGTTCTGCAACCCTGGGAAAAGCAGGCCTAGAAGTCAGCAGACACGGGCGCTGCCTCTTGGTAAGGGCTGGGCACCTCCTGGGAGTGCGGCTCTCCCAGCCTCAGTTTACTCATCTGGAACACGGGGGTTTACTGGAAGACGGATTCCTGGGCAGGACCCTTAAACAGCGCCCCTCCGGCCTGGCTCCTCCCCCCGGCCCCCCTTTGCTCTCCTGGGCCCAGGAGAGGCCGCGGGCCCCGTGCCTCCCCCGAGGGCGCCGAGAAGGAAGGATCCGAGGGCTGCGCTGCCCGCGCCGGGCCGGGCGCCCACCTTGATCTCGCTGTCCAGCAGCCGTGTGCGCTGGATGATCTCCTCTGTGGACATCTTGAGCACCTCCTCTCCAATTCCATCTTGCTGTTAAGAATGATTTTCTATGTACGCATGTCCTCGTACTCACAACAGGCATCCCGCGTTCTCACTCACAGCCTGGTTCCCCATCCGTACACCCTGGAGGAAGGAGTCGGGACCCCTGCCCACATCCCACGCTCTCCCATCCCCCGGGACGGGGCCAGACCTGGATCCTCAGCCCCCTCTTCCCCGACCGCCCAGGAGTCACGCAGCGGGGACCCAGCTCCGGGAGCCCCAGCGTCCCCGGTGCCCACCTCGGCCTCATCCCACACGGTCGCCATCTTCTCCTGCCGAGTCACTGGACTCTCGAGTGTCGGCGACAGATTCATTTCCTGAAGGAAAACACCAAAGAGGGGACTGGGCAGGAGTCGCGGCGGACACTGACGCCGTCTTCCTTCAGGTCTTCTTTGGACCAGTGGCGAACCTCTCGCCCCAAATACTGACTCCCGCCTGGACTAGCTCCTGCCGCACCGTCACAGCGAATCTGCGTCTCCGGCTCCAAAGACCAAACCCGGCCCACACGGCCAACCCCGCGACTCCTGAAACGTTCCCGCCCTCATCCTATTTACGCCGGAAGGGAACGGTGAGGCCATTATTGGCCAGAGAGCAGGGCGGGGGCGGAGCCTGGTGGTAAAACCGGAAGGGGAGGGAGAAAAGGCGGGGAGCCGCGGGGGCCTTTGGGAAATGTAGTTTTAATCCGGCCCGGAGGTGCAAGGGCGTTTTCCAATAGCACGTTCAACGTCAAACTCTGGCCCCACTAGGAATTATTTGCGCAATGGCACTGCCTCCCAAACCATCAATAACACATTTAGCCGTGTGGCAAGGGGGGTGGGCAGTTATGACTGGGCGAGCGTTTGACCTAGCAGTTAGGACGCGGTTGGAACTCCCACATCCCGTGTAGTACCTGGTTTCGAGTCCAGACTCCACTCCTGATTCCAGCTTCCAGCTAGATCCTAGCAGGTAGTGGTGATGGCTCAAGTGGCTGGGTCCCTGCCACCCACGTGGGATCCACGTGGAATTTGGATTAAATACCTAACTCCTGGCTTCAGCCCAGGCCGCCTGGAACAATGCTGTTGCAGGCATCTGGGAAGGGAACCAGCGAATGGGAGTTCTCTCTGGCTTGTCTCTCTGCCTCTCAAATAAATAAACGCTTTGAGAAAGGTCATGCCTCAGGCTGCATTTTTACAATTATTTTGTATTTAAATAGAGGCTGGACATTAAGGTTCTTTCCAAGATTTTCTACTACAATAAATATCTTCGCAGATAGTAAAAAATAAATAGAAAATAAAAAGTAATTAAATAATAAATAAATAAATAGAGGCTGGACGCTCAGGATGACCAGAGAGAATCATTAACCAGTTTTAAAGAGAAATCGCTGCTGCTGCTAACATCAGAGCAGGCTCCTGGCATGGTCGACGTGGGAAATGTTGAGCTGACGACGAGGCTCTGCAATGGAAACCAGCACGGCTCGCGTCGGTCACTGTTTTCTGGCCGGGCCCGGGGTTAGCTCCCTCGGTGAGCGGGACAGAGCTTTTTGGAGCACATACGTCGCGTTGGTTGTGCCTGGTCTGCTACTGTGGAGATTTTTGCCACGGGAGGTGAGCCCCAGAGCCCCCAGTCCCCCGAAATGAACTTCACGCGACTCATGTGGTTTCTATTTTGTCAAAGCCTCATAAACCGCTTGTAACTTGGTGAGAACCCGTGCAGCGTTCTTCTCGGAAAGCAGTTGAAGGCAGACATGCGCTTCTCCCACCTTTGCGGCTGCTTCATACAAAGGCCGACAGACACCCCCACAGGTGGCGGAATGCTCTTCATCCTCTCCACCGCCCTGCCCCGTGGGCACCTGGCATGGTCAGGCTCCACCTCAGCCCAGCACACGGAGGCCCAGAGCAGGTAAGGGACTGGTGCAAGGTTGTTCAGTGAGTCACGGTCAATGCCAGGGCTGCCATCCCCAAATTCCCACTTTGCTCGCTGTCTGACTGAAGCGGCCCAGTGGGGGCAGAGCTGGCCCTGCAGGCTGGTCTCACCACACCTGGGCAGGCAGGGCACAGCGGGGGGCTGCACTTGGAGAGCCTGAAAATCACGAATCCCAAGCAGGCCCTGCTCCTGAGCGCCTGAGGGGGCGGCGGCAGTCCCTCTGTGACCACACCTCGGGGAGGCTCCTCCAAGCCCTCTTTTTTGTTGTTGTTAAATATTTATTTATTTATTTATTTGAGAAGCAGAGTTACAGACAGAGAGAGGGACAGAGAGAGATAGCTTACATCCACTGGTTCACTCCCCAAATAGCCAGTACTGCCAGAGCTGAGCTAATCTGAAGCCAGGAGCTTCTTCTGGGTCTCCCACGCAGGTGCAGGGGCCCGAGGACTTGGGTCATCTTCCGGTGCTTTCTCAGGCCATAGCAGAGAGCTGGATTGGAGCAGCTGGGACTAGAATCAGCGCCCGTGTGGGATGCTGGGATGCTGGTGCCACAGGCAATGGCTTTGCCCACTGCACCACAGCACCAGCCCCTCCAAGGCCCTTTTCCACCAGGCCTCGCGGCCTCATCCTTGAGCCCTGTTGTGGTCAGTCTGCCTGGTCCAATCCTATCAAAACCCTTGCCCAGTTTGATGCTTGGTCACCCTTGATATTTGCTATTTGATCAAGTTCCTCAACCCCCACCTTTGCTGTCTAAGTCCTTGTTTTTTAAAAATTTTTTAAGAAAGATTTATTTTATTTACTTGGAAGGCAGAGTTAGAGAGGGAGAGATACAAAGAGAGAGAGAGACAGAGAGAGAGAAAGAGAGAGAGAGAGAGGTCTTCTAGCCTCTGGTTCACTCCCTAAATGGCCACAACGGCCAGAGCTGGGCCAGACGGAAGGCAGCAGCTTCATCCGGGTCTCCCACGTGAGTGCAGGGGCCCAAGCACTTGGGCCATCCTCCACTGCTTTCCCAGGTGCATTAGCAGGGAGCTGGATCAGAAGTGGAGCAGCTGGGACACAACCAGTGCCCAAAAGGGGTACCAGGGTTGCAGGCGGCAGCTTTTTTTACATGCTGTGACACAGTGCCAGCCCAGATTTGCTTTTTTTTTTTTAATTATTTATTTGAAAAGCAGAGTGACAGAGAGAGAGAGAGAGAGAGAGAGAGAGATCAGTCTTCTGCTCACTGGTTCACTTCCCAGGTGGCCAGAACAGCCAGGTCTGGGGCCAGGAGCATGAGACTCCGTACGGGTTTCCCACATGGAAGCTAGGGACCCAAGTACCTGGGCCGTTCTCTGCTGCCTCCCCAGGTGCATGACCAGGGAGCAGAAGACAAAGGGGAAGCGGAGTGGCTGGGACTCGAACCAGCCCTGCAATGTGGGATGTGGGTATCCGAGCGGTAACTGACCCCACTGCAGCGCAATGCCCAAATGGCACTCAGGGACCTTTCTGGGATGACTGTCAGGGCAACAGGAATTATGTCGGGAGCCCTGGAGTAGGGATGTGCTGGGGAAAGCAGAGCTGATGCAGGTTCGGGCTGCTCAAGGAGCTCGAGGTGGTACCAAGAGCTCAGCCAGCAGGGAGCTGAGAGTGTGGGCCAGGGCGGCTCCTCCGGCTTGGGGCTCTCATCCCTCTAGGCCTGGGCCACGCCTACAGCAGGGAAGGCACCTGGGAGCTGGGCTGCTGCGTGCCCGAGAGGCAGAAGGACTCCCGACGGACTGGGTAACTCCTGGGGGTGGTGCTGCGTGCAGAGGAGGCCGAGCGGGTGGCCCTGGGAGAGTCTGGTCTCCTCCCTGGACCACGGCTGCTCCACGTGGGAGATGGAGGCCTCACGTGGACCACAGGGGGCTGGGGTGCGCATCAAGGCGGTGATGGCTGTGGAAGGCATGTGGGCTGTGGAGAAGCAGGGGTCTCTGTCTCAGCACCAGGCTGGGGTAGGAGTCACCCCCTCACCTGTCCTGAGGAGCCACAGTCCTTCCTAAACCTCACCTCGGCATGGCCCCGCGCCCGCTCAACAAACACAACAGCGATCCTGAAGGCGTCCCGTGGCTTTCAGGAGAGACTCCCAGGGCCGGGGGCCTGGGGCTTGGCCCTGGCCACCGCCCAGCCCCATCCTGCGCATGCGCGGGCCTCTGTCCTTTGTTTGGTTCCTCGAACCCACGACCAACTCCTCTGCCCCAGGCCTTTGCTTCTGCTCTGCCCAGCACCCCAAGTCCCGACTGTAAACCAGTGAACCCCTTGTTGTTCTCAGTCCCACCCGCCACCTTCCCTGGCCCCCGGCTCCGGTGATTGCCCGCTGGGGGCCCTCCCAGGCCACACCCTGCCCAGCGACCACTGGGTTCTCTGAGCACCCCTCCCCCACCCCCATACCCCCCAACACGATAACTCCTGGGCGTGTGCACCGTTCCTTCACCACAAGTCCCCAGAGGCCTAGGAAAGTGCCTGCCCCCCACCCAGATTTCCAGCAAAGAATGAATGAAACCCTAACCACAAACAGCAGACTTTCTCTCCAGCGCCCTACCCAGGAGCACTCCCACAGGTCCCTGGTGGGGAAAGAAAGTAAAACATCAAAGGACTTCCCTTCAAGGTGATCAGATGTAAACCTGGCATCCTCTTTTCAAAACCGTTTTTATTTATTTGAAAGAGAGACAGAGAAAGTACGCACTGCCCCCATCTGCTGGTTCACTCCCGAGTACCTACGTGCTGGGCCTGAGCTCAATCCCAGCTCTCCCATGTGGCAGGGACCCAGTTCCTTGAGCTGTCACGGCTGCCTCCCAGGGTGAGTGCTGGCAGGAAGCTGGAGTGAGAAGCCAGAGGCAGGCACGGACCCGGGCCCTCCAGTGTGGGCCACGGGCGTCCTAAAGCAAGTACCTCTCCCTGGAGTCACTTTGAACTTCTCTCTCCACCACCACATTCAATCTAGCTGGGGATCCAGGGGCTTCTACCTAAACAAACATCCAGAATTTTTGAAATGATAAGATCTGATCAAAATGATGTAATGGAGGGTGTGCAGCTTGGGAGGGAGGTGCCCTAATGAAACCAAGTTGGCCACATGTTGCATGGGGACAGCTGAGGCTAGGGTAGAGGTTCAGTGTGTTAGTGTCTCTACTTGTGCATCTATTTAAAAATTCCCCAAACAGAACATGTGTCTCCTCCTACCCCATCTGAATAGGACCACGGCTCGCCACCATCATCTGTAACCTACATATTTTTAAAAGATTTATTTATTTATTTGAAAGAGTTACACACAGAGAGGAGAGGCACAGAGAGAGAGAGAGAGAGAGAGAGGTCTTCCATCCCTTGGTTCACTCCCCAGTTGGCCGCAACAGTTGGAGCTGGGCTGATCCAAAGCCAGGAGCCAGGAACTTCTTCTGGTTCTCCCACACAGGTACAGAGGCCCAGGCACTTGGGTTATCTTCTACTGCTTTCCCAGGCCATAGCAGAGAGCTGGATTGGACGTGGAGCAGCTGGGACTTGAACCAGCACCCATATGGGATGCAGGCACTGAAGGTGGCGGCTTTACCCGCTACGACACAGTGCCGGCCCCATCAATTTAAAAAAGAAATTTTTTTTTTTTAGTGGCCAGTACTGTGATGTAGTAGGTTAAGTTTCTGCCTGCAGCACTGGCATCCCATGTGGGCACTGGTTATTATTATTTTATTTATTTGAAAGACAGAGTTACAGAGAGGTAGAGACAGAGAGAAAGGTCTTCCATCTGTTGGTTCACTCCCCAGATGGCCACAATGGCTGGAGCTGCGCCGATCCGAAGCCAGGAGCCAGGAGCTTTTTCTGAGTCTCCCACATGTATGCAGGAGTCCAAGGACTTGGGCCATCTTCTGCTGCTTTCCCAGGCCACAGCAGAGAGCTGGATTGGAAGAGGAGCAGCCAGGTCTTGAACCAGTGCCCATAAGGGATGCCAGCACTTCAGATCAGGGCTTTAACTTGCCATGCCACAGCACCAGCCCTGAATAAATAAAATCTTAAAAAAATTTTTT
Organism: Oryctolagus cuniculus; assembly: GCF_964237555.1. Lineage (NCBI taxonomy): Eukaryota > Metazoa > Chordata > Mammalia > Lagomorpha > Leporidae > Oryctolagus > Oryctolagus cuniculus. The sequence goes on along the minus strand of NC_091432.1, from coordinate 18,565,403 downwards.
TTAAGATTTACTTATTTGTTTGAAAATCAGAGTTACAAAGAGAGGGAGAGGGAGAAGACAAGAGAGAAAGAGAGAGAGAGAGAGAGAGAGAGAGGAGAGAGAGAGATCTTCCATCTGCTGGTTCACTCCCAGATAGATACAATGGCCGGGACTGAGCCAGGCTGAAGCCAGGAAACAGGAGCTTCTTTAAGATCTTGTACATGGGCCAGCACCGCGGCTCACTTGGCTAATCCTCTGCCTTGCGGCGCCGGCACACCGGGTTCTAGTCCCAGTTGGGGTGCCGGATTCTGTCCCGGTTGCCCCTCTTCCAGGGCAGCTCTCTGCTGTGGCCAGGGAGTGCAGTGGAGGGTGGCCCAGGTCCTTGGGCCCTGCACCCACAGGGCAGACCAGGAGGAAGCACCTAGCTTCAGATCGATGCAGCGTGCCGGCTGTGGCAGCCATTTTGGGGGTGAACCAATGGAAAAGGAAGACCTTTCTCTCTGTCTCTCTCACTGCCTAACTCTGCCTGTCAAAAAAAAAAAAAAAAAAGATCTTGTACATGGATGCAGGGGTCTATGCACTTGGGCCCTCTTCCTCTGCATTCCTCAGCCATTGGTGCTGGATTGGAAGTGGAGCAGCCAGGACACAAACCAACACCCATATAGGATGCCAGCATTGCAGGCGGCGGCTTTACCTGCTATACCACAACTTGGGCCCCTCAATTATTTTTAATTCAGAAAAATTCAGAGATTTGAGAGACTGACAGAGCAAGCCAGAGAGCTCTCCTTTGCGGGTTCGCTCCCCAAATGCCTGCAATGACTAGGAGGGCCTGAAGCTGGGAGCCAGAAACTCCATCTGGGCCCCCCAGTGACTTGAGCCACCACTGCGGCCTGCAAGGGTCTGTGTTAGAGACAGGAAGCTGGAGTCAGGAGCCAGAGACAGGAACCAAATCCAGGCCCCGTGATATGGGGTGGGGAGCACTGTAATCAGTGGCTTGGTCAGGGGTCAAAATACCTACTCTGTGGGGTGCCCAGAAGTCCGCTCTAACGTTGTTGTGGGTTTCACGGTGAGGACGTGTGTAGATGAGACTAACGCTTAAATCAGTGAACTCTCCAATGGGGATGGCCTGCGTCCAACAGGCTGGAGACCTGACTGCAACCGGGCCCCCTCTGAACTGGGACAACCGCTCTGTTCTCCCTGAGGACTGATGTGCAACATCAGCTCCCGCTGGGGCTGGCGCCCACGAGTCTGCAGAGGGGAGCTCCGGCACCTGCTCTGCGGGGCCTCAGCCTGGAGCTGGGGTCTGCAGCTCGCTGGCTCACGCTGCAGTTCCAGGCCTGCCCAGGCCAGTGAGCCAGTTCCTTTGCTGGGCTCTTTATATGCACACAGGGCTCCTCACAGAGATCGCGGGGGCGAGCATTTGTCCAGCAGTTGGGACCGCTTCAGACACCATGGGTTTGTGGCCTGGCTCCAGCTCGCAATCTCAGCTTCCGGAAAATGCACACCGTGGGGGGCTGCAGGTAAGGACTGAGTGATTGAGTGCCTGCCGCCAGCTGGGAGAACTGGAGCGAGTTCCTGGCTCCTGGTTTTGGTCTAGCCCAGCTCCGGCTGTTGTCGACATTTAGGGGGTGTGCCAGCAGACAAGGACTCACTCTCTCTCTCTCTCTCTCTTTTTTAGATTTATTTTATTTATTTGAAAGAATTACAGAGAGAGGTAGAGACAGAGAGAGAGGTCTTCCATCCGCTGGTTCACTCCCCAGAAGGCCACAATGGCCAGAGCTGGGTTGATCCGAAGCCAGGAGCCAGGAGCTTCTTCTGGGTCTCCCATGCAGTGCAGGAGCCCAGGGACTTGGGCCATCTTCTACTGCTTTTCCAGGCCATAGCAGAGAGCTGGATGGAAGAGGAGCAGCTGGGACTAGAACCGGTGCCCATATGGGATGCCAGCGCTTCAGGCCAGGGCTCTAACCCACTACGCCACAGTGCTGGCCCCTCACTCACTCTATCCATCACTCCCTCTTTCTCTCTCCCTGTCTCTCAAACTGAAAAGAAAGTTCATGGAGGGGCCGTGTGATGCTGGCATCCCATCTGAGCACCGGTTTGAGTCCAGCTGCTCCACTTCTGAGCCAGCTCCCTGCTAATGTGCCTGGGAAAGCAGCAGCAGATGGCCCAAGTCCCTGGGCTCCTGCACCCATGTGGGAGACTTGAAAGAAGCTCCTGGCTCCTGCCTTTGGCCTGGCCCAGCCCTGGCTGTTGCCTCTGCCTCTCTTTAACTCTGCCTTTCTATTTCTTCCTTCCTTCCTTCCTTCCTTCCCTCCCCCCCCTCCCTCCCTCCCTCCCTCCCTCCTTTCTTTCTTTCTTTCTTTCTTTCTTTCTTTCTTTCTTTCTTTCTTTCTTTCTTTCTTTCTTTCTTTCTTTCTTTCTTTCTTTCTTATTTGACAGGTAGAGTCATAGCCAGTGAGAGAGACAGAAAGGTCTTCCTTCCATTGGTTCACTCCCCAAATGGCCGCTACAGCCGACACTGCGCCGATCTGAAGCCAGGAGCCAGGTGCTTCCTCCTGGTCTCCCATGTGGGTGCAGGGACCCAAGCACTTGGGCCATCCTCCACTGCACTCCCGGGCCACAGCAGAGAGCTGGACTGAAAGAGGAGCAACTGGGACTAGAACCCAGCGCCCATATGGGATGCCGGTGCCGCAGGCAGAGGACTAGCCAAGTGAGCATGGCGCCGACCCCCTCTGCCTTTCAAATAAATAAACAAATCTTAAAAAAAATTCATGGAAAATGTAATAAAAATTTATTTTGATGCAAAGAATCTTAGAAATTCATGCCTACAAAGGGTCTTCAAAAGGTTTATGGAAAATGTGTATTCTGAGAAAAAGTGCATGGGTTAATATTAGTCCATTGATTTATCTAATATACAGTTCAGATTAAAGTTTCTTCAATTATTCCTTAATGACTGTTATAAGCTTTAAAAAAAATCAAAAACAGAAACCACCACGCACTTTGGGGCCACACAGGGCGTTTGCCGTCTGGGCAGCAGCCCCAGGCTTTCTGTGGCCTTGACATTTTTGCAGCGTCGCGGGCAGCCATCCCATGTGGGTGTGGAGGCTGTTCTTAGCATAGCAACCAGGAGGACTGCCGAAGTCGGATCTGTCACTGCGCTGACCCCAGTCCCGATGCAGCCGCCTGCCTGGCTTAGCCCAAGAGCCAAAGCCCCTCCAAGGCCCCGTGGTTTCCCCAGGCCCTCGTCTCCTGCTCACGGACACGGCTGCCTTGCTGTCCCTGACTGTGGCAGACAAGTTTCTTCCTAGAGGGCTCTTGCAGGGTCACCCCTTCAGCCTCTCCAAATGCCGCCTCCTCCGTGCAGCCCTCCCTCGGCCCCACTCTCATATCACATCCCTCCTGAACTTCCCACCCCCTAGTCCACTTATTTTTTTTTTTTTAAGATTTAGTTATTTATTTGAAAGCCAAAGTTATACGGAGAGAAGAGGGGAGGGAGGGAGAGAGAGAGAGAAAGGTCTTCCATTTGCTGGTTCATTCCCCAAATGACCAATATTGTTGGAGCTGAGCCAATCTGAAGCCTGGAGCTTCTTCCAGGTCTCCCACATGGGTGCAGGGTCCCTAGCACCTGGGCCATCTTCCACCGCTTTCCCAGGCCACAGCAGAGAGCTGGATTGGAAGTGGGGCAGCTGGATCTCGAACCAGCACTCATATGGGATGCCGGCACTGCAGGCGGTGGCTTTACCTGCTACACCAAAGCACCAGCCCTCCCCCCCTTTAATCACATATTTGGGCCATGTGTTGTGGCGCAGCAGCTTAAGCTGCCGCCTGGGACTCCACATCCCATATTAGAGAGCCTGGCTACTTTGCTTTTGATCGAAGCTCCCTGCTAACACACCTGGAAAAGCAGCAGAGGATGGCCCCAACTGCCTGGGCCCCTGCCATCTATGTGGGGGACCCAGATGGAGTTCCTGGCTCTTGGCTTCAACCTGGCCCAACCACGGCTGTTGTGGCCATCTGGGGAATGAACCAGTGGATGGAAGATCTCCCTCTGTCTCTCCCTCTCTCTGTGTGACTCTGCCTTTCAAATACATAAATAATTTTTCTTTTTTTTACAGGCAGAGTGGACAATGAGAGAGAAAGGTCTTCCTCTTGCCGTTGGTTAACCCTCCAATGGCCGCCGCGGCTGGCACGCTGCGCTGATCCGAAGCCAGGAGCCAGGTGCTTCTCCTGGTCTCCCATGGGATGCAGGGCCCAAGCACCTGGGCCATCCTCCACTGCACTCCCGGGCCACAGCAGAGAGCTGGCCTGGAAGAGGGGCAACCGGGACAGAATCCGGCGCCCCGACCGGGACTAGAACCCGGTGTGCTGGCGCCACAGGAGGAGGATTAGCCTAGTGAGCCGCGGCGCTGGCCACATAAATAAATCTTAAAAGAATTATTTGAGAAGCAGACAGACAATGAGAGGAGAAAGACTGCTCAATCACCCGCACCGTGAGAAATCAGTGTCTGTCCTAGCGGCCCCAAACGGACGAGGGCGCCACCACACGGTGCGAACATGACAGCCGGCCAGCACGTTCCCCCTGGCCTGCTGGCCCTGTCCCCTCCCCACCCCGGGGTCCTGGAAGGGCCCTCACTCCCCTTTCTCTCTACCCCCTCCGGCCTCGGCCAGGGAAGAGTGAGAGCTCCCAGGACCAAGTACAAACTTTGGTTTATTTTTTCTATAAACAGCAAAGTCCAGAGAGGCACGGAGGGCGGTGGGGTCCAGAGGAGCTGAAAGAGGGCAGGGCCTGGGCCTTGGCTGCCCTGGGGATGCGCCGGGAGTCCGGGCAGATGGTGCAGGGTGAGCAGGGCGGCGGCGGTCACACAAAGCCAGGCTTCATGGAGGAGCGGCGGCAGTTGGGGCAGCTCCGGGTCCCGTGGTTCTGCAGGCACCTTGGGAGGCAAAGGGCTCCGCCTGTTCACCGAGGCCACCCTCCCCTCCCCCCACCCCTGGCTCCCCCACCCAGGCCCCTGCCGCAGCCAGGTGCCCGGTGCCTCTGGGATCTTTGAGCAGCCTCTCTTTGGGGGTAATGGGGAGACTGGCCCCGCCCCCTACGGGAGGGCCCTGGGCCGCTGCCCACCCCGCCAGGGGCCCTCACCGGAGGTGGAAGATGTGGGAGCAGGGCAGGGCCTGCAGCCGGCTGTTCTTCTCGCCGATGGACTCGCCGCAGAGGCCGCAGTACAGCTCCGTCTCCTCCACGCACTCGTGGAAGCGCACCACGTGTGCGCGCAGCTCGCGCTGCAGCCCCTTGCTGCGGTAGATGCCCTCGCTCAGACAGTGCAGCTTGAGCTGGCTCAGCTGCGCCAGGGAGACAGGGGCGGGCGGGGCGTCCAGCCGACGTTAGCGCCGCAGGGTCGGGCGCCGGCCGCGTCCCTGCCCGCTCCGGGCCTTGGGTCCCCTTGGTGCAGAATGAGGGGCTGGGTGCCATCGGAGAGAGCCCTTTGCCCCTGGAAGGCCTGGGCACCTCGTGTATTGGGGGGAGTTTATTGGTCGAGCCTCACGCGTTGACTGTGGGAACTGAATTGCTTTCCTGCTTCTACTAATTAAATCCACACCTAACAGTGCGTGGGCATCAGCCGGACCCCTGGGTAGACCCGGGCGGCCGTGCCGCAGCCGGAAGCAGATCTGTGTGGCACTTGAGTTGGGCCGGGGAGCAGGTTCCAGAGACTTATACATCTTCCAGCAGACTGAGGAGCACAGAGCCTGTTCTCAACAGTTGAAGATTTGGATCCGATTATGGGTCCTGGAGAGGCTGTCTACACTACGGGCTTTGGAGTGAAGACAGGAGCCTCACTCTCTTTATCTATAAAATGGGGATGTGGTGCCCACCAGCAAGGGGACTGTGAAGACCGCAACTGATACCCATGGGCGTGCCTAGCTCTCAGGGGCTGGCTACTGCCGGGGTTTTAAGGAACACCCAGAATCCTCTGAGGAATTCTGCAAGTCTCCAAGCTATGAATTCCTGCCCGACCCTCCCAAGGGCTCTGGCTGCAGGCAGGACCAGGGAGGGCTGCGGGTGTGAGCAGCCCCAGGGACCCTCCCCTACAACACACAGCCCATCCTTGGGCTCTGAACACCAGAAAGAGGGCTGACCTTGTTCCCCACCTCCTCGGCCAGGTCCTGGGCTTTCTCGATGGCATCCAGAGCCTAGAAGGCGAGCAGAGGCCAGGCCTGAGGGCGGAGCGTCTGACACACAGAGGGCAGGGGCCAGGGAGGGTCGCAGAGCTGGGGCCACTGCCCTGTGTGCGAAGGTCGCAGGACGAGACGGGCAGTTGCCAGGGCTGTGTGTGTCACCTCCTGCCTCAGTCTACCTAGACATGCAATGGGCAGAATGTTCCCAGCTCACAGGGAGTTGTGAGTGAGATAGTGAGAGGCAGCTAAGGTGGCTCAGGTCTAGCTATGGGTCCCTGGGCAAGGGATGGGCCCCCTCTGAGCCTGTAAAATGACGGAGAATGTTCTGGCCTCATGAAGTCAGGGGTAAGGTGATATCAGACAAAGGGGTGGCAAAAGGCCACACCCACTGACTCCTCCGAATGCGGGGCTCCGGGGCTGCAGGAAAGGGCCCCCCTCACCTTATCTGGTGCCTTCCTGGCCACCCAGCATTTGGCCACACCCAGCAGTACGTGCACCTGGCCCAGGCGGTTTCCGATCTCGGTCATGATGCTCATGGCAGAGTCGTACCTGGGGAACGCCGTCTGCAGAGCCAGGCAGGGAGGGGTGAGCGGGACTGCGCCCGGCCCGAGCCCATCCTACATCCGCCCCCAGCGTCCGGGTGCCCTCACCTCCAGGTCCCCACGGCTCCGATGGATGTCGGCAAAGCAGAGCAGGCAGAGCGCCTGCAGCGGCCGGTCCCCGTGCTGCAGCGCAATCTTCATGGACTCCTGTGAGGGTGGCAGGTGCTCAGGCACCCCCACCCCGGGGTGCCCTCCACCCTCTGGGCCCCTCTGAAGGCACAACCCTGGGGTCTCCCTGATGCCGGGGCCTCACGTCCCAAGCCACTGAAGTCACAGCACTCGGCGGGCTGGCCACTGTGAGCCGACAGGTGGAGAGTGAGGCTCAGAGGTGACAGGAGCTAATGGGGGCCACCCAGCTCCTAAGTGGTAGAGGTGGGATACACGCCCAGGTCGGTAGAACTCCAGGGACTCCCTCCCCATGATGATCTTCAAGGTGCCACACACAGGGTGTTAGGGACGTCGCCTAGGATGGACCGGCAGGCACTGGGGTTCGGGACAGGGCTGGGCAAATTAACGCGCCCTGCAGAGGCTCAGCTGTAGGGGTCAGGCCAGAGGAAGCCTTGGGGCCTCAGTGGGTGGAGGTGGGGAAAGGAGGCCCCAGACCCCGGTGCCTACCCCCGCCCGCGTCTCCTTCCTGCAGCCCCACCTCACAACACTCCATGGCACTGCCCAGGTGGCCCAGCAGGCGATACGCCACGGCCATGTGGTACTGGCTCATGGCCCGGTACTTGAGGCTCCAGCCTTTGCCATAGTCATTGACGAGCTCTGCGGCCTTGCAGGGGAAGAACAGGGCTTTCTCGTAGTCCTGCAGGGAACACGGGCCGGGGGGGAGGGGGCGCACTGAGTGGCAGGAGCCGCCCCGAGCCCAGGGCTCCAGGGCTGCCTTGTCCGGCAGCCAAGGGGCCCGGCGTTCTGCATTTACTCTGCCCCCCACCCCCGGGGAAGAGTAGGCAGAGGGGACCACCAAGGGCCAAGGGCATGGCTCCATCGGGTTTGCTGAAGTCTCCCAAGAACCTAGCAAGTTCTGGGCACTTAGTAGTTGCACAATAAATCATTGTTGAATGAATGAATGAATGAAAAAGGCGAGAAAACACGGTTGACTTCCCAGCCAGTTCCAGGGTTCCTCTGCTTCAAGACGCACAGGAGGGGGTGTCAGAGTTCCCCCGTCAGAGTTTGCCTCCTGGCGAAGTCTCAGTGAGAGATTGTTCAGGACACCCGTGAGACCATCCTCTCAAACTTCCACTGTTCCGCCTTGTTACCTGCCCTTCATCAGCCGATTCATCGCCCCCTTAGGAAAACGGAGGACCAGAGGAGCCCCTCATCCACCTTACCCACCCCCTCCCCCCCGCCCCAGAGTGTGCAGCCCCTGCACGTGCCAGCGCGCCCTCCCCACAGGGCTCTGCAGAGTCCTCTCCTGGTACTGGCTCATGACTACCAACGTACAGAAAGATTCTGGCATTTCTCACTCATTTTAAAAATAAAAATCAAGGGCCAACGCTGTGGCGCAGTAAGTAAAGCTGCTGCCTGCAGTGCCAGCATCCCATATGGGCGCCAGTTCGAGACCGGCTGCTCCATTTCCAATCCAGCTCTCTGCTGTGGCCTGGGAAAGCAGTGGAAGACGGCCCAAGTCCTTGGGCCCCTGCACCCATGTGGGAGACCTGGAAGAAGCTCCTGGCTCCTGGCTTCGGATTGGCACAGCTCTAGCCATTGCGGCCAGTTGGGGAGTGAACCAGTGGATGGAAGACCTCTCTTTCTCTGCCTCTCTCTCTCTCTATAGATAGATAGATAGATAGATAGATAGATAGATAGATAGATAGATAGATATAGATATAGATATATATCTGCCTCTCCTTCTCTGTGTAACTCTGACTTTCAACCAAAAAAATAAATCTTTAAAAAAATAAAAATAATCAACAACCTTCTCTTGACCTCATTTTCCCTTCGGATACAGCACACACCTAGGAGTCTGGAATTGGAGGCAGAGGCAGCACTTGAATCAGGCACTGATAAGGGATGTGCTGTCCCAAGCTGCATCTTAACCACTGTGCCATACGCCCACCCTTCATGTGGCCTTTAAATACCATTTCCTAATGAAAGAGAACCAAGAGGCTTGGCTGGTGCCAGGTCTGGGGCAGGGGACAGTCAGACACTGTACAGTGTATTATGCCAGAAAACAGGGACACTTTTTTTTTTTTTTTAAATTTGACAGGTAGAGTTATAGACCGTGAGAGAGAGACAGAAAGATCTTCCTTCCGTTGGTTCACTCCCCAAATGGCCGCTACAGCTGATGCGCTGCACCGATCCGAAGCCAGGAGCCAGGTGCTTCCTCCTGGTCTCCCATGCAGGTACAGGGCCCAAGGACCTGGGCCATCCTCCACTGCCTTCCCAGGCCACAGCAGAGAGCTGGACTGGAAGAGGGGCAACCGGGACTAGAACCCGGTACCCATATGGGATGCCAGCGCCACAGGCGGAGGATTAACCGAGTGAGCCACGGCGCCAGCCCCAGGGATGCTTTCAAAGACTACAAGAAGCCTTGTCAAATGGACACGGGAGGCACAGCAAAGGGACTGCCATGGGATCAAGTCAGGGTGATAAAAGAAGAAAAAGAAATGACTGCCACCGAGGTCCTCAGCTGACCATGCTGCTAGAGATCCCCACCCGCCCCGTGGTGTCACAGTGAGGAGCCAGCACACAGGCACGACCACCGACCACAGCGGTCACCCCGGCTCCTTACTCGGGGAAGGCAGTCGTTCAGCGGCAAGGGGAGGGGGCACGTCTGCCACCTTTCCTATGGGACCTGCATCTCCGAATAACCAGCCAGCCCTGACTCGGGATAGAATGGTATTCGTTATAGAAAAACCCCAGCTAAGGCCGGCGCCACGGCTCACTAGGCTAATCCTCCACCTGCGGCACCGGCACCCCGGGTTCTAGTCCCGGTTGGGGTGCTGGATTCTGTCCCGGTTGCCCCTCTTCCAGGCCAGCTCTCTGCTGTGGCCCAGGAGTGCAGTGGAGGATGGCCCAAGTGCTTGGGCCCTACACCTGCAGGGGAGACCAGGAGGAAGCTCCTGGTTCCTGGCTTGCGCCAGCTGTAGTAACCGTTTTGGGGGTGAACCAATGGAAGGAAGACCTTTCTCTCTGTCTCTCTCTCACTGTCTAACTCTGTCAAAAGAGAAATAAAAAAAAAAAAAAAAAGAAAGAAAGAAAAACCCCAGCTAATACATGAAGAAGGACAGAACTTACAAATCGCTACCTTATTACTGGCAAAATGAAATAACGTCTGTGGGTGCTAACACCATTGATGAGGGGGACTCGGCTGTGGTGCAGCAGGTTAAGTGGGTGCCTATGATGCCGGCATCCCACATGGGCGTGGGTTCGAGTCCCGGTTGCTCCACTTGTGATCCAGCTCCCTGCTAATGCACCTGGGAAAGCAGTGGAAGATGGGCCTCCTGGCTTTGGCCCCAGTCATTTGGGGAGTGAACCAGCAGATGGAAGGTCTCTTTAACTCTGCCTTTTATATTAATAAACAAAATAATTAGTGAAAATGTGGCCTCAAAATGGCATCCTCACAGGGTGCCATGGGTTAAGCCACTGGCCATGGAGAGAGAATGCAAACCCCAACACTGGAGGGGTCCAGTGGCCACTGCCTGGGCCACCCTGCTGGGATGTAGCAGAAACACCGATACAGTGCCCTTGCCAAAAATGCACCAGCCACATCCCGCCAGGCCCGCCGGCAGTAAAGGAGACAAAGAAGTCACGTGGCTCCCTGGGACGCATGAAGAAAGAAGCCTGGACAGCCGGCCGGCCAATAAATCTGGAATCTTCAATGAACCGTGGAAGCCAACGGCCTTGTTGGTGCCCCAATTCAATCACGCCCAGGGCAAAGGCATGTTTTAGGGTGAGTAGAAAACTTTTCATCTCTTTCAATAGGCTCTATTAACAGTTATAGCACGTGTCAGACATCCTGAGGTCAGAAACAATACTGAACTTGGAGTTCAGAGAACCAGGTTCAAATCCCAGCTACCCTGGGCGTGTACAGAAATCCCAGCTGGCACTCATTAGTTGAATAGCGCCATGATTCAACCTGTTGGAACTTGAGCATCCGTGTCTGAAGGGAAGGTGAAATAGCTTCACCAGTTCACAAGGCTGGGGATGGCTAACGAAGGTTCTTTACGTGAGAGCACCCGACACACAAGCTGTCACGCAGTTTGCACTCCCTGACACTGGATCTCTGTGGATCCAAATGGTTAAGGTAAAAATAGAATAGTTTAGATTTAAATGAATTCTGAATAATTTTCTATATCTCCTTGTTTTAGTTTTTGAAGTTTTATTTAGTTTTATTTACTTGAAAGGCAGAGCAACTGAGGGACAAGAGACAAAAAAGAGATCAGCAGCCAGGGCTGCACAAAGCTGAAGCCCAGCACCTGGAATGCCATCCAGGACCCCACCTGGGTGGCAGGGACCCAAGTACTTGAGCCCTCAACCAGGGTGCACATCAACAGGAAGTGGAGCAGGGTGGGGCTGGCGCTATGCAGTGCCGGCATTCCATATGGACACCGGTTCTCATCCCGGCTGCTCCACTTCCGATCCAGCTCTCTGCTATGGCCTGGGAAAACAGTAGAAGATGCCCAAGTCCTTGGGCCTCTGCGCCTGCCTGGGAGACCTGGAAGAAGCTCCTGGCTCCTGGCTTTGGGTCAGTTCAGCTCTGGCCATTTCAATCATTTGGTGAGTGAACCAGCAGTTAAAAGACTTCTCTCTCTCTCTGGCTCTAGCTCTCTTATCTCTGTCTTTCAAATAAAAAAAAAAAAAAAAAAAAAAAAAAGCTCAACCTGTAGTTTCAGTGTAGAGGTGAGTCTGTCTTGGTTTCTCACTTCGTGCTGTGGCTGGAGCATATTCTGCTGTTTTCTGTTTTTTCAGCCTCAGAAACTGGAGCCCCCAGAGCAAACCCACGTTCTCTGGTGGCAGCCTGGTGCTCGGTCCCTCCCCGGGCGTCTTGGTTGGACTAAGGAGAAAAATTTAAATAGGAACTGGGCATCAGATGCTACTGGGAGATGACTGTCAATTCTGATGTGTGTGTGTGATAGCAGAACTGGGCTTATGTAAGGCAGTGTCCTTATGTAAGAAACGCTTTTGTAATTTTAGAGATGCATCCTGAACTATTTCAGGGCGAAATAAAAATAACAATGTCTATAATTTTCTATCATGACACTTCAGCTAAAATACGTAAACCAGAGGCGAGCATTTGGCCTATAGCGGTTAAGATACCCACGTCTCACACGAGAGCACCTGGGTTCAATGCCAGGCTCCTGCCCTGGCTGTTGTGGGCATTGTGGGGAGTGAGCCAGAGCATGGAAACTCTAGTGTGTCTCTCAAATTAAAAAACAAAAATTGGGGCTGGTGCTGTAGCATAGTAGGCTAAGCCCCCGCCTGAGGTGCCAATATCCCATATGGGTGCTGGTTCTCATCCCGGCTGCTCCACTTCCGATCCAGCTCTCTGCTATGGCCTGGGAAAGCAGTAGAAGATGCCAAGTCCTTGGGCCCCTGTGCCTGCCTGGGAGACCTGGAAGAAGCTCCTGGCTCCTGGCTTTGGATCAGCCCAGCTCCACCGTTTTGGCCATTTGGGGAGTGAACCAGTGGATGGAAGATTTCTCTCTCTGTAACTCTGCCTCTCAAATAAAGAAATCTTTCAAAAAAACTGTCTTAAAATGTACATCAATCAAACATGGCAAAAATATGAATATGTGTTCAATCTGAGTGTTAGGTATGTTCATTATATGATTCTGCTGAGAGAATAATTAAGGTTAATTTCCTCCATAACAAAAAGGGTTTTTTTTAAAAAATAAACAAATAAACAAACAAACAAACACCTCTGGGGCTGGCGCCGCGGCTCACTAGGCTAATCCTCCGCCTTGCGGCACCGGCACACCAGGTTCTAGTCCCGGTCGGGGCGCCGGATTCTGTCCCGGTTGCCCCTCTTCCAGGCCAGCTCTCTGCTGTGGCCAGGGAGTGCAGTGGAGGATGGCCCAAGTGCTTGGGCCCTGCACCTCATGGGAGAGCAGGGGAAGCACCTGGCTCCTGCCTTCGGATCAGCGCGGTGAGCCGGCTGCAGCATGCCAGCTGCAGCGGCCATTGGAGGGTGAACCAACGGCAAAGGAAGACCTTTCTCTGTGTCTCTCTCTCTCACTGTCCACTCTGCCTGTCAAAAAAAAAAAAAAAAAAAAAAAACAAAAAAAAAAACACCTGGCTCCTCGATCCTGCCCACTCAGTGGCTCCCCCTGAAAACAAAATCCTGGCTGTGGCCCTGCGGTCTCCCGGGCCCAGTGCTGCAGCCCAGCTGGTTAACCTGCGGCTTGTGCCGCCGACATCCCACACTGGAGCACCGGTCCAAGTCCCGGCTGCTCCACTTCCGATCCAGCTCCCTGCCGATGCGCCTTGCAAAGCAGTAGAGGATGGCCCAAGTATGCTCACTCTCTCTGTCTCTCCTTCTCAAATAAATAACTGCATCTTTAAAACAACGAGAAATTGAGCCGGGCACTGCCCAGGCCCGTGCCCCACTTCCCTTCCCGCGAAGCACTCCCTGCTGCACCATGCAGCCGACTTCCGGATGCTGCTGCTGGCCCCTCTCCCCACCTAGAGCACAGCTTCACGCGGACAGGGAGTTTGCTGCTGCCCGCCACCCCCCCCCCCCGCCCTGTGGCCCCATGGCCCCATGGTCCCATGGCCCCGTGGCTCCGTGGCCAGCAGTGCCTGGAGACCACAGCTGCTCCCTATTCAGCTCATGACACCTCACAGCCCTGCTGGAAAGTGAGCCCCCGTCTCCCGCATCGCACCTCCCTGCAATTCAGAGACGAGAGGTGATTTGCCCAAGACCATGCAGATGACACACAGGTGCCAGGGCCATGCTCCTGGCCTGACCTCCCCTGCAGGAGCCTCCCACTGTCCCCAGGAAATCGGCCAGGTCAAGGTCTGAATCCTTCCTGGCCCAGCATTGCCTTCCTGGGTAAGTCATTGCCCTCCGACCCTCCTTCACCTCACCCCCACCTAAAGGGAAGGCTGGAACCGGGAGCCCAACACGGAGTTCTCGGGAGCCCCAGAGCCCCGCCGCGCCCACCCCCAGCCCCCAGCCCACCTTGACCTGAGCGTAGAAGCTGCCCAGGCTGCAGCAGACGCGGCACTCCAGCATGGCATCGTCGTTGTTGTGGGCATAGCGCAGGGCCTTCTCGAAGCTCTCCAGGGCTTTCTGGAAGAGGCTCAGGCCCAGGAAGGCATTGCCCATGCTCAGGCTGACCTGGCCTCCGAGCTGGGCCCCCGCCCTGGTGCCGGGCAGCCCCAGGCAGGTCTTGCAGTAGGAGATGGTCTTGTGGAACTCGCACAGCTTCTCGTTGCTGCGGGCCAGGTTCAGGTAGCTCTCCAGGAGGAAGTCGGCGTCCTCCAGCTCCCTGGCGGTGTCGATCTGGACCACGGCAAACTGCCCGCCACGGGGGTGGGCAGGTGGCTCTCAGCCTGCACTCTGAGCCTTGGACTCCCGCCTCCACCCCGCAGGCTCAGACCTGGAGGTCCCCAGCCTCAGAGGCAAAGCAGCAGGTCCTCCTCCGCCTCCCCAAAGTGTCAGATCTGAGCGGCCAGGCCCCAGATGCAAACTAGCTCCAGCCCAGGGCACTCAGCCTGCACCCTCCCACTCCCAGCCTCGGATCTGGAGTCGCCACCACCCACCCGGCATCAGCCTCCAGACTCAGACACCACAGCCCCCACAACAGGAGGGGCTGCTGAGAGCCGGGCTTGAGATCCTAAACCCCGGACCCTGAGGCCCAAGAATATTGGTCTCAGCAGCTCTGACACTGAAGTTCAAGGCTATAGGCCTGAGCCTGAAGCTGAGACACCCCCCCTCCCCCCGCCCCGGCACTGTCTAAGACTCAGGGCTTTAGCTGTGGATTCAGAGGCCCAGGCCCCCGGCCCGTGAGACAGCGGGGAGTCTGGGAGAAATCCAGGCCCGGTCCCAGGGCCCCCAGGCTGCCTGGGGAGGGTCCACCCACCTTGAGCATCTCTTTGTAGCGGCCCATCTCCGAGTGGGCTGTGACCAGGCAGCCCAGCACGCGGAAGCGCCCCACGGGGTCCGAGCTCTTCTGCAACACCTTCGTCCACACCTGCAATGCCTTCTCCGTCTGGTTGGACTGGTACAGCTGGAGCCCCTTCTCGATCTGCTGCTTCGTCTGGTCCTGTCCCATTGTTCCAGAGCCCTGTGCGCCCCCACTCCCCACCCCGCCGTGGGGAGACCTCTGGTGGCGGCTCCGTGCCTCTAGGCCCTCATGGCAGGGACCCAGGGGGCCAACTGCCCCCCACCCCAAGCCCCAGGAAGGAACACGGCGGTGGGTAGGAGCCCCAGCGGGGCCTGGGTGGAGAGCGGGCGCCACCCAGGGAACAAAGCTGGTTCAGCCCCTGTCCGCAGCTGTCCCTGCCAGTTGCGGCCACGTGGCCTCTGAGGAATGTCAGCGGCAAGGTCACGCGGGCCTCTGCCGCTCCCACCCCCAACTGAGAGGTGGCTTCCCCAGGGATACGGGCACCCGGCCACCTGGGCACCCCTTGGATAGCCCTTGGGCACCTCGACACTGACCGTGACCGCTCCGGGCAGGGCGGGCCCCACCAGCAGCTTCACCAAGGAGCTGCTCCAGGCTAGGAGGAACTGGCAGCTGGGAAGCAGCCGGGCTCTGGCCGGACCCACAGGCATCAGCCAGGCGGGGGCCAGTGCCTAGCCTGCTCTCTCCCCCATCACACCCACGCCCACCTTTTCTCCCCAGCCCCTGCCCCTGGCTTTGTGTGTGAGATTCTCCAGGCATTATCTCCGCACGTGCCCACACGTGATCACCATCACCTGCTACACAGGGCTGGCAAGGACCTCCCGCTGGGGCCAGGGGCCCGGATTCTTTCTGGCTCACAGTAGGGCCCCAACCAAGCCCTTTCCCTCCAGGCCTGGTTCCCTATTTATAAAGACGAGGATAATAATAATGCGAGAAGAAACAGTGATGTGACGAGGCTGCCGTGCAGAGACCCAGGGGCGGCACGAGTGTAGGGGCTGGCGGCCTGGGCCCTGTAGTGCGCTGGCTGTGCTGCCTATGATGGGTAAGTCACCCGGTCCCGTGGGATGAGGACAGACGGTAACGGGACCTAGCTCACTGGACTGTCAGGAGAACTACACTGGTCAACAGGGCCTTAGGGCAGGAGTGGCACACAGCAAATACTGCATGTTGACAGGCAAGAGGTTATCGTACCCACGGCTAACTGTCCCACCCAGGGCAGAGCCTGGTCCTTGAAGGCTTAAACACTGTTCCATCAGGGCCAGTACTGTGGCTTAGTAGGTTAAGCATCCGCCTGCAGCGTCCGCATCCCATATGGCGGTGGCCCCATATGGGAGACAGTTCAAGTCCCGGCTGTTCCACTTCCAATCCAGCTCTCTGCTCTGGCCTGGAAAAGCAGTGGAAGATGGCCCAAGTGCTTGGGCCGCTGCACCCACGTGAGAGACCCGGAAGAAGCTCCTGGCTCCTGGCTTCACATCTGCCCAGCTCTGGCCGTTGCGGCCAATTGCGGAGTGAACCATCAGATGGAAGACCTCTCTCTGCCTCTCCTCTCTCTGTGTAACTCTGACTTTTGAATAAAAATAAATAAATCTTTTTTTTTTTTTTTTTGACAGGCAGAGTAGACAGTGAGAGAAAGAGACAGAGAGAAAGGGAGAAAGGTCTTCCTTTGCCGTTGGTTCACCCTCCAATGGCTGCCACGGCCGGCGCGCTGTGGCCGGCGCACCGCACTGATCCAATGGCAGGAGCCAGGTGCTTCTCCTGGTCTCCCATGGGGTGCAGGGCCCAAGGACTTGGGCCATCCTCCACTGCACTCCCTGGCCACAGCAGAGAGCTGGCCTGGAAGAGGGGCAACCGGGACAGAATCTGGCGCTTCGACCGGGACTAGAACCCGGGGTGCTGGTGCCGCTAGGTGGAGGATTAGCCTAGTGAGCCGCGGCGCTGGCCAAATAAATCTTTTTAAAAAATAAAATAAAGTTCAGAATAGAGTTAGCATAAAACCCAGCAAAAACTGCACTCATAACTATATAACCGAAAGCAATGAAAATATGTCCATACTGTACATGGGTGTTCAGGGTGTCATTATTCATGATAACCAGAAAACAAAGCCAACCCGAGTGTGAGGAACCCACAGAGAACTCCAAATTCTTTCCAAGTGAAGCATTTCGCCCAGCTCACAAGTGGGGAAACTGAGGCACGGAGAGGTCAAGTGACCTGCTGTAGACCAACAGCTATCTGGAGACAGAGCTGGGACCATGCATCCCCCTCTGAACTGTTACTCTGTCACTGAGGGGAGGGCAAGGGGAGGAGGAGAGAAAGTGGACAAAGTGGAGACTTGGGCACCGGTTTCAGGAGTTCTTGTGATCTTTATCACAACAAAGTCATTGGGTGCTTTACCCACGGCAGAAGCCCATGTGGGCACAGAGATGCAGGAAGAGGAGGGAGCCGAGTCCACACCTGCAAACCAATGCCCGGTGGACAAAGGGCCCCTGAGGACAGGAGGGGGAAGCCTCACAGGTGGTGGGACAGCCGGGGGCCTTGGGACTCTTCAGCAAGTGTCCACTAGGTGCTGCTCATGTTGGCCTGTTTTAGAATCCAAAGTAGAACATGAAGTTTGGGCCTGAAGCAGGTGTCACCCTCAGACCTGCGAGGGCTGAATACCTCTGCGTCGCCTTGGCAACCTTTGCTAACCTGGGAGGTTTCACGTGACCCTGTACACCAGCCATTCAAGGGGCTGGTGATGGGTCCCAAGAGCCCAAGAATCTGACATGTTGCATGTCACTGTGGGTGGGCCGCCTTTCCAGCTCTTACGTCACCTTCAGGGCCCCTGCTCCAGGAGGAGTCTCAACAAACTAGCTTTCCCATTTGTAAAATGGGGTATCATCTCGCCGGCCAATTTTTCTGTGAAAGAAATAATAAGAACTTGCTTTGAAAACGAGACGTTGAACTAATGTTCACCTCTTGGCTATTGTAATAGTGGAAAAAACAAAAACTACATTGTGCCCAACAGAAGGGATAATCCATGAAATGTTATGTAGCTCTTAAAAAAGACAGCAGCGGGGGCAAGTGTCTGGCACAGCAGTCAAGCCACTGCCTGGGATCCCTGCATCCCACACTCGGGTGCTGGGTTTGAGTCCCGGTTCCCTGCTAATTCATACCCTGGGAGCCAGCAGGTAGGTAACAGGTTCAAGTACTTGGGTCTATGCCACCCAGGTAGAAGACTAGGGTTGAATTCCCAGCTCCAGGCTGTAGCCTGGCGCAACTGGGGAGTGAACCAGTGGATTGGAGCTCAATCTCTTCTGCCTTGCAAATGAAAACAACAAATTAAGAGATTCTCTCTCTCTTTTTTTTTTTTTTTTTTTTTTGACAGGCAGAGTGGACAGTGAGAGAGAGAGACAGAGAGAAAGGTCTTCCTTTGCCATTGGTTTACCCTCCAATGGTCGCCGCAGCCGGCGCACCGCGCTGATCCGATGGCAGGAGCCAGGAGCCAGGAGCCAGGAGCCAGGTGCTTTTCCTGGTCTCCCATGGGGTGCAGGGCCCAAGCACCTGGGCCATCCTCCACTGCACTCCCGGGCCACAGCAGAGAGCTGGCCTGGAAGAGGGGCAACCGGGACAGAATCCGGCGGCCAGTCCGGGACTAGAACCTGGTGTGCCGGCGCCGCAAGGCGGAGGATTAGCCTAGTGAGCCGCGGCGCTGGCCCAAATTAAGAGATTCTTAAACATAAGCTTTCCCCAATATGCTCTAGCCTTTTCTGGAAACGTCTGAATGTTCTGTTAAAAAAAAATTCAGGGGCTGGCGCTGTGGCATAGTGGGTCAACTGCCGCCTGCAGCGCCGGCATCCCATATAGGTGCCGGTTTGAGACCCAGCTGCTCCACTTCTGATCCAGCTCTCTGCTATGGCCTGGGAAAGCAAAAGAAGATGGCCCAAGTCCTTGGGCTCCTGCATCCATGTGGGAGACTTGGAAGAAGCTCCTGGTTCCTGGCTTCAGATCAGCACAGCTCCGGCCGTTGTGGACAATTGGGGAGTGAACCAGCGGATGGACGATCTCTTTCTCTGCCTCTCCTTCTCTCTCTGTGTAACTCTAACTTTCAAATAAATAAATAAATCAATATTTAAAAAAATTCAAATCCTGGGGCTGGCATTGTGGCGTAGTGGGTTGAGCCAATGCCTGTGATGCTGGCCTCCTATATGGGTGCTGGTTCACGTCCTGGCTGCTCCTTCATTTCCAATCCAGCTCCCTGCTAATACACTGGAAAGCAGTGACAGACAGTCCAACTGCTTGGGCCCCTGCCACCCAGGTGGGAGACGCAGATGAAGCTCCTGGCTCCTGACCCCAGTCTGGATCAGCCTTGGTGCTTGTACCCATTTGGAGAGTGAACCAGTGGAAGGAACACTTCTGTCTCTCCTAATTCTGCCTTTCAAATAAATAAATTAAAAAAAAATTCTAGAGGCCGGCGCCGTGGCTCACTTGGTTAATCCTCCACTTGCTGTGCCGGCATCCCATATGGGCACCGGGTTCTAGTCCCAGTTGCTCCTCTTCCAGTCCAGCTCTCTGCTGTGACCCAGGAGGGCGGTGGAGGATGGCCCAAGTCCTTGGGCCCCTGCACCTACACGGGAGACCAGGGAGAGGCACCTGGCTCCTGGCTTCAGATCGGCGCAGTGCCGGCCATAGCGGTCATTTGGGGGGTGAACCAATGGAAGGAAGACCTCTCTCTCACTGTCTAACTCTGTCAAGTAAAAAAAAAAAATTCTAGTCCTAAACTTAAAAAAAGTCCCAGTGCCAGGCTCTATGGACAGTTGGTGGCTCCTTGGGCTAAAAGTCCACCCCAGGGCCTTCCCTGCCAGCCACAGGAAGCTCCAGCAGCACAGGCCCCCGAAGCAGGCACCGGCTCCAGCCTCTTGGAGTAGGGCCCCTGGGAGCCGCTCACGAGGCTTGGAGCTGTTTCAGCGGAATTCCTATAGAAGTGGCTCTGAGGGACCTGGCTCTCATTTACTTCCTGGCCATGGAGGGCCTCTGGAGAATTCAGGCTGGCAGCTGGGTGTAAAAATAACTTATTCTGGAGGTGGGCGTGTGGCACAGTCATCGAGCTGTTGCTTGGGATACAGGTGTCCCATATCGGAGTTCCTGTGTTCCCTGCCACCCATGTGGAAGACTCGGATCGAGTTCCTGGCTCCAGCCTGGTCCAGCTGTGGCTGTTGGAGGCATGTGAGGAATGAAACAGCTGATGGCAGCTCTCTGCCTAGTGACAACACATTTCTTTGAGTCTGGAGATGGAAACTTCTAGAAGGTCTAACTGCCTGGCACTCTTCGTTGTCAAGGAAAAGCCAGCAGAAAGCTCTTGGCCAAAGTTAACTGTCATCTTTCAGTATTTTTCATTCACTCACTTCCCAAATGCTTACCTGCAGCCCCTCTGGGGAAGTGAGGGTCCTTGCCTCCACGAAGCTCCATTCCGAAGGTGGAATCTAAAGCAGGGCTCCCCATGACGACGTCCCAAAGGGAACTGCTTTACAGGCATTCGGGAGTTGGGCTGGCCCGTGCAAATACCTTACCCTTGGGCTGGCGCCGCGGCTCACTAGGCTAATCCTCCGCCTAGCGGCGCCGGCACACCGGGTTCTAGTGGCCATTGGAGGGTGAACCAACGGCAAAGGAAGACCTTTCTCTCTGTCTCTCTCTCTCACTGTCCACTCTGCCTGTCAAAACAAACAAACAAACAAACAAAAAAAAATACCCTACCCTTGGGGCCGGCACTGAGGTGCAATGGGTTAAGCCACCACCTGCGGTGCACAGAGCGCCAGTTCATGTCCTGGCTGCTCTGCTCCCAATCCAGTTCCCTGCTCTGTGCCTGGGAAGGCGGCAGTAGAAGATGGCCCAGTTGCTTGGGCCCCTGCCACCCACATGGGAAATCGGAATGGAGTTTCTAGCCTATTCAGACAGAAGATCTCTTTCTCTGTCACTCTACCTTTTAAACAAACTTTCAAAAAATCTTGAAAAAAAAAAAAAAATCCCACCCTCCTACTTACTAGCCTGTGGGAGAGAGGAGCTGTCGCTTCTGTGAGCCTCAGTCCCTACCTTCCTGAGTTACTGGCTGCTGCGAGACCTCTGCGGCAGCTGTGATTAATAAGTGATGGCTATTTTGTTTTCTTAAAAGCAAAGCAACCGCGTGGAACTCTTTCTTGCCTATGGACTGCTGTTGACGCAACCGTTCTGTATCCGTCCCCACTGTGCACTTTGAGGGCGACCAGTCACATGCAGCTTTTCATTATCTGCAATGTGGCTGCTGGGGAGTCCTATGGGACAGCAGCAGGCCTAGGACACAGCCAGAGTTAGGATGAGGCAAACGACAGCAGCTGCGAGAGCTGGTAGGGACAGTGGCTCGGAGGGGCCGGTGAGGGCCGGAGCAGGTGGCCTTAAGGATAATGAGCCTCAGGAGATATGCAAGGGGGAGCCAGACACAAAAGGCTTCCTGCGGGAGGATTCCACTCATGACTTGTCCAGAACAGGCAAAGCTCCAGAGTCAGAAAGCAGACGGGGAAAAGGGAGCTAGGGGGCTGGATGGCTCATGAACATGGGTTTCTTTTTTTTTTTTCTTTTTGACAGGCAGAGTGGACAGTGAGAGAGAGAGAGAGAGACAGAGAGAAAGGTCTTCCTTTGCCGTTGGTTCACCCTCCAATGGCCACCGCGCTGATCCGATGGCAGGAGCCAGGTACTTCTCCTGGTCTCCCATGGGGTGCAGGGCCCAAGCACTTGGGCCATCCTCCACTGCACTCCCTGGCCACAGCAGAGAGCTGGCCTGGAAGAGGGGCAACCGGGACAGAATCCGGCGCCTCGACCGGGACTAGAACCCAGTGTGCCGGTGCCCCAAGGCGGAGGATTAGCCTAGTGAGCCGCGGCGCCGGCAGAACATGGGTTTCTTTCGGAGTGTGTGAAGCTGTATAATACTAAAGACCAAGTCGGTGAACAGCACAGTACGCATGTCATCTCAATAAGCCGTTCTGAAAAGATCCCCAAATCCCAGGACGTCTCTGCTTAGTGGGACCCCCGCAAACTGGCTTGTCTGTGGGAGTGACAGGATGGTCTTCCCAGTAGACCGCGTCCCAAGCCCAACTTTGATTTTAAGAATTCAGAAGCCCTCCCCGTCGCCGGAGCCTCTAGCGGCAAGGAGGAAGCCGCACCTGAAGGAGAAATGAAACTCCAGATGGTGGGGGCTGGGAAGGGCTCCTGAGAGGGAAGGAAAAAGCTGAAAAAGGCAGACGGTGCAAGCCAGAGCCAGCTCCGATCTCCTGAAGGGAGATCAGCTTGACGTTCCCAGAGGTGAGGGGACAACCTGCTCTTTCATTTCCTTCCTGGTGGCTTTTCCTCCTCAGGGACGGAGCCGCTCAGTGAGCACAGTACGGGAGCGTTAGAGATGCTGCGTGCTGACCGAGAAAGTCACGCAGACAGGAAACAGCACTGTGGCAAGCAGCAGGTGCCAGGCCATCTAGAGAATGACACACGAGTCTGCAAAGGCACGCAAATCCTATCAGGAAGACAGCTTTACAGTCACGAAGAGCAAAAGCCTAAGCGTCCACTGAAAGGTTTGAAACACTACTTTTGGCAGATCGCTTTTGGAAAACTGTAAAGTAAGCAAAGCAAAAAGCCCATAAGTAGGATGTGAAGCTGAAACATGCTCAAGTTGTACTTAACACAGTACCAGTCTAGCAGGCTCCATCTCAGGAACAGAGGCAAAGACTTACATCTCTCACCCTGCTTGCGTCAGCAAAAATCAAACCTGTATGAGACAGACGACCTCAGGCTCCCTCCATCTCAGCCGCAAAAGCAGCAGGGCCGTGAAGGGAGCCACGCAAGGCTCTGCCTCCCCACCCTAGGCTCCACCTCACACCAGTTCCCCCACGTGTGAAATGCAGAGCTCTTTGGGAAGCCATTTAATTGGTGTTTTATGTTTTGTTTTGTTTTTAAAGTTTTATTTGAAAGGCAGAGTTAGAGAGAGAAAGAGAAAGAGGAGAAAGAGAAGAAAGGAGGGGAGAGGGGAGAGAAAGGAGAGAGGGAAGAGGGAAGAGGTGAGATGAGAAGGAGGAGGAGGAGGAGGAGAGAAAGAGAGAAATGAATTTTCCATCCACTGGTTCACTCCCCAAATGGCTGCAGTTGCACCGATCTGAACTCAGGAGCCTGGAGCTTCTTCTGGTCTCCCACGCAGGTGCAGGGGCCCAAGGACTTGGGCCATCTTCTGCTGCTTTCCCAGGCACATTAGCAGGGAGCTATATGTGGAGCAGCCAGGACTTGAAGTGAGGTTCACATAGGATGCAAGTGTTGCAGGCAGTGGCTGTACCACATCACTGGCCCCTACGCAATTTTTAAAAAAAGATTATTTATTTGAAAGGCAGCATTGAGAAAGATCAATCTTCCATCTGCTAGTTCACCCCCAAATTGCTGCAACAGCTGGGGCTGGGCCAGGCCGAAGCCAGGAGCCTAGAACTCTATCCACGTCTCCCACATAGGTGGCAGGGGCCTAAGTACTCAAGCCATCTTCTGCTGCTTTTCTGAGAGGCATTAGCAGGGAGCTGGATGGGAAGTGAAACAGCTAGGACTTGAACTGGCCCCTCATGTGGGATGCCGGCGGTGCAGGTGGCAGCTTAACCTGTTGCACCATGACGCCGGCCCTGGTTATATAATTCAATGTGCATCTTTAGATATGATTAGGGTCTCAAACTTCTGTTTTGACAGATACTGATGTTCAGAATCAGCGAGGTGAAAATGAGAAAAAGGCATTTAGAGGTGATTTAAAATAGGTGGAGATGGTGGTGCAAAAATTGGAAATGTACTTGATGCCACTAAGTAACATGCTTAAAACTAGTTAAGATGGCAGGTTTGCAGCTAAAATTTTTACACACACACGCACACACAAATTAGGTACATAGTAGTAGCTGACTTGGTACCAGCTCCTGTAAGGGACTCACTGTGGAGGAGGAGTGAGTGCCTCAAAGGGGCCCCCCACTCTCCATGGGTGGTAGCTCCTGACAGGAGCATGCTGGTTAGCCTCTGGGAGAGCTGAGTGACCAGTGAGTGACCGCTGAACCCTCCATCAATAAGGCAGCCCCTCCGAGGTGGCAAAGCTGCAGGTGGTACAAGAGTCAGAGGCCACAAAGTCCCACTCACGGGAGCCGGAGGACAAAGCAGAGTCACCTGTGATGAGACACAGGTCTCGTAAAGCACAGCTATTGGGTGTGAAGGATTCCTACCCAGCAGCAAAGGTTGAGAGAGGGCTCCGGGGTCACGTGGCCTCGTTTGAGTCTCAGGGCCCAGCAAGTTCTAGCAGGCAACCCAGTGTCTTTCAGTCTGTTTGTTCACCTGTAAAACGGACGGGGAACAGCTACCGCCCAGGGATGGGAATAAAGACTGGGACGTACAATGTGCATCACGTGTTCTCCCAGTGCCTGCCTGCCTGTGGCAGTCACGGATCATTAGCTGGGTAATACCCAGCTCTGATTATAAGCATGTATGTAATGAGTACAAACAAGGTAGTGAATGAAAAGCGCACTGAAGTGCGGAACTTGCCACACACTCTGGACAATTTGTATTTATATGAAGGCAGAGCGAGAGAGGGAGGGAGGAAGAGACAGACAGGTTTTCCACACGGCTGGTTCACTCCCCAAATGCCTAAAACAACCAGGGTTGGGCCAGAACAAAGCCAGGTGTCTGGAACGCCAGCTGCTCTCCCATGTGCGTGTCAGGAACCCAAGTGCTTGGGGCATCACTTGCTGCCTCTCAGCGGGGCATAGCCAGGACTTGAACATCCCAAGCGGCGGCTTCACCAGTGGCGCCACAGCCACTGCTTCTGGAGAGCAAGTGAACATCAATCAGGACCCAGACTTGGGGGTGCTGGGACTTCTTCACTGCTGTCTTTTCAGGGCCCTGAATGACCTAGTGTGTCCTGAGGTGCTGCAGGGTGGGGAGATGATGCCCAGATCGGTTTGTGTTCAGAGCCTCTACTTGCCTCCAATGTATCAAGGGCAGTGCCCTGGGCCATGCACACCCACATCGAGGGGCACCGAGGAAAAGGCTGAGGCCCAGCAGGGAGCTGAGGGTGTCCACGAGGGGACGCAGCAGTGGCGGCGCAGAACAGACCTGCAGTTACAGCCTCAGATCGCAGGGGCTGACTGAACCTGGCCTTCTCAGAGGCCCCAGGCTCAGGCGCTCGACTGGACAGCGACTGAGAATTGTTCAGCAGTAAACCAATGGAATCTCAGCGTGGCTCTGTGCAAGTCCTTGGTGTGGCAGCCTTGACTGAGAACGCCACACAACTTCTACTAAGATGTTCTCCTATAAGCAGGTGTCTTGCAGAGGAATACAGAGGATGGGGAAGGCAATTTTCTGGGGGAGAAACTGTTTTCGGTGGGAACTTTTAGAGGGTTCAGCTGAGCACCCTCAGGGCCCCACTCCCTCAGGGAACACCACTGCGCCCATTGCCCAGGTCCCACAATCAAGACCTCTGAAGACAGCATCAGCTCTTCTCAAACAGTTTAATAGCAAATAAACAAAGGAAGGTACCACACTTGGCAGATACAAAATGACTTTTTGTCTGTGTGTCTGTGCAATTAAAACAGATTTAGGTTCCCCATTGGAACAAAAGGAAAAACACACAAAAAAGGAAGGAGAGTCCTTTTAAACACATACTCCCTTGCTCCAAACTTGTAACAATTTTTTTTTCTTTTTAAATCCACTACACAAACTCTGTGATTAGGTAAGAAAAGCGACAGGGGCTCTTCTCGCCTTTTTTTTTTAAACCATTAAAGTAAAATCCATAATTTTCTACAGAGTACAACACAAGTTCACACAAAAAAGACATTTTCTTTTGCAAATCAAAACAGGAAAGAAAGGAAAAGCTCAAACAAGGTAAAGGAAAAGCATTTCTACGGCTGAATCACGACTTTGAGTTGATTGAATCCCGGTGTTGCTGCGAACAGACTGTGCGTTTGGTCATAGTGGCAATTTTTTTTCTCTTCACATTGTGAAATCACTTTACATTGTTTTCTAGTAGAAAAGGCAAAAAACTGTACAAAACCCCTAGTGTTAAATACAACGTTTGTACCAATAAAAAACTCACACAGGTTTGTCTCCAAAATGTAAAGTTTCTTTTTTTTTTCTTTTTAAATTATTCACAAAAAGCAGCTGGAAATCAGAAAGGCAGCTGCCGCTCCAGGGTCTCAAATCCATTAAAACCACCACAGAACAATTAAAACAATCAGAGAGAGAAAAGGAAAAGGAAACAACGTCCAACGTTTGGCATTTGGTTTTATCCACAGGTTCTCCCAGAGCTCCTCTTGGAACTGAAAGCAAAATACATTGGCAAACACGGCTTCTCAATACACAGAAGGGGAGCCTCGGCGCTCCTGCCCACAGAGGCGGCTCTGTGCAGTCAGACTGTGGGGCGCACAGCAGTCTCTCAGGCTGGGGGGCTGGCCTCTTTTCATCCAATCACCCCTCCAGGAAACTCAGCAGCCTACCATGCACTGGGCCTCTGCGGGGCTGCCCTCCTCCCAGGGAGCGCGGCCTCCAGCAGAAGACTGAGCAACCTGGGGGCCTCAGAGCAGACATCCTGATGGGATCCCTTTCTCCACCAACCCCAGCGTGGAGGATGCTAAACAGTGCTTCTACCTCCCCCCCACCCCCACCCCGGCTCCACCTCTCCACCTCTCCACCCCTCCACTCTTCCAGGGACAATCCTTCCCTCCAGCTCTCCCAACGACCAGCAGCTTGGAGCTGGGTGGGATCTAGCATACGCTCCTCCCCTGCAGATCCACTCCCCACCCCCCACCAGATCCATCCTGGGACCTCTCATCTCCTCTGGTCTCTCCCTTTCCATTCACATTCTCACTCAAGTCTTCCAGACCCTGAGGCTGGATGGTGCCACAAGAGAAGAGGGTAAGTTCCCCTCAGGGAACCAAAGAACTGGCTTGCCTGGCACCCAGGGACAGTAGCTATTTGGCTCTTCACCCAATTTAAAAAAGAAATCCTTGCCCTTACCCCCACCCCACTAGCTAAGCAAGAGCTGACCAGTGGTGAAGAGCCAGTGTGGGGTGTTGGTGCCCAGGGCTGTAAACAGTGTGAAGACTGTAGTATTGTGCTTGTCACCTAGGAAAAGCGCCGGCAGGTGTATTGCCGCTTAGTGCACGGATGGCCTCCTACAAGTGGTTACCGCACCCCTTCCTCCGGGTGCTCACTACCCCAAATGCGCTAAGCCTCATGCCCACCCGCAGCCACCTTCTGGGTTCTATCGGTGCATCTTGTGCCTCTCTGGGGGCCCCTCCCCACCTCTCAGAGCAGAGCAGCCAGCCTCGTGGACACCCTGCTGAGAGCTGGAGGCCAGGTGAGGAGGTGACAGTCTAAGTGCACAGGCAGACGCTCTACGGGCAATAGAGGAGGAAGTTGCCACTTCAAAATAAAACAGTACAATCTTGAAAAAAATCATCAACCCCACAACAATTTAAAACAGCTTCTTTGAAACCCTTTTAAATCGGTCAGTTTTTGCACAAACTATAGAAAACAGAGGTGAAGGTGATATATACGGAGGTGTGAAGAAACAGCAGGAAACATGCAAAACTTGTTTTTTCTGGGCATAATCTTAGTAGGAAAGGAAAAAATTCAAAACAAAAACACAAAAACAATACAAAAACAAAAAAAAAATCAAAGCATCACATTTTGCTGCGGAGACTGAAGGGAGAAGCATGGAGGCGAGCCCAGCAGGGCCGAGGGGGGGCAGGAGGGGTCCACAGCTCCCACAGGGTCACTCCAGGGAAGAACCACCAAAGAAAAAGAAAAAGAAAAGGCTGGCTGGGGCCCAAACTGCAGATGTGGCCAAAAAGGGGAGGGGTCAGGTGTTTTCTGCAGTTGAGAGCTCAGAAAACCAAAATAAGAACACGTGCAGTCTCCTCAAGCCCCACAAACGACATCAGCAAAATGTGCTCAGGAGCCTCGAAGGTTTCAGTGACATCTTTTATTTCATTGTTTACTTCAAAGTTGTCTTTAAAACTAAGCACACAGAGAAACAAAGCCTAGAAACGGACTGGCTGTGTGTTCACAGAAATACAAACACCACACGGTATGTGCTAGTAGGGCTGCTCTGAAGACAATTACAAAGAATTGGAATCACAAAATCAAGTGGTTATCTTATGAAGTTCTAGAAAAATAGATTTTTTTATATTCAAATGCAAGTTTAAATATTTCCCCTTCAGCAGTCGTTCTAGCAAAACCAATTTGGCAGCACAAAAGGGAAAAAAAAAAGGAAAGAAAAAAGAAAAAACAAAGAAAGAAACAAACATAATAAAAATACACATCAGCATCAAAGGTCAACACAAGGTCAAAGGTGAGAGTTCAAGCATCAGAGAAGCTGAAGAGACAGGGATTTGGACGATGTACTTGACGCCACATCGACATGCTTTAGGCACAACGATGAACAAACGGCAGGAATCTAGAAAAAAAAACAAACCAGAAAGAGGGAGACCCACTGAGTTACACAGAGCAATACATCCAAACAGAGAGAGAGAGAGCAGGACACTCACTGTGTGTACAGCCCTGAAATGAGGAGCGGGGCGGGGCGGGGCGGGGCAATGACAGGGAACTTCTGCACATGCTAACAATGGACACAGGGAAGAGTCAAAAAGGACATGGAGGACACCAAGAAAACATCCACTTGCCAGAGACAGAAGGGAACCTAAGGCTTGGATTTCCTGGGAAGCACCCGACACTCAGGAGAAGAGGGTCTCTGGGAGGGGGCAGGGGGAACAGCAGAAGACGCTGGCCAGGGTAGGGAGCATTCTTTTAGGGAGAGGGCCCGGATTCCTGCTTAATCCCATGGGGATGGCCCTTTGTTCCCAGAAATCCAAGCTCTTAGCTTCCACACAGGCCCTGGCCACTCATGTGGAACCCAGGAGACAGTGGTCTGGCTGCATTCAAGGCAAATCAATTTCATGATGTAACCCAAGTAAGAAACAAAACTACAGCAGAAAACACATGTAAGTGAAACCTCCACATACAGAACAGGATTGCTTAGGACTCGACTGCGAGTCTCCACTCTCGAGCTGAGTCCTTTCACACTGTGAGACTTCTAGGGGAGCAGCTTCTTCACAAAACCATCTTTGGCCTGGAGAGAGAACTGTGCTCAAGGGCAGCGCTGCTGCTGTGCTAGCTCACTGGGAGGGAGGAGAGAACAGAGGGGAGGTATGGTCTCACCAGCTGGCTGCTGGGGCAGCCCAGGACCCCTGCTGGGGCAAGTGCTCCTTTTAGAAGAGAGAAGCCCTGAGCAGGGACGAAGTCGCAGGGCCTCGGCCTCGTATCTAGGGCAGGCAGATTGCACCTATGTCTCTCAGGTCATTGGGAGAGGGTTCTCATAAGGTCCCAGAGCCCAGGACAAACAATGGCAAATTGGGGAAGGAGTGGAGGGAGGGAGAGAGGTGGGGTGGAGAGGAGTTCTGATCACGGAGGAAGACAGAACAGAAGGTCAGGGAGCACAGCACCGGCAGCACCCTGTGGAGCACAGTTCTCTCCTCTGCCAATTCACAGCATTAATGCCTTCCCCTTGGGCAGGTGAGCTGGGCTGCAAACGGGCCACAGAAAGTCAGTAGTTTCAATCATACACAGCACCCTGTGTGTACAACAATCACATTCTGGATTCTACAAAATCCTGGCCTTTTCCAGAGATATAATTTAGGTAATAAATATTCTCCACCCCGGAGCTGTATAAAACTTCTATAAAAATAGAAACGACATTCTTGGTTCCAGCCGGTTGGGATTCAGAACAGCGCCTCCCCAACCTAGCATTTTTTTCTTTTTTTGTTTTTTTGTTCTTTTTTTTTTTTTTTTTTTTGCATTTATTTAAAAAAATCCCATCATGACCCTGGAAGCCTTTAGAACAGTTTTATCCTTTGAAACACAGGACACATTTCTCCCAGTGCGCAGAATTCAAGTTTACGTGGTTCAGCTTAAGAAGTGTATGCTTCATGTTTCTTAAGAGGACACGGACCCAAGTTATCACTATGAGAAGGGACAAGCTGTCCCCCCTTCAATGGGATAATCCAACACCACCAACTACCTGTACAACACAAGACGGTCACTCCCTGTCTGTTGCCCACAGGAACAGCAAGAGGAGGAGAGCGCCCCCATCTGACTTACTAGCAAACCAACCCCTTTATTCTAATCCCTGCTGCTGGGGTCAGGACTGACACTCGTGAGGTCTGAGATTGCAGGGACCCAGGAACTCAGTCCCTGACTGCTGATAATCCTATCCTCAGAGGGCACCTCTGGCTGGGTGCACACCGCTAACTGGCATGTCCTTCCTGGCTCTCTACCCCCTACTGCATTTCTTGGAGCAGAGACAGAGCCCAGAGGCTGGGTGGGGGTCACTGGCAAGAGCTGGAGTGAGACCTGTGGGAGGCAGCAAGGAGCTAACTGTAAGCACGAGGACAAAAGAGAACATAGTAATACTGAGGTAAATGAACACTAAATCCATGTTGAGGATGTAAACGTTCTGTTGTCTCCTCTGTCCCCGAGAGCAGAATATGGGGCTGGAGTGGTTAGCAGAGGGCTTGTGAGACCTCTGTGGCAATACCATACCTGGAGCACCTCAACCAAGGAGGCAAGGGTGGGCCTCTGATTTCTCTTAAACACTAAGTTCTGGCCACTGGCAAATGCAGCGTCCTGGCTTGCAGCCACCTACGGATTCAGGTGCCCCAAGCAGCAGACTCTTGTTCTTCCAACTAAATGGCTTTAGGTCTCTCAGCCCAAGACAGGTTCCCCCTTCAGCTAGATGTAAGTGCTGTCCCTTGCTGTGGTGCCCTGCCAGGAGGGATGCCAGCCAACGTCTGCCAGAGAGGCCTTCTTTAAAAGAACCTATTGGGCATGGGCCATGGTCACATTTGGTGTTGCAATAAACTAAAAATGATCTCTTTGGCTGCTTCTCCCAAACAGCCACCAGCCAGGCAGGGCCAATCCAATGCTGGCTAGGGAA
The DNA here is from genome assembly GCF_964237555.1 of Oryctolagus cuniculus. NCBI lineage: Eukaryota > Metazoa > Chordata > Mammalia > Lagomorpha > Leporidae > Oryctolagus > Oryctolagus cuniculus. The sequence continues at coordinate 18,534,582 of NC_091432.1, read as the reverse complement.
GCTGATAATGGCTTATGTCTCCCTGCTTTTTGAATATGTCAGTCTAATTTAACAGCTGCTTTATTTCCAGGGAACTGCTAACCCCTTTTCAGGGAAGAGGGGCAGAAATTCAGGCCAACAATCTGAAAGATCAGTGGCAAAAATTTGTATGTCCACAGAAGGCAGCTAGCTAGAGGCATTTCTGCCTCCAGCTGCCAGGTGTTAGGGGTCACACCATTCCCACTGTCTTCCAAAGCCAACCCACCTCTGCGGTCCCTCAGCTCTTGGATGTCAGTTCTCATCCCATCCACCCTTGCGCTCAGGGAAATTTGGGTGGTCAGTTTTTTGTTCCACTCAGTCCTCTCTCATGGGGTGGTTTGGGGCAAATTCTAATTATCTTTTAAGAACATTTCCCCATTCCCCCTCCCCCAGGGTGGTTTGGTGTTGGTCCTTCTCAACACACACTGGTTACAAACACAGCAAACTTTAAATAAAGAAAAAAAAAAAAAAAAAAAAACTCAGGATATGGCACCTAAACTCCAAAGTAAAACACTGGAAACCAAAGCACAAACTTGTCCTCTGTACGAAGCGAAACTCCCACAGAAGGCAGTAGCCGAGTCTTCAGGGCAAGCTGTGCCTGCGAGAGTGGCGGGGATCAGGGTCCGGGGCTGTCAACACACAGCCTCAGGGCTTCGAATCAATAAGGGTGCTCCTCCCCCACTTACCAGAAGACCCTCTCACTTCAGTCTCAGAGGGGAGCACGCTCAGTAGGGCTTGCTGTCATTCTTCGAACGTTTGAGCTGCACTTTAAGTCGCTTCATGCCAATCTGAAAGCCGTTCATGGACTGGATGGCAGCTTGAGCAGAAACAGGATTGTCGTAACTTACAAAACCTGTGTGTACAAGCAGCAGCCGAGGTGAGGGCATATGGTGGCAAGAAGGTGTCTGGTCTCCACTACTCAAGGGACAACTTATGTGCTTAGTTTCAAATTCCAATTTTCTCAGCAGGGCCGAGAACTCTGGAAATTGTTATCTCAGAGTCTTAATTTGACATCTACATAGCCCCTAAAGAGTCTATTTTCATTCCAGTCCTTTCTGCACTCAGCCCCTTCTCTTTCTCTCTCAGTGGTCAAATATTTAATCCCACCCTGCCACAGAAGAGAAGCCAACATACCAAAACACTTGCTCAGGTTTGTCTGCTTGTCTATAAAAACCTTGGCAGACACGACGTTCCCAAAGGGCATAAACATCTGCAGCAGATCCTGGTCTCCAAACTCCTGCGGCAGGTGGTAGATGAACAGGTTGGCTCCCTCTGGACCTTCAAAAGACCCAGTGGTTGGGAAAGTATCAGTATGAAGCTCACTTACGACCCTGCACCAACGGTCTTTCACTATCGCTGTTAAAATTCTCCAGATACAAGGCAGACACTCAAGCACCATCGCTGAAACCGACTGCTTCCCTCAGGTTTGGCCATGCTTCACCTCATTAAGAGATGACACAATTCTGCCCTGCAGGAGGTGATAAAGCGGACGGACTTGTGTGTGTAGCAGTAAAACAGACACTAGAGGTCATAAAGAAGCACGGAAAAGGACGCAGCAAGAGCTTAGAAACAAAACAGGTTCCAAAACTGTGCCCAGAAACCACAAGGCCAGCAAGCGAATGGGTCGGTGTCATAGGTGAAGCGAGCGCAAGGCATTTCTGGGGACAGGAAAGTCCTGGGTCTGTGGTGCTCAGTACAGATCTGTGTGCTTGTTAAAGCTCAGAGCTGCACATCAAAATGTGTGACTCTAACCACATGCAGATGGTACCTCAGTAAAAAGAAATACTTTAATTTTTAAAAAACTATTTTTACTTGAGGGAGAGGGGGAGGGAGAGGGGGAGGGTAAGGGGGAGGGGGAGGGGGAGAGGTCTCCCATGTGGGTGGCAGGGCCCAAGTATTTTAGCCATCACCTGCTGCCTAGTAGGGTGCATTAGCAGGAAGCTGGAACTGGGAGCTGAGGAGCCAGGACCAAACTAGGCTATTCCAATATGGAATGTGGGCATTCCAAGTGGCAACTTATCCACCGCATCAAACACACACCCCAAAAATTAACTTTTAAAAATGTGCTTATGATTAACATTAAGTTCAAAAACAGAATACTCCTCCATCCAACCACCTAACGCTGAAGAATTTTCTTTGGCTTTTTAAAAAGATTTATTATTTATTTGAAAGGCAGAGCGACAGAGACAGATCTTCTATCCATCAGCTTATTCTCCAGTGGCCACAACAACCAGGTCTAAGCCAGGCCAAAGCCAGGAGCCAGGAGCCAGGAGCCAGGAACTCCAGCTTGGTCTCTCACAAGTACTTGGGCCAAGTACTTGGGCCAGCCATCTTTCGTTGCCTTCTCAGACGCGTTAGCAGGGAGCTGGATCCAAAGTGCAATAGCTAGTTGAACCAACACTCTGACATGGGATTTCAGTGCTACAACCGGTAGCTTAACCAGCTGTACCACAACACTACTCAATAATTCTTTCTTCTTCTTCTTCTTTTTTTTTTTTTTTAAAGATTTTATTTATTTATTTAAGAGGTAGAGTTACAGACAGTGAAAGGGAGAGACAGAGAGAAAGGTCTTCCATCCACTGGTTCACTTCACAAATGGCCACAATGGCCAGAGCTAGGCCAATCTGAAGTCAGGAGCCAGAAGCTTCATCCAGGTCTCCAAAATGGGTTCAGGGGCTCAAGCACTTGGGCCATCTTCTACTGCTTTCCCAGGCCATAGCAGAGAGCTGGATCAGAAGAGGAGCAGCCAGGACTCAAACTGGCACCATATGGGATTCCGGTATTGCAGGTGGAGGACTAACCTGCTGCGCCACAGTGCCAGCCCCTCAATAATTTTCTAATCAAGGAGTTTTATTACAATTGCAGCCCAGCCATTCTCCAGCCACCCTGTCCTCCTAGTGGCGCACTGCTGCCTCAGGGCTTGCACATTCGCTGTGATTCTGCCCCATTCTCTTCTTTCTCTAAATACATGCAAAGTTGCCTTCCTCACTTGTCTCAGGACTCTGCTTAAATTTAACATCAGACCTTCTCTGAGCAGTCTGCATAAAATGCAGCTGCCTCAGCACTCCCTTTGCTGCTTTTCGGTTCTCAGAGCACTGTCTGAGACACCTCATGCTTTTGTTTGTTTATTGTCTCTGTGTGTTGTCTGCATTAATTACTTGCTCATGAGAGAGGTGTCCCCACTACCGACACCCAAGACCTAAAAGTACCTGATTCAGCGCCAGGACAAGGAGAAGGGATAAGACCAAGACTCCCTGCCACCTCAACAAGAGAGGATATTAGTCTCTTTCCCACTTGAGTGCTTAACCCTTGCCAGATACAGCTTATAAAAATCCCGCCAAACATGGCACAAGGGTAGCAGCAACTTTTGGTCATGTGAACCATCTTCAGTTCTCTATCTAGAAAGGCTTTTCTGGGGCCAATGCTGTGGCACACAGCAGGTTAAAGCTCCGGTCTGCAGCACTGGCATCCCATATGGGCGCTGCTTTGAATCCAAGCTGCTCCATTTCTGATCCAGCTCTCCGCTGTGACCTGAGAAAGCAGTAGAAGATGGCCCAAATGCTTGGGCCCCTGTACCTGAATGGGAGACCTGGAGGAAGCTCCTGGCTTTGGATCAGTGTAGCTCCGGCCGTTATGGCCATCTAGGGAGTGCACCAGCCAGTGGGTAGAAGACCACCCCCACCTCCCCGCTCTGCCTCTCTGTATAACTCTGCCTTTCAAATAAATAAATAGATCTTTAAAAAAAAAGTCTTTCCTATATTTAATACCATTTATGTCAAAGGACATCCTTCCTCCTACATAAGTATATAGGTCATAATTTTTTTAACTTAAAAAATTACTTATTTGACAGGCAGAGAGAGAGAGAAGGATATGAGGATCTCATCCACTGGCTCTCTCTCCAATGCCTTAGAGCCAGTAGCTGGGAACGCAGCCAGGTCTCCCACATGAGTGGTAGGAATGCAGCTGCTGAAGCAGTCACTGCTGCCTCCAGTCTCTACAGCAGGAAGGTGGAGTCAGGAGCCGCAGGTGGGCACTGAACCTAGCTGTTCTGAGATGAGATGCAGGCATCCTAACCGCTAGGTCAACGCCTGCCCCCAGAGGCCATTAATTCCTTCTGTCCTCTCATCCCTCAGCTTGTTACCAAGGACAAGCATTGATCAGAAAGTGAGGAAAATGGCAAATGATACAACTAAAAGGGATACCCAGACCGAAGTTCCACTGACATATTAGAATCTGGAGAGGTGACTTCCTACAAAAACAGATTCTTGTTAAATGATAGCAGAAACAATAAGGCCACCACATGCTGCTTCTTCCAGGAAGGCATACTGAGGTTAGGATCTGAGCTGCATCCAGAAATCATTGCAAAACGAGCTCACACTTTGCAGAGTTTCAGTCTACTCCAGACACCATCCAAGGCAAGTGTTGGTCTGACTACTTAAATTGTTCTCTTGGCCTTTATTCTGCCTCTTGGCTCTGTGTAGTCCCTATCCCTGAGCCCAGTCCCCCTTTCCACTCACCTTCCTTCTGGCTTCCAGCAGCACCGATACTCTGCTGCGTCAACAGGTTCTGGTTGTACAGAGTGGGGAGCGCTGCAGCAGCATACTGCTGAATGCCCGAGTAGGCCTGGGTGAGGGCCTCCATGGTGCTCCCGGTGCCGTTGGAAAGGCCACTGCTGCCCAGGCCACCATTTAAAGCAGCCATCCCTTGGTCAGGAAAAGAGAAAAATTAACATACTGGGAAGACACATTGATGCCAGACAGTTACACTCCGGTACGTCTAGACGAGGGGAAACTCCACAGTTCTCCCTTGCCTCTCCCACTTGGCTTCTCCCTGAGGAGGAATGCCACCTAACTGGTCAGGCTTCCGGACATTCACCAGACAGCATTATCATCAGTGGGGATATGAACAAACACCATACCCAGGTATGGCTCACCCCATTACCTTCTCCCAACCTGTGGAAGAAGTGATAGCGCTTACACAGGAGGGGCTCTCTCTTCTCAGCTACTCTGCCAAGCTGGAATGTGCTAAGACAGTCCCAAGGACTAGGGACTTAAAGAGGTACAAGTGAGCCATGAGAAGATATGGATAAGCCTTATTATCAAAACAGCCCCTAACCTTGAGCAGCACATTCTATGTGCTAGGCATTAGATTTGATGTTCTCATTTAACTTACCTGTTTGCTTGCTTGTTTATTCATTTACTTATTTACTTGAAAGGCAGAATTATAGGGATTGGAAGAGACAGAGATCTGTTCATCTGCTCATTCACTCCCCCAATGGCGGCAATGACCAGGGCTGGGCCAGGCCTAAGCCAAGAGCCTGAATTCAATCCAGGTCTTCCATGTGGGTGAAGGGGCCATCTTCCGCTGCTTTCCCAGGTACATTAGCAGGGAGCTGAACTGGAAGTGGATCGGCTTGAACAGGTGGGTATCCATATGGGATGCTGGCATTATAGGCAGTGGTTTAACTGTGCTACAATGCTGGACCCTCATTTAATTCTTAACAACCCTTCTAAATATTCTATTGCTCAAACTTCACAAATAAGAAAACGACTTTAGAAAGGCAGTCGGAAGTTATAGCTAGTAAGGGGAAGAGGTGGGATTTAACTCAGGTCTGACTTGCAATCCCACAATTATTATTCTTAACTTTACTGGGCCACTCCAATCATACCAGGATTGTTTAAGATGTGCTACCTGCAGAAGGAATAGCCTGATGACAGCCAAAAACTGCCCCTTACCTGCCAAAGAGCCAACATTGAGGCCAGCTGTCGCTCCAGCTAATGTCTGCAGGGCTCCAAGTGAGGCAATAGGGTTTACAGAGTTACTGCTGCTGGAGCTAGGTGAAGACCCTGCTATTAGAAATCCAGGAGTTAAACTCACCCACACATGCTATCTGTTTGCAAATTTTATCTGCTTCTACTTGTACTGGAAAGGCAGACACAGAGACACACATTTTCCATCTGCTGGTTTACTCCCCCAAATGCCCTGCAACAGCTGCAGCTGGATGAAGCTGAAGCCAGGAGCTGAAACCCAACCTGGAATTCCCACCTGAGTAGCAGCGACCAGAGTCCTTGAACCATCACCTGCTGTCCCCCAGGATGCACATTATCAGGAAGCTGGATCAGAAGTGGAGTCTGGACTTGAACCAGGGACTCCAATAATGAGAGGCAGACATCCCAAGTGGCATCTTAACCTTTGTGCACAATGACACCCTCCCTGCCATCAACAAGAACCTAAGGACAAGAATGATGCTATCCAATTATCTGCAAAGAGGTTTTCAGTTACTAGACTATCCTTGCAGGACAGAGCCACACATGATGGCTACAGCAAACCAGAAATTACAAGAATTCTCTTAAGTCAGAAGATGACATTTGAAAGTCTGTTGTTTATAATATGACCCATCTGGAAATGGATGTTAACTACTTTCCAGAATAACATTTCCCTCCCTTTGGATTCTGCCTTTAGACAAAGAGGATTTACCTAAGGCACACTGGCCCTTATTACATGCTTACCTGAACTGGTGAGTACGCTGAGGGGACTGCTGGATGTAGTGAGAGCACTGGTACCAGTTGGTGTGTTCTGAGCTGCGCTAGCTGCAGCAGCCAGTGCAGCCAAATTCTGTAACTGCATTGCATTTAACCCTGCAACATCCAAAGCAAGATATCAGCCAGCAGATTAAGGTGCCTCCTATTAACTCCAGCAATGACAGCACATGCTGGAGGAACGGTGGTGGTCCAAGACAAAGAGGCACTGTTCTAGATAAGCCTTCTAAGCAATATTACAAGCCTCTAAGAAAGACTCAGATAGCAATATGAAACTTGAAATTACTTCCTGAGAGACAAGATAGCTAATCCAATAGCTTTATTACCCAAGTGACAGTTAGAAAAGGAGCCCAAGAGAACACCGCCAATACCTGTGGCACAGGATGGGATTATATCCCAGTCCCTCACTCACACTTTACAAGGGGGTCTGCTCTTCGCAATGGAGGGGAACATGTGGAAAATGTAGCAGAGATTCAGAAGGCCCAGGAGCAATTACAGGGACTAATACACATGACACGAGCAACAGACATAAAGAAAACATTGCTACTCGAATTAAACTAGCCATCATCAGAAGAGAGAAAAAACACCACAGGAAGGACCTCCAGGGAGAACTGGACAGTACAGTCAAGGGGTGAAGAAATCTGAATTGCACTTTGGATGTTGCCTAATCATTTACTAGATGATGCAAAAAGCAGATGAGGGGGGAGTGGGAGAGTACAAAGAGAATAAAAATTCCCATCTAACGACTTTGCAAACACACAGCAAACTATAATTTCCTGGGACAAGATGAACCACTATCAAAATTCTTCAAATTACAAAACACAGTTAACTGAAGATTATCCCTTTCTCAAATGTATCTGCCTCACTTAAACCACTGTAAAAAGTATAGGGACCAATACCACTAGAACTGCCTTATTCCTTACCCCCAAGTTTTATAATGGCCCTGTTTCAGGTTTTTCTATGGAACCCCCATTTTGTTATAAATTTCAGTTATTTGTCAATGAAGTCTTCTGTGTACATTAACAGCAACAGAGAAATTTACCTAAGAAATAACATGTGTAAGATACACAGGTAATTGAAGTGGGTTCTAAGAGCTTCAGGGTAAGCCATCTGCACAGAAGCCATCTTTGGCTTTATATCACTGGAAAAGTCACTACTGTGGAAATAAAGGATTTATGCAAATTTCTCCTTACCAAAATGGCTTAAGATAGTCTGCAGGTGCTAAGAGCTCTCTTTCATACTGACTCAACAGTGACTTAAGGGTTGGGTGGGGAGCAGACAACAACCTCAGAACAATGTGGCCACAACTAAATGAATTAACAATAGAACCACCTCATACAGACAAGGCAGATGAGTCCTGGGATATCCATCAGAGATTAGGTTTACATAACGAGCCATGCAAAAACTCTCAGGCTGTTGCTAGCTGGGTCTGTGGCCTGGGTCTGCTGCTCCTCCGAAGCGGTGGAACACTTACCTCCCATCGGGTGGAGGCTGCTCAGGGTGTTGAGGTTCCCAGAGGAGGCAGTCTGCTGAAGGAGCTGCAAATAAAGCTAGACATTACACCAAAAAACAGAACAAGAGTGAGAGTGAGGGCTGGTTCTGCATCTGGGATAACTCTACAGCACAGCAAAGCGAGAGTGCAGAGGCCCCCAGAGAGAAGAAAGTCGAAGACAAGATCCCAAGCGAACACAACAGAAACATGAGGCTTAGGACACCACAGGACAAAACAACAGAGCTAGAGGCCTGGCCCAGAGGTAGCCCGTTCACTGAGTACTGGGACCAGCTCAGAGTCCCTGCACAGCAGAAGGCAGCAGAGCAGACAACACAAGCACGAAAAGAAGCAAGCTACACTCAAGCAGCTGCAAAGTCGCCTGGTGAGCGTCTGTGCAGACTGACTGCTGTTTCCAGTTCTCTCCCCCCAGTTCTCCTTACTGAGTTCTGCAGATCTCACACTGCAGATTGCTTCCATTCCTGTACACAATTTCCACTTCACACGACTATTTTAATGTTCACATCCAACTATCTCATGGTATTTCTTGAAGTTACCTTTTACTCCAAAGTTCTACATCTATCCAGCCCTATGGATCTCTTCCTCTCCAAATTGGCCTTCACTGCTTCAGACTACCAAGTGACTGGTCAGGTCATACCAGGTTCAGTATACATTTTCTTCCAATGGTCACCCCGTAACAAATCAAACAAGAGGGCCTATGTGCAAGCTTACAGAACTTGTTGACCTTACTCTGTGTCTTAGCAAACTACAACCTTTCTCCAACCTAAAAATCATCACTCCATTTAAACCCAATCATCGTTCACAACAGAAAACTGGTATTCTTATACTGAATCCTTTATTCAACCTGTTCCCCATTTCTCACAAGCATCTGATTTGGTCCCGTCTCATCAATAGTTCCTCTAAGCCAGAGTTCACGAATGAGTTTTAGGAGGTCCACAAACCTCCAGAGATAGGAAAAAAAAATCATACACATATATCTAATTTTAAATTACTCCTTTGAAAGGAGTCCACAATCCCACAAAGATTCAGAATTATGGTTCTAGTCCAGTTGAACTCAGTTGGTTCAAGGCCACACAATCCAGAAAGATTTTCATAATTAATGATTACCTATCACTTACACACCATCTGTACCCACATATCTTCATTTTGTCTCCTTAAATACTCTTGGCAATGTGTTCAGTCCCAACTATTGAACTGTGCCTACTGTACTTGGCACCTTCATTTCCTCTTTAAACAAGAACACCTGTTTGGCAGGGGATCATGTCTAACTGAAACACAGACTGTAACTCTCTTAATACCATCATGTGTTTCCTGAGTGTAGTAATGACAACAAAAGGGGAACTCCTCCCAACAAAGAGCCTCTAACACTAAGAAAAGCAAATGCATAGGATCATTTTTGAAGCATTATCATTCTGGTAAAAAACCACATCTGAATTTTCTGAACTTTAATGTTCTAGTACTAAGAAACAATCTAATCTGCTGAATACAACAACCTTCTATATTTTTTTAACTTCATAGAAATGCTAGTTAGGATAAATTGGGATTTCTCCTAAGATTTTAGAAATATGGAAAGCAAGGAATATTAAATTAACCAAAACTCAGCAGTGGGAAACAGAAATCATTACCTTTCCTGTTTCCACACAGAATAATATTTCACAGGATGAGGAATGACTGCTTATACTGATTATTCCTTTATGGATAGCTTTGAACTTCATACAAATTTAGTGGTTTCATCATTTATAACTTCCAAGAAAACTTTTTCTGACTCACGTGTTTTAAATGTCTTGTGGTAGCTACAAATCTTTCAGGGGGTTAAAGCAACAATAATCCTCTATAACATATATTTCAGACCTATTAAATCTAAATATCCAAATACAACTAGACCTTCTTTTGATCAAACTCAATTGAGAGATCAAATTAAAAGAAATCTATATATAAATACAGTGGACTTAAATGTATACCTGTAAAACTCATTTAATAATGTCTATGTGAATCTCTTAAGCTCTCAATCTGCTGAAACAAACATATATCATACTCTTTAGGGAAGAATCAATATGGACGATATCAAGATATCCACAGAAAGACATTTGGTAGTCGAGATTCCTTCAGGAATTTTTGTCCTGAAGCAAAGATACATGATATTTCTAAATTATTTAAATCAGGAAAACAGAATTTGACTTTAACTGTAGCAAAAGCTGAGATGCATGACCAGGAAAAAGAAAGAGTGAGAGAATAAGAGAGTAAGAGAGTGAGAGAGAGAGAGAGAGAGAGAGAGACTCTGACTGTGAGAGACTAATATAACTTAAAAACAACACATTGCCTGAATTTTTACATACAATTTCCATTCAACCAAAGCTGTAAATGCCACTGTGTCTGTTAGCTACAGAGAGCAGAGGAAGAAACAGCTGAGAGCTTGGCACAGTCTGCAGAAAGCAAACCACAAAGACTCACTGCTAAATACTGGGGTCCAAGAGTATTTAGACCAGCCAGGTTTCCCCACACAGATGCTGCACTTATTTGCTGCATCTGTTGCTGGAGCTGCTGGGCCATTCTCTTCTGTTCTTTGTCCTTCTGTGTATCAGCAAATTTTACCACCATGGGGGACGAGCAACCCTGTGAAAACACCAAAGGGTCAAATTCCTCCTTCTGCATGAAGGAAAAATCTTTTGTGATAACATACAGGCTGCACTCTAAATTCATTCACAGTCAAATGATTCTCTTCCTGATGGACAGGAGTAACAGAAAAGACAATTAAAAAGCTCAACTATTTCCAATATGTTAATTTTAAAGAAAACAATGGTTTTAAATTTCATGACAGACTTGATTAACTTTTAGGGCAATTAGATGCAGCACATGCTGATGGACTTTTGATTGCCAAATGTCACACAGGCTAAGGAAGTTCCCTCTTTTCATCTGTCTGCTCCTTACCTCCATGGTCTGTGCTTGGTGCATTGCTTTGATAGCTGTCTGTGCCATGGCTCTTGTTGTAAAAGTCACAAATGCACAACCTGGTGAGAGAAGAGTCAGTAACTCATTCATTCATTTGCTTTTTATTTATCTGACATACATTTACTGAGTACCTACTACACTGCAACTATCATGCAGAAGTTTTGTGAGCTGGTGCTCACGAAAAGAAAAGATATACAGAGAAAGATATGTTACAACAGTGTGATTAATGAAAACCAGAGAACCACAGACAGGGAGAAAGGAGGAATTCTATCTATTCTAAAATGAGAGAAAGTGTTTCCATTTTGACATCAAGAAATTTTTAAGCATAACAGAGAAAACTCTGATACGTGGCACTGAAGTGTACAATGCAGACCTCTTAGTGGGCTGGGAGAATACAAAAGGGATCACCTAGTAGCAGGGGACTGCTGGGATTTACATGGCAGGCCCAATGTCTTCATGTTAACAGGGTCAAGGTATCTAGGGATCACTGGTTTCTACTGGTCCAACTAAAGTGTGACTCCAAATTTAAGACAAGTGTCTTTAAGCTGAAGTACCACCTCGGCTCAGGCCATCAGGTCCCCGCAATATCCGGCATTCTTCAATCTGTCCAAATGAAGAGAACATGACTCGGATGTCATTTTCAGTGCACTTCTTGGAAATCATACCAATGAACAGCTTCCTGTCTTCCACTGCTAAGAGAGTAAAACACGGAAGACTTGAACATCATTACTACACAAGGCAGTACACAGACTGGCAGCCAGACTGCCTGGGTTTGAAGCCTGGCTCTGTGTCTCACACCGCATTTCACGGATTCCAGGATTCATTTTTTCCCATAATTTTACATGCTCTCTTGTAACAACCAGTGTCCTATGTAAGCAACTGGAAGCGTTCAGATGAAAGACGGTAGCAGTGTGAGCTTGTAAAAGTGCCTGTTTCCTCATCTGATTAATAGGGATAATGAGGTTTAACTCAGAGGGTACTGGTGGGTATTAAATTCAAGGGGGTGCTCACTTCGGCAGCACATATACTAAAATTGGAACGATACAGAGAAGATTAGCATGGCCCCTGCGCAAGGATGACATGCAAATTCGTGAAGCGTTCCATATTTTTCAGTTCACAACTGATCATAATGAAAGGACTAAGAGTCAAAGGGAGCACATAAACAAGTCTAGTACCTGCTAACACTAACCGATAGAATAAATAAAGGGGAGAGTGATCAAACATGGGAAGTGAGATACTCAGCAGACTCATAGAATGGCAGATGTCCTAAATAGCACTCTGGCCTCAGAATCAGCCCTAAAGGCATTCAGATCTGGCTGAAAAGCCCATGAGAGTATTTCAGGCATGGAAAGCCAAGACACTCTGGCAAAAGATCTCTGTGAGTGAGATCCCAGTGGAAAGAACAGGTCATCAAAGAAGGAGGTACCTTTCTCTGAAGGGAGGAGAGAACCTCCACTTTGACTATGACCTTGTCTAAACAAGATAAGAGTCGGAGAACTCAGAGGGCTTCCATAGCCTTGGAAACTCATGACTGGTGCATAGGGAGATTACTGATGCCATAGACAGGAGTGTCAATTGGTAAAGTCAACAACAGGAGTCACTGTGCACTTACTCCTCATGTAGGATCTCTGTCCTTAATGTGCTGTGCATTGAGATTTAATGCTATAACGAGTACTCAAACAATATATTTCACTTTGTGTTTCTGTGGGGGTGCAAACTGTTGAAATCTTTACTTAATGCATACTAAACTGATCTTCTGTAAAAAAAAAAAAATAAATTATCAATTCCCAACTTGACTCTCACTGGGATTAAACATGACAATAGGTCTGATCTGATTTCATCATCATTTAAAAAAAATCATCTATTATTTTTCACTTTATGTTTCTGTGTGGGAGCAAACTGTTGAAATCCTTACTTAATGTATACTAAGCTGATCTTCTGTATATTAAGATAATCGAAAATGAATCTTGATGTGAATGGAAGGGGAGAGGGAGTGGGAAAGGGGAGGGTTGTGGGTGGGAGGGACGGTATGGGGGGGGAAGCCATTGTAATCCATAAGTCGTACTTTGGAAATTTATATTCATTAAATAAAAGTTAAAAAAAAAAATTCAAGGGGCTCAGCATCTGGCCTGTTTTCTCTCAATAGCAATCACTGCTGAAAAAGAGAGATAAAAGGACACATTTTTCGATGGGTGACACTACCTATTTTCTTGAAGACTAATTCTCCTTCCTAACTTGTTCATTTCCTCCCTCATGCCCATCCATAGGAAATTATATCAATCAAGGATGTTTCAGTTCATTCTAAAATGTTCATATCATCTTTCCCTGTCAACGATTTTCCTCACTTGTTTATCATACATATTTTACCGAAAAAAATAAAAAGACAACTTAAAGAACAGATTCCCTGGAGCACAAATCAAGCCAGATATTCTAAGAACATACACACTAAAAGAAACCTTGTAAGGGAAGAGTTTATTTACTTGCTTACCATTGTTCTTCTCGCTGTCAGCAGGTTTCATCTGTATAGGATGATGCATCTGAAAAGGAAAATCCGTAAGTATTATTACCATACACGTTGATGGTATTTAGAACATGAATGAGGATTCAACAAGAAATTCTGGGGTTAGAGTTCTGCTGAAATGAGTTGGCAATCCCTTTCACAGTGCTGGTTCGAGGCTTGGCTGTTATGTTTCTAATCCACCTCCCTGCTACTGTGCCAAAGAAAGCAATGGAATATGGCCTAAGTGCTTAGGCCTTTAGCTACCCATGTGAGAGACCCAAACTGAAATCTCAGTTCCTGACTCTGGCCTGACCCAACCTGTTGCAGCCACTTGGGGAGTAACCAGCAGAGAGATCTCTATGTCATCCCCTACTCCCAAGTTTATCTCTCCCCTTTTCCATTGTTCTTTCAAATAAATCTTAAAAAAAAAAAAAAAAGGCCGGCGCCGTGGCTCAATAGGCTAATCCTCCGCCTAGCGGTGCCGGCACACCGGGTTCTAGTCCCGGTCGGGGCGCCGGATTCTGTCCCGGTTGCCCCTCTTCCAGGCCAGCTCTCTGCTGTGGCCAGGGAGTGCAGTGGAGGATGGCCCAGGTGCTTGGGCCCTGCACCCCATGGGAGACCAGGAGAAGCACCTGGCTCCTGGCTCCTGCCATCGGATCAGCGCGGTGCGCCGGCCGCAGCGCGCCGGCCGCGGCGGCCATTGGAGGGTGAACCAACGGCAAGGGAAGACCTTTCTCTCTGTCTCTCTCTCTCTCACTGTCCACTCTGCCTGTCAAAAAAAAAAAAAAAAAAAAAAAAAAAAAAAGAGAGAGAGAGAGAGAGACAGAAAAGAAACTGCAGAACTAGAGCCTTCAGGGTTCTCGCTGAAATCATGTCTTTCTCATGCATCATCTTTTCTCATAAAAGATAATGGAAGCCGGAGCTGCGGCTCAATAGGCTAATCCCCCACCTAGCGGCGCCGGCACACCGGGTTCTAGTCCCGGTTGGGACACCGGATTCTGTCCCGGTTGCCCCTCTTCCAGGCCAGCTCTCTGCTGTGGCCCAGGAGTGCAGTGGAGGATGGCCCAAGTGTTTGGGCCCTACACTCCATGGGAGACCAGGAGAAGCACCTGGCTCCTGCCTTCGGATCAGCACAGTGTGGCGGCCATTGGAAGGTGAACCAACGGCAAAAGGAAGACCTTTCTCTCTGTCTCTCTCTCTCATTATCCACTCTACCTGTCAAAAAAATAAATAAATAAAAAAAAAAAATTAAAAATGGAGGGACCAGTACGGTGGTGTAGCTTGTAAAGACTCCGCCTACAGACCTACAGTGCTGGCCTCTCATATGGGCACGGGTTCAAGACCCAGCTGCTCCACTTCCGATACAGCTCTCTGCTATGGCCTGGGAAAGAAGATGGCCCAAGTGCTTGAGCCCCTGAACCCACATGGGAGACCCAGAAGAAGCTCCTGGCTCCTGTCTCTTGATTGGTGCAGCTTTGACCTTTGTGGCCAATTGGGGAGAGAGCCAAACAATGGAAAACCTCGTACTCTCTCTCTCTCTGCTTCCCCTTCTCTCTGTATAACTATTTGAAATAAATAAAAGAAGTGAAATGTGAGAGGACCCAAAACACTTCTTTAAAAAAAGATAGTGAAAGGGTCAGCACTGTGGTGTAGTAGGTTAAGCCTTTGCCTACAGCACCCAGCATCCCACATGGGCACCAGTTGGAGTCCCAGCTGCTCCACTACTGATCCAGCTCACTGCTGATGGCTTTGGAAAGCAGTGGAGGATGGCTCAGGAGCTTGGGTCCCTGTACCTGTGTGGGGGACCCAAAAGAAGCTCCTGGATTCAGACCAGCCCAGCTCTGGCTGTTGCAATCATTTGGGGAGTGAACCAGCTGATGGAAGACCTGTCTCCGCCCTGTCCCCCATAATTCTGCCTCTCAGATAAATACATAAATCTTTGGGGAAAAAAAAAGATACTGGAATGTGAATTCAGAAGTCAAAATATCTTAGAATCTTGGCTGAAAGAGAACTATTTACAGCCCATCTTCTTCGAACTCCATTTATGCCTCCTTTACACCAATTCCTGGATATATGGTTATTGGTGTGTCCTTATTATGTGTGTAAGTATAGTTGTGTCCCTCAGTATCCATGGGGAAATAGTTCCCTGACCCTACACAAACATCAACATCTGTGGATGCTCAAGCCCCTTACATAAAATAGCACAGTATTTGCATATAACCTACATACAGCTTCTAATCATCTCCAGATTACTGATAATAGCTAATAAAATGGAAATAGCAGGGGTCAGCACTGTGACACATCAGGTTAAAGCCCCGGTCTGCAGTGCCAGCATCCCATATGGGCACTGGTTCAAATCCCAGCTGCTCCACTTGCAATCCAGCTGTGGCCTGGGAAAGCAGAAGATGGCCCAACTGCTTAGGCCCCTGTACCCGCGTGAGAGACCTGGAGGAAGCTCCTGACTTCGGATCAGCGCAGCTCCGGCCGCTGCAGCCATCTGGGCAGTATACCGGCCAGTGGGTGGAAGACCACCCCTACCTGTAAACTCCGCCTTTCAAATAAATAAATAAATCTTAAAAAAAATAAAATGGAAATAGCTGTTAAACTGTTGTTTAGGGGAGTAATGACAAGGAAAAAATATTTCCCATCCATGGTTGCTTGAATCTGCAGCTGTGGAACCCACAGCAAACAGAGAACTGACTGCATATCCCATCTATCAAAACTACCACCAGGGGTGGGCACTGTGACACAGCAGGTCAAGACACTGCGGGAATACCCACATTCCATATCAGGGTGCCAGTTCAAGTCCTGCCTACTCTGCTTCCAATCCAACTTCCTCCGCCTTGCGACGCTGGCACACGGGGTTCTAGTCCCAGTCGGGGCGCCGGATTCTGTCCCGGTTGCCCCTCTTCCAGGCCAGCTCTCTGCTGTGGCCTGGGAGTGCCGTGGAGGATGGCCCAAGTGCTTGGGCCCTGCACCCCATGGGAGACCAGGATAAGTACCTGGCTCCTGCCATCGAATCAGCGCGGTGCGCTGGCCGCAGCACGCCGGCCGCGGCAGCCATTGGAGGGTGAACCAACGGCAAAGGAAGACCTTTCTCTCTGTCTCTCTCTCTCTCTCTCTCTCTCACTGTCCATTCTGCCTGTCAAAAATAAATAAATAAAAAAAAATCAAGCAGCTACCATAATCCCGTTTCTAAGTAGGCGCTTTCTTACCCCTGGGAGGACCTTCATGTTGTGAAGAGCATTCTGCGCTTCCAATGCAGCTTTACGGGTGTAAAACGTAACAAAACAGCACCCTGCAACAAGGTAGAGTTCACAAAATCAAACCCATCCTTTGAAAACAAACAATTCCTAGAGCATTTTGTTACACTGACATATTGGCATTTAAAAGAGTTACACTGGCATATTGGCATTTAAAAGAAAAGGTTGCTTTATTAAAACTGGCTGAAAGAAAAGAAGGGGGGGGAGGGAGGAGAGGGAAGTACGGAGAGATGGAGAGAGGGGAAAGAGGAAAAGGAGATGGGAGGGAGGAAAAGAGAACTTAGCAGGAAACAGGATTCTTTTTATTTTTTATTTTTAATTTTTTTTTTTTTTTTTGACAGGCAGAGTGGACAGTGAGAGAGAGAGACAGAGAGAAAGGTCTTCCTTTGCCGTTGGTTCACCCTCCAATGGCCGCCGCGGCCAGCGCGCTGCGGCCGGCGCACCGCGCTGATCCGATGGCAGGAGCCAGGAGCCAGGTGCTTTTCCTGGTCTCCCATGGGGTGCAGGGCCCAAGCACCTGGGCCATCCTCCACTGCACTCCCGGGCCACAGCAGAGGGCTGGCCTGGAAGAGGGGCAACCGGGACAGAATCCGGTGCCCCGACCGGGACTAGAACCCGGTGTGCCGGCGCCGCTAGGCGGAGGATTAGCCTAGTGAGCCGCGGCGCCGGCCCAAGAACTTAGCAGGAAACAGGATTCTTTTTAAAACATTTTCTTTGCTGTGTCCGCCTCCTCCTGCTTATATTTACGGCTCTGGGAAAGATGGCTTCCTTTATAAAGGTCATGTGTCACTCTATTCTACTTACAGCACCAGGTAGTTT
Source organism: Oryctolagus cuniculus (assembly GCF_964237555.1). Taxonomy (NCBI): domain Eukaryota; kingdom Metazoa; phylum Chordata; class Mammalia; order Lagomorpha; family Leporidae; genus Oryctolagus; species Oryctolagus cuniculus. The sequence continues at coordinate 18,516,984 of NC_091432.1, read as the reverse complement.
ACTGGGCAAGGTGACACTGTCACAAAGACGACAAAGGGCTTGCAGCCTGTCGTCTACCAGGAACTCTTTCTGCCCTTGCTGTCTCAGAACAAACCACTACCTACACGGTAGCCAGCTTCCAACAGATGCCTCAAACATAACTGTCATGTACTGAATTATAAAATGACTTAACAGCAAGAACCTCTTAACATCTTTTCTGAATTCTTGGTTCTCATCAAATATAATTAAGCTTCTAACTGCACATGATGCTGCCTGAAGTACATATACTTTGTGCTTTGTGATAGTGGGGGCGGGGGGGGAGTATGCCTTGGAAATCTCGGGCTTCAACGTTCTGACACTCTTATTACTGTGACACAAGAGATGCCTTCCAAATCACGCTGCAGTTAGGATTTTTAAATTATTTAATATTACACTGCCAGTCATTTCAGAAAACTATATATTTTATATTTTTGGTTAACTATATCATAAAGAGAAAATATTTCTGCTTCTAGATATTCTGCTATTAAGCCGGTTTCAAACATGTGAATCATGCTTATTCACATCTGTACTTAGGACAGCGTTCAGAAAATGACTCTGAAATCGGTCGCTTGTCTGGTGGGGGCAAGGGCAAAGCTATGCCTGTTGACCATGGGTCCTCCAAGCATTCACTCTGCTGTTGTTTCTGGAAGCAGCTCGGCTTTTCTTCTTTTGTTTATTTTTAGGCTACAGAAAACAAGTCATCTAAACAAGTCCTTCTTGTCTGATAGACCAATCCTGAAGGACCTCTATATGACATTAATAGGAAATCTATGGTATGTGGATGGTCCTCTTTCAGCTTACTCTCGTCAACCCACCGCGAAGATCAAGTGAGATATTCACATCGGTCTATGTCTTGAATTTAGAGCTCTAAAAAAGAACTGCTCAAGATGTGATTTACAAATTATCATCATGTCACCTTAACTTTTTATTTTTAAGCCATTAAATGTGTCTGAATCGGAAGAAAGAGTCACTCTAAGAGGATTCACTTTTTCCCTGTATGACTTCAGGAGTATCCTGGCAGTAAAAAGAAGAGAATGAATGCATGTAGTAGAAATTAACAGAAAAATCTAATTCTTTGTTCTGTCAAAAATCCAGAGTCCTCACCTTTGCTCTGAGGAGGGTTTTGGCTCCTATCCCTTAAGACATTGATTTCATAGACAGCACCATACTGTTCAAAGAGTTCCCTCAAGTCCTTCTCAGACCAGGTCCTGGGAACCTGGCCCACAAACATCTTGATAGCATCAAGATCCGGTTGGTCTGGGTGGTCCAGGGTGCCGTTCATTTTCTTTGAGCTGCATGAGATAAAATGAAGTATATTACATATTCATGTTACTTTCCAGAAAGTTTTTTAAGATCTCAACTACTTTCTGAAAGAGGAAAAAAAAAATTGTACCCCTTTCACTACTTCCATTCACTTTACCAGTTTCCTGGTCTTCCCTCACCATGGATGTCTACTTAATTGGATGCCAAACAAAAGTCAGCATCATGATTAGGACATCCTGGATTTTAAAGAGGCAACTAACAGTGTCACTCATTCTTTGTCTAGCCTAAGAATTCTCAGAGCAACTTAAAGAGAAAAGCCCTCAAAGCAACATCAAGTTTTAGTGATCCTTAAGCATAGTTAACAAAACAGAGATACTTTTAAAATGTCCATAAAATAATAAAGGACTGTTGACTAAGGATAAGATTCAGAATTTAAGTACAGTGATAGATGGAGTTTCCTTTTCAGGAGATGTTAGAACAGAAGTACCTGATTTCTAAGGCCTAATTTCCAAGAATTGACTCAAGGGGCCGGCGCTGTGGTGCAGCGGGTTAACACCCTGGCCTGAAGCACTGGCATCCCATATGGGCGCCGGTTCTAGTCCTGGCTGCTCACTTCCGATCCAGCTCTCTGCTATGGCCTGGGAAAGCAGTAGAAGATGGCCCAAGTCCTTGGGCCCCTGAACCCGCGTGGGAGACCTGGAGGAAGCTTCTGGCTCCTGATCGGCACAGCTCTGGCCATTGCGGCCAATTGGGGAATGAACCAGAGGATGGAAGACCTCTCTCTCTCTCTCTGCCTCCCGTCTCTCTGTGTAACTCTTTCAAATAAATAAAATAAATCTTTGACTCAAATGCTGACCTTTCTAGTATAATCTTATTGCTCTTGAGTTAGGCCTCTAACTTAAAACATAGCTTTACTTCTTAAACTCTACAAATGGCTGACATAAACATAATGTTGTCATAATTCAATACTTTTTGGTTTCTAAATTATCAAGTTAGGCAGTGGCGTTGTGGCGTAGTAGGATAAGCCACCCACTGCAGTGCTGGTATTCCAATATGGGCACCATATGAGTCCCAGCTGCTCTACCTCCGATCCAGCTCCCTGCTAATGTGCCTGGGAAAGCAGTGGAGGATGGTCCAAGTGCTAGGCCCCTGTACCCATGTGGGAGACCTGGGAAAAGCTCCTGGCTCATGGCTTCAGCCTGGTTCAGTCCTAGCTGTTGAGGCCATTTGGGGAGTGAATCAGCAGATGGAAGACCTTTCTCTCTGCCTTTCAAATAAATGAAATAAACCTTTTTTAAATAAAGTTTTTATTTGTATGCATTTGAAAGGCAGAGTTACAGAGCGGGGTAGAGACAGAGAGAGAAGTCTTCCATCCACTGGTTCACTCCCCAAATAGTGACAAAGGGGGCTGGGCCAAGCCAAAGTAAGGAGCCAGGAGCTTCACCTGGGTTTCCCACATGGGTACAGAGGCCCAAGCACTTGGGCCATCCTCCACTGCTTTCTCAGGCACATTAGCGGGGAGCTGGATTGGAAGTGGAGCAGCCGGGACTCGAACCAGTGCCCATATGGGATGCTGGCGCTGCAGGTCAGGGCTTTAACCTGTGCCACAGCACTGGCCCCTGAAAATAAATCTTTAAAAAAAATTATCCAGTTTACTTGCTATTTTACTAAGTCTTTACTAGTTAAAATCTCTTATCAACCATAACCATTTTAATGTCTAAAAGTTCCTCCATTCCTATCACACTGAACTCGGAATGTTCCTTCACTCTTACCACCCCTGCCGCAACCAAGACCTTAGGGTAATTCTTGGACTACAAATGTTTCCACTTAAAACCATTTCATCTATTTTAAGGCCTTTCTCTTGCCACTTTTTCAAATTGTTTCTCTCAACATTCATCTAAACCATTAATAACCTACATTCAAAATAACTAGTTTAGTTAGCTTTCCTTTTAGCATTTGCTGTTTAATCCAGAAATAATATGAACACATTCAAGTTTTGGGGTTCTTAATTTCCAATATTAAAAAATACCAACATTCTTTAAAGGAAAATCAGCAGTTTCTCTACCACTGCTGTCGTTTGTGGTGTGTGTGTATGTGTGTGTGTGTTTTGGACAGGCAGAGTTAGACAGAGAGTTATTGACAGTGAGAGAGAGAGAGAGAAAGGTCTTCCTTCCGTTGGTTCACTCCCCTAATGGCCGCCATGGCTGGCGCACTGTGCTGATCCAAAGCCAGGAGCCAGGTGCTTCCTCCCGGTCTCCCATGCGGGTGCAGGGACCCAAACACTTGGGCCATCCTCCACTGCACTCCTGGGCCACAGCAGAGAGCTGGAATGGAAGAGGAGCAACCGGGACAGAATCCGGCTCCCCAACTGGAACTAGAACCCGGGGTGCCGGCACCGCAGGCGGAGGATTAGCCTAGTGAGCTGTGGCGTGGGCCTCACTGCTGTCTTCTAGTGTTTGAAGATCCTCAAGAATGCTGAACTGTGAAAGCAGTTCAACCTTTCATCATTGAGTTCTTGAATCTTTTTTAAAATTTATGTATTTATTTGAAAAGCAGAGTTGGGGGGAGATAATCTTCCATTTGTTGGTTTAATCCCCAAATGGCTTCAATAGCTTCAGTTGGGCTGAATAGAAGCCAGGAGCCCAGAGCTCCACCTGGGTCTTCCATGTGGGTGCAGGGATCCAAGAATTTGAGGCATCTTCTACTGCTTTCCCAGGTGCATTAGCAGGGAGCTGAATCAGAAATGAAGCAGCTGGGGCCAGCACTGTGGGATAGCAGGTAAAGCCACTGCCTGAGTGCCAGCATCCCATATGGGTGTTCGTTTGAGTCTTGGCTGCTCCACTTCCTATCCAGATCTCTGCTGTGGCCTGGGAAAGCAGCAGAAGATGGCCCAAGTCCTTGGGCCCCTGCTCCCACGTGGGAGACCTGGAAGAAGCTCCTGGCTCCTGGCTTCAGATCAGCATAGCTCCATTGTGGCCACTTAGGGAGTGAACCAGTAGATGGAAGACCTCTCTCTCTGCCTCTCTGTAACTGCCTTTCAAATAAATAAATAAATAAATCTTTAACAACAAACAAAGTAGAGCAGCTGTGACCTGAACCTGCTGTACTATCCTAACCTCAAGCAGATTCCTAAATCTCTTAGAACTGAACACAGGCAGGCTACTGTCACATTCCCATTGCCAAGTGTAACACTAACTTAATTAATGTCCTAAGCTTGAAGGCAAATGGCACACTAGTCTGTGACAACTCCCTGCTTCTTCTAAGTTAAGCAGTTAGCTACATCCTGGGACTCAAATAGCACTAAATTTCTACCTTCACCCCAGAAGGTAACACTTTTTAGCATAATCTGACTGTATCTATCCCAACAATACTGACAGCTCCTTGAAGGCAGAAACTATTTCCTGAACATTCTTGCAGATACAATTAGTTCCATGTGAACACTCAAATGGGGGATGGGAGAAATTCCTTGCTCAACAATTCCCCTTAATTAGTTAGCCCCAGCAAAATTAGTGTTGTGTGCAAAGTGGGCTCCCAAATTTGAGTAGCTATTATAGCCTATGATTATTTGATTGCTACAGGATCAATCTATCCTCTCTTACCTGACTTTCCTCCTCCTACTTTTCCTGACTCATTTATTTGAAAGGTGGAAGGACAAATAGAGGGAAGTTTAAAGAGACAGCTTTAAAAGACACAGCCAGTGCTGTGGCACTGTGGGTAAAGCTGCCGCCTGCAGTGCCGGCATCCCATATGGGCACCAGTTCGAGTCCCAGCTGCTCCTCTTCTGATCCAGCTCTCTGCTATGGCCTGGGAAAGCAGTGGAGGATGGCCCAAGTGCACCGGTGTGGGAGACCCAAAGAAGCGCCTTCTCTCTTTGTGTAACTCTTTCAAGTAAATAAATAAATCTTAAAAAGAGAGAGAGAGAGAGAGAGACAGAGACAGACAGACAGACAGCTCTTCCATCTGCTGGTTCACTTTCCAAATGGCCACAACAGCCAGGTCTCAGCCACGCTGAATCAGGAACCAAGAACTCTGTCCAGGTCTCTCACGTGGGTGGCAGGGGCTCAAGTACCCACAGCCTTCTCAGACACATTAGAAGGGAGCTGGATTGGAACAGCAGCAGTCGGGACTCACACCAGCACTCTGAAGCAGCAGCTTTAACCTGCTGCGGGCTATAGTGGCAGCCCAAATCTACATTCTTTTTCTTCCACACGTTTTGGGACACATTTTTAACCATTTGGAATACATGGTTTACCTTTATCTGTTCATTTAAAACCACAAGTGGCAGGTCGTTGCAAAAAAATAACTGCTTTTAGAAGTATAATCCTAATGTTCCAAAAGAAATCAGGATACCATTATGACAAAAACCCCACCATGGCCATTGAAATAGTGGGTATCACTCCCTACAACCTGCCACCAACAACTTTAATTACCAGCTTTAACAGCATTTTTACTAAAATGTTGCTAATCTTTGGTCAAATTTCTATCTTAAGGAGGGTTAACATGGAACCCCAATGGTGCTCAGATATGTTCTGCAGTGAGGAAGCTGACAGCTATTTCTAGGTAGAGGCAGGGGGTCCTTGATTTGTATTACAGCTGTGTCCCCTTGTTCTTTCTTGCTGTGTTTGTGTGCCATCTCTAAACTTTCTACATCACCGTGCAGTGTAAAAGCTTCATAAATACAGTCAGTATATTTGGATTACGGATGATCTAAAAATTCTGCAGACTCAGGAGTCTATACAACGTGCTCCTTTTCTCTTCTTTTTCTTTCCAAATCCTCCTCTAGTTCTTAATGTCTATTCTACTCCCCAAGCCGTCCTTTCCCCCTTGTATACCAGTTATATCACCAGAATTCCCCACAGCAGTGCTGTTCAAAGTGTGGCCTGAGGGCCAGGGGCAATCTTCAAACTTAATACTTTAGTGATTTTATCTGTTCAATCTAAAAATACAAAATAAAAATTCATACATTACTGTACTTGTCTATTAAATCACTCTTTCTTTTCTAAGAGAGGGTGGTGTGACATGAAACATGTGCCTTCACTGCACTTGGAGAAGCACTTCCCAATTATTAGGCCAGGCTCAAGATGCTGCAGACATCATACACTAGAGCCATGCCTTGTCTTACTCCTTCCTTCGGAAAATATTGGGCACTTACTTAACACAGGCTAGGTGCTCTGTTAGATGTGGCAGACACTGGTGAATAAGAAAAAAATGGGCGATTTCCTTGGAGCTCATGGTGACATAAATGAAGCTACAGATATAAAACAAGAGAGAAGCAGCCACATGTATTCTTGGGTCTACGTAATAAGCAGGCACAAATGCTTTCTCACCTACTACTCTGTCTGAAGAGATAAGCAACAATGAATGCTCTTCCATTTTCCATCTTATATACTTTTAGTATACATGTTACGCTGAAGGTCAAAAGTAACCACTGGGGGCCAGTACACTGTGTCATAGTAGGTTAAGCCTCCACCTGTGGCGCCAGCATCCCATATGGGTGCCAGTTCATGTTCAAGCTGTTCCACTTCCAACCCAGCTCCCTGCTAATGGCTTGGGAAAGCAGAGGAAGATGGCCCAAGTGCTTGGGCTCCTGCACCCATGTGGGAGACCTAGAAGCTCATGGCTTCAGATCAGCCTAGCTCCAGCCATTGAGGCCAGTTAGGGAGTGACCCAGTGGATAAAAGATCTGTCTCTTTCTCTGTAACTCTCCTCTCAAATAAATTCTTTAAAAAAAAAAAAAAAAAAAAAAAAAAGGAACCACTACAAAAAAAAGTTACTGGGCCAGGGCTGCATTTAACTGCTGTACCAGTTAAGATACCTGCCTCTGAAGTCCACATCCCATTACTGGAATGCTTGGCTCTGCTCTCAATTTCAGCTTCCTGCTAATGGGAGGCTGCAGATGATGATGGCTCAAGACAGAAATGTTGGTCTCTGCCTTTCAAATAAAAGCAGTACATTGAAGAAAAAAAAAAAAGGCCGCCTGAGGATGTGACTCTAGCATAATATGCCGAACTCCCTATAGTCATCCATTTTCTCTATGTATCAATAAACACATTCTCAAATTTGTGCCTTACCTCTCCACTCAATGAAGTACTCCTCAGGAGAATGATCATGAATGGGGTGAGGGAGGATCTCTCATTTGTTGGTTCACTCCCCAAATGCCAGCAATAGCCAGGAGCCCAGAACCAGTGGATGGCAGGGATGCAACCACCTGACCTCTTACCTGCTGTCTCCCAGGGTACATCAGCAGGAAACGGGAATTGGAAGCAGAGCCAGAACTCAAACCCAAGCTTTGCAGAAAGCACTATGGTATCTTAACTGATCTGTTGAATGCTAGCGCCTGAATTGTGTATATTTATTATAACCACTCAAAAACCAGTGAATTCAGTAGCCCTCTGGAGAAGTATCTATAGTGTTCCTATCATTCCTAAGCGGCAAGTCTACGGAAATTCTTACCTTCTGTGGGCATACTGCTAGCCCTGACCTGGGAGCAGGAAGGAAGAAAGGAAAATCAGGGCCTACAGCAGTGAGGGAAGGAGGGAGAGGAGAAGCAGACACGTGTTTAAGGGGAAGGTAGGACACCAACCTGTTAAATTATGTTTCTACTTTTGGCAGCAGAAGCAATAATAACAGTAACTACTTTAAGAGGCAAATCATTAAGAACGACCAAGTACGAAAAATTAGGACCAGAAGCTACCTTGTCCACCTTAATTCCTGATGAAATATGCCATGGGAAAATAGAATAAAGATTCTATGTGGAGGACGGACAGGGAAGGGGAGAACAAAGGGCTTTATCTTCAAAGCATGCATGTCTTCTGATTGCAACTCTCTCTTTTCTTTCTCCTATTGTTTCCCTCTCAAATCAGGTCAGTACAAATGCTCTATCCTTTCCCCTTCATTCACTGGCCCCAGAATGAGTCTTAACCCAATGGCAAGTGGATCCATTGGCTGGACTAAAACTTATCATCTGCAGCAGCCTATGTTTAAAACAGAGGGAGAGCCTGGCCAGTCAGGCTCCCCTGCAACTGCCCCAAACAATACATCTACCACACATGGCCATTTCCATTTGATTTTAAAAACTCCATTCTTCAGTTGCACTAGCCACATGAGAACACTGTTGTCACATATTTCTACTGGACAGTACTGGTCTATCAATTCTTATACTGATTAGCAGAAAGAGGTAGTTAGTGAAGTCAGAGTAGAAAAGTTATAACCAGAGAGAGTGTGAGTTATATAGACAGGTGAAAGGACTATGGCAAGAGACAGTGAATCATGGTACAACACAGATGAACTTTGAAAATATTAAGCTAAATGAATGTCAGTCACAGAAGGTCACATATTGTATGATTCTATTTTTATGACATGCAGAACAGGTGAACCTATAGACAGAAAAGGTAGTGGTTGCCTAAGAATGGGGGTGGGGGAAGAATTGTCACTAATGGGTACAGGGTTTCTTTTTTGGAATGCTGCAAATGTTTGGGAATTAGTTGACGTAATGGATAAACATTTGTGAATGCAATAAAAAAAAAAAGAAAAAAAAACTAATTGTGCCATTTAAAAGTGTAAATTTTAGGCCGGCGCCGCGGCTCACTAGGCTAATCCTCTGCCTAGCGGCGCCGGCACACAGGGTTCTAGTCCTGGTCGGGCGCCGAATTCTGTCCCGGTTGCCCCTCTTCCAGGCCAGCCCTCTGCTGTGGCCAGGGAGTGCAGTGGAGGATGGCCCTGCACCCCATGGGAGACCAGGAAAAGCACCTGGCTCCTGGCTCCTGCCATCGGATCAGCGCGGTGCGCCAGCCGCAGGGCGCCGGCCGCGGCGGCCATTGGAGGGTGAACCAACAGCAAAGGAAGACCTTTCTCTCTGTCTCTCTCTCTCTCTCACTGTCCACTCTGCCTGTCAAAAAAAAAAAAAAAAGTGTAAATTTTAGGGTATGTGAATTATATCCTGATGAGGGGGAAATCAGAGGGCAGGTTGGAAGGACAGTGGCAATGCGAAGCCACACTGCAAGGAAGTTATAAGGTAAAGAGCATATCCCGGAACCAGAAAGATGGAATTTCCAAGTATTTTGGCTTCAAAGCTCCTAATTACATTATATTCCAGCTCACACATATCCTGAAAACTGTTTCATATATATGAAATATATAAAATCTCTTCCCTTTATATAAAGAAATAAATTTAAAAAGAAAACCCTTTCCTATATGTTAGAGTGTATTCCTTGAAGACCAACAAGGTGGCAAACAGGAGCATCACACTTGTTTAAAAATCATTTCAGAAACCTTTTTATTATTCATTTTTCATTCTCTTCCCTTATCACCTGTTGTTTTGTTCACTATACAAACAGAAAAATTACATACTCACCAGTCCCTCTACCTCCCCAGTAGGAATAAATACTGTCACATTCCAAATTTCAGTCTCCACCCACCCTCATGTGGCTCACATACTGTGCTGTGGGAAAACTGGAACACAAGTGAATCAGAATTAAAGGGCCCAGGACCATTGGCCAGGCTAGTTACCAGCTACTCTCTAGTGAGGATAACACAGAATGTATCTATGATCCAAGGAAGTCATTTTCATTTGGATAAAGGAAGATCCTTCTATCACTTGGGGTGTTCAGTACTAGAAAAAGCTATCCGTAAAGGATTTAACATCACCATTCAACAACAGAACAGTTAACAATCTGCTTTTGAAGGTTTTCCGTTTTTTTCCCTGAGGTATGGAGAAAGTGTTTGGTGTCCTTACTTCTGCAATCATGTTTAATTACAAAATCCCTCAAAGGGCATACTATTCATTCAACTCTATTTCCCAAGCTCCTGTTATGGTGCCAGATTCCACACACCAAAAGGCTATAAAAAGGACAGAGCAATTCCTGCCCTGAAGGCGATGGCACTGAATGAGTAGAAGGACAGAACCATAATCCTGGATAAATCCTTTAAGAGACGTATGAACGTTGTGTGAAAGAAGTGGCTAATGAGCCTTTATGTTATCCGTAGGGTGAGAGATTTAAGCTGGACAAGGGCTGGAAAAAGCGCTATGTGGCTGGGGCCAGAGCTGTAGCACAGTGGGTAATGCTGCCACTTGCAGTGCCAGCATTCAGTGGCAGCATTCCATATGGACACCAGTTCGAGTCCCAGCTGTTCCACTTCCGATCCAGCTCTCTGCTATGCGCTGGGAAAGCAGTAGAAGATGGCCCAAGTCCTTGGGTCCCTACACCCATTTGGGAGACCCATGATAAGCTCCTGACTCCTGGCTTCGGATCGGCACAGCTCCGGCCATTACAGCCATCTAGGGAGTAAACCAGCAGATGGAAGACCCGTCCCCCGCCCCCTCCCCCACCGCCTCCCTGTATCTCTCTGTCTTTCAAATAAATAAATAAATCTTAAGGGGAAAAAAAAGCATTATGTGGCAAGGAGGAATGAAAACCATGCTGATGGAATGGTTAGGACTGACAAGAGGGAAGAGGAGGGTGAGGTGACAGTAGAAAAGAAAAGGTTGGGGGAAGAACAAAGAATATTAGAAGAAAAAAAAGAAAATCTGTAAGAATAAAGAAATAGATTAGAGAGGGGCCCGCCCTGTGGCATGGCAGGTGGGGCTGCAGCTTGTGGTGCCAGCATCCCATATGGGTGCTGGTTCGAGTCCCAGCTGTTCCACTTCCAATCCAGCTCTCTGCTGTGGCCTGGTAAAGCAGTAAAAGATGGCTCAGGTCCTTGGGCCCCTGCACCGTGTAGCAGACTCGGAGGAAGTCCTGGCTCCTGCCTTCAGATTGGCATGGTCCTGGCCATTGCAGCAGACTGGAGAGTGACCCAGTGGATGGAAGACCTCTCTCTCTGCCTCTGCCTCTAACTCTGCCTTTCAAATAAATAAATAAATAAATAAATCTTTTTGAAAAAGATTTTTTTCTCTCTGCCTCTCCTTTCTCTGTGTAACTCTCACTTTCAAATAAATAAATAAATCTTTTTTTGAAAAAAGAAATAGATTAGAGAAACACAGGTATAGTTTTCCATGTTATACTGACATGGTTAAATTTATTCCAAGATTTCAAAAAAGAATGATCATATTTGCCATTAAAAATTAATTTATTTTTCATTTAGTCAAAAGCAAGAAAAAGAGATTCCATTGGCTGGTTCACTCCCCAAATGTTCTAAACTGCTAGAGCTAGGTCACACAGAAGCCAGAAGCTGAGAATTCAATCCAGGTCCTCCCAGGTGGGTGTCAGGGACCCAAGTTCTTTGGCCATCACCTGATGCCTCTCAGGGTGCCCATTAGCAGGAAACTGGATAGGAAGTAGAGGAGCTGTGGCTCAACCCAACCATTCCGATACGGGATGTGGGTGTCCCAAGAGTCATTCTAACTGCTGTCCCAGATTCGTCTTTTAAAAAATACCTGGCTGAGCCGGTACTGTGGCATAGCAGGTAAAGTCACGGCTTACAGTGCCGGCATCCCATATGGGCGCCACTTCGGGTTCCAGCTGCTCCACTTCTGATCCAGCTCTTTGTCAAGGCCCGGGAAAGCAGTAGATGGGCCAAGTCCTTGGTCCCCTGCACCCGCATGGGAGACACAGAAGAAGTTCCTGGCTCCTGATCGGCACAGCTCAGGCCGTTGTGGCCATCTAGGGAATGAACCAGTGGATGGAAGACCTTTCTCTCTGCCTCTGCCTTTCAAATAAATAAATAAATCTTAAAAAAAAAAAAAAAAAAAAAAAAATGAGGGGGGAAACCGGCGCTGTGGCTCACTTGGTTAATCCTCTGCCTGCAGCACCAGCATCACATATGGGCGCTGGGTTCTAGTCCCGGTTGCTCCTCTTCTGGTCCAGCTCTGCACTGTGGCCTGGGAGGGCAGTGGTGGATGGCCCAAGTGCTTGGGCCCCTGCACCCGCATGGGAGACCAGGAGGAAGCACCTAGTTCCTGGGTTTGGATCAGCACAGCACCGGCCATGGCAGTCATTTTGGGGGTGAACCAATGGAAGGAAGACCTTTCTCTCCGTGTCTAATTCAATCTGTCAAGGAAATTAAAAAAAAAAAAAAAAAAAAAAAACACCTGACAAAAATTTTGATGAAGTACTGTGTGGGAAATGTGGAGATGAAGAGGTTCTTGCATTAAGTAGCTCCTAAGATTAGGGCACAGTCTTGGGCAATGCTAAGAAATTCTGGGTCATGCTCCATTAATACTCGGAGTTCACTTGAACTCTAAGGTGAGGAAGAAAAAGAAATTATTATTAACTCTTGGGTTCTAGAGCAATGTTGTTTATGGAGATGCCTTTATTCTAAAACAGCTCATTGGACACCCCCACATAAAGTCAGAGAACTCAGGAGACATTTGGGGTAAAAGTACAGAGATCTGAGAATCACATCAGTCTCCCCTTAAACAATGGGAGAGCTAAAGGCAAAGAGATGAGGCACAACCCTTGGAGAACACCCATATCCTAGGGTACAAGCAAATTAAGGGGAATCAGTGGGAGCTTAACAAATAAATAGTATCAGATCCATGGTGTAATGGGTTAAGAGTGATCTGAGAATCAAGGACACTGATAACACTAAGAATAGAAAGTAGGACCCAGATCCCCTGGCCTCTCCAGACTTCCTCCACCACTTCATCACTGTTGTAAAGAAATTTTGAAATAAAGTACATTTTTAGATAACATCCCCAGGCAAAACCACTGCATCCAGAAAATTACTGATTTACCCTCCCACTGAAGTAAAGGGTAGCAAAATCCAAAAAGAACTGACAAGACCATTCTTAAGAACTTCCTAGGCTGGCACTGAGGCTCGCTAGGCTAATCCTCCGCCGGCGGCGCCAGCACCCCGGGTTCTAGTCCTGGTCGGGACGCACGATTCTGTCCTAGTTGCTCCTCTTCCAGTCCAGCTCTCTGCTGTGGCCCGGGAAGGCAGTGGAGGATGGCCCAAGTACCCAGGAGGAAGCACCTGGCTCCTGGCTTCAGATCGGCGCAATGCACAGGCCGTAGCAGCCATTTGCGGGGTGAACCAATGGAAGGAAGACTTTCTCTCTGTCTCTCTCACTGTCTAACTCTGCCTGTCCAAAAGAAAGAACTTTCTTCTTCCAAGCACCGTTCTGGATCTTTGGTGTGTGATGCCTATGGGAATGGATCTGGGGAGCTGCAAGATTGGGAAAAGTAGATGGGTAACTGCTCCCTGACGCTGAGGCAGCTGGTCTGGGGAGCAGAAATGGAGGGTATCATTAAACTTGCATTCCAGGTCCAAAGTTGACAACAGCTCTCCTCAGGCTAGTCAGTTACAGCTCTCTCAACTATGTTTCTCATCTGTAAAACAGGGACAATAGCTGATACCCAGTTGGCTTTACAACTAAAATAAATACAAGTACACTTGGAAAAAATGGTATGACATTCCACTTGCTGATTAACACTGGTTCAGAACTTTAGTGTGCATGAAAACTACACAGCTTTCTACACTACACTACTTATTAAACTACAGAACCTTGGGACCTACTCTAGTATAAGAATATTAAGATTTTTAAGTTCCAGGTAACTTTAATGCAGTGATCTGTGGTCCAGACTACATAAAATATTGTATTGAATTACTCGAACCTTTCATGTCTTCAACATGAAAAAAGCGGCTAAGAAAAATGCTGTGTCTAAAAAATAAAAACTGGCAGTGGCAAAACACAAAGACAGCGTTACAATAAAAGACAATTTAAGTCAGCTGGCGCCACGGCTCACTAGGCTAATCCTCCGCCAGCAGCGCCGGCACCCCGGGTTCTAGTCCCAGTTGGGGCGCCAGATCCTGTCCTGGTTGCTTCTCTTCCAGTCCAGCTCTCTCCTGTGGCCCCGGAGTGCAGTGGAGGATGGCCCAGGTCCTTGGGCCCTGCACCCACATGGGAGACCAGGAGGAAGCACCTGGCTCCTGGCTTCAGATCGGCACAGTGCGCCGGCCGTAGCAGCCACTTGGGGGGGTGAACCAACGGAAAAAGGAAGACCTTTCTGTCTCTCTCTAACGCTGCCTGTCAAAAAAAAAAAAGAAAAAAGAAAAAAAAAGAAAATAAAAGGCAATTTAAGTCACAAAGACCAATTTGTAGAGATTACATATCCTGGAACACGGAATAATTTTATTATGTATTAAAAGTCTTCATAATGATTATCATTTTACCTGTTACATAGTACTAAAATAAAACTTTAGAAGTTAAAAAATTTCATAAAACCCATACATCTACATTGCCATTATTCTGGAGACCACAGAGGAAGCACAGGATAAATTTCTTTTTTTTTTCCAACTTTTATTTAATAAATATAAATTTCCAAAGTACAACTTTGGATTATAGCAGCTTTTCCCCCCATAACCTCCCTCACAGGATAAATTTCAACAGAGCAAGTGTGCTAACATGGAGCCTCCTCCCCGAAAACTATTCTACAAAGTATCTGCATACCCACACCTGTTACACCTAATCCCAGGGTAGACTGAGGTCTAACTTCAAAGGCTTGAACACACACCTGTTACCTAGGGGCTAGTCTAACATTTCATATTCTTAGCTTTGAGTAACTTAAGGCTCATTTGCCTGAGTTTACAAGATACTTTGAAGCCTAGTTAAATCAACTGAAATCAGGAGCTGTAAATGGGTCCCTTCCCTGCAAAGTCCTGAATTTAGGTTCCTTGCAGCTACAACTCAGGGCCAAACCAGCACTTTGGTTGTGTATCATGCAGTTCTTGCACAGCAGTGCAAATGAACAAAGTTTCTCATTCCCATAATTCAATTTATTTCAGAATATTGTCAATCAAGATTGTTCTAGTTTTCTTTTTTTGGGAGGCAGCAGACAAGCTGATATTCATAAAATCATGTGCTGAGCTGCATCTTCAATTACACTTGGCGGGGGGGCAAGCTCCAGGATTATAACTTGCATGTTAATACAGAATGTTGTAGACAGTACTAAATACACCCTATTCGGTCTCTTCTCTGAGTTCAAGAATTTGGCAATTAAAAATCAAAATAAACCACTTCCTTCCTAAAAGATTATCTGAAATTATACACCCAACCCATAGCAATAAAGCTACAGTTTAGAAAATAACCTTGCAATCTACCATATGAGAAAACGCTACAGCCTGAAGGAACTGGAGCCAATACTGTAGCTGATGTTGCTGGTCATATATCAAGTCCACCTTTATGCAAAGAACCTAGGTACAGCCTCAAGAAATTCAGCAGGAGTAAGACAGAATTAGACTACAGTAGAAAATAGCATGAGAGAATTCAGAATTTAGCTTCCTTATCCAATTATTTTTTCCTCTTCTAAGGAAAGGGAGCAGTTTCATCAAACAACAAACAAACAAAAATCCCAGTTTCTCTGCTTATGATAAAAATTAGACAACAAAAATACTTACACAGGACTGGAACTCAAAGAGCAATGATCCACCATCATTTCTGGAAGGAAATCCAACTTAAACGCAGCCATCACCTCACTTTCCCCTTCAGAGGCCAATGATATTAACTTGCTGCACTTGTCTGATCCACAAATACACTCAGCTTTAGCTTCCTGGGCCCCACAAAAAACACAAAGTGGAAACAGGAGCTCAGGGAAACCAGCAGTAAGTGCCACAGAAAGAGGCAGGACTGGGGAAGGGGCAGGGAAAGGGAGTATTGGATTAAAATGGGGATGTGACCATGTGAAGGGAGGCTCAGCCCAGCACACAATGAAAGTGCTGATGCGCCAGGCTTGTTTTGTGTGATTTTCCCTGGCGAAGCAGTACTAAGTGCACTGTCAGATAAATAGAGTGTCAGATCCATGAAGATAGCAGTGGCCAACAGAGCAGAAGAAACACAAACTTGTTTCACATCCTCCAAACTCCTCCATGCAAATTGGTTTTTGAGGTCTCCCAAAGCCTGAAACTACCTAAAGCAAAAACAGCTCACCTCATGTTTGCAAAGAAGAACTGGGCTATTGGGCTTGGTTTTAAACTTAGTGTCCATGTGCCAAAGATGGCAAATGAGCACAGTGCTTGGGGTCCCAAAGTAACTTGACGACAGTCACGTAGGGGGAGCAGTAAGATCACCAGGAGCAGGCCAGAGCCAAGCAGGGCAACCACTGGCCACCAGAAACACTGCTCACATACAACTAACTACCTTTCCTGATGGTGCTGAGGGCAGAGTATGCTGTCTCCTATTCCTCATCAGTGTGAAGAACTCTAAAAAGCCTTGATTCAGTAATGTTCACCGGTGGCACAGGCAAAATCTCTTCCCTAACTCTGAATCTTAATTTACAGAAGAAAATAAAATGAAATAGCAACATTCGGCTTCTTTCTTGATAGTATAACCAGGAAATAACTTAGTCTTTTCAGTTCTCTGATGACCTTTGTAAACAAACAAACAAACAAAGCCACCACAGTGATAACAGTGAAAAAGCACTGCAGCCTACCAGGGACAAACTCCAACATGTAAGGGAAGGACAGAAGAACGCAGACTAAGTCTCCTCTTCCTCTCCCTCCTCCTCTAAATTGTTGTGATATAAATTCACACATAAAAATGCTATTATGGGTGAGCAGTAGAAATGGATATACTTAGTAGTCAAGGCAGATGTGTGCTCCTGTTCCCAATTTAGCTCCACATCCCTCCAAACAGCAAATGGTGACATTTCAATATTTAGGCAATGACTCTAAAATTTTATCTCTGAAGGCTCACCAACTTTTATAGGCTTTCTTTCCATTTTTACCATTAGGGTTGCCTTACCTCAAAGATTTCACTTCACCCAAGCTCAGTTCATAACACAGGGAACTTTGAAAAAAAGAAGTTATGTTCAGCCTGTAAAGAAGTAAATGAATGAACTCCTAAACATAGTTACTTGAAAAAACAAAACTAAAAACCCATAGGCAATAAGAAATGGTAAGGCTTAAAAGTTCTACCCTGTGTAACACTGCCTGACATCTGTATGCACCTGACCCAGGAATGTAAACTGTTTTCTGTCCAACATCCAGACATAAAATTGTTAACAGCAGCTAACTACTTTTTGTTTTGTTGGAGACTCTGGCTTGCTGACCCACTACTTTGGAGGTAAAAGTAGCAGGAACTCTCTTCCATCCTATTATAGATATGATAAAGAAAACACAAGCTAGGTGAGAGAAGACTGTGCCACTGACACACAGTACACAATTCAACCACCACTGACTGTCAGGCAGGAAAGAGTAACCTTAGCCGGGACTGGTTAGGTTACTAGTTAGGTTTGTCCTACTTTCTCCTAGGTATGCTGGAGGTGATAACAGGTCTCTTCCTATAGAAAGCTACCTGGCCCAAGAAATAACTGAGTCAACAACCAAATTAGACTTTTTAAGCTTAAGAATTCCTTTGAAAAAGAATCAACAAATTTCAAGGAATCCTACTGGTACTGTCATGTTTTTATTATTCACTTAAAATAACATAAGCATATTTACTAGCAGTGTTTACAAAGCTATTAAAATCCATTTTTACAATCTACAAAGCAACACTGCTTTCAAACTAACAAGATGGAGATGTTATTACACGAAGAAGGATGCTTCTCTTTAGGCAGGTCATTAGAGTTAGAGTAATTAAATTCAGCATGCTTGTGGGAAAAGCAAGCACGAACAGGCTGGTGCCATGGCATGGCTGGTTCAGCTGCCATCTGTGACGCTGACATCCCATATGGGAGCCAGTTCAAGTCCTGGCTGCTCCACTCCTAATCCAGCTCCCTGTTATACACCCGGGAAAGCAGCGGAGGATGGCCCAAGTGCATGGCCCCTGGCTTTGGCCTGGCCCAGCCATGAACATTGCAGCCATTTAGGGAGTAAACCAATGGATGGAAGATCTCTGTCTCTCCCTAACTCTGTCAAATAAATAAAATAAATCTTGGGGGGAAAAAAAGCACAGAAATTAGTCACAAATCACCCTATTTTAGAAAACGGCTAAAAGTTGTGACAATAAAAACACTTATGGGAATACAAAAATGCAGAACTAAAAGTCAGTTATCTGGGCAAGTGCTGTGGCGTAGTAGGCTAAGCCTCCACCTACGGTTATGGCATGCCACATGGGTGCTGGTTGGGCCCAAGTGCTTGGGCCCCTGCACCCAGGTGGGAGACTCAGAGGAAGCTTCTGGCTCCTAGCTCCTGGATTCAGATCAGCCCAGCTCTGACTGTTGCAGCCACTTGAGGAGTGAACCAGCGGATGGAAGACCTTTCTCTCTGTCTCTCTCTGCACTACTCTCTCAAATGAGTAAATAAATAAAATCTTTTTTTAAAAAAAGTTATCCACAGAAAAATACCTGTAAGTTAAATGTCTATACATTTTCTAGGCTTTTTCCACAAAGGATACATTAGAAATAAAAGCAATGATGGCAGAAGTGGTTATAACCAAAGGTTTGCTGCAAAGGCAGCCCTAACTCTCCCTCAGTCTCTTCACCACCCCTGAACTTACTTACATGGTTTCCTCTTCTTTCCCTGGTTTCTTATCTGTCTCAGTTTTCTTTGCCTTAAATATACTCTACTTGTTCAAGGGCAACAATTCAAAGTCTAATTATGGGAGGGTAGGGCAATCAACTTGCTAAAATATTAAGAATCCAAATGGGAGTGGCTGTAGGCTCTAACTGTGATTACAGCTTCATGTTAATGTACACCCTGAGAGGCAGTGCTGATGGCTCAAGTAGCTGGGTCCCTGCCACTGACATGGGAGTTCTGGATGGACTTCCTGGCTTCTGTCTAGCCCAGTCCTGGCTATTGTAGGCATTTGGGGAGTGAACTAGAATATGAGAGATCTATCTCATACATGTTTGTATTTGTGATATTCAAATAAAAAAAATTTAATTTAACATTTATTTACTTATTTGAAAGGCAAGTGATGAGGGGGTATGTGGAGATCAACGTTCCACCTGTAGTCCACTCCCCAAATGGCCACAATAGTCAGAGCTGGGCCAGGTTGAAGGCAGGAACCTGGAACTCCATGTGGTCTCTCATCTGCGTGCAGGGACCCAAATATTTGGGCCATCTTCCACTTTCCACTGCCTTCCCAGGCACATTAGCAGGAAGGTGAATTCAGCGCTCCAATATGGAATGCCAGTGCTGCAAGCAGTGACTTAACCCACTGAGCCATAATCCCAGTGCCATAAATAAAATTTTTCAAAACATTAATCAATATACATAAGGGAAACATTCAAGAAAACAGCACACACCATGCACTCAGAAAATAGGAATAGAATAAAGTTAACAAGAAAATGTTGAAAAACTAGATTAGAAGAGATAATCGCTAGAAATCACAGCATTTGTTCTGCCAAAAGGGTGAGAGAGCAAAAGCCTAGGTGGCATGTGCAAACATCTATCTTGACTGATGCAACCCGGTGCTCAGTAACAGGTGAGCAATTTTCATATTTCCACCCCAATAATCGGAGTGTATGAAAGGGCAATAAAATGAAGCCTGGTTATATTAGTGAGGAGATTACAGACTACTACTAAATTGAAAAAGTCAATCTATGTAGTAAAAATCACTATTAATCTGCTGGCGAAAACTTAAGTACAAAATCTAGGGAAAAGTTGTAACCCCAGACTGTGAAGTCACTGGGTATGATCCCCTCCTAGCTGCTGGCACTTACATGTCAGGAGGAGTACAGAAAAGTAAGCAACCAGGGCTGGCGCTGTGGTGCAGTGGGTTAATCCCTGGCCTGAAGCACCGGCATCCCTAATGGGCGCCGGTTTCAGTTCTGGACGCTCCTCTTCTGATCCAGCTCTCTGCTATGGCCTGGGAAAGCAGCGGAGGATGGCTCAAGTCCTTGGGCCCCTGCACCCACGTGGGAGACCAGGAAGAAGCTCCTGGCTTCAGATCGGCACAGCTCCGGCCATTGTGGCCATCTGGGGAGTGAACCAGCGGATGGAAGACCTCTCTGTCTCTACCTCTCTCTGTAACTCTATCTTTCAAATAGATGAAAATAAATCTTAAAAAAAAAAAAAAAAAAATAAGCAAGCAACCGACACCACTTGAAAATAACCAACCAGAGTAATTGAATACTTTTATGGATTTGATTTTCACTTCTAAAACTCAGTACCTGAAACACTGGTACAATTAGTAGGTCTGCTAGAGCTACTAAATCAGTACCTTTTACATGTAAAAGGTGTGTGTGTGTGTGTGTGTGTGTGTGTATATATGTATATTACATATATATCTCTATATATGTCTAAATCAGTACCATTCATATGTAAAAGGTGTATGTGTGTATGTATATGTGTGTGTGTGTGTGTGTGTGTGTATAAATAAAATATATCCTAGGGGCGGGCGCTGTGGCACAGCGTGTTAAAGCCCCAACCTGCAGCGCTGGCATCCCATATGGGCACCAGTTCAAGTCTTGGCTGCTCCTCTTCTGATCCAGCTCTCTTCTATGTCCTGGGAAAACAGTAGATAGCCCAATTCTTTGGGCCCCTGTACCCATGTGGGAGACCAGGAGGAAGCTCCTGGCTCCTGGCTTCGGATCAGCTCAATCTGAACAGAGCTGTCATTTGGGGAGTGAACCAGCAAAATGGAAGACCTCTCTTTCTCTCTGGCTCTCTCTCTTTCAAATAAAATAAAATAAAATACAATAAAATAAATAAATAAATAAATAAATAAAATGCTGGGGCTAGTGTTGTGGCAAAGCAGGTAAAGCCGCCGCCCACAGTGCCAGCATCCCATTTGAGCACTGGTTCGAGTCCCAGCTACTCCACTTCCAACCTTGCTTTGTGCTATGGCCTGGGAAAACAGTAGAAGATGGCCCAAGTCCTTGGGCCTCTGCACCTGTGTGGGAAACACAGAAGAAGCTCCTGGCTCCAGATTGGCGCAGCTCCAGTTGTTGTGGCTAACTGGGGAATGAACCAGTGGATAGAAGATCTCTCTCCCCTCTCTTTCTGCTTCTCCTTCTCTAACTCTGACATTCAAATAAAGAAATAAATCTTTAAAAAATTATGCTGATCCAAATTGGCAATTATCTGTGTGGCATCCTACTTTGTGGAAGTTTCTGGTTGTTGCATTAATGTGACAGTTCAGAATAACTTAAAACTAAAAACCTTTGTAGGGTACCAATAAGAATCTGGACAGGGGGCCAGCAGTGTGGCATAGCAGGTTAAGTCTCTACTTGTGATGTTAGCACCCCATTTGGACACTGGTTAGAGACCAGATGTTCCACTTCTGATCCATCTCCCTGCTAATGCGCTTGTGAAAGCAGAGGAAGATGGCCAAAGTACTTGGGCTCCTGCACCCACATGGGAGACCCAGATGAAGCTCCTGGCTCACTTCAGCCTGGCCTGGCCCCAGTTGTTGTAGCCATATAGGGAAAGAACCAGCAGAAGGAAAATCTGTTTGTTTCTCCTCCTCTAACTCTGCCTTTCAAATTAATAAAAAATAGGTCTTAAAAAAAAAAAAGACTTAAAAAATGTAAAAATTTCTGAACTGGGGCAAGCATTTGGCAGAGTGGTTAACATGCTATGTGGGATGCCTGCACCTTATACTGTAGTGCCTGTTTGAGTACCAGCTCAACTTCCAATTCTAGCTTCCTGCTAATGCACCCTGGGAGAAGTCTGTGATGGCTCTAATAGTTGAGTCCCTGTCACATAAGTGGGAGACTTGGATTGAGTTCACAGCTCCAGACTTTGGCTTGACATTGCCCTAGCTGTTGTGGGCCTCGGGGAGTGAACCAGTGATGGATAATCTTTTGTCCCTCTGCGTTTCAAAGTAATTAGTTGATTTTTAAAAATTAACACTGGGGCTGGCGCTGTGGTGTAGTGGGAAAAGCCACTGCCTGTAGTGCCAGCATCCCATATGGGCACCAGTTTGAGTCCTGGCTGCTCCATTTCCAACCCAGCCCTTTGCGAAGGCCTGGGAAAGCAGTAGAAGATAGCCCAAGTACTTGAACCCCTGCACCCATGTGGGAGACCTGGAAGAAGCTCTAGGCTCCTGGCTTCGCTCTGGCCATTGCGGCCAACTGGGGAGTGAACCAGCGGATGGAAGACCGACCGACCTCCCTCCCTCCCTCTCTCTCTCTCTCTCTCTCTCTCTCTCTCTACTTCTCCTTCTCTCTCTGCGTAACTTCCAAATAAATAAATAGTTTTTTTATTTTTATTTTTTTTGACAGGCAGAGTGGACAGTGAGAGAGAGAGACAGAGAGAAAGGTCTTCCTTTTGCCATTGGTTCACCCTCAAATGGCTGCTGCAGCCGGCACACCGCGCTGATCCGAAGGTAGGAGCCAGGTGCTTCTCCTGGTCTTCCATGCGGGTGCAGGGCCCAAGCACTTGGGCCATGCTCCACTGCACTCCCTGGCCACAGCAGAGAGCTGGCCTGGAAGAGGGGCACCCAGGACAGAATCCGGCGCCCCGACTGGGACTAGAACCCGGGGTGCCGGTGCCACAAGGCGGAGGATTAGCCTGTTGAGCCGCAGCGCTGGCCAATAAATAAATGTTTTAAAAAAATTATCAGGATTGGCACTGTGGCATAGTGGGTAAAGCCGCCACCTGCAGTGCTGGCATCCCATATGGGCACTGGTTTGAGTCCTGGCTGCTCCACTTCTGATCCAGCTCCCTGTTAATGGCACCCGGGAAAGCAGTGGAAAATGGCCCAAGTGCTTGGGCCCCTGTACCCATGAGGGAGACATAGAAGAAGCTCCTGGCTCCAGCTTTGGATCAGCTCGGCTGTGGCTGTTACGGCCATTTGGGGATGGAAGATCTCCCTGCCTCTGCCTCTTGTAACTCTCCCTTTCAAATAAATAAATCCTTTAAAAAAAATTAACAAACTGTGGGCCATGGAGGGTTTACAAGAAAGAAAGAATAGAAATATTCCTTTAAAACTTCTATTTAAAATCTAAAATCACTGTGTGAAATAAAGCTTAATAATTTGTCATGTGTAGTAAGTTGCTTTGCCTGTAAAGTTACTATAGTATACTGAAAGGATATGACAAGGCCAAAGGAAGGAAAACCACTCCTCCCCTATACTTATCACTACTATCTCCTCCCCTAATCAGTACAAACGACTAGCAGAAACTCTTTCGTGACTAGTGTTCTCAGCAACAGTACAAGCTTAGCAATTCTACCGGAGCTTCCGTGACTAACCCTGATCTAACAAAAACCCTGTTAAATTGTGACTATCCGCACATCAAGTCAAATTTTCAGATCCCAAACTAGCTGTGTGACTCTCAGTGAACAATATACTATAAGCTTACACTTTTAAGTTTCGGTGCTGTTTTAAAAAATCAGTATGTTGAAAAATTCTGGGGGCCGGTGCCGTGGCGCAGTATGCCGGCATCCCATGTGGGCACCAGTTCTAGTCCCAGCTGCTCCTCTTCTGATCCAGCTCTCTGCTATGGCCTGGGAAAGCAGTGGAGGATGGCCCAAGTGCTTGGGCCCCTCCTCCCGCATGGGGAACCAGGAAGAAGCACCTGGCTCCTGGCTTTGGATTGGCCCAGCTCCAGCCGATGCGGCCATTTGGAGGAGTGAACCAGCGGAAGGAAGACCTTTCTCTGTCTCTCCCTCTAACACTATCTCTCAAATAAATAAAATCTTTTTTTAAAAAATTCTAGTTCAGGAGGCTAACCCACTAAGTTTCTTCCTCAATCTGTTCTAGTTTAGTAGGAGTTTCATGTATGAGATGATTAATAAGGCAGAGAAAGTTAATGGGAAGTGTCTAACAGAATACTTCTACCCCAAAATGCTCCTCCTCTCTCCTCTCCATTCTCCCCACTCCAAACAGAGTTAGCTCTACCAAGAAGTAAGCCCTCTCTGGGAAACAGCTAAGAAGAAAGAAGAGGAGAAGAGTAAGAAAACATCTCTAGCTTCCTAAGGATAGACATTTTGCAAACTATACCAAACAATGTAGAAGAGAAGTCATCACCTTTCTGAAAGCAACTTTTTCATATCTGCACAGCAGGTCTCATGCAAGAAGGTTAAAAAGATGGCCATGAAGCACACCCAGCCACGCAGCTGGCCCATACCTGTAGCTTTACACCTCCCTCTCTGGGCTATGTCTTCACTCTAAAAACCAAGGAAAAAAAAAAAAATAAGTGGGCCATGCCTATACTTCTCAAAACTGCAGATAAACAACTTTGTTTCAAATAATAGCCCCTCTGTCACCAAGGCAGCAGACAAAAAGCAAAAACAAACAAAAAAAAACCTCCCCCCTCCCATTTTTTAAGTGCCTTAAAGATATAGTATGTTTACTATCTCAAAGTTAATTTTAAAACACCAAAACCTGAAAAGATGGGGAAGTGCTGAAGCACTAAAAGACTTAAATAAGAGGCTTGCCCCCTAGGTGTTACAACAAATAGTCAAACAATGACCAGGATTTATGAGGCAGAATTTCAGCACATCTAGGTCACAACACAGTTTTTTTTTTTCCAAAGATTTATTTATTTATTTGAAAGTCAGAGTTACACAGAGAAGGAGAGGCAGAGAGAGGGAGGTCTTCCATACGATGGATGGTTCATTCCCCAATTAGCTGCAATAGCTGGAGCTGTGCAGGTCCGAAGCTAGGAGGCAGGAGCTTCTTCTGAGTCTCCCAAGTGGGTGCAGGGGCCCAAGGACTTGGGCCATCTTCTACTGCTTTCCCAGGCCACAGCAGAGAGCTGGACTGGAAGTGGAACAGCCGGGTCTCAAACCAGTGCCCATATGGGATGCTGGTACCTCAGGCGGCGGCTTTACCCACCACGCCACAGCACTAGCCCCAACAACACAATAACATTTAACATCTGCCTTTGGACAAGAGACTACCAAAAAGCTAATGGCTGTATAATTATTTTAGCAACTAAGGAGAGGCCACAGCTTTTCCCCAAAGTAACCATCCTGAAAGGTAGGTGCTGAGCATGAAACTTCAAAGGCAACCAAGTTCCTGCTTCTGTAAATGCATGTTGGAGGCCCTCGGTCAGTGATCAACCACTTAGGGGGAAAAAAAATCAGATGGGGAAGATAAAAGCAAAGAACTAAGCCACAAAACCAATTTGTTTTATTTTTAAGCATCACTGAACAATTTTTCAAATAAAGACTGATTCTATAAAGCTCCCCAAATTCCTACAAATTTCCAGTTACTACTCCTACCAGGAGAACTTGTCTGGCCCTACCTGTAGACAGAGTCACTGGAAAGTAGAATTCTGGCAGAAAAATCAAGACCCAGAACTAGGTAAGGAGACCCTCCATCCCACCCAGCCTCTCTGAAGACAAAGTTGCTCCTCAACTTGCATAAAATAGGTGCTCAAGTATTTTGATTGGTTTCACATGAATCTAGTTTCTAGTTTTGATAATGAAGCAGTGATACTTCCAATAACTTTTATTTTTTTGAAGATTTTATTTATTTATTTGACAGGTAGAGTTTTAGACAGTGAGAGAGACAGAGAAAGGTCTTCCTTCTGTTGGTTCACTCCCCAAATGGTCGCAGTTTCTTCCTGGTCTCCCATGTGGGTGCAGGGACCCAAGCACTTGGGCCATCTTCTACTGCTATCCCAGGCCATAGCAGAGAGCTGGACTGGAAGAGGAACAACCAGGACTAGAACCGGCGCCCATATGGGATGCCGGCATCAAAGGAGGAGGATTAACCCAGTGTGCCACGGCACCGGCCCCTCCAATAACTTTAATGTATATACTAACAACATAACTTCTAAAAGCATTTACTTGGACCCAGTCTCTATCATCAAAAGTTACTAAGAGAAAAGGGACTTCCATTATTAAATTCCCAATACTTCAATCCTGTGGCATCATCAACGTTTATGGTGAGGACTACTCTATGGATGCAGACATTAAAGAAGATACTCTGCATGTGGTCTCTGGGTAGATGCTGATGAAGAAAGCCTAGGCCGGCGCCGCGGCTCAATAGGCTAATCTTCCACCTAGCGGCGCCGGCACACTGGGTTCTAGTCCCAGTCGGGGCGCCGGATTCTGTCCCGGTTGCCCCTCTTCCAGGCCAGCTCTGCTGTGGCCCGGGAAGGCAGTGGAGGATGGCCCAAGTCCTTGGGCCCTGCACCCGCATGGGAGACCGGGGAAGCACCTGGCTCCTGCCTTCGGATCGGCGCAGTGCATTGGCCGCAGCGTGCCAGCTGTGGCGGCCATTGGAGGGTGAACCAACGGCAAAAAGGATAGACCTTTCTCTCTGTCTCTCTCTCACTATCCACTCTGCCTGTCCAAAAAAAAAACAAAAACAAAAAAACCTAACCCTAAAGGCCGTGGGCTGTCTTTCTTGGACAATGTGATCAACATCTAGGAGGTGCCCACATTTATTGAGATGCTATGTCTTGAGAGGGCTCTGGAGCAGTGGTTACCTTGAAGGATAGAAAATAAGTTAAATTTCTTTCTTTCTTTCTTTCTTTTTGTGATAGGCAGAATTAGAGAGACACAGAGAGAAAGGTCTTCCTTTACCGTTGGTTCACTCCCTAAATGGCCACTACAGCCGGCGTGCTGTGCCGATCTGAAGCCAGGAGCCAGGTGCTTCCTCCTGGTCTCCCATGCGGGTACATGGGCTCAAGCACTTGGGCCATTCTCCACTGCCTTCCTGGGCCACAGCAGAGAGCTGGACTGGAAGAGGAGCAACCGGGACAGGATCCAGCGCCCCGACCGGGACTAGAACCTGGGGTGACAGCGCCACAGGCGGAGGATTAGCCTAGTGAGCCGCGGCACTGGCCAGTAAGTTAAATTTCTGCTAGTTGGTGTTGTTCATGTTTCCCAAAATGTTGCATGGAACAGCACAGTGTGAGAAACACTGCTGTTTTGTGGGTAGTTTTTACAGGTGTCATTTCTTCCATCCTGAGAGATCAGACTCAGATCCCACGCCAGTCAGAGAATCTTCAGGGCAGAGAGGGCAAAAGAACTGGGGTTAAGAAAAGCCAGTATATGACAGGGTAAGGGACACATTCACAGGTCCCTGAGAAACAGCAGCCCTTGTGGAGTGAGGAACACTCTAACTGGCTAGCCAAGAGAAAGAAAAAGGGGATTCTTTTAAAGCATGGTGCGCGCACGCGTGCACACACACACACAGCAGTATTAGTCATTTTACTCTTACGCCATCCAAAACTCAAACACACACACAAAAGGAACAACACTGTTTTCCTCCACACTAACCCTTGTCACCTGGAGGACAGTCAGTGGTCCAATACCCAAGAAAGCATTTTCTTTAAAACCAGTCTTCCCAGTTCTGCTTTTCTTACATTCTGTTGCCTGTTCCGTGAGAAAACAGAAATACTCTGCGCAACGCTGGTTGGTATTTAAAAGCTTTAGGTATGAATTTTTTGTATCTTTTGTTTCATTTCTGTGGAGAACCAAGGGGCACAAGTTCTATGAGACTGTCCCAATTGCTACTTTCTTGGAGCTCCACAGATGGCTGCTTCTATTAGCATTATCTGCACCTTTCTCTATCACCACATAGAGACAGGGAGGTACTCAGGTGGTCCCAAAGAAGGGTTAAAGAGGTGCAGTAGGGGAGTGAGTGGCAGCATAGTTGTGGCCTAGCCAGCTGCTCCACTTCCCATCCAACACATTGCTAATGAGCCTGGGAAAGCAGAAGATGACTCAAGTACTTGGGCCCCTGCCACCCACCATGGGAGACCCGAAAGACGCTCCTAGCCACTGTGGACATCTGGGAAGTGAGCCACTGGACGGAAGATTTCTCTCTCTAACTCTTTCAAATAAATAATCTTTACCAAAAAACAAAAACAAAACAAAACAAAAGAGCTAAGTGGGAAAAGAAGCACTAAAAAGGTAGGAGAGGGAGAGGGGCCAAGGGAGAGCTGAGGAATAAACAGTATTGTCGCCTTGTGAAAAATGTTAAGATGCTTAACATGCAGCCTCATACGAAGTTTTAAAAACTGTTCTTGACTGGGCTGGCACTGTGGCACAGGGGGGTTAAGTTGCCACTTCTGAAGCTGGCATCACGTATCAGAAAGCTGCAGCCCCTCTGCTTCCAATTCAGCTCCCTGCCAATGTACCTGGGAAGGCAGGAGAAGATGGTCCAACTACTTGGGCCCTGTCTGCCACCCATGTGGAAAATCAGGATGGTGTTCCTGGTTCCTGGGTTTGTCCTGGCCCAGCCTGGAATGCTGCAGCCATTGGCCATCTGAGGAGTGAACCAGCAAATGGAGATTCTCTTTCTGACTTTCCCACCCCCTCTGTTGCTCTCAAATAATTTGCTTTTAGAAAAATTGTACTTGACTGATATGAAAGCTCTTAGATGTCCTAATGCCTTCCTTAGAGTAAGCAAGGTAATGAGCCAGTTTGCTGCTGCCCTACCCTGCTTGTATTCTGAATAAATAACAAAACACTGAACTGCCCAGGAAGATGGCCACTGACTCACAGTCACCATCAGCAGCTCTTGCATAGCGGGCACTGGCACAAATTCCAGAGACAAGGGCTGGTGGCACAGTGATGCTCAATGACCTACATAAGTTCTGAGCCCATGCACAACCTTGGCCTCCTCAGCAAGTCTCACTCCTATTGACAGTTATTAGTATATACCCTATAATAATTCCTTAAAAATCTTTTTGGTACAAAACAGGCAGCTAGTGAAGAATTTAGCAACTATTCAGAACAAAGGTTTTTAAATGTCCCTCCTCCTTCCTAAAGTCTATAGACTAATTTTAAAAAAAGAAAGCAGAAGTATTTTTCTCCTAAACATGAAAGTGAAAGTGGTCAGGCTGACAACAGAGGAGAGTCAAGCAGGCCTCAAATATTTGTCTCCCCTGGCCCTCAGGGTTACCCTAAGGCCCTCTAGGAAACTGACCTAGTGTGGATAATTCCAAACAGTAGATAATTCACAGATTTTATAACCAGTTTGAAATGAACTGCTTTTTAAACAGATTTTCTATCTTTAGAATCAATGAATTTAAGTTATCGGTGGTAACATATGTACATCCTCAAATGGATGGAATATGGTATTTAAAGCTCATAAATCTTTGTCAACTCAAGGTAGGGAGTCATGTCCAGATACTTGCAAAGTGATAATAAATAACAGCTAACATTTTTAAGCATTTACCACATGCCATGCCTTGTTTTGGGTACCTTATATATTATATATCATAAATACATATATTAAAAATATTTATTTATTTATTTAAAGATGTATTCTATTTATTTGAAAGCCAGAATTACAGAGGGGAGAGGAGAGAGAGATGGATCTTCCAACCACTGGTTCATTCCCTAAATGGCTGCAATAGCTAGGCTGGGCCAGGCTGAAGCCAGGAGCCGGGAGCTTTATACAGGTCTCTCACATGTGTGCAGGGTCCCAAAGACTTGAGCTATCTTCCTTCGATTGCTTTCCCAGGCACATTAGCAGGGAGCTGAATAGGAAGTTGAACAGCTGGGACTCAAACTGGTAGTTACATGTGATGCCAGCATCAAAGATGGCAGCTTACCCTGTTAAGCCACAGCACTGGCCCCTACTTATTTATTTGAAAAGCATGGTGACAGAGAAAGAGTGAGCAAGATAGATACCTTCTACCCCCTGGCTCACTCCCCAAATGGTCCTAACAGCTGGGGTTGGGCCAGGCCACAGCCAGAAGCCAGGAACTCGATCTGGGTCTCCCATGCAGGCGACAGGGCACTTGTACCATCTTACATTGCTTTACCAGGCACATTAGCAAGGAGCTGGATCAGAAGCAGACTAATGGGGACTTGAACTGGTGCTCTGATATAGGATGCAGATTAACCCACTGCACCATAATGCCAGCCCACCAATCTTGTAAGTCTCCACTGTTATGAGACCGTCAAGAAAATGCTTAAGTGTAGTGAAAAGTTCTACTGTTCCTCAGTAATTGTGTGACTTACCAACAAGTTAATCTGCGTCTCAAAGTATAAATTTCCTCACTTGTACCCCCCAAAAAGTACTTGATACATCTCAAAAGGCACTAAATCAATGCCCAAAATACAATCAAGCCACTATACAAACTTTCAACTAGACAAAGTAAGGGACAAGTAATAGAAATGAATTGGGAAAAGTGTACTCAACATTCTGCTGCCTTTTATATCTGCTTGCAACACTCTTGACTTCTTTTCTCTACTATAAGGATGGCTTAACAAGAAGGCTGGGCTCAGGTCTCTACTGTGGCCCGGGAGTGCAGTGGAGGATGGCCCAGGTTCTTGGGCCCTGCACCCGCATGGGAGACCAGGAGGAAACTCCTGGCTCCTGGCTTCGGATTGGCGCAGTGCACTGGCCGCAACACAATGGCCGCAGTGGCCACTTGGGGGGTGAACCAATGGAAAAAGGAAGACCTTTCTCTCTGTCTCTATCTCTGCTTGTCAAAAAAAAAAAAAAAGAAAAAAAAAAAAAAAAAAAAAAGAAAAGAAGGCTGGGCTCTTTTTTGTTTTGGAATATTCCATTTCACCTGCCCCCATACTCTAGAAAGCCCATTCATCAGATAAAACAATCAACTGGGGAGCTTTCCTGAACAGCCCAGTTCATCAGATGTAAAACTTCACCAGAGACATATGGTAAAATCCAGTAGTTTTTGCTTAGAGCAGTATCTACCTATTTTCTCTTGGGACTCCATAGCAAGGGAAGCACAGCTGCCATCAGATTCGAATTTAGGATCCTAGGTACACATATCACTACTAAAAGTGGACAGACTACTTCAAAGGCTAGTGCAGTAAATAAAATGTATAAACACACTCAGCAGAAATAGGTGAAATTAAGACTGAATGATTCTAGGGAAACTAAGCTTTAGTAAGTTATTCTTGCTTATTTGTAATATGGGGATAAACTGGTATCGGAAAGCCCATAATAAATGCTCTTTCTAGTCTTATCATTTCCAGGGCATCCTCTCCTACTATAGTAAGCTCTATGGTAGAAGAGTCCACAGGTCCAGTACAGTATCTGGTTTGGTTTTGACTTGTCTTTGTCAGCAGGGACAAGACTGACTGACTGACTTATTTATTTGAAATTAAAAGTTACACAGAGAAGGAGAGGCAGAGAAAGGTCTTCCGTCTGCTGGCTTACTCCCCCAATTGGCTGCAACTGCCAGAGCTGCACCAATCCAAAGCCAGGAGCAAGGAGCTTCTTCTGGATCTCCTACATGGGTGCAGGGGTCCAGGGACTTGGGCCATCTTCTAGTACTTTCCCAAGCCACAGAGAGAGCTGGGTCAGAAGTGGAACAGCCACGACTAGAACTGGCGCCCATATGGGATGCCGGCACCACAGGCGGAGGATTAAGCGACTGCACCATGGCACCAGCCCAGGACAAGACTTTTAATACTCTCTGTGCCATAGAAAAATTCTCTTCTTTCTTGTGACACTTGCCCTCTGGCTACTCAACTAGTCCCTCTGTATGATTGAGGGTAAGGGTGGTGCTTCTTGATCCCTGTTGACTATATGAGTCATCTAAGTGTGTCCTCTCCATGACATTAGTAGGGACATTTATAAACCGATCTCAACCTCATCTCCTTCTCCACACTGGCCAGTATGTTCATCCTTTCTGTAGTGGCAACAATATTTTCCCCAACTTTAAAAAAAAGAAATCTTAATTTTTGCCGGCACCGCGGCTCACTAGGCTAATCCTCCGCCTTGCAGCACCGGCACACCGGGTTCTAGTCCCGGTCGGGCCGCCGGATTCTGTCCCGGTTGCCCCTCTTCCAGGCCAGCTCTCTGCTGTGGCCAGGGAGTGCAGTGGAGGATGGCCCAGGTCCTTGGGCCCTGCACCCCATGGGAGACCAGGAGAAGTACCTGGCTCCTGCCTTCGGATCAGCGCGGTGTGCCGGCCGCAGCACGCCGGCCACAGCAGCCATTGGAGGGTGAACCAACGGCAAAGGAAGACCTTTCTCTCTGTCTCTCTCTCACTGTCCACTTTGCCTGTCAAAAAAAAAAATCTTAATTTTTTAAAAAAACAAATAACAGAAAATCTACCATCTTAACCACTTTTAAGTGTACAGTTCAGTCCTGTTAAATTGTTGTGGTAATAACTTTGAAAACTTGCATCAGGTTTCGTAACTTGGCACTCTCATATCTTCTCCTTGTCAGAGGAGAGCTAATAACCCTGTGCTATTTTACGCAAGACTATGTGAAGACGGTCTGGAAGGTTTCCTGTAGAAACCCCTCTCTCATGGGGCTCACAACCTTTGCTACAATGGTTTCCTCCAACTTGTTCCCATCCTTCTAGCTTAACCAAGACTATCACTAAGTCACCTACAAACCTAACTATATTTTTTTCATTCAGACTGTAAATACCTACCTAATTAAATCTCTACCACAGATGTGGGGATACTTAAAAGGCTCATGAAAAAGTGGGATTAAAAGATAATTTTGGCCGGCGCTGCAGCTCACTAGGCTAATCCTCCGCCTTGTGGTGCCGGCACACCGGGTTCTAGTCCCGGTCGGGGCGCCGGATTCTGTCCCGGTTGCCCCTCTTCCAGGCCAGCTCTCTGCTGTGGCCCGGGAGTGCAGTGGAGGATGGCCCAAGTGCTTGGGCCCTGCACCCACATGGGAGACCAGGAGAAGCACCTGGCTCCTGCCTTCGGATCAGCGCGGTGCGCCGGCCGCAGCGCGCCGGCCTGGAGGGTGAACCAATGGCAAAGGAAGACCTTTGTCTCTCTCGCTGTCCACTCTGTCAAAAAATAAAAAAAAAAATAAATGCTATGATAAGCACCTTTAAAAAAAAGATAATTTTGGTACAAAAAATTTGTTAACTCAAGTTTATTTTCTTTTTCAAAAAGATTTTTTATTTATTTTTTATTTTTTGACAGGCAGAGTGGACAGAGAGAGAGACAGAGAGAAAGGTCTTCCTTTGCCGTTGGTTCACCCTCCAATGGCCGCTGCTTTTCCTGGTCTCCCATGGGGTGCAGGGCCCAAGCACCTGGGCCATCCTCCACTGCACTCCCTGGCCACAGCAGAGAGCTGGCCTGGAAGAGGGGCAACCGGGACAGAATCCGGTGCCCCGACCAGGACTAGAACCCGGTGTGCTTGCGCCGCAAGGCGGAGGATTAGCCTAGTGAGCCGCGGCGCTGGCCTAAAAAGATTTATTTATTGGAAAGAGAAAGAGAAAAGGAGAGACACAGGGAGAGGTTCACTAGTTAATTCCCCAAAGCAGCCACATGAGCCAGAACTGGGCCAGGCTGAAACCAATAGCTTCATCTGGGTCTCCCACATAGGAGGAGGGGCCCGAGTATTAGGGCCATCTTCTGCTGCTTTCCTAGGCATATTAGCAGTGAGCTGGGTGGGGAGTGGAGGAGCCAGGACTTGAACCAGCACCTACATGGGAAGTCACCTAGGTGGCAGATTTACCTGCAACATCACTCCGCCAGCCCAGGTAGTCTATATTTAAGACCAGAATTAAAATTGGCCTAGGGGCCAGAACTGTGGCATAGTGGGTAAAGCCACAGCCTGCAGAGTCAGAATCCCATATGAACGCTGGTTCTAGTCCCAGCTGTTCCACTTCTGATCCAGCTCTCTGCTGTGGCCTGGGAAAGCAGTGGAAGATGGCCTAAGTGCTTGGGCCCCTGCACCTGCATGAAAGACCTGGAAGCTCCTGGCTCCTGCTTCAGATTGGCCCCCACTCCAGCCTTTGCGGCCATTTGGGGAGCGAACCCACAGATGGAAGACCTCTCTATCTCTGTGCCTCTGCCCTGTGCCTCTCTATAATTCTTTCAAATAAAGAAATAAATCTTAAAAGAAATGGCCTAAGGCTTGGCTTGACTTTGCCAATAGCATCCTTATCTATATGTTACAACATATAACATTTATTTCATAAAATGAACAAAACTGTTAAATCCTCTGAAATCATACCAAAAAGTGTGCAATAAAGTTAAGTGAGGGTGAGGGAGGTGAGCCTTTTCTTCTCATCCTTTCTCCACAATCAGTGATCTCACCTGCAGTTTTGTTATCTGCTCTTTCCATATGACCACAATGTTCCTAGTAAGTCATTTCACCTGCAAAGTAGCCCATTTTGGAGGTGCTCAGAAGAGGCAGAGAAAGAATGTGAAGCAAATTTTTTTTAAAGATTTATTTATTTAAAAAGCAGAGTTACAAAGAGAGGGGTGGGGGGAGTTAGGGAGGGAGAGGGAGAGAGAAGAGAGTTTCCATCTGTTGGTTCACTCCTCAAATGTCTGCAACTGCCAGGAAGAAATCAGGGGCCAGGAAGTTCTTTTGGGTCTCCCACATGGGGGCAGGGGCCCAAGGACCTGGGCCATTCTCCTCTGCTCTTCAAGCACATTAGCAAGGATGTGGACTGGAATTGCCCCAACTGGGATTCAAACCAACTCCCATATGGAATGCAAGTGTTGTGGGCAGAGGTTTAACCTGCTACACCACAACACAGGCCCCAAAACACATTTTTTAAAAAACCTCTTTTCCTGGAGCCAGTGTGGTGGTGCAGCAGGTTATGCCATGGCTCTTGACACTGGCATCCCAGCAAAAAGTCCGGGCTGCTCCACATCTGAACCAGTTCCCTTCTAATGTACCTGGGAAGGTAGCAGAAGATAATCCAAGTACTTGGATTCCTGCCACCCATCTGGAGAACAGGAGGGAGTTCCAGGCTCCTGGCTTTGGCTTGGCCTGGCCCAGCCCCAGCCACTTGGGCACTAAATCAGTGGATGGAGGATCTCTCTTTCTCTAACTCTGCCTTTCAAATAAATAAATAAATAAACTCTCTTTTCCTGTTTCCTCCCCAAATCCTCATGGTTTCAGAGTAATTCTTTCCTCTCTATACAGTCTTTCCTTCCTATACAGTGAGGTGGGGTGGAGAAGCTTCATTCTTTCTGTAACTCCTTTTGTTTCCTTCTCAAGGCAGCAGTATCAATACTGGATGACTGGACGTGGCAGCAGCAGTTTATACATGGTAGCTAACTGCAGTTTTGTCTGGGCACAATTAGAATGCTGATAAGTATCTTTCCAGTTTGCAACATTCCAGGTACACTGGTGCTAAGTATTTGCCTGGTGGCTTCTACCTTCAATGGCACAGGGAACAACGCCCGTTAAGTCAGAGTGGCAAAGGTTCCCCGTGGAAGAAGTAGGGTCTGCGGAGCCAGGGATCATTACACCAGGAATCCAAACACAAGGACTCATTCAATTTTTCCATAATATTCATGTATCACTTGCTCCAATTTGGCATGCTCTAAGGCCACCAATCCCTCCTTACTTTAGCTGCCCTGCCATAAGGCCAGATCTGTCTCATCTAGTGAGTCACTGCTGCTCCTCTCTCCAAATGCATTTTGATTTCAGCCCACTTGTGCAGCTCATCAGGGCTGCACCATATGCTAGCACCACGTAGGCAGAATGTGACTAATTTTTTCTAAAGCACTGTCAGAGTTACTTTTAAAATTATCTTGTAATTTTGATGGCTCTGAACAGTCACTGTAATACATAACCTTCTGGAAATTATTTCACAGTTATTTTTCTGAATGCTCAAAGGAGATTCTTTAGCATTTCCACTCCCATTTTTCAATGAGGGAACTAAAGTGTAGAGAATGGACTAAGTGACCTAGGTTCTACAGTCACTCAAACTTGAGCTTTCTTGGTAAAATAAGGCATAGTTTATAAAATGCTTTTTATTACATTAGAACACTCAAGTATAACTTCACTTTTATTTAGTTTTAAAGATTTATTTTAAAGAATTACAAGGGGAGGAGAGAGAGAGAGACAGAGAGAGAGAATGAATGAATATGAATCTTCCATCTGCTTGTTCACTCCTCAAATGGCCCCAATTATCAGAGATGGACCAGTCCGAAGCCAGGAGCTTCTTTGGGGTCTGCTATGTGGGTGCAGGGGTACTTGCACTTGAGCTATCTTCCACTGCTTTCCCATGCACATCAGCAGGGAGCTGGATTGTAAGCAGAGCAGCCAGGACTCAAAACTGGTGCCCATATGGATGGATGACAGCCTGGCAAATGTGGCTTAACATGCTGCACCATAGTGCTGGCCCCAACTTCACTTTTATTAATTAGTGATTAATAAACTTGATAATGACAACTACCTGAAAGTCACAGGTAAATACTGAAGTCTCAGTGGTCTCATGAAATCAATCTGAGTGGCTTTTTGAGAAAAAGACATCTCAGTAAGTATGGATCACAAATGTTCTAATTGGAAGACATCATATATGAGTAAAACTAATACTCTCAGAGTGAAATTAGGGTGACTTGCAGATTCATCTACTATTACCAAATTCCCCTCAGCAACATGGCTTTTCTCTGGTTCTAATGGTTGCTAGCTTTGATAGTTATGCTAGGGGCTGGCCCTGTAGCGTAGCAGGTAGGGCCGCCACCTGCAGTGCCGGCATCCCATATGGGCGCCAGTTTGAGTCCAGGCTGCTCCACTTCTGATCCAGCTCTCTGCTATGGCCTGGGAAAGCAGCAGAAGATGGCCCAAGTCCTTGGGCCCCTGACCCGCATGGGAGACCTGGAGAAGGCTCCTGACTCCTGGATTCAGATCAGCACAGCTGCAGCTTTTGCAGCCAACTAGGGAGTGAACCAGCGTATGGAAGACCTCTATCTCTCTGCCTCTCCTTCTCTCTGTGTAACTCTTTCAAGTAAATAAATAAATAAATAAATAGACAGCCATGCTCAACTCAAGGTTTCTTATGTCTTTCAGATTTTCAAGTTCTACATCCACTCCAGTAACCATTTAGGATGGTAATTTGTGTTTTTTATTATTATTATTATTTATTTATTTTTTGACAGGCAGAGTGGACAGTGAGAGAGAGACAGAAAGGTCTTCCTTCTTGCCATTGGTTCACCCTCCAATGGCCACCGTGGCCGGTGCGCTGCGGCCGGCGCACCGCGCTGATCCTAAGGCAGGAACCAGGTGCTTCTCCTGGTCTCCCATGTGGGTGCAGGGCCCAAGGACTTGGGCCATAGGATGGTAATTTGACAGTTGTTGCAGTATTAAGATCTCCTTCTCCACAAATAATATTCTGCAAAGCATGGTATCACTTGCAAAATATTAAAAGGAACTTTAAGTATCCCATCAACACTGAAAGCTGAACATGAATTTGGCAATTCCAATTCTATAAATTTAGCTTACAAATAACTATCTGATGAACACAAAATATGTAAAGGAGTATTCCTAAGAATACAATTTACAGGGCTGATGTTGTGGCATACCAGATAAAGCTGCAGCCTGTGAAACTAGCATCCCATATGGGCAGCAGCTAGTGTCCTGGCTGCTCCACTTCCCATCCAGCTCCCTGTAATAGCCTGGGAAAAGCAGTGGAAGATAACCCAGGTGTCTGGGCCTCTGCTACCCACGTGGGAGATTCAATGCAGCTCCTGGCTTCCACCTGGCCCAGTGGTAGCCGTTGCAACCATCTGGGTGAATCAGTGACTAGAAGAGCGATCTCTGACTTTCTCTCCCTCTCTGTAAATTTGACTTGCAAAATAAAAATAAAAAATAAAAATTTAAAGTCACAGGGGCCAGCATTGTGGTGTAGCAGGTAAAGCCACTACCTATAGTGCCGGCATCCCATACAGGTGCTAGTTCAAGTCCCAGCCGCTCCACTTCCTATCCAATTCCCTGCTAACAAACCTAGGAAAGCAGCAGAAGACAGCCCAAGGGCTTGGGCCCCTGTACCCACATGGGAGACCAAGATGAAGCTCTGGCTTCGGCCTTGCTTAGCCCTGGCCATTGTGGCCATTTGGGAAGTGAACTAGTGGGTGGAATCTCTGTCTCTCCTTTTCTCTGTAGATCTGCCTTTCAAGTAAATAAATAAATCTTAGAAAAGGGGAGGAGGGGGCATGCTGCACTGTGGCCTAGTGGGCTAAACCTTTACCTGCGGTGCCAGGATCCCATATGGATCTAGTTCTAGTGCCGGCTGCTCCATTTCCGATCTGCTATGGCCTGGGAAAGCAGTGGAAGATAGTCCAAGTGCTTGGGTCCCTGCACCCATGTGGGAGACTCGGAAGAAGCTCTTGGCTCCTGATTGGCTCAGCTCTAGCCTTTGCGGCCATCTGGGAGTGAATAAGCAGATGGAAGACCTTTCTCTCTGTCTCTCCCTCTGTAATTCTACCTCTCAAATAAATAAAATCTTAAAAAAAAAAAATTAATAGTTTTAGAAGCAAAACCCAGAACTATATGCCTATCAATTGGGGACTAAATAAATTATAATGTAACCAACCATATAGAGTGTTCTATACTCTATAGCTACTGAAGAGAATAAAGCAGTAAACTGGTCATGATATATAAGAAAGGAATTACACAGGCTTGTACATGAACACAGTATCTCTGGAAGGAAAAAGTAGTAGTTACTAACGGTAGTTGAAGAGGTGTAGTACCAGGTGGATTTACTTATGAATGTTACCAATATTGAAAATTTTTAAAAGAAATTCTTAAAACTATGAAGCAAAAAGTAAAGAAAAATTCCCGGCTCATACTCTGTTCCAAAGCATTTTATTTTTTGAACCATTTTCCTTCTTTGCCTCCAAGTTTTTGTGTGGAAATGGCTATTACGCAGGAAGACCAGCAGCATGTCACACGTAAGCTGGTAATTACATCATCTTACATATTGCAGCAACTCCACTGGCATTTGTGCAACATGAACTGCAAACCTTACAGCTGCCCCATTTACAAAGTCGGGAGCTGGTTTCAATCACCTGTACATCTACTCACAGGTTTTCTTCAATCAATCCTTCTTGCCAAGGCAAAGTGCAACAGTAGCTGGATTCCAGTCAGGAAGGCAAGGGACAGTATGTCAAAACAAGTTCTATAAATATAGCTTTTGGCCTACTATCCCAAAAAGAAATCAAAACGGCTTACAAGTTTGAACAGAAAAATTCTAGTCCTGCAATATCTTACCTGAGGACTCTTGAAAACATAAGTAGCTTGGAATCTAGAATCTTGTTTTTCACACTGTATCCTTCTCTCCCTCTCCCTAATCTAGAGGGAGGCTTAGTTCCAATTGCAGGCTTTATCATCCCCAGTCAGCACCTCCCTGCTGCTTCTTTTATCTTCCCCTGACACTACCCAACACATCAAAATCCTCTCATTGAGCTCATGCCACCTCTTAGGTAGACATGCCCAATACAAACAGCATACAACAGTCCTTTCACAATACCAACCATCGAACTTTTACCATCTCCAACACTCTTGGACCAGGCAGCCAAGAACCCTGCCCCTACCTTACCCTGAAACACATGGGCACTCAAGCAGGATGCTTCCATATGGTCTTATCTCAGGATATTTATCCTATTCTCTTCAAAAGCAGGAAAGTTTATTCAATCTCATTAATTTTTTTTAAAGATTTATTTGTTTGGAAGGCAGAGTTACAGAGAGGCAGAGGCAGACAGAGAAGTCTTCTATCGGCTGGTTCATTCCCCAACAGCCACAATGGCCAGAGTTGGGCTGATCCAAAGCCAGGAGCTTCTTCCATGTCTCCTACATGGGTGCAGGGGCCCAAGGACTTGAGCCATCTTCCACTGCTTTCCCAGGCCATAGCAGAGAGCTGGATCGGAAGTGGAGCAGCCAGGACTCAAACTGGTGCCATATGGGACGCCAGCTCCACAGGCCTGCTTATGTCACAGTGCCACCCACTCTTTCAGTTCTTAATTCAAGAAGCCAGATATTATTTCTTTTGGTAGAAACTCTTCCTGAGACAGCCTATATGCTAGAAAGTACAAAAGTTACAGTTCTGCTTCAGCCAATCAGGGAGTATGTTCAATGTAGCTTGAACAAATTCCCAACATCTCTTTAGACATCATCACCTTTTAAAAAGTGACTTCAACAATCATTATGCTTTCATCATTCTCCAGCTGTGCTCTGAAAAGTGTTCCTCATATTTAAACACCCATTTAAATGGTATCTATCACCTCCTTCACATCACTCCTTAA
Organism: Oryctolagus cuniculus; assembly: GCF_964237555.1. Taxonomy (NCBI): domain Eukaryota; kingdom Metazoa; phylum Chordata; class Mammalia; order Lagomorpha; family Leporidae; genus Oryctolagus; species Oryctolagus cuniculus. The sequence goes on along the minus strand of NC_091432.1, from coordinate 18,477,027 downwards.
AAAAATAAAAATAAAAACTAGTCCACAAAATTAAACTTGTCAGCACTCTGATTTCATTTGTACAAAAACAAGCTCTTTAGAAAATGGAAGCTCTATCAACCAAAACAGCAACAACCTTTCTTTCTGAAAGACAGAGAGATCTCCATATGCTGACACTCCCCAAATGTAACAGCTGGGACTGGTCAGAAATAGAGCTAGGAGGCCAGCACTGTGGCACAGTGGGTTAAAGCCTTGGCCGGAAGCACTGGCATCCCATATGGACACCAGTTTGAGACCCGGCTGCTCCACTTCCGATCCAGCTCTCTGCTATGGCCTGGGAAAGCAAGAGAAGATGGTCCAAGTCCTTGGGCCCCTGAACCCGCGTGGGAGACCCAGAAGAAGCTCCCGGCTTCATTGCAGCCAATTGGAAGTGAACCAGTGGATGGAAGACCCCTCTCTCTCTCTCTAACTCTGACAGGAGAGGAGAGGAGAGGAGAGGAGAGGAGAGGAGAGGAGAGGAGAGGAGAGGAGAGGAGAGGAGAGGGGAGGGGAGGGGAGGGGAGGGGAGGGGAGGGGAGGGGAGGGGAGACATATGTATTATGTATACGTGTATACATATACATTATATATACATGTATATATAATGTATATGTGTAATGCATATGTATATGTGTATTTGTTTGGAAGACAGAGTTACAGAGAGGCAGAGGCAGACAGAGAAGTCTTCCATCGGCTGGTTCATTCCCCAACAGCCACAATGGCCAGAGTTGGGCTGATCCGAAGCCAGGAGCTTCTTCCATGTCTCCTACATGGGTGCAGGGGCCCAAGGACTTGAGCCATCTTCCACTGCTTTCCCAGGCCATAGCAGAGAGCTGGATTGGAAGTGTATGTGACAGAGTTATAAAGAGAGGTAGAGGTATAGACAGACAGAGACAGAGACAGAGACAGAGAGACCTTCCATTGGCTGGTTCACTCCCTAAATGGCTGCAATGGCTGGAGCTGGGCCAATCCAAAGCCAGGAGCCAGGAACTTCTTCTAGGTCTCCCATGCAGGCAGGGGCCCAAGGACTTGGGATATCCTCCGCTGCTCCACATGTATATATATTATGTATATGAGAGATCTTTCATCTGCTGGTTTATTCCCCAAATGCCCACAGCAGTCATGGCTGGGTCTTTCAACTACTTGGGCCATCACTGCTGCCTCCCAGGGTGCATATTAGTAGAAAGCTGGAAGTAGAAGCAAAGCCAAGACTGAAACCAAGGTACCCCAATATAGGATGCAGTCATCCCAAGTCTTAACTGCTGCATCAAACTCTCACTCCCAGCAGGTTTTTTAGAAATCACCTATTATATACTTAGAGCTAAAGAGGGTACCTACAAAAAGAAAAGCCCAAACTGGGTCCTTAAGTTTATGATCTTGTTCAGAAAATAACTTGTACCAGAAACATAAAAAACATGATACAGTGTGTGTCTAAGGACAAGTGCTACCATAAATTTAGAGCTCCCCCCAAAAAAACCTAGAGAGAAATTTCCTATTTCTCTATATAAATCAAATGCTTGTGTTATTTGATCATACTGTTCATAACAAAATATCACTTTTGCTACCATCCACTGAAATTAGTTGGCCTTCCAGCAATTCTCCCGCCATCAGATTTCCCTGTTAATCTGTCACATTCATGGAGATTATAATTTATGTATAAGGAAAAATTTTCCAGTCTTCCTCTTCCCTGCACCCCCTGTAAAGGCATCTCCAGAAGATGTATGGCCAGGAAACAAGAGTTAAGGAAGCCAAAATTAATTCTACTTTCCAAATCTTCAGTAAATGGTCTGGTACACAGATAAATGAGTAATCCTGGGATGCTCCACAAACTTGCTATTAGGCTTGCTGCTCTCTACTGTCACTAAATGAATTAGCATAGTTGATGGTGACCTGCAAAACCAAAGCCACATAATTATTTTCATAACAGAATCCTAAAATGAAACAGACTGAATCATAATTCAGTAATTCCAAGTAATATTCCCAGTGTGTTAACATTTATAGACAAAGACTTAAACTGCAAGCTTGTGATGTACCCCATACCCAGACAGGAGCAGTACCAATTGCTTTCTTTTTTTATTTTTATTTTATGTATCTGACAGAGTTATAAAGAGAGGTAGAGACAGAGACAGAGAGAGAGACAGAGAGATCTTCCATCGGCTGGTTCACTCCCTAAATGGCTGGAGCTGGGCCAATCCAAAGCCAGGAGCCAGGAACAACTTCTGGGTCTCCCATGCAGGCAGGGGCCCAAGGACTTGGGATATCCTCCGCTGCTTTCCCAGGTGCATTTGCAGAGAGCTGGATCAGAAGTGGAGCAGCTGGCACTCAAACTGGCGTCCATATAGGATGTCAGCTCTGTAAGCCGGGGCTTTAACCGGCTGCACCACAGCACCAGCTCCATCAATTGCTTTCTAATCCCATCACCAGCTAGGTAACTGTGTGCAAACTGCTGAACTTCTATGTAACTGTTTCCTCATGTGGAAAATAGTTAGGGAAGCAGTAGGTATCCTACAGGGTCTCTGTCAGGATTAAAGGATTATATATGTAAAGCACTTAGAACAGGGTCTGGCACCCAGGAAATGATGATCAATAAGCATTTACTATTATTATTATTATAGGCAGTAAGGTTGGTGCCTATCTATGGTGTAAGAGGATGAATACCAAAAAGTTTTAGTCTTTGACAAAATGATTATATTTCTTCAAAATGGAGCACCTGAGATTACACGGAAATATTCCACTAGGAGAAGAGGGGAGTAAAAGACATGTAACAGGCTGACAAAATTTCAACTTCCAACTGGGACTGCCAGTATGATTTTTTTTTTTCTTTCAGATTTTTATTTTATCATTTACTTGAAAAAGGCAGAGTTACAGAGACAAAGAGGGTGAAAGAGAGCTCAATCTTCCATCCGCTGGTTCACTCCCCAAATGGCCAGGGAGAACTGTTCCAGGACCCTAGAACGCCATCCAGGTCTCCCACAAGAGTAGCAGAGGCCCAAGCCCTTGGGCCATCTTCCGCTGCTTTCCCACGTGTGTTAGCAGGGAACCAGATCAGAAGTAGAGCACAGCCAGGATTTGAACCGGCAGTCCTATGGGAGGCTGTATTGCATGTGGTAGCTTAACCGTCTATGCCAACAAGATGCCAGCCCCCAGTGTAAGTCCTATACAGCACTCTTCAAGAAATATTGAACCACTTACTTGTAAGAGCACTTATTTATCAATAAAATTTTATTTATTTCCCTTCCCTTACCAAAAAAGGACTTCCAGAAGCTTTCAAATGGATAAATATAAACCAATGAGACAAGGGAAGTCATTAATTTAAAAAAGGCTGGTGTTGTGGCACAGCAGGTAAAGCTGCCATCTGCAACAGCAACAATTAGTGTCCCAGCTGTTCTTCCGATCCAGCCCTTTGCTAATGGCCTGGGAAAAGCAGCAGAAAATGGCTCAAGTGTTTGGGACCCTGCTACCCACAGGGAAGACCCAGATGAAGCACCTGCCTTCGACCTGGCTCAGTTCTGGACTTTGCAGCCATCTGGGGAGTGAGCCAGTGGATGGAAGACTTTTTTTTTTTTTTTTTTTTTTTTTTGACAGGCAGAGTGGACAGTGAGAGAGAGAGAGACAGAGAGAAAGGTCTTCCTTTGCCATTGGTTCACCCTCCAATGGCCACCGCGGCTGGCGCACTGCGCTGATCCAATGGCAGGAGCCAGGTGCTTCTCCTGGTCTCCCATGGGGTGCAGGGCCCAACCACTTGGGCCATCCTCCACTGCACTCCCTGGCCACAGCAGAGAGCTGGCCTGGAAGAGGGGCAACCGGGACAGAATCCGGCGCCCCGACTGGGACTAGAACCTGGCGTGCCAGCGCTGCAAGGTGGAGGATTAGCCTAGTGAGCCACGGCGCCGGCCACTGTCTCCTCTCTTAACTCTTCTTCTCTCTCCTCTCCTCCCCTCCGCTTTCCTCCCCCTCCCCTCTCTCTCTAGCTCTTTCAAGTAAATATATAAATCTTTTTTTTTTAAAGGACCAAGAACAAAGGGAATGCTGGAATACAGATGCACTAACCACAGTGTCACTTACTGAGGCTGAGCTATAAAACCAAAGAGCTGCCACTGGTTTTAATCTCCAAAGACACCCCTACACAAAGCACACAGTGATTCATGGTATAAATGGGAAAACAACAGGACAGTAAAATCAGATAGGCACTAAGACTTGCCAAGAAGGAGAAAGGTGAAGTTTTTCAAAGTCAGTAGTACACAGGGCCCACAAGAGGGTCGTTCAGCACCAGGTCCTAGGCCCATAAAAACACATACAAACTAAAGCCAATAAAGGACAAGTTGCAGAGCAGATCCCAAAGTGACTGAGCCAGAACACATCAGCAAATGGTCAGAGAACTCGGCATCCACACTACACAGACACAAGAAGCTGCCCGAGTGTGGGTGCTTCTCTCTTGTTCAGAGTCTTTCTTCCTCAGCCACAGCTACAAACATGTGCAGAGAACTGTCTCATCCCCACTCAGCTGACAATGCTATTCCCAACTCTGCATGCTTATGACTCATGGGGGGAGGGGGAGGGGAGTAAAAAGAAAGTGTAAAACAAACAAACTTGAATTTAGACTTAAATTAATCATGAGCAGAGATTCATATCAGTTTACAGAGTATTTTATGATAAATCAATAAGACATTCTCTTAAAATGTAGCAATCAAATATAGTATCCTTTGAAAATAGACTGAAATCTGTCTACAAGTCATGTCCCCTACTATTCCTTAAATAGACATGACACCAAAAGGCATTACAAGGCCTCCGTAAGGCTAGACTTTACAAAGCACTCCGAATCAGTGCAAACACAGCACAGGTTGCTGCAAAGCCCGAAGCAACAGGGCATTCCCAACAGTTCCTTTCCCAGCAAAGGACCAAGTCAGTAGGTTTACCCCTACTGCACCCTCTCCCCTAAAGATTCACTAAATCATTCCTTAAGAAGATGGAGGCATTTTATCTTTTTTTTTTTTTAACTCAAATTTTACATCAAGAAATTTGTGTACCGGGAAAGGAATTCAGTTTACCCCTAAAAGCTGATCTTTGTGACCGGGAAAGAAACAAAGGAGAAAAAACTCTATTACTGAAAAAGATGTTTTCAAGGGAACCCAAAGATCATTTCTGACACTAATTTACCGGTTTGGCACCCCTGCCCCAACATGTTATTTTGTTAAACAACATAAATCTTGCCTCCCTGCTCCTCCCTGAGATTGTGAAACATTCTCTACAACTCATAACTGACAGACCTAAACAATGCAAAACCGAAAGATAAACGGGTCACCTCTTTGACTTGAAAACCTCAGTCCTTCACAGAAATGTACACAGAGGGAAGCATGTAAGAACACAAGCTTAGAGCCCTGGCTGAGTCCTGAGCAGGTACGAGCCAGTGTGGGTGCACAGGGCAGGTCCACAGGGCAGCCACATGGCCCAGCCAGTGGGCTGCTCCTGCTGCTGCTGTACAAATATAGAAACCTGAAAAGTGGAACAGCAGCTTCAGCAGAACAGGCTCTGCTCCCTGCTCAGAGAGGGAGGAGCGGGGAACTGAACAGCTTTACCCATACATGGTTGCCGAGAGGGGGCATTAGTGAAAGCTCAATTATCTCAAAACACATGCATTCTGTTCACATGCTTCAGACCAAAAACAGAAACACACAGGATGGTACCTGAAGTAAGTTTTGAGAGCGTCTATTTCAGTCAAGGAACCTGCCAGTAGTTTCAGCCATTTACAGCAAGAATCCCTCAGCCAAATGGCAAATGTAAAAAACAGTGTGAAAACCTTTACTAGGTCATCTCATGGGATCAGAGGTAGCTGTGAGGCTCAATCCAGTGGCCTTCACTGCTTTCAGAATGAAGCTCCCATTCCAAGACACAGACTACATTTTGGAGCCTCTTTATTTTCTGGTTGGTATGGTGAAACAAATTCTGATTATCATTTTAAAATATATTTCCCAGGATGTTGGCTTACATAATCAGAAGTCAAATATTTATGTTCCAAACATTATTTTATTTAGAATAATTCATTCAGACTCATTTCAATGTGAAGCATGTAAAAAGCTTAATTTCTGACCAGAGTTCCACTCTTCAAAGATAAAAAATGCCAATTGGCTCACATGATTCTGTTCTTTAGGTCTTAATCAACCAAGTTCTCATTGCACACTGCATATGTACTTAGTATCTGCTGTACAAACAAAAACCACACCGTCACTGGTCTCCAATACTAATAATCTAGTTCCTGCATAATAAGCTTAACACATGGATAATACAGGTGGATAGTATAGGACTAGTGCTAAAGTACAAGGTACAAACTACTAAAGCTAGGCACATTCAGAGAAGAAGAGTGAGGAGGGACATGTCGAGACCTTCTTCCATGGGTCCCATGACCAGCACTCAGTGCACCTAAAATATCTTATGTATGAGAGAATATATTTCACTACTTGACTTCCAAGGTCTCACCATTTCTGAAATTTTTTTCAATCTAAAATGCTTCACCCTAGTATAAGAGTAATACCACATAGCTTATGGAAGCAAAACTACAATTTTTGCCTACATTAGGGAAAACATATTCTAAAGAAAGATAAAAATAAATTCAGATCATAATTCAGCATCCCCTCTAAAGTATCTCACATAATACTTTCATAAAAATATTAGTCCATCTTGGACATTTTTTTCCAAGATTTATTTGAAAGGCAAAGTTACAGAGAAAGGGAGAGAGAGAAAAATCTCTCCCCAGATGGTTTCAACGGCCATCTTCCACTGCCTTCCCAGGTCTATCAGCAGGGAGCTGGATCAAAGTAGAACAGCCCCACAGCACTGGCCTCCAAAAATCAAATTCTTAAAATATAAGTGGTCTGCTAAGTACTTATTTTAATATATTTTATCAGCATATAAACCACTTGAAATTTTCTTTGCCTCTCATAGGCATAGCAGTAATGATCAGCAATTGATGCTAAATGACAGCAAATTCTCAATCCCACTACCTAGATCTCCTAGTACAATGCAAAGCCTTGTCCCCCACAGTTTGACATACTGAAAAGGGAAAAAGGGGGAGGTTCCCAGCAGTACAGGCAAATGTATGTCCCACAAAGCAAACATGCAAATGTTCCATCTTAATTGTATATAGTGGTTTATATACTTTTTAAGAATCTGCACAGGGCCGGTGCCACCGTAGCTCCCTAGGCTAATCCTCCGCCTGCGGCGCCGGCACACCAGGTTCTAGTCCCAGTCGGGGCGCCGGATTCTGTCCCGGTTGCCCCTCTTCCAGGCCAGCTCTCTGCTATGGCCCGGGAGTGCAGTGGAGGATGGCCCGGGTGCTTGGGCCCTGCACCCCATGGGAGACCAGGAGAAGCACCTGGCTCCTGGCTTCGGATCAGCGCGGTACGCCGGCCACAGCAGATATTGAGGGGTGAACCAACGGAAAAGGAAGACCTTTCTCTCTGTCCACTCTGCCTGTCAAAAAAAAAAAAAAAGGAATCTGCACAGGGGCATGGCACAGCCAGTTAAGCTACTGTTTGTGATGCCAGCCTCCCTGTCAGAGTGCAAGTCCGGGTTTCAACTGCTCTACTTCCAATCTAGTTTCCTGATAATACACAGAAAGTAGTGGAAGATGGTCCAAGTACCTGGGTCTCTGTAATCCTTGTGGGAAACCCAGATGAAGTTCCTGGCTCCTGGCTTTGACCTTGACCCAGAACTGCCTGTTACAGGCATTCAAGGGTGAACCAGCAGATGGAAGATGTCTGTCACTCTGCCTCGCGAATAAACAAATCTTTAAAAAAAAAATCTGCACAGACCTACTGGAGCAACTTTGATTTTCCACAGAGCAGTTTACTATAGATTAATATGCTTTTTGTGTAACATCAGAGCTTTTAGCTATGTGTATGTACTTTACTAAGATTATGTGAAAGCAACTAAGAATAAAGAAAACAAAGAAAAACATCAAAAGTGTATACATCAAGGGTGACTGCTTAAAAACGTAACCTGAAAATTAAAATGACTGTAAACACCTGGAGTGTGACCTTTGACACTGCATTTCTCCTCTCTGGATCTGTTTCCTGAAGTGGAAAATGTGACTGGATTAGATCAGGATCCATACCTAGGATCCACTAGAATCCATTGAGATTTCATGAATTCTCAAAACTTCCTTGTGTAAAATTTTACATGCATACACATTTATAAGAACTTGATGGCTTTTAGCAGATTTTCAACAGGAAACCAAGACTCCAAATAGGTTTAAGAATTTAAAATAATATAGCTTTTTCATCTATAACACCCTGTCATCTTTTCTTGTATCTTGGTACAAAAAAGAAGGGAATCTTGATGACAAAACTAGGTCAGGAGGGGCCAGCATTTTGGGTCATCCCATATCAGAATACTGGCTATAGTCTCAGCTGTTCGCTTCTGATCCAGTTTCCTGTAAATGTGCCTGGGAAAGCAAGGGATGATGGCCCAAGAACTTGGCCCCCTGCCACCTCTGCTCCAGGCCTCCGCCTGGCCCAGATCTGGCAACTGTGGTCATTTGGGAAATAAACCAAGGGATGGAGGATCTCACTCATTCTCTGTCATTCTGCCTTTTAAGTACATCAATAACTCTTATAGAACAGAGAAGCTGTCCTAGGAATTGGGAGACCAGAAGAAGCTCCTGGCTCCTGGCTCCTGGCTCTGGGATCAGCTCTGCTCTGGCTGTTGCAGCCATTTGGGGAGTAAACCAGCAGATGGAAGACATCTCTCTCTCTCTCTCTCTCTCTCTACTTCTGTCATTCTGCCTTTCAAATAAATAAAATAAATTTTAAAAAATAAATTAATAAAAAATTGTTTAAAAAATAAATTAAAAAATCTATTTTATTTGAAAGGCAGAATGACAGAAGAGGGAGAGAGATCTTCCCACTGGTTCACTTCCCCAATGGCTGGAAGAGCTATGGCTAGGCCAGGATGAAGCCAGGAGCTCCTTCCATGTCTCCCATGTGGGTGGCAGAGGCCTAAGTAATTGAGCCATCTTCTGCTGCCAAGGAGCTAAGCCACTGCCTCTGACACCGGCATCCAATGCAGGTGCTTGTTTGATACTCAGCTGCTCCACTTCTGATCCAGCTCCCTGCTAATGCACCTGGGAAAGGGCAAGTGGGAGATCCAGAAGCAGCTCTGGGCTTCTGGTTTCAGCCTGGCCCAGACCTGGCATTGCAGCTATTTGGTGAGTGAACCAGCAGATGAAAGATTCTCTCTCTATCTCTCTCTCTCCGTAACTCTTTCAAACAAACAAATCTTTTTAGGAGGGAGATGAAAGAAAGAAATGTGGGGGTTGGGGGGAAGCGAGAGACAGACAGACATTGATCTTCCATCTGCTGGCTAACCTCCCAAATTGCCCACAACAGACAGAAGCCCCAGAACTCCTGGTTTCCTATGTGAGTGGAAGGTACCCAAGCACTGGTGCCATTCTCTGCTGCCTCCCAGGATGTATCAGCAGGAAGCTGGGTTGGGAGTAGAGTAGTCAGGACATGAAACAGCACTCCAGCGTGGAAGGCAGACATCCCATGTGGTGGTACCTCTCCAACAACACTTTATTTTTAAAAATCTTTTTACAAATTATTCTTTGATAACGTGAGCAAGGTCTCTTCCACTGGTTTGTTCATTCATTTGCCCCAGATAACTTTCCAAGTCAGGAGGATGCTTGTCAGTTCAGGTCTTCCAGGTGGGAGGCCATCACTGGCTGCCTCCCAGAGTATGCATTACTAGAATGCTGGAACAAAGAATGAAGCGGAACTTCGTTCCAGACACTCAGATGCAAGTGTCTTACCCACCAGGCCAAACGGTTACTTACTCCCCACAATGTTTTAATAAAAGTTTTTGAGAAAAATTTAGCTTATCAGTTACCACTACAGCTCATGTCAAGGAGCTTACATGAGAGAATTACTGTGAAGGATACCCCACTAGAATAGTTCTCTCCCTTACCAACTTTGCTTTCTTATCATGTTTCTAGTTTTCTACTTTGAATCCTATCACTTAGTAACAAAAGTAGTAAGAGACAAATAGATAAGGGACGAAAACCAGAGCATGGAAGATTGGAGCGAAGGAGACCAGTAACAGGCAGCCAAAAAAAAAAAGAAGCTACCCATCCTGTCAGCAAGAGAGAGAGGCAATATGTAAGAATGGCTACCGCCTTAGCCTCAATTTGTGAAAATCATTAAATAAAAAAAATTAGTCTTCATCTAAGACAATAAAAGAATAAAAAGCACTTGTTTCTAACCATGTAAGTCTAAAATTTTTAGGTTCTCATGGCAACCTAAGTCATCACACTCCACATAGTGTATATAAAGCACATATTTAGAGGCTTAACTAGTAAACTCAGAATGTGACATATGTGCAATGTGGGCGACATTATTCTGGGAACCTTAACTTTAAATTTTCCAACTTTTATTTTGTAGTCCCAAAGATGATATAATAGAGTCAGTCAACTGTGCATAATGTACAAGCTCAATGAAGAAGAGGTACAAAGTACATAGGCAGAAGAGAAGAGATGAAAGACAAGAAGAAAATTCAGGTTCTCAGGAAAAAATTCTGAACACAGCTCTCTTCCACTGTGAAGCAATCCGTAAATGGAGAATTAAAAACAACAACAGGCCGGCACCGCGGCTCACTAGGCTAATCCTCCGCCTAGTGGCGTCGGCACACCGGGTTCTAATCCCGGTTGGGGTGCCGGATTCTGTCCCGGTTGCCCCTCTTCCAGGCCAGCTCTCTGCTGTGGCCAGGGAGTGCAGTGGAGGATGGCCCAGATGCTTGGGCCCTGCACCCCATGGGAGACCAGGAGAAGCACCTGGCTCCTGGCTCCTGCCATCGGATCAGCGCGGTGCGCTGGCCGCAGCGCGCCGGCCGCGGCGGCCATTGGAGGGTGAACCAACGGCAAAAGGAAGACCTTTCTCTCTGTCTCTCTCTCTCACTGTCCACTCTGCCTGTCAAAAAAAAATAAATAAATAAATAAATAAACAACAACAACAACAACAACAAAAACAAGACTGTTAGGGAGGGGACCGGCTATGTACTATGCTGTAGTACAACAAAGCTGCCATCTGCAAAAATGGCCTCCCATATGGGCACGGGTCTGGGCCCTGGGTGCTCCACTTCCAATCCAGCTCTGCTTATGGCCTCGGAAAGCAGTGGAAGATGGCCCAAGTTCTTAGGCCCTTGCGCCCACACTGGAGACCTAGAAGAATCTCCTGGCTCCTGGCTTCAGATAGGCCCAGCTCTAGCCATTGTGGCCATTTGTGGAGTGAACAAGCAGATGGAAGAGATCCCTCTGTGTGTGTGTAACTCTGCCTTTCAAATAAATAAGTAAATCTTAAGAAAAAAAATGCTAGGAAAGACATATATCAGAATAGCACGTTGGACACTCATTGATGTGGGCCCAATCAAATTAGGACACTCACTAGTGTCTAGGACCCAGCTCCAGCCCCACCTCTGTAGGTGTCTGGAGAGTGAATCAGTCAATGGGAACACACACTATCTGTGTCTCAAACTGTAAATAAGTAAATAAAAGCCAGGGGGGAAGAGTAGAAATAGCGCCATTTAGATGACCGTAAGAACTCCACAATGATCCACAGATCTCTTTCAAAAGATGCTATGAATGCTACCTTTTAAAAACCACACTGCCATGACACTTCTGCTACAGTTAAACTACTACTGCTTTTCTTAAAATTTTTTAAATTTATCTCTCTTTGAAAGGCAGAGAAACATCCAGAAAGATCTTCCATCAGCTGGTTCACTCCTCAAATGCCCACAACAGCTGGGGCCAAAGCCAGAAGCCCAGAACCCATTCCAATGTCTCCTATGTGGGTAGGCCGGGTGCAAATAATTGAGCCATCACCTGTTGCCTCCCTGAGTGTGTGGTACCAGGAAGCTGCAATAGGAAGCAGAGGCAGGATTCAAATCCAGGTACTCCAATACAGCATGTAACCATCCCAAGAAATATCTTAATCACTGCACCAAGCATCAATCCCAAATATCTCCTACTTCTCAAGAATAAACTAGGTTAACAGTTTAGGTAAGGTATACAAACAATATCTTAGCAAAGCAGTTACTATATGTCTGTCTTCTTAACTGTCCCAAACAAAAGAATTCTTGGAATGAGACCCTGAGTTTATACCATTACCAGCAAAAAACTGCGTTAATAGTTAAAAAGTTCTTTTAGTCCATAAACCAGAGGTAGTTGCAGCCATCTGGGGAGTGACCTAGCAGATGAAGCTCTGTCTCTACCTCTCTCTATAACTCTGGCTTTCAAATAAATTTTTTAAATCTTAAAAAAAAAAAAAAAAAAGTGGGAGGAACCAGCCCAGTGGCATAGCAGGTAAAGCCATCACCTGCAGTGCTAGCATCCCATATGGGTGCCAGTTCAAGATCCAGCTGCTCTACTTCCAATCCAGCTCTCTGCTATGGCCTGGGAAAGCAGCAGAAGATGGCCCAAGTCCTTGGGCCCATGCGCCCGCGTAGGAGACCTGGAAGAAGCTCCTTGTTCCTGGTTTCTGATCAGTCCAGCTCCAGCTGTTGTGGCCATTTGGAGAGTGAACCAGCAGATGGAAGACCTCTCTCTTTTTGCTTTCGTCTCTCTCTGTAACCCTGGCTTTCATATAAATAAATATATCCTTAAATATTGCGAGAGGCGTATAAATAAATAAATCCTTAAAAATTTGGCCGGCGCCGCGGCTCACTAGGCTAATCCTCTGCCTTGCAGCGCCGGCACACCGGGTTCTAGTCCCAGTTGCCCCTCTTCCAGGCCAGCTCTCTGCTGTGGCCAGGGAGTGCAGTGGAGGATGGCCCGGGTGCTTGGGCCCTGCACCCCATGGGAGACCAGGAAAAGCACCTGGCTCCTGCCATCAGATCAGCGCGGTGCGCCGGCCGCAGCGCGCCAACAGCGGCGGCCATTGGAGGGTGAACCAACAGCAAAGGAAGACCTTTCTCTCTGTCTCTGTCTCTCTCACTGTCCACTCTGCCTGTCAAAAAAAAAAAAACAAAAAAACAAAAAAAAAACTTGGCGTGGGCATTTTGGTATAGGTTAATCCACTACTTGGCAATATCTACAGCCCATATTATAGTGCCAATTTCTTTTTTTAATAATTCTTTTTTATAAGGCATTATTTATTTATTATGATTTTATTTATTTATTTGAATGCCAGAGTTATGAAGAGAGGGAAGGATATGGAGAGGGAAAGAAAGAATCAGCCCTTAAGGCATTCGGATCTGGCTGAAAAGCCCATGAGAGCATTTCAGGCATGGAAAGCCAAGACACTGTGGCTAAAAAAGACCTACATGAAGGATCTCTGTGAGTGAGATCCCAGTGGAAAGAAGGGGCCATCAAAGAAGAGAGGAGAGACATCCACTTTGTTTACGGCCCTATCTAAATACTGATGGAGTTTGTGGACTCAAAAGGCTTCCATAGCCTTAGCAGCTCTTGACAAGAGCCTCAGGTGATCACTGACATCATAAAAAAGAACGTCAATTGTTAAAACAACAGGAATCACTGTGCACTTGTTCCTCAGGTAGGACTTCGGTCCGTAATGAGTTGTACTATGAGAATTAATAGTAAAACCTGTCTTCAAACAGTACTTTATACCTTGTGTCGGTGTGGGTACAAACTGTTGAAATCTTTACTTAGTATAGAGTCGGTCTTCTGTATACAAAGATAATTTAAAAAATGAATCTTAATGAAGAATGGGATGGGAGAGGGATCCAGTAGGAGGTGGGATGGGAGTGGGGCTGGATGAGCGGGTATGGGAGGAAGAACTGCTATATTCCTAAAGCTGTACCTATGACATTTGTATTTATTAAATAAGTTTTCAAAAAAAAAAAAAAAAAAGAGGGAGAGGGAGGGGGAGGGGGAGGGGTGGAAGGGGGAGGGAAAGAGGGAAGGAGAGGGGAGGAGAGAGCGGGAATGGGGCAGAGGGGAAGGGAGGGATCTTTCATCCACTGGTCACCTGTTGCTTTCCCAGGCACATTAGCAAGAAGCTGGATCTGAAGCTGGTGCTGCAGGTGGTAGCTGAGCCTGCTGTGCCACAGTGCTGGCCTCTGTAGTGCTGACTTCAATCCCAGCTACTCTGCATCTGATCTAGTTTCCCACTAAATGTGCCCTGCGAAGCAGTGGATGTTGGTTCAAGTACCCTCCCACTCACATGGACAAACTACATGGAGTTCCTGGCTCTTGGCTTTGGCCTGGCCCAGCCTTAGTTGTTTTGGCCATTTGGGAAGTGAACCAATGGATAGAAAAATCTCTCCATCTCTGTTTCTTACACTTTGCCTTCCAAATAAATAATTAAAAAAAAAAAAAAAAACCTTAAAACTTATTTTCACTACTCTCATGAGACTGGGTCTCAGTGAGCGAGAAAAATTAAAAAAAAAAAAAAAAGTACATTTGAAATGAGAAGACGACTACTAGCCTAGTGCTGTCTTCCTGCTTGACAGATGGATGGATGCCCCCAGTAAGTTACTATCCTCACTGAGGTTCCTTCTAAGTCCAACAGTGCTAGTTCCTTTTGTTAGACTATAATTTAACATGAAGATCAGAAGTTAGTAATAAACATTCTAGAGTAAATAAGTGAAAAGCAATGCAGGTGAGGCTAGAAGGCTAGGATTAGAGATTCCTTTGACAGCCAAGCCACACTTACCAATGCCTAAAATATGTCCTTACCCTTATTACCTTGGCTATAAAACAAGTGCTGATGGACATGAAATTCCAGATTATTAAAAACTCAGGGTCAATGCTATGGTGCAGTAGGCTGATGCCCTGGCCTGCAGTGCTGGCATCACATATGGGCGTGGTTCGAGACCCAGCTGCTCCACTTCCAATCCAGCTCTCTGCTATGGCCTGGGAAAGCAGTAGAAGATGGGCCCCTGCACCTGCAGGGGAAACCCAGAAGTTCTTGTCTCCTTGCTTCGGATCGGCGCAGTTCTGGCCGTTGTGGCCAATTGGGGAGTGAACCATCAGATGAAGACCTCTCTATCTCTCTGCCTCTCCTCACTCTGTGTAACTCTGACTTTCAATAAATAAATAAATAAATCTTTAAAAAAAAAAAGGGGGGGGTCACATTTAAAAAAAAAAAAACTTCGCCACATTTTCTGTATAGCTGTCTCTAAGTGTGGAAGTTGGAGCTGGCGCCATGGCGCACTAGGTTAATCCTTTGCCTGCGAGGCTAGCATCCCATATGGGCACCGGTTCTAGTCCCGGTTGCTCCTCTTCTAGTCCAGCTCTCTGCTATGGCCTGGGATAGCAGTGGAAGATGGCCCAACTCCTTGGGCCCCTGCACCCGCGAGAGAGACCTGGAAGAAGCTCCTGGTTCCTGGCTTCAGACCGGCGTAGCTCCAGCCATTGTGGCCATCTGGGGAGTAAACCAATGGAAGAAGACCTTTCTCTCTCTCCCTCTCACTGTCTGTAACTCTACCTGTCAAATAAATAAATAAAATCTTAAAAAAAAAAAAAAAAGTATGGAAGTCAAGACAGGAAAAGATGGTTAGGTTCTTGACACAGCAGCTATACTCCCTGCATTCCTTTTCAGAGTGCCTTAGTTTAAGTCCTGGTTCTGCTTCCAATTCTAGTTTCCTGCTAATGTGCACCCTGGGAAGGCAGCAGATGATAGCTCAAATACTTGGGTCCCTGCCACCCATGTAGGAGACCCAGACTGACTTCCAAGTTCCTGGCTTCAATTTGGCCTAGCCCTGGCTATTGCAGACATTTGGGGAATGAATCAGCAAAAGGAAGATACCTCTTTTCAAATATGGCCATTTTATTTTCAAATAAATAAAAATAAACAAGTTTAAAAATACAGCACATGAGTGCCAATATCATTTTCAATTTCATTTTCTGATAAAACAAAAGGAATTATTAATATTGGAGCCAACGTCTTCATTTTAGTTATGATAATTTCTTCAAGGAAAATCAATTCAGGCAGGCGCTGTGGTGTAGCGGTAAAGCAGCCACCTGCAGTACCAGCATCCCATATGGGTGCCAGTTCAAGTCCCAGCTGCTCCGCTTCAGATCCAGCTCTCTGATATGGCCTGGGAAAGTAGAAGAAGATGGCCCAAGTCCTTAGGCCTCTGCACCTGCATGGGAGACCCAGAAGAAGCTCCAGGCCCCTGGCTTCAGATTGGCACAGCCCTGGCCATTGCAGCCATTTGGGGGAGTGAACCAGCATATGGAAGAACTCTCAACCCCCTGTCCCTCTCTGCCTCTGCCTCTCTGTAACCCAGCCTTTCAAATAAACAAATAAAGCTAAAAAAAAAAAAAAAAAAAAAAAAAAAACAAACAAACCCACACACACACACACAGAGAAAATCAATCTACAGTTATCAGAACATACAAGTCTTGGGATTGGCATTAGTGCTCAGTCGGTTACACCGGCCAGCATCAGATATGGGTGGGCGCTGGTTCAAGTACCAGCTGCTCCACTTCCACTCCAGCTCCCTGCTAATTTACCTGGGAAAGCAGCAGAATATGGCCCAAATATGGCTTGGGCCATGTCACCCCTGTGGGAGACTGGATAAAGTTACTAGCTCCTGGCTCGGGCCTAGTCCAACCCTGGCCATTGTAGTCATTTGGAGAGTGAACAAGCAGATGGAAAAGCTCTGTATCTCCCTGTCACTCTGCCTTTCAAATAAAGTAAATGTTTAGGGAGCCAGTGCTGAGGCACAACAGGTTAGTTGCTGCTTGCAATGCAAGCATTCCAGACTGGAGTCCAGGTTTGAGTCCCACTTGCTTTGCTTTTGATCCAGCTCTATGCTAATACACCTAGGAGGACAGCCTAAGAGCTTGGACCCTCCTCACCTCTGTGGGAGACCTGGATGGAGTTCCTGGCTCCTGGCTTCAGCCTGGCCCAGCCCCAATCATCGCAGCCATTTGGGCAGTGAACCAGCAGATATAAGATCGCTGTTTCTCCCTCACAAAATAAAAGTTTACAAATTCACAAGGATATTAAATTACTGGCACAATAAGCAATGTGACATTTAAAAAATGAACGTAAAAATCCTTTTTTGGTAAATATATGCAATTGATAACTACCAAATTGTTAGCTTTGAACCCAAAACTTAGTTTTGTATAAATGCACTACTTTAAACAATAACAAAAGTCTGACAAATGAACCACTAAAATGCAACTTTAGATTTTACTTTAAAAATATTTTTGAGGCCTTTTTTGATACCCTTTAGCTCAAATCATCTTATTAAGCATATCATAAAGTACTTTATGCTCAATGTAGCATTTTTCATCATCTCTTCCCTCCCATTTGCTAAAGAACTAGCTTATTCCAAATATGGCACTATCCTCTCAAAGTTCTAGGGTTCAACCATGACATAACTTCTTTAGAAAATTATCTGTCCTGGGGTCGGCACTGCCGCCACCTGCAGTTCTAGCATCCCACATGGGCACTGGTTCAAGTCCCGGCTGCTCCACTTCCAATCCAGCTCTCTGCTATGGCCTGGGAAAGCAGTGGAGGATGGCCCAAGTAGTTGAGACCCATGGCCGGCGCCGCAGCTCACTAGGCTAATCCTCCGCCTTGCAACGCCGGCACACTGGGTTCTAGTCCCGGTTGGGGCGCCAGATTCTGTCCCGGTTGCCCCTCTTCCAGGCCAGCTCTCTGCTGTGGCCAGGGAGTGCAGTGGAGGATGGCCCAAGTGCTTGGGCCCTGCACCCCATGGGAGACCAGGAGAAGCACCTGGCTCCTGCCTTTGGATCAGCGCGGTGCGCCGGCCACAGCACGCCAACCGCGGCGGCCATTGGAGGGTGAACCAACAGCAAAGGAAGACCTTTCTCTCTGTCTCTGTCTCTCTCACTGCCTGTCAAAAAAAAAAAAAAAAAAAAGTAGTTGGGACCCTGCACCCACATGGGAGACCCGAAGGAGGCTCCTGGCTTCAGATCAGTGCAGCTCCAGTCGTGGCCATCTGGGGAGTAAGCCAGCAAATGGAAGACACCTCTTTCTCTTTCTCTGCCTCTCTGTAACTCTGCCTTTAAAAGAAATAAATCTTAAAAAAAAAAAAAAAAGAAAATTATGTGTCTTATCATGACTGACATACATGATTTAAATGGAGATAAACACAATAAGGAAAAACATTTGGGAATTATTCTGATTTACAACTATTATTTTATAGAGAGCGCAAAAGTATATGGCTTTAAAAATTATTTATTTATTCAAAAGCACAGTTACAGAGAAGGAGAGAGAGCTTCCATCTCCTGGCTCACTCCCCAAATGGCTGCAACAGCTGGTGCTGGGCCAGTCAGGATGATCCTGGAATTCCATCCAGATTTCCCATGTGGGAGTAGGGGCCCAAGCACTCGGGCCATTTTCCACTGTTTTCCAGGACCCTTACAGGGACCTGGATTGGAAGTGCATCTGGGATTCCCATATGGGATGCCAGTGTTGCAGTAAGTAGCTTAACCTGCTGTATCACAACGCCAGCCCTTAAATACTTTTTAAAAGATGTACTTATTGGGGCTGGCGTGGTGGCATAGTGGGTTAAGCTGCTGTCTGCTCCATGGCATCGCCTACGGATACCAATTCAAGTCCTCACTGCTCTGCTTCAGGTACAGCTCCCTGATAATGAGCCTGGGAACGCAGCAGAGGATGGCCAAAGTGCTTGTGCCTCTGCACCCATGTGGGAGACTTGGAAGAAGCTCTTGGCTCCTGGCTTTAGATCAATCCAGCTCCACCCTTTGAGGCCATTTTGGGAGCAAACCAGTGGATTAAGACTTCTCTGGGTTTCTCCCTCTCTCCAATAAGTACATCTTTAAAAAAAAAAAAAAAAAAAAAAAAAAAGATTATTTCTTTGAAAGGCAGAGTGATGGAGAGAGAGAGGGAGAGGGGAAAAAAGAGACACAGAGGCAAAGAGAGAGATCATCCATCAGCTGGTTCACTCTCCAAATGGCCACAATGCTTGAGCTGGGCCAGGCTAAAGCCAGGAGCCTGAAGCTCCATCCAAGTATCCCACATGGGTGGCAGGGGCCCAAACCCTTGAGCTACCTTGTGCTATTTTCCCAGGCACATTAGATGGAAGCAGAGCAGGTAGAACTCAAAATGACTTAGCTCACTGTGCCACAATGCAGGCTCCAATCAGCAGGATTTCTGTCAACTACACAAGCAATATGCACTGGAAATAACAGGTAGAGTCTACCTGCCCAGGATGCTGGAGAAGGGATAAGTTCACAGAGTAATAAATTTCCCTGAATGACTTCTAAGGTTCTTGCCCTACCTTGGAGACTTAGATTTCATTAGGAAATGTAGAGGCAAGATAAATTCAACCAGTGGGTGGAGGCAGCTAAAAACAGTGCTGAAAAATTAAAAGGCCTGGGCTGGAATTCTGCTCCTGCCACTATGTGAATTTAAAGGAAAGTATCTTACTTCCCTCAATTGCAAAATGGAAGGATTAAAGAAAAATCTCTGAAGCTTCTGACACTCAGAGGCTATGGCTTACTTCCTTTTCCTTCTATGCCTGCCTTGGACACCCACTACCTTCCCAGTACTGCACCTTACCATAATTAGGTAGCTCTTTAAAGCTTCTAAATTAATAAGACACAGAAAGTACAATCTTAAGCTTTCTTTTCTATTTCTGGCTCATTGCAAATGTGCAACAGCATTTTATCAAGGAATGGCTAGTACTGCACAGTTCCTGACATACTAGCTTTTCTTTGAACCCCATTGACAGTCACACAGTGACAAGTTGTAAGCAAGGAGGTTGTTACCATGGGGACCTACTAGGATTCCTGGGGGTGGACCAGTAGCTTGCCTTTTTAAATTTTTTTTTCTGGTCAAGCCTTTTTTGATGTGGCAACTCAGAAAGCTCATCTAAATTTTTCTTCATCAAATTACCTCCAAAAAATTTTACCACACACTACACAATTCTGAAGTAATATTAAAAACTGTTTTAGTGCTCTCTCTTGCCAAATAGTTAAATATACTGAAATATAAATCTTTAGTCTATTGATAAAAGCAAAAGCAAAGTCAATTGAAGTCTCAATGACCTATGCATGCTATTGCTTTCCAGACTACCACACTATAAATTATGTGATTTAGTATTCTTAGCAAGACTTCAGAATTCCCAAGTTTAAGGAATTTCAGCTTTCTCTATATGATTACATTAGAAACTTACCAGACATGCAAAATTAGTACAATAAAGCTGGCTGGACAAAGAAGTTTAAGTTCAAATTCCAAGTCAGCCTCCAAAAGTGCTACATACTGGGGCCAGCACTGTGGCACAGCTGGCTAAGCCACCATCTGTGATACCAGTATCCCCATATGGGTGCCAATTCAAGTCCTGGGTGATTCACTTCTAATCCAGCTCCCTGCTAATGGGCCTGGAAAAGGAGCGGAAGATGGCCCAAGACCTTGGGCAGCCCCCAGCCATCCACGTGGGAGATCGAGATACAGCTGCAGGCTCCTGGCCTCAGCCTGACTTGACTCCTGCATTGTGGCTATTTGAGGAGTTAACCAGAAGATGAAAAATTGATTCATTCTCTCTCCCTCTCCCTCTCTCTCACGCTTTCTCTAACTCTGCTTTCCAAATAAAGAAGAAGAAAAAAGCCAGCTACAAAATTGCTGTGTGTAGACACAGGTGATGTAACTCAGGGAGGTACACCGCCACTCCCAGCTAAATGCGTACTGCCAGTAAGCTCCCGGAGACGCATTCTGGTAGAAGACATCTTAAGAAAACAGATCGTTTAAGCCTGATCTTTGGATCTGGTTTGTTCACAGAAGTGGAACAGTCAGAATTCAAAAGAAAACATTTTTCTAGGTCGTAGGCTCCCTGGAAGAGTTTAGTCTTTCTATAGGTCTTGCTCAGCCCTAAGCAAAGCTACATCAGACAAATGAACTCTAATAAATAAAAATAGCATTTGTCTCCATACCAGTTGCAGAAATCCTCAGCTACCCTAGGTCTATTATCCACACTAACTTGAGAGCTAGAAAGTACCTGGAAGAAAGTTTAAATCTCTGTGTTCCTAAGAGCCTTAGTTTGATATCAAATAATAATTATTTTAAAATTCTAAATATAAATGTCATTAAGATAAAATGTGTTGACTACCAAATTCTTTTTAATATTTATTTATGTGAAAGGCAGAGCAAAAGAGAGAGAGAGAAAATATCAATCTTTCATCTGCTGATTCACTCCCCAGATGGCCACAACAGCCAGGTCTGGCCCAAGGATGGCAGGGATCCAAGTTCTTGGGCCACCTTCCGATGGCTTCCCAGGTGCATTAGCAAAGATCTGGATTGAAAGCAGAGCAGCCGGGGACTCAAACCAGTGGGATGCCAGTGACACAAATGGTGGCTTAACTTGCTGGGCCACAACACTGGCCTCATTCAAAAGCCACACAAGGGGGCACTGTGGTGTAGAGGGTAAAGCTGTTGCCTGCAGTGCTGGCATCCCATACAGGTGTTGGTTCGAGTCCTGACGGCTCTGCTTCCAATCGAGCTTTCTGCTATGGCCTGGGAAAGCAATAAAAGGTGGCCCAAGCCCAAGTAGGAGACCCAGAAGCAGCTCCTGGCTCCTGGCTTCGGATCAACTCAGTTTTGGCCATTGCAGCCATTTGGGGAAGAGAACCAGCAGATGGAAGACTTCTTTCTCTGCCTCTCAAATAAACAAACACACACATCTTTAAAATATATATTTGGGGCACTGCCACCCATGTGAAAGACCCAGATAAGAGTTCCTGCCTCTAGGCTTTGGGGTAGCCACCTGGGGAGTGAACCAAGGGATGAAGATTCTCCCACATACACCATGTCTCAAAAAAATAAAAAAAAAATAAAAATAAAAAAAACAAAAAAAAACAACAACAACCACCGTGAGCTGGATTGGAAGTAGAGCATCCAGCTCCACTCAAACCAGCACTTTTTTTTTTTTTCCAATTTTTTGAAAGGCAGACAGTGAGAGAGAGAGACAGAGAGAAAGGTCTTCCTTTGCCATTGGTTCACCCTCCAATGGCCGCCGCACTGCGGCCGGCACATGGCACTGATCCGAAGCCAGGAGCCAGGTGCTTCCTCCTGGTCTCCCATGCGGGTGCAGGGCCCAAGCACTTGGGCCATCCTCCACTGCACTCCCGGGCCAGAGCACAGAGCTGGACTGGAAGAGGGGCAACCGGGACAGAATCTGGCGCCCCGACCGGGACTAGAACCCTGTGTGCCGGCGCCGTAGGCGGAGGATTAGCCTATTGAGCCGCGGCGCCAGCCTCAAACCAGCACTCTGATATGGGATGCCAGTATAGCAAGTGGCAGATTAACCCACTGTGCCACAGTGCCATTCCCTTCCACAAAAACCTATCTGATTTTGCTGATTTTATTTACCTAAGTTTTCCTGTACCAGTTTCACATGGGTTTGTTTGTTTAAAACAGTTTCCCACCCTATTTATAACCCAAATTAGTTCATAGGTTTGCAAGTTTTTAAATGCACTTGTAAATGTATCCAGAGGCTATTAAACAGAAACAATATAGATAAAAAACATAGCATGTAAAAACATGGCATCTTTTCACAATTATTTCCCATAAACTTGAAAGGGGAAACAAGAAGGACAAGCCCAGAGGGTAAGTTTGCCACATTAGTTTACTACCAGACAGTCTAGAGACAAACAGAGACTGAGGCCACAGGACAGAAGAGAAGGCAAACTCCTGGGTGTTTTATTCATTTTTACTCCTGGATTACAATTTTCTTAATTTTATTTGGGAAAGTGCATCTTGGCCTAGAAAAGCAAGAGCACAGACTGCCAACAGTATCATATTCCCCTTTTCTTACTCTCTGGAGTTGCAAGAAACAGTCAAAATTAGGACTGTCTAGAGACCTTCAGGAAATAAGCAAGATGATGTTTCAAGATCATTAGTCTCCAAAAAGGCTTTTTTTTTTTTTTAATTACAAATTTTAACCAACATAACATCTTTCAGTGGGAAGCTGTTTATATTTTTCCAGAAAATTCCTTAGAGTTTTAAAATAACTTAACTTCCAAAGATAATGAATGATTTAAACAAATTCAGAGGATTTCATGTTTTCTTCCTGTTCCTCATCCCTAATACCAAACTGCCTCAAAACAGAAAATTAAAAGTGCCATGTGAACAGATATGCAGTATTATTCAACAAATATTTGCCAAGTATCTACTTTATACAAGGTCCAATAAGAGTCAACACTATGGGGGCTGGCACTGTGGCATAGCGGGTTAAGCCACCACCTGCAGTACCAGCATCCCATATGGGCGTCGGTTCGAGACCCGGCTGCTCCACTTCCGATCCAGCTCTCTGCTATGGCCTGGGAAAACAGTAGAAGATGCCCAAATCCTTGGGCTCCTGCACCCGCTTCAGGGACCTGGAAGAAGCTCCTGGCTTTGGATCGGCACAGCTCTGGACACTGCGGCCAAATGGGGAGTGAACCAGTGGATGAAGACCCCTCCCTCCCTCCTCCCCGCCCTCTCTCTCCCCTTCTCTGTCTGTGTAACTCTGACTTTCAGATAAATAAATCTTAAGTAAACACTATGGACTATAATGTTTTCTCTATGCAATGCTCAGCTCAATACTATACACATACTACACATGAAGGCATACTATTGTTTTGATACTTATCTGCAATCAACTTGAACTCTACTGTCAAAAAAATTCTCCTAGCTTTTTCTATATTCTTTCCTGGTTGTATACTCATTCACATTTCAGTTATCTGCTAACTGTTTTTAATTTCTGATTATTATCATTACTATCACAGGGAAACTTCACATTTCTCTGGAACGAAGTCTTTCAACTTAACAGAAACAAAATGACTGCAAGAAAAAAAATCAAATTAGAAGCACTAAACTATCTTTCTCAGACCTCCCCTCTCCCTCATTAATACACTACTGTAATGCTCCTATTACAGATCACTCATGAGGTTACCGACTAAGCTGGGACCAGACAGACTCTATTAACTGGGCACACAGCCACTTAGCACTACCCTTTGTTTAAAGTCTCAACTGCTGGTGAACACACATTATTATGTTCCACTCAAGCTGATTAACTTCTTTTTTAAGAGAAAACAATTGGGTGGTGTTGTGGCACAGCGGCTAAAGCCTCCGCCTGCAGTACCAGCATCCCAAATGCACACTGGTTCGAGTCCAGGATGCTCCTGTTCTGGTCCAGCTCTCTGCTTTTGCCTGGGAAAGCAGTGGAAGATAGCCCAAATGCTTGGGTTCACGTACCCATGTGGGAGACCCAGAAGAAGCTCCAGGCTCCTGGCTTTGGATGGGCACAGTTCTGGCCATTGTGGCCATTTGGGGAGTGAGCCAGCAGATGGAAGACCCCTGCCCCCACCTCTGTCAAATAAATAAATAAATCTTTAAAATATATATTTTTTAAAAAAGAGAAAATCAGGAAACTAAAACAAATGTATTATTTAACTAGAAATGAAAAGAGAATCCATAAGCCTCACAAAAATGCTTTACAGTTTAGAGTTAAAAAGATGATAATCACTTTTATATCTAAAGTTTCCTATCTAAAATGGAAGTATTATCACTCTAAGTTACCTAAAAGCAGTAGTTATAAACAAATAATCATTACAAACTTTCAAAAAAAGAAATAGGTACAGGTGTTTGGTGCAACAGTTAAGACGCCACTTGGGATGTTCGCATCTCATATCAGAGTGCCTGGGTTTGGGCTCTGCTCTCCATTCCAGCTTCCTGCTAATGTGCAACTTAACTATGTGGGTCCCTTGCCCCCAACATGGGAAGGGAGACCTGTATTGAGTCCTGGGTTCCTGGTTTCCATCTGTGGTCAGTCCTGGCTATTGCAGGCACTTGGGAAGTGAGTCAGTGGGTAAGAGATAATTCTCTCTCCCTCTAAGTAAATTAAAAAATTTTAAGGGGCCAGCGCTGTGGCACAGTGGCTTAAGACTGAAGCGTTAAGCCTGAAGCACCGGCATCCCATAGGGGCGCCGGTTCGAGACCTGGCTGCTCCACTTCCGATCCAGCTCTCTGCTATGGCCTGGGAAAACAGTAGAAGGTGGCCCAAATTCTTGGGCCTCTGCTCCCGCATGAGAGACCCAGAAGAAGCTCCTGGCTTCAGATCGGCACAGCTCCGGCCATTGTGGCCAACTGGGGAGTGAACCAGTGGATGGATGACATCTCTCTCTCTCTCTCTCTCTCTCTGCCTCTCCTCTCCCTGTGTAACTCTGACTTTCAAATAAATAAAACAATAAATCTTTCAAAAAATTTTTAAAAGAAATGAAATTCATAATTTTGATCTGGCAAAGTACCAAAAGCAGCATTCACCGCACCAGAAGTAACATCACAAGGAATTCTATACTGCTGATGGTACCAAGACTTCCAGCAGCCTTTGCCCAGCCTTGGGAGGCTGCTGGGAAAATGGGATGATCTTCCAAACACCCATGATCCCTGATATGATTATTCTAAAATTCAAATGAATCTAAGAAGTGCAGAACTCCACACTAAGTCCTATTCAAAGCTCTTCTGGAAGAAAAAACAACTCCCTTCAAATCAGTTTAAGCAAAAACTGGAATGAAATAAAAGGATACTAGAACATCTCAAGGAACCCCAAAAAGGAGCACATCTGGAAAGCCCTTGGGTATCAAGGCTTATAGTTTGCTTGTGGATGACTATGTTCTCTCTAGAGCTCCATTTCTCGTCTTTGTTTATTTCTGGATCAATTTTCTACATATCTACATATTTCTCCCTCCCCAAAGACTGTCCTTTATTGTTCTCACCAGTATGAGCCTGAATACAGCTGCATGCTAGTATCTGAGCCTAGGCTCCAAGTTCTCTGAATTCAGACTTGTTCCCTGAAGACTCAATTCCAATCTCAGATTCCTTGGAGAAAATGATTTGCTCAATTTGGGCCAAGCGTCCACCACTGGTCCAATAAGCTGTTATAAGAGGGTCTAGGTCATAGAGTACAATTAGGTAGGAACTATTTATATGCCTACACCACCCCTCCAAAAAGATATGCAATACACTAAGCAGCATGGCAATTTCTATCCTCAAAAAATCTCAAAATGCTCCTGAAATTAAAAAAAGGTATCAATAAAACAATAAATTCTATGATATAATTTGATACGGGATGATGGTCAGGAAAAGCTTCATGAGAAAGGTTAACTATACACTAACGGACTAACAGGAATGAGCAAGACACATCCCTAAACACAGAATTTGATGCTGCTGCTCTTGCTATGACCATCTAAAAAATATGGACATAAGAAACAGTTTCTTAGCACAAAAGTAACCTCCAGCAAAATATTCTTATTAAAAGCCTGCTATGAAGCTTAAGATGACTTTATGACCACAAAGCAGTACTGCTTCATCATGCAGAAATCATCAGCTACCTTACAAATGTCAAATAATTATAAATTTTCAAATTGTCACCGCTCCGACTTCCCTTCACCCCCTGACCCCCACAAGATTCTTGCTCAGACAGCATTCCAAATCAGGCAAGCAGCCAAGAATCAACACAGGTGTCTCTCACTGGTAACCCATTCAGCCTAGCCTGGTAAGTTAGCAACAGCACCATCCAGACAGAATTCACCATGGAGAGAAAGACAGTGGAGCAAAAAACAATGTCTCTCACACACAAAATGCAAGCACAATTATATATTACTGTACAAAACAAGAACCAGCAAAAATTTAACAGGTCCATATAATACTGGCTACTCAGAGTAAACTATCAGTTGCCTCCAGATTATCACCAAATATCACATTCCCACAGTCTCTCCAAGAGCTTGCTTCACTCCCACAGGAAACAAAATGGTGAAAGAACAATAACAAAGTGTTCACAGTTTGTAAATTCACTCTTTGGCTAAAGAGTGGCAACGTTATGTAAATGGAAATTAACTGAAAATATAACACTATAAAATAAAACAGCTCCAGGACCAAAAAGCTTCATTTTGTATAATCCTCAAACCAAAGACATTTATCCCTCAAGAACAAAGTTTCAAGAGAGTTTTAACTTGGAGGAAAAAGTGAAACTATTCAACTTTATTTTGCCAAAGCAGAACATGACAGTAAAAAGAAGAGCCAGAGGTCACAAATCTAATGAACAATTCTTTCTAAACTCACATTTTGCACCTATGAACACATCCCAAAAGTGGCACATTAAAACCAACTAGGTGAGATTTGTTAGATCTCAATGTAATAACCAAACTAGAACTCACCATTCCTCTTCATACTTGCTGCCATATTCTCTGCATGGAGGAAAAGAAAAATCAAAATGCTGGAACCCAAAATCTGTTCTGAAATAAATCCATTTCTCATGAGGTAGGAAAAAGATTGGCTGACTCAGTGTCATTTACAGTAACGTCACAAAGTCCTAAGAGTTAAAATATTTTAGGGGGCAGTGCTATGCCATAATGCCATAGTGCTATAGCTGCCACCTATAGCACTGACTTTCCATTATGGGCACCGGTTCAAGTCCCAGGTGCTCCCCTTCCGATACAGCTCCCTGCTAATGCACCTGAGAAAGCAGCAGACAATGGCTCAAGTGCTTGGTTCCCTGCATTCCTGTGGGCAACCCGGGAGAAGCTCTTGGCTCCTTCCTGGCTTTGGATTAGCCTAGTTCTGGCCTTTGTGGCCATTTGAGGAGAATCAACAGATGGAAGATCTCTCTAACTCTGCCTTTCAAATAAATAAACAAATCTTTTTAAAAATTAATTTAAATCATTTAAGATATTGAAATATATTCAGTCTCCCTTAACGAAGCTTTCTCAAACCTTGAGGGGAAAAATACTCTGCTTTTAATGTAATTTTTCATTTTTCTCAGATTTATGGTCTCTGCATAAAAATGGGAAAACAGAGACAGGTATCTGGCACAGCAGATAAAGACCCTGCCTGGGATGCCCAAATCCCATATCAGAGTGCTTGGGGTCAAATCCTGGCCCTGCTTCATATTCCAGCTTCCTGCTAATGCACACTCTGGAAGGCAGCAGGTGATGGCCCAAGTATCTGACACTCTGCCACCCATGTGGGAGACCTGGATTGAGTTCTAGGCTGCTAGCTTCAGCCCGGTCCAGCTCAGCTGTTGCAGACATTTGAGGAATGAACCAGCAGATGGGAGATCTCTTTTCCCTGTCTTTAAAATAAAAAAAAATTTACCATCACCCATATCTTGCTGCCCAGAAAAAAAAATTAGTATTTATTCTTCTAGTCTATAAGATAAAATTTTAGAATGTTTAAGGAGTGCTTTAGTTGAAAAAATACAGAAAATCAGTATGATGAAAACAAAACATGTGTTACAAATCTGGAACTCAATAGAGTTTAAAATAAACAGCTACATACTGATCTCCACATCACAGCAGAGGTTTAAAAAAAATTCACAACTGTTCTGTTAATTCCATAAGGACACATCTACTTCAAGGAGATTCTAACAGCCAATTTTATGAAAAGGACAAAGTTACAATAACAAAGATCTCATTAAGAAAACGATCTTCAGCAAATAACAAAGCTCAGGTAAGGACTCTTGATCCAATATAGTTGGCAAAACAAATACTTAAAACCGATTAAATTTTCACCTTTATTGCTAAATAGTAGAGTCCTCCTTCTCCCTACTCCTAATTGTAGTCACCCAATAACACTACTAAGAAAGCAGGTGTCTCCTTGTAGAAACTCAGTATAGTCATCTGTATTTTTCAAGTTTTCTATGGACAAAATAGCCTCCTATCAACAGATCTGAACGTTCAAGTACAGACAATGAAGATGAATTTAGGAAACCATATTACCCTAATATTTCACAAGGAACAATGATTCTACAGGGAAGAATGCCCTGTTTAGCAAAACATTTCAGATGCATGAGCTGGACTTAAAACAATCTATGCTTTAAGCCATAATAGACACAGGAAAATGTGAAACAAAATATATCAAAAAAAAGAGAAAACAGAAGGAACACTCACCAAGCTACTGCCTATGCAGGCGTTTTACTTATTTTGTTTGGTTGAACTGCGCCATTGACCCATAAGTAGTATGCCCATTTTTACATACAGAAAAAGGAAACAGCATTATCAACAACTATACCAGAAACTGTTTAGTGCCTGGCATAAGTTACTTCAATTAATTCTCATGTTACCATTTGGGATTAGTATTTCCATTTTAAAGACAGGAAAACAGGCCTAGAATTGTTAAGGTCAAAACTGGTGGTATCAAATTTTAAACCCACTCTCACAGTTATCCTTCCCAGACTGAGCTTATAAACTCCATTCAAGTCCCAACATTATTTCAAACCACAAGCCTCCACTTTAAGGATTCCACAAAGAACCAACTCTCAGTTATGCATGTGGTAGTTCTAATTTTTATCAAAATTTTCTTGCTTCTATCTTATTTGCCTCTTGATCATTTCAGTGTGTCATAGCACTTTGAGAAGAAACGTGCAGGTAAATACAGGATTATGTTAACAGCAATCAACATCAGTACCTTCTAGACATTCCACTCGGGCTCCAACAAAGTTCATTCCTATTTCAAACTGTAAATACCTGAACTTTTATAAGAATTCTATTTCTATTATAAAAAAAAATTAAGAATCAACAAATAGTTTCAAACAAAAGAATGGTTCATACTCTTTGCAAAAGAGGTTACGTATCTCCTCCTGACAATAAAATAGAGTCCTACAAATCCTATGAGGGCTGCAATGTCTCTTTGGGACAATAAGGTTGACTGAACAAAACTTCCATGAACCAAGGATTAACATTCAACTTCCTATACGACTGAAGAAAAAAATGGAGTGGAGGTCTGGGTCCAAAAAGCAAAGAGGAGAAACAGTCAAGGAATCTCTGAAGGTAAGTAAAGATTATCTTGAGAAGAAAGTCTTTCAACTCTAGGACACTCTGAATAGTTTTGTCCATACCACAACTGGGAAGCCTATGCCTATCTTCAAAATGCTCTTACCTTGAAAGTATGAGTTATTCTAACTGGGCTCTTAACACCAGGGTTGGTTGTTTGTTTTTTGACAGGCAGAATGGACAGTGAGAGAGACAGAGAGAAAGGTCTTCCTTTTGCCGTTGGTTCACCCTCCAATGGCCGCCGTGGCCGGTGCGCTGCAGCCAGCGCACCGCGCTGATCCGATGGCAGGAGCCAGGTACTTATCCTGGTCTCCCATGGGGTGCAGGGCCCAAGGACTTGGGCCATCCTCCACTGCACTCCCTGGCCACAGCAGAGAGCTGGCCTGGAAGAGGGGCAACCGTGACAGAATCCGGCGCCCCAACTGGGACTAGAACCCGGTGTGCCGGCGCTGCTAGGCGGAGGATTAGCCTAGTGAGCCGCGGCGCCGGCCGATACCAGGTTTATAAATTTATCTGCGCAAAACACAGAACACCTGTACATTAGTCCACCACTCTAACAAAATTCACTGATATATTATAGTTATAAATCAAAGGCAGAAGCTTGCTAATTTTTGTTCTTACTGAGAATTTTTCAGTACACATAAGAAAATGCTACACAGAGATTAGAATTATGTTAAATATTCAGACTGATGCTATGAGCTGTAATTTGGGTGACTTATCATTTTAAAAATATTTTTAAATGTTCTTGAAGTGTACTTGAAAGGCAGCATAAGAAAGACAGAAATATCCCAGGATGAATTAACAGAAGACAGATAAAAAGCATAGAATAACTGGAATTCCAATAGGCACATCAATCTGGGATGCACGCACACAGCTCTCTGCTATGGCCTGGGAAAGCAGTGGAAGATGGCCCAACTGCTTGGGCCCCTGCACTCAAACTGGAGACCAGGAAGACGGACCTGGCTCCTGCCTTTGGATTGGCGCAGCTCCAGCCATTGTGGCCATCTGAGGAGTGAACCAGCAGAAGGAAGACCTTTCTCCGTGACTCTCCCTCTCACTGTCTGTAACTCTACCTCTCACATAAATAAATAAAATCTAAAAAAAAAAAAAAAAAAAAAAAAAAGGGCAGAGGACTACAGCCATAAAATGGTATAAGGGTCCAATACATGCTACAATATCATGACCTTGAAAACAACATGCTGAGATAAACCAAATGCAAAAGGACAAATATTCTGGTCGGACAGAATACCTATAATAGGCAAATTCATAAAGAAAGTAGATTAGAGGTTACCAAAGGCAGGGAGAGGGAAAAACTGTGACTGCTGCTTAATGGTTATAGAGCATCTCTCTGGGGTGATGAAAACATTTTCTAGAAAGATAATGGTAAGGACTGCAAAAGTTGAATGTAATTAATGCCACTGAATTGCACATTTCAAAACGGTTAAGATGTAAAACCTAAACCTTAAAACTATTAAAAGAAAAAACCTCATTACAAAGGTTTTGGAAATAAATACATAAAAAATTCTGGAGATATGGCTTAGTGATTAAGACACCACTTGGGATGCCCATTGCTGTATCAGAATATCTGGGTTCCAATAATGATTCAACTTCCAATGCAACTTCCTATTAATGCAATATTAACAGGAGGCATCAGGTAGTGGTTCAAGAGTTGGCGTCCTGCCACCATTTGGGAGACCTGGATGGAGTTCCAGGCCCCTGGCTTCAACCTGGTCCAAGCCTAGCGGTTGTGGACATTCAAGGAGTGAATCTGTGCATGGAAGATTTCTCTATTTCTCTGCCTTTCCAACAAGTTAAAGAAAAAAAAAATACTAAAAGCAAAAATAAACAAATGAACTACGTTAAACCTAAAAATTTTTGTGTATCAAGAATACAATGAGGGGCCAGCACTGTGGCGCAGCAAGTTAACACCCTGGCCTGAAGCGCCGGCATCCCCTATGGGCACCAGTTCGAGACCTGGCTGCTCCACTTCCGATCCAGCTCTCTGCAATGGCCTGGGAAAGCAGTAGAAGATGGTCCAAGTTGTTGGCCCTTGCACCCGTGTGGGAGACCTGAAAGAGGCTTCTGGCTTCAGATCAGCGCAGCTCTGACTTTCAAATAAATAAAAAAATCTTAAAAAAAAAAAAAAAGAATACAATGAACAGAGTAAAATGGCAACTTACAGAATAGGAGAAAATACCTGCAAATCATTCATATAGTAAGAAGCAAATATCCAGAACATAATGAACTCCTCCAACTCAAATAACTGACAAAGAAAGTAAGACCTCCAAAGAAAATATACAAATATCACAGGCCAAAAGCCCATGAGAAAATGCTCAGCGCAGGCTCTGTGGTGCAGCAGGTTAAGCCTGCCAGACTTCCAATCCAGCTTCCTGCTAATGCACATGGGAGGCAGCAGAAGATGTACCAAGGGCTTGGGCTCCTGCACCCATGTGGGAGACCTGGGGGAAGCTCCTGGCTTTAGACTGGCCCAGCTCCAGCCATTGAGGCCACTTGGGGAGTAAACCAGTGGATGGAAGATGTGTCTCTATCTCTCTCTGCCTTTCAATTAAAAAAATTCAAAAAAAAAAAAAAAAAAAAAAAAACAAAGAAAAGAAAAACTAGGGGGTCTGCAGCGGGGCATAGCAGGCTAGACCTCCACCTGCAGTGCCAGCATCCCATGTGGACACCAGTTTGTGTCCCAGCTGCTCCTCTTCTGATCCAGCTCTCTGCTATGGCCTGCGAAAGCAGTGGAGGATGGCCCAAGTGCTTAGGCCCCTGCACCTGCATGGAGGACCCAGAAGTTGTTCCTGGCTCCTGGCTTCAGATGGGCCCAGCTCCAGCCACTGTGGCCATTTGGGGAGTCAACTGGTGGATGGAATACCTTTCTCTCTCTCTCTCTTTCTGTAGCTCTACCTCTCAAATAATTAAAAAAAAAAAAAACTAAAATATTTTTTAAAAATGTTCAGCATTAATAATCAGAAAAGAAATGCAAATCAAAACCACAATGAGGTATCACTACATACCCTTTAGGATGGCTATCAAAAAAACAGAAAGAAGTGTTGGCCAGCATATAGAGAAAGTGGAACTCTTGTGCACTGTTGATTAAAGTTGTAAATCTGTACCACTTCTATGGAAAACAGTATGAGAGTTCCTCAGAAAATTAAAAGTATAATTATCAGGACTGGCACTGTTGCTTAGTGGGTAAAGCTGCCACCTGCAATGCCAGCATCCCATAGTGCCAGTTCAAGTCCAGGCTGCTCCACTTCCCATCCAGCTCTCTGCTATGGCCTGGGAAAGCAGAAGATGGCCCAAGTCCTTGGACCCCTGCACCTGCGTGGGAGACCCGAAGAAGCTCCTGGCTCCCGGCTTCAGATCAGCGCAATTCCAGACATTGCGGCCCTCTGGGGAGTGAATCAGCAGATGGGAGACCCCCACACCCCTCTGCCTCTGCCTCTGTGTAACTCTTTCAAATGAATAAACCTTTAAAAAAAAAAAAAGCATAATTATCATTTGATCCAGCAATCCCATTTTGGGCTATATATCCAAAAGAACTGAAAGCAAGGTCTCAAACAGGTTTTTATACATTCATATTCACAACAGCACTATTCACATTAGCCAAGAGGCAGAAGTAATCCAACTATTCATCACCAGATTCAGTGGCTAATATGTGCATACATACAATGGAGTATTACTCAGCCTTGAGAAGGAAGAAATCTTGTCACATGCTACATGATCAATGAACCCTTGAGGATATTATGTTAAGTGAAATAAAAACACTGGGTGTGATTAACTGTTTTTTAAAGTTTTGTTTTTTTTTGTTTTTTTTTTTTGAAAGGCAATACAAAGAGCGAAGACATGCAGGTGGTGGTGGTGGTGGTTGGGGGTGGATTTTCTATCTGGTTCACTCCTCAAATACCTGCAAGAGCCAAGGCTGGGCCAGGCCCAAGTCAGGAACGTGGAACTGAACTTCATCTGGGTCTCCCACATGGGTGGCAGGGATTCATCTGGGTCTCCCACGTGGGTGGCTGGGCCATTATTTGCTGTCTGACCAGGTGGAAGCTTCCTAGGAGGAAGCTAGATTAGAAGTACAGGAGGTGGGGCTCAAACTGATACCATGATACAGATGCAGGTGTCCCCAGCAGCAGAGCCACAACCACCACCCCTGAGGGTGGGCTTTTGGCACAGCAGCTAAGATAGTTTGGGATTTGAGGCCAGCCTTGTGGTGTAGTGGGTTAAGCTGCTGCCTACAACATCAGCATCCCACATGGATGTTGGTTTGAGTCCCACCTGTTCCACTTCAGATCTAGCTCCCTGGTAATGCACCTGGAAAAGCAGTGGAAGATGGCTCAACTGCTTGGGCCCCTGCACTCACATGGGAGACCTGAACAAAGCTCCTGGCTTCAGTCCGGCCCAGCCTTGGCCATTGCAGGCATTTGGGGAATGAACCAGCAGATTGAAGATGGATAGATTGACATCTCTCTCTCTGTAACTCTGCCTTTCAAATAAGTAGCAAGATAAAATAAACCATAAAAGAAAAACAAGACACAGTATGGAATGCCCTTATCCCCACATCAGAGTCTGGTTCAAGTCCGGGCTCCTCCACTTCCAATCTAGCTTTCTGCTAAGGCACACCCTAGAAGGTAGGATGTGATGGCTCAAGCAGTTGTTTCCTGCCAGCCACATGAAAAACTCTAATTGAGTTCTTTGCTTCTGGACTCCTGGCTTCAGCAGGGTCCCACACTGGCTGTTGTTGGCATTTGGGAAGATCTTTCTCTCTGCCTCTGCCACACTGCCTTTCAAATAAATGAATCAATAACTAAAAAAAAAAAAAAAAAAAAAAAAAAAAAAAACTAGCGGTTAGCAGTGTTGGGGGGAAGAGGAGAAAGAGGAGAGTTGTGGTTTAAGGGCTATAGAGTTTCTGATTTGCAAGATAAAAACCTGAATTTGTGTCACTTTGCCTTTCAAATAAACAAATTTTAAAAAACACAAAATAAAACTGGAGACTGGTTTCCTGAAAATGTGAGTATATTTAGTGCAACAGAACTATACACTTAAAAATGGTTAAGACAGTAATTTTTTTTTTAACCACAATAAAGAGTTGCAAATATAGGGGCCGGTGTTATGGTGTAGCAGGGAAAGCCGCAGCCTGTAATGCCATACGGACACCAGCTGCTTCACTTCTGATCCAGCTCCCTGTTAATGGCCTGGAAAACGCAGCAGAAGATGGCCCAAGTGTTTGGGCCCCTGCTACTCACATGGGAGACCCAGAAATAAGCTCCTGGCTTAAGCCTGGCCCAGCCCTGGCTCTTGTGG
Source organism: Oryctolagus cuniculus (assembly GCF_964237555.1). Lineage (NCBI taxonomy): Eukaryota > Metazoa > Chordata > Mammalia > Lagomorpha > Leporidae > Oryctolagus > Oryctolagus cuniculus. Next base: position 18,441,941 of record NC_091432.1, on the reverse strand, counting down.
ACATCCGCAGAATGAATCAGTACATGGAGAATCTCTCTCTGTGATGTGACATTTTCAAATAAATAAACCCTTAAAGAAAATAATAAGTGCAAATATAGGAGCCAGTGTTGTAGCTAGAGCGGATTAAGCTTCTACTTGAGATGTGGGCATCCCGCATCAGAGCACTGGTTCAAGTCCCAGTTACTGTGCTTCTCATCTGGCTTCCTGCTAATGCATCTGGGAAAGCGGCAGAAGATGACCCTAGTAGCTGGGCCCCTGCCACTCACATGAGAGACCGGAATGGAGCTTCTGGCTCCTGCCTTTGGCCTGGTCCAGCCCTGGCTGTTGGTGGCCATTTAGGGAATGAACCACAGGATGAAAAATCTGACTCAGATGAAAAATCTGACCCACTATGCACTGAGGCATAGTGGCTAAAGCCTCTGCCTGGAGCGCCAGTATTCTATATGGGTGACAGTTCCAGTCCCGGCTGCTCCTCTTCCGAACCAGCTCTCTGCTATGACCTGGAAAAGCAGTGGAGGATGGCCCAAATGTTTGGACCCCTGTACTCATGTGGGAGACCCGGAGAAAGTTTCTGGCTCCTGGCTTCGGATCAGCCCAGCTCTGGCCATTTCAGCCATTTGGGGAGTGAACCAGTGGATGGAAGACCTTTCTATCTCTCCCTCTGTCTGTAACTCTACCTCTTAAATAAATTAATAAAAACTTAAAAAAAAAGATCTATCCATTCTTCTGGCACGCTTTCAAATATATATATATATATATATATTTTTTTTTTTTTTGACAGGCAGAGTGGACAGTGAGAGAGAGAGAGACAGAGAAAAAGGTCTTCCTTTGCCGTTGGTTCACCCTCCCATGGCCGCTGCGGCCGGCACACTGCAGCCGGCGCACCGCGCTGATCCGATGGCAGGAGCCAGGTGCTTCTCCTGGTCTCCCATGCGGTGCAGGGCCCAAGTACTTGGGCCATCCTCCACTGCACTCCTGGGCCACAGCAGAGAGCTGGCCTGGAAGAGGGGCAACCGGGACAGAATCCGGTGCCCTGACCGGGACTAGAACCCGGTGTGCCAGCGCCGCAAGGTGGAGGATTAGCCTAGTGAGCCGCGGCGCCGGCCCAAATATATAAATCTTAAAAATGCAAATAGAAAAAGGTTAAAATGGCAAATTTCACAATGCTACAATTTTTAAAACTATTACAAAACACTGAACTGTAACCTTAAAGGAGTGAACTGTACGTGATGTGCTTTATTATCAATAAAACTGTTTCATTAAAAAAAAAAACTCAGGAAATTTTAACTATCATTCACTGAAAACAGTAATTTCTTGGGAGCACTAGAAGCCTCCAGCAGAGCTTATGTTCCTACTGCCTCCAATTCCTTCCAGGCTTTCAAGTGGCAGCTCCCCCCACCACCCTCTTCTAACACCCTACCTCCTTGTGAGGTCCACCCTCAGGAAAATGAAGTTAAAGAGCAGCAGCGACAGTCATAGGAAGGGGAATGTGACTCAGGCTAGAGCTCTAATTTAGCAGCCGAGTCCAAACGTTTATTAACAGCAACAACAATTTCCTCTGTAGACACGCACACAGTATGTGATGGGTCTCCGCCGCTTCCCTTTCCTTCTCCTCTCCACCACTGCACGTTTAAACGACGGACTTCTCTGCTCCTGTGCTGGGACATCCGCCGGCCTACCGCCTGTGGCAGAAGCTGTTAAATACAGAGCACTATCTAAAATATGGCTGTCAGGGGTGGGCATCGCGCACAGTAGGTGGGGGTGCCACACCCTCACCTCATACTGGAGTGCCTAATTCGAGTTCCAGCTACTCTGCCCCTCAGATCCAGCTTCCAGCTTCCTGCTAGTGCCCAGGGAGGCAGCAGCTGTTGGCCCAAGAACTCATATGGGTTCTTGGCACCCACATGGGAGACCAAGATGCAGTTCCTGGCTCCTGGCTGTAGCAGGCATTTGGAGTGTGAACCAGCGGATGGAAGGGAAGGTGTGTTACGTCTCTCATACAAGCTCTCTCTGGTTGTCACTCTGCCTTTCAAATAAATCAATCAATCTTTTCTTTTTTTTTTTTTTTTAAGATTTATTTATTTGAAAGTCAGAGTTACAGAAGGAGAGGAGAGCCAGACAAAGTGAGGGGGAGGAGCAGGAGGGGGAAGGAGGGAGGGAGGGAGGTCTTCCATCTGTTGGTTCACTCCCCAACTGGCCACAACAGCCAGAGCTGTGCCAATCTGAAGCCAGGAGCAAGGAGCTTCTCCCTGGTCTCCCACATGGGTGCAGGGGCCTGAGGACTTGGGCATCTTCTGCTGCTTTCCCAGGCCATACATAGCAGAGAACTGGATCGGAAGTGGAGCAGCCGGGAGTTGAACTGGCGCCCAAATTGGATGCTGGTACTGCAGGTTACGGCATTAGTCACTACGCCACAGGGCTGGCCCCTCTAAAAATTAAAATTTAAAAATGTGGTTACAGCAGGTAAAGCTGCCACTTGCAGTGTTGGCCTCCAATATGGGCACCAGTTTCGAGTCCTGGCTGCTCCACTTCTAATCCAGCTCTCTGCTATGGCCTGGAAAAGCAGTGGAAGATGGCCCAAGTCCTTGGGCCCCTGAACCCGTGTGGGAGACCTGGAAGAAACTGCTGGCTTCGGATCAGCGCAGCTCTGGCCAGTTGGAAAGTGAACCAGGCCGGCACCGCGGCTCACTAGGCTAATCCTCCGCCCTGCGGCACCGGCACACCGGGTTCTAGTCCCGGTCGGGGCGCCGGATTCTGTCCCGGTTGCCCCTCTTCCAGGCCAGCTCTCTGCTGTGGCCAGGGAGTGCAGTGGAGGATGGCCCAAGTACTCGGGCCCTGCACCCCATGGGAGACCAGAAGTACCTTGCTCCTGCCTTCCGATCAGCATGGTGCGCCGGCCATTGGAGGGTGAACCAACGGCAAAGGAAGACCTTTCTCTCTGTCCTCTCTCTCTCTCTCACTGTCCACTCTGTCAAAAAAAAAAAAAAAAAAGTAAAAGTGAACCAGCGGATGGAAGACCTCACTTTCTGCTTCTGCCTTTCAAATAAATAAATAAATCTTAAAATTAAAATGTGGTTAAAACAAACTCTGCTAGCACCTATTACTTAAAATTAAAAACAGAGAGTATGAGGCAGATGCTGTGGCACAGCTGGCTAAGCCACTGCTAGCCACCCCTGCACTCCACATCAGAGGCCAGTTTGAGTCCCAGATACTCAGCTTCTCATCCAGTTTCCTGCTGATGTTTTGGTGGGGGGGACTCGCGGGAGATGATGGCTGAGCGCTTGGGTACTTGCAACCCACAGGGGAGAGACCCAGATGAAGTTCCAGGCTCCTAGTTTTGGCCTGGCCCAGTGCTGTCTACAGCCAGCATTTGAGAAGTAAACCAGCAATGGAAGACCTCTCTCCCTCTCACTTTGCCTTTCAAATAGATGAAAACATCAATAATTAAGTACGTATTATGTATAATATATACTCATTTTTTAAGACGGAGTATGCATTCAACCTTGTAGTTAAGATGTGTGCATCTGAGAGTACCTAGGTTTGATGCCTGGCTCCAGCTTCCTCCTCATGCAGACCCTGGGAGGTGGCAGGAGATGGCTCAAGTCACTGGGTTCCTACAACCCACATGGCAGATCCGGATTGAGTTTCCAGCTCCCAGCTCCCACCTGGCCCAGCCCCAGCCATCTGGGCATTTGGGGAGGGAACCAGTAGAAGGGAAATTTCTCTGTCTCTTATTTCTCTAACAAATAAAAGGATGGATAATATGGTAAAATTTAAACAAAAACAAAAATGTGAATGGTATGTCTGTTTCAGTAATAAGCATTTCTAAAGCATATAAACAGGATGGAAAAGATAAAGACCAGATACTAACAATTATCTCTGAGTAAAATGTCTATGGGTAAGTTTCTTCCTGACTTTCCTGAGTTTTTATAATGAATCTGTAACTTCTGTAACAAGAATAACAAATGGAATCTTCGGAAAAACCTGTCATTCTGGCCCAAACTTCACTGTCTGTCTTATTGTGCCACAGGTACTTGCGCATGCTACAGCACTGGAACCGAATGAGCACCGCGCGAGAGGGACCCAGTTACCTCCATTTTGCAGATGAGAACAGGATCAGGAAGACACTTGGCCAAGGTTGTATAATTAGTAATTGACACTGCAAGGATTACAAACCAGGCCTTCTAACTTCAAGCCCTGGGTCCTTTTCATTCCATCACATCTCAGAGGGCAATTTGCATGCTGCTCATCACCGTGTTTAAAACAACAACAAACTCAGCCACGAGCCCTTTTGTAAGAGCACTTCCTAGTTAACCTGAGCCAGTAAGGCGCTGAACTCAGAGGGCTTCAGTCTCCCCACCTGCAGAGCAGAGCGCGCCTCCTGCCAGCGGCTCCTAAGTGCAGACACCACATGAGAAGAAACGCAGATGGGCAAAAAAGAAGTCGAGGCCTATGCTCTGGGCCAAAGGTCACGACCAGAAACAGGTGGTGGACAGTCAGAGAGAGGAAAGAACACAACTTTCCTGGTTAAAGCAACAGCTGAGCGCTCTGCCTGCGCTCCAGCGACATCACTGCCGCGATCTCGGCTAACTCCCACCTCCTAAGTGCAGCTTAAAAGACGTGAAACTTGGTGTCCAGAGAGGATCACTGTACCGACAGTCCGCGCGTGTTCCTGCTAACTCCCAGGTTTTCCAAGCGGACTCATTAAGGCTAAGGCAGAAGAACCCCTACAGAAACGCCTTCGTTCCCACCAAGGAGTCACCGAGAAACAAACTCTGGCAGCCGCAACTCTCATGAAAAAGGTGAGAGAATACAATTAAAGCCTCTCCGACCCAAAAAAGAGTCGAAGCCCGCGCCCAGCCCTTGAAGAGGTGAAATTCCTGTGCAAGAGGCACTGGGTATTTGCAACCCTTTGCATTGCAGCCACTGTGAAGCGCTCCCACACTCTTTAAAACTGTTACACAGCCCTTCTACCCGAGGGGAATAAGCCGATACTATTAACTCTGCTAGCCAGAAACAGAGTCCATTTTGCTGAAACAGGTTCCGAGCAAAATCTCACCACCTTCCCCTTGGCCGTGGGGATGAGTCTACACCACTGCCCGCGGGACCACAACCAAGACAGCACCAGCTTTCGACCCAGAGCCAGGTCTCCGGCGAAGAACTCGCTTCCACAGGCTCCCCGCGCCCCGGGGCGAAGCTCCGGCCCCGCCGCTTCTAGGCCATGACTGGGTGAGCACCTGATGTGGGGGGAGGGCGAGCCCGGGCGCCGGCAGATCTGGGGCGAGGAGCCGGGGGCCCTCGAGGCTCCCGCGCAGCGCTGCCCTCTGAGGCCAGGGGTCCTGGGACACCCCCCACCCCCGGGGGGGTGGGCACCAAGAACACGTGGGGCGACAGGGGCCACGGAAGGGATGTCCCGGGAAAGGCAGCTGGGGCTCGGCCACGGCAGCCGGGAAGAAGACAGCGGAGCAGCCCTGGCCGGGGACCGAAACCCTCAGAGCCCCGAGAGTGACGGCACAGGGCGCGGAGAGAGGGGCAAGGCCACGAGGAGGGCGGGTCTCCCTGGGCCCCGGGGGCACGCGCCGGACCAGCGCGGCGGGACCCGGGCAGCGGAGGACCCCGACACGCGGGGAGGAGAGAGCGCGCAGCCCTGCCCCTAGGGCGCGGGGAGCCAGGAGCGGCCGCGCCCGGAGGGCCCTGTGACCCACAGCCGCCCGAACCGGACCCGCCCCGCGGCGCCTCCCTCCTGCCTCCTCTCCCTCCCTCACTCCCTCCCGCGGCCCGTTATCCCACAGCCGCCGCACTCACCAGCGGCTGCACCTGAGCCCGCCGCTGTCTCAGCTACTGCCTGCGCCTCCGCAGCCGCCGCCGCCACCGCCGCCGCCTCACTGCTGAGGCCGAGTCCCGGGGGAGCCTCCGCGTCCCGCCGCCGCTGCCGCTGCCGCCAGAGCAGAACACCCCAAAATGGCGGCACTTCCGGCACCTACCACTGGCGGGGAGGGCCGAGGTGGAGGGGAGGGCGGCGAGCGGGAACGTACCACCGCGGCGCCGCCCGCAGCCCTCGCCGGAGCGGAGCGCGGCGCAGGGGCGGGCCGAGCGCCGGCGCTGCAGCGCCCCCTCGGGCTGGGGAGTGGAGACGCAGCGGCGGCAAAGCCCCCGGGGGCGCGGGCGGAGTCCTCAGCCCCCGGAGCTCCTAGGGGCACATCCCTTTGTCTCTGGGCTCCACCGAAGGGAGGACCCCGGCCTGGGAATCTGAAGTTCTCGACTCCGCGCACTGCACCCACAGAAGCCCAGGAGGACGCTGGTGGGCAAGCACTCCAGCTTGGCACTGAATATACGCCTAATAAAACCTCTAATGAATGAATGAATGAGTGAGTGAATGAAGGTGCTTGGCCAGTCCAGGCACATGGCACACCCTCCAGGCTACAGTACTCAGGCCTTCTTACCTCTTGGCTGGAATGTGTAGTGCCTGCTAGCAAGGTGAACAGCAGGTGGACCCACAACCGGCCACACCCAGAGGGCTCATAAAGATTCCATTAAGACACTGCCAGCCCAGCCCTAACCTACTTTTCTCAGAAAAAGAAACATTTTGAATGCCCCAAGTTATATCTCAACAGACTTCCTTGGAGTGAGGCAGAAATCCTTGTTGGAATGCAAACTGTACAATTCGTTGTTACTGTTTAAACCAACCTTGGGAGATAGTGAAATGCAGATGGAGAGAGAAAATTGGTGTACAAATAATTCGTGCACTTACAAATGAGTTCTCTGTAACATCATCTGGCTTCCCAGAGCAAATACTTTCTATACTCCAAATACTGATTATACTGGAAGCACCACTCTCCCCACGAGCGCTGCTGGTGCCACACGTGAGTAGACCAGAACAATGAGACCCAATCTGCACATTTTCATACTCATATTCTGTACTGTGTAGGTTTATGTACATTCTTTTTTCTTTTTAAGATTTATTTTATTTTATTTATTTTTTTTATTTGATAGGCAGAGAAGAGAAGAGAAGAGATAGGCAGGAAGAGAGAGAAATAGGTCTTCCATTTGCTGGGTCACTCCCCAAATAGCTGCAACAGCTGGAGTTGAGCTGATCCGAAGTCAGGAGCAAGGAGCCTCTTCTGGGTCTCCCACCTAGGTGCAGGGGCCTAAGCATTTGGGGCCATCTTCTACTGCTTTCCCAGGCACATTAGCAGCCGGAACTCAAACTGGCCCCCTTTTGGGATACCGGCACCACAGGCAGAGGCTTTGCCCACTGCACCACAGCACTGGCCCCTTACATACATTCTCTCTCTCTCTTTTTTTTTTTTTTTAATTAATTAATTAATTAATTTGAAAGTCAGAGTTAAACAGAGAAGAGGCAGAGAGAGATTGAAGTCTTCCATCTGCTGGTTCACTCCCCAGTTGGCCACAATGGCCAGAGCTGTGCCAGTCTGAAACCAGGAACCAGGAGCCTCTTCTGGCTCTCCCACGCGGGTGCAGGGGCCCAAGGACTTGGGCCATCTTCCATTGCTTTCCCAGGCCAAAGCAGAGAGCTGGATCCTGGATCGGAAGTGGAACAGCCGGGACTAGAACCAGTACCCATATGGAATGCCGGCACTGGAGGCAGCGGCTTCACTGGCTACGCCACAGCGCCAGCCCTCCCCCCCGCATACATTCTTCATGTTAGTGAATTCTCTTAATAGTCATACATGTAATTTGCAGAAAAATGCCATACTTGTAGACTCTTAAAGCTTACAGGATATTGTCACAAACATTACCACAATTAAATTTTTGAAGATTATTTATTTTAAAGGGGGAGAGAGAGAGAGAGAGAGACAGAGAGAGAGAGAAAGAGATCTTCCATCTACTGGTTCACTTCCCAGATGCCCTCAACAACCAGCACGAGGCCAGGTGGAAGCTAGGAGCTAGGAACTCCATCTGGGTCTCCACGTCGGTCCCAGGGAGGCAAAGACTTGGGCCGTGAGTTGCTGCCTCCCAGGCGCATTATCAAGAACCTGGACTGGAAATGGAGGTGGGACTCTATCCCAGGCATTCTGATATGGGGCGCAGGCATTCAGCTTAGCCTACTGCACCACAACACCCACCCCAACCACAGTACAGTTTTACATGTTTTGCTCATTTTATTTGAAGTCTCCCCTGCCCAGAAGGAAAACCCTGAGGAGACAGGGGTTTTGTCTGTTGTATTTCACAGCTATAATCTCAGGGCCTAGATAACAATGCCTGATCCATGATAGGCCCTCAATGAATGTTCTAGCATTAACAAATAGGCATATAGAGATGCTAAGTACGGAAAGAATAGTTTGGCCTTTAGACATTTTCTAGAACCTGTCCATGACCTAAATAAGAATAGGGAACATGCTTATCTTATTCTCTTTTATCTCCTGTGTTTTTCACAGTGTCCAGCTAAATAGTTACTTCTTTAAAAAAAAAAAAAAGATTTATATGTTCATTTACTGATTAGAAAGGTAGAGTGACAGAGATATCTTCCATCTGCTGGTTCACTCCCCCAAATGTCTACAGTAGTCAGGGCTTGGCCAGGCCTTAGCCAGGAGCCAGGATCTTCATCCAGGTTTCCTGCATGGGTGGCCACAACCCAAGCACTGAAGACATCATCTTCTAGTATTTCAGGCATGGAAAGCCAAGATGCTGTGGCAAAAAAAAAAAAAAAAAAAAAAAAAAAAAAAACCTAAGTGAAAGATCTCTGTGAGTGAGATCCTGGTGGAAAGAAGGAGCCATCAAAGAAGGAGGTACCTTTCTCTTAAGGGAGGAGAGAATTTCCACTTTGACTATGACTTTGTCTAAATAAGGTCGGAGTTGTGAACTCAAGAGGCTTCCATAGCCTTGGCAGCTCATGACAAGAGCCTCAGGTGATTACTGACATCATAAATAAGAGTGTCAATTGTTAAATCAACAACAGGAGTCACTGTGCACTTGCTCCCCATGTAGGATCTCTGTCCTTAATGTATTGTACTATGAGAATTAACAGAAAAACTAGTATTCAAACAGTACTTTATACTTTGTGTGTCTGTGTGGGTACAAACTATTGAGATCTTTATTTAGTATAGAGTTGGTCTTCTGTATATAAAGATAATTAAAAATGAATCTTAATGAAGAATGGGATGAGATAGGCAGTAGAATGGTTTGTGGGTGGGAGGGTGGTTATGGGCGGAAGAACCACTATGATTCAAAAGTTGTACTTTCGAAATTTATATTAAATAAAAGTTCTCTATTTAAAAAAGACATCATCTTCTGCCTCCCATATGCATTAGCAGGAAGCTGGATCAGAAGCATGGTGTAGACAGGACTTGAATCAGGCACTCCTAGATGGGATGTAGGCATCCCAAGTGGCAACTTAACCTGCTACACCACAACACCCGCCCCAGGCCTTCAGTTTTTGCACTGTATAATTTGGAGGTGCTTGCATTTTCTACAACAGGCATATATTACTGTTATAACCCAAAACTATAAAACAAAACCATAGATGGAGGCAATGACAAGACTGAGCGATGGGGTAGACATTGTGGTACAGCCAATTAAGCTGCTGCTTCAGACAGCTGTGGCACAGCAGGTTAAGCCGCCACCTGGGATACACTGGCCTCCCATTTGAACACCATTTCAAGTCCTGGCCACTCCACTTCCCATCCAGCTTCCTGCTTATGTGCCTGGGAAAGCAGCAGAAGATGGCCCAAGTGCTTGGACCTCTAACATCCATATGAAAGACCTGGATGCCAAGTGTCTGGCTTCAGCCTGACACAGCCCTAGCTGTTGCAGCCATTTAGGGAGTGAACCAGCAGATGGAAGATTCTCTCTGTCTCTCTCTCTCTTTCTGTCTTTCAAATAAATAAATAAATCTTCAAGAAAAAAAAAGCCTTGTTTATCCATTGCAGGAAGCTGCATGACACTCCACTTGTGGTTGCTTGGGACTTCTTGATAACTTGTTACGTTTTCATCACTCCTCAAGTTCAAGTTCCTCAAGCTAACCTAGCAGCTCCCCAGATGTCCAAAATATATATATATATATATATATATATATATATATATATATATATTCTTGAGGCTGGCGCAGCTCAGTGGGTTAAGCCAGTGCCAGCGACACTGGCATCTCATATGGGCACCGGTTCAATTTCTGGCTGCTCCACTTCTGATCCAGCTCCCTGCTAATTTGCTTAGGAAGGCAGTGGAAGATGGCCCAATCACATGGTGTTTCAAGCTCCTGGCTTTAGCCTGGCCAAGCCCTAGCTTTTGGGGCCATTTGGGAACAAGTGGATGAAGATATCTCTTTCTCTTTCCCTCTGTAATGCTGCCTTTCAAATAAATAAATAAATCTTTTTTTAAAGTTACATTTTTAAAAAAGATTTATTTATTTGAAAGAGTTAGAGAGAAAGGTAAAGACAGAGAGAGGTCTTCCATCCGCTGGCTCACTCCTCAGATGGCTGCAACGGCCAGAGCTGAGACGATCTGAAGCCAGGAGCCAGGAGCGTCCTCTGGGTCTCCCACGTGGGTGCAGGGGCCCAAGGACCTAGGCCATCTTTCACTGCCTTCCCAGGCCACAGCAGAGAGATGGATAGGAAGAGGAGCAATCAGGACTAGAACCGGTGCCCATATGGGATGTTGGCGCTTTAGGCCAGGGCTTTAACTCGCTGCGCCACAGCACTGGCCCCAAAAGTTACCTTCTTAATTTAGAAGAATTACCATCAACCTAAATTTGAGTTGAGGAAAATGGGTAAATATATGATAATATAATCACATAATGGATTATTATAGAGCAGTAAAAATAAACAATATCAACTCAAAGCAATGTGGTTGAAACTTTGAAAAGCCACCAAAAGACTACTTGATTTATTTACAATTTTTATTAGGTATGTGATGAAAATCACTTTTTAAAAAAGATTTATTTAATGGCCAGGACTGGGCCAAGCTGAAGCTAGGAGCCCAGAGCTTCTTCTGGGTCTCCGAGGTGGGTGCAGGGGCCCAAGGACTTGGGCCATCTTTTACTGCTTTTCCCAGGCCATTAGCAGGGAACTGGATGGGAAGTGGAGCACCCAGGACTTGAACTGGCACCTATATGAGATGCTGGCATCGAATGTGTAGGTTTATCCTGCTATGTCACAATGCTGGCCCCAAAAATCACATTGTTTTTTAACTTTAATTATAAAAATAATTTTTAAAAAGTAGGCTGAAGGGCACAAGTCCTCACAGAATATTACTCAGATTCAACATTAGCATTGCCATATTTATCTAATCTGCCTTTTTTTCTTGGTACAGTATTTTTATGCAAATCCCATATATGTAAATTTAGACATTTTCTTACATAGCAACAGAACTGTGACCTCATTAACAAAATTAACAGCAATTCTTTGGAATTATTTCAGTTCATAATCCAATCTCTACAATTGTTTCAGAAAATGACTTTTCTATTTAAAATGTTTATTTTATTTATTTGGAAGGCAGAAGAGAGAGAGAGAGAGATCTTCCATCTGCTGGTTCACTTCCTAAATGGCTGCAACAGCCAAGGTTGGGCCAGACCAAAGCCAAGAGCCCAGAACTCCATGGGGGTCTCTCATATTGGTGTCAGGAACCCAGTTACCTGGACCATCATCTGCTGCCTTCCCTGGCAGATTAACAGAAAACTGGATGGGAAGAGGAGGAGCCAGGACTTGAACTGGCACTCTGATACGGGATGTGAACATCCCAAGTGGTAGCTTAAGCTGCTGTGTTACAGGGCCTGCCTCTGAGTAGGTTTTTGAAAAGGATAAAGTAAAATTTATGTCTATCTGCACTGACAAGGCATATGAGGAATACTGAATGAAAAAAGTAGGCAACTGAACAGTGAATATAGGATGAGTTTTATTATAAAAATGTATGCATTTTTTAATCTTTTTTTTTTTTTTTGACAGAGTTAGACAGTGAGAGAAAGAGACAGAAAGGTCTTCCTTTTGCCGTTGGTTCACCCTCCAAAGGCCGCCGCGGCTGGCACGCTGCGGCCAGCGCACCGCACTGATCCGAAACCAGGAGCCAGGTGCTTCCTCCTGGTCTCCCATGTGGGTGCAGGGCCCAAGGACCTGGACCATCCTCCACTGCACTCCCGGGCCACAGCAGAGAGCTGGACTGGAATAGGAGCAACTGGGACAGAATCCGGCGCCCCAACTGGGACTAGAACCCCGGGTGCCGGCGCTGCAGGTGGAGGATTAGCCTACTGAGCCGCGGTGCCAGCCAAAAATGTATGTTTTTAATGTATTAAAAATAGGATAGAGGAGCGGGTGCTGTGGTGCAGTGGTTTAAATTCTGCTTTGAATGCCCTGGGGGGCAGTGGATGATGGTTCAAGTAGTACTCGGATCCCTGCCAGATGCATGGGAAACCCAAATGGAATTCCTGGCTCCTGGCTTTGGCCTTGCATAGCCATGGCTGTTGTGGACATTTAAGGAATGAACCAGTGGATAGAAGACCTCTCCTCTCCTCTCTCTCTCTGCCTTTCAAATAAATAAAAATCAGTAAACTTTAAAAAATGGCTATATGGGGCAGGCCTTGTGGCATAGGTTAAACTGCCACTTGGGGCCATGACTTCTCATATCCCAGTGCTTTGTTTGAGTCCTGGCTACACCAATCCAGCTTCCTGCTAATGTACCTGGGAAGCAGCAGATAATGGCCCAGCTAGTTGGGTTCCTACCACTCATATGGGAGACCCAGATAGAGTTCCTGGCTCCTGCCTTTGTCCTGGCCCAGCCATGACTATTGCCAAAATGTGGAGAGTAAACCAGTGGATGGAATATTTCTCCTTCTCTGTCATTCTAGCTTATGTATTATTTGAAAGTCAGAGTTACAGAAAGAGAGGGAGAGACAAAGGGAGAGACAAAGATCTTCCATCTGCTGGTTCAATCCCCAAATGGCTGCAAGGGCCAAGGCTGGGCCATGCTGAAGCTAGGAGTCAGGAAAATTCATTCAGGTCTCCCATGCGGGCACAGGGCCCAAGCACTTGGACCATCTTCCACTGCTTTTCCCAGGCCATCAGCAGGGAGCTAGATTGAAAGAGGAGCAGCTGAGACTAGAACCAGGGCCCATATAGGATGCCAGCACTGCAGGTGATGGCTTTACCCGCTATGCCATAGCACTGGCTCCTCAGATGAATCTTAAAAATAAATAAATAAATAAATAAGTGGAGGAACAAAATAGAGTATATAACAACAGAATACTATTTGGCAGCAAAAAATACAGTACTGACATATGTTAAAATATTGATGAACCTTGAAAATATTATACTCATGCCAAGAAGCCAGATACAAAGGACACCTGCTGTAGGATTTCATTTATTTGAAATGCCCAGGACATGCAAATCTACAGAGACAAAAAGTAGATGAGTGGTTGCCCAGGGCTGGCAGGTTGGGGAGAAATTTTGAGTGACTGCTAATGGTAATGGGGTTTCTTTTTTGGGGCAATGAAAGCATTCTAAAGTTATTTGTGGTGACGGCTGCACAACCCAGTGAATACACTAACACTCATTCAACTGTACAGTTTAAATGGCTGGATTATAAAGTCAAGCTGCCAGGGCTTTATTTATTTATTTTGTAACGGCACACATGGGGGCAGGTGTTCAGCCCCAGTGGTTATGAGGCTGGTGAGGACACCTGGGTGCCTTATCCGGGGCTCTAGCTTCTTGCTAATATAAAGCCAGAATCAGGCTCCTCTGATTAAAAACAAGGCTGGGGCTAATGCTGTGGCCCAACGGGTTAAGCTGCAGCCTGCATGTGCCTGCATCCTATATGGGCACTGGTTCGAATCCCAGCTGTTCCACTTGCAATTCAGCATCCCTGCTGATGCACCTAGGATAGCAGCAGCAGATGGCCCAAGTGTTCGGGCCCCTGCACCCACGTGGGAGACCCAGATGAAGCTCCTGGCTTCAGCCTGGTCCATCCGTGGTCATTGTGGCTGTTTGGGAAGTGAACCAGTGGATGGAAGAGCTCTCTCAGTAATTCTCACTTTCAAATAAATAAATATTAAAAAAAAAAAAAAAACTCAAAGCAACAGGGGCCCAGATTGTGGTGCAGCAGTTCAAGTCCCAGCTGTTCCACTTCAGATCCAGCTCCTTGCTAATACCCCTGGGAAAGCAGAAGAGGACCCAAGTACTTGGCCATCTGTCACCCACGTAGCAGACCTGGACGAAGTTTCAAGCTCCTGCCTTCTGCCCGGCCCACCCGGGGCATTTCTGCCATCTGGGGACACAGAGCCAGTGGATGGAAGATCTCTCTGTCTGTCTGTCTCTGTCACTCTTCCCTTCAAAGCAAATAAACAAGTAAATCTTAAAAAAAAAAAAAAAAAAAAAGCCCCAAACCAGCACAGGCGTTCAGTGGAGTAGTTGAGTATGCTTTGGAAGGCACATTCCGTATGGGGCTGAGTGTTGGCTCCTCTTTTAGATGCAGCTTCCTGCTACTGGGCACCTTGGAAGCAGCTCAAGTACTTGGGTTCCTGCCACCCACGTGGCTCTTGTGGCCACTTGGGCAGTGAACCAGTCTTTGCGTTTCAAATGAATTTTTAAAAATAAAATTTTTAAAAAGGGAGAAAGTTCCAAGCTCCTTCCACTCTCCGCTTCCTGGCTACTACCCCTACCGCAGTCTCGTCCTGGTCCTGGGAACCACACCCTCACCTGGGGTCCCTGCCCCTCCTCCGGGCCGGAGTCCAGAGACTGCCCCAGCCAGCGTCATCGTTCCACACGCAGGGGTCATGCCCCCCTCGCCCGGGGTCACAGCCCCTCCCGGGGTGGGGGGTGGGGGCGAGGGAGGTGTCACCGGCCATAGGCGGCGGCCCCACTGTCACACGCGATGCTCTCTCCGTCCGCAGGCCGGGGTCCGGGTTACCAGCCCAGGAGTTCCGGGCCCCTCCCCCGAGGCCGGTGGCCCCTCCCCCCGAGCCATGGTGGCCGCCCCGGGGGCGCCAGGTCCTAGCCCGGACTCCCAGGAGGCCGCGTCCGCAGTCCCGGCGCCCGAGGCGCCCGCGCCGACCGCGTCGCCTTCGCGGGAGGCCCCGGCCGGCTCTGAACCCTCGCCGTCCCCGCCGCCCCTCCAGCTGCTGCCGCCGCCGCCCGCCAGCCCGGGGGCCGGGAGGCCGCCGCTGCGCCTGGTCGGGTGGGGCGGGATGGCGGCCGCCGAGTGGCTGGGGGCCGGCCTGGCCCGGGTGCTCTTCTACCCGACGCTGCTCTACACGGTGTTCCGCGGCAAGATGCCGGGCCGGGGGCACCGGGACTGGTACCACCGCATCGACCCCACGGTGCTGCTGGGCGCGCTGCCGCTGCGCAGCATGACGCTCCAGGTGAGCCGGGCCGGGCGGCGGGCCCGGGAGCGGCCCGGGCGGCCCTCGCTGAGCTCCCCCTTTGCCTCGGCAGCTGGTCCAGGACGAGAACGTGCGCGGGGTGATCACCATGAACGAGGAGTACGAGACGAGGTTTCTGTGCAACTCGTCCGAGGTGAGGGGGTCGTGGCCTGCGGGGAGGAGCTGGGGCGGGGCGTCCGCCAGCCTCGCCCTCCGCCGTGGGCCCGGCTGAGCTGGTGTAGCCGGGACCGTGCCCAGAGACGCGGGTGCCCCGCTTCCGCTCCGCCAGGTTTAAATGGTCGCAGCGGGAGGTACAATAGGAAGTCCCCGTGAAGGGGACTTGAAAGAAGACAAAGTCTGATCACTCTTTTGTACACAAATATATTGTTTTAAAAAATTATTTATCTGAAAGGCAGAATTACAGGGAGAGGAAAGACAGAGGTCTTCCACCTGCTGGTTCACCCCCTCCATGGCTGCAGCGGCTGAGGCTGGGCCAGCAGGAAGCCAGGAGTCTGGAACTGCATCCGGGTCTCCCACGTGGGTGCAGGGGCCTAAGGACTTGGGACACTTTCCACTGCTTTCCCAGGCCATAGCAGGGAGCTGGGTGGGAAGGGAAGCAGCCGGGACTTGAACCCCTGCTCATACGGGATGCTGGCAGTACAGGTGGAGGCTTAACCTGGCTCCCACAAATATTCTTAATTTCGGTACCTAAAATTGAAAGGCAATTTTTGTGTGTCTTGCTAATTTCCTTCATTGATGCAGCACTTTTTAGCCACTAAGTATGTGTCAGGCACTGTGTTAGGCACTCAATATCAAGTCCCTGCCAACTTTTAAGAGGACACACACCACCCCATTACATACTCTAAATTTATCATAAAACTATGCATTGAAAAAACTGTAAAGAATTTATTGACTGATTTGGTGGAATTAAGTTATAGATCCTGGTGGAACTCCAAATTACTGTTATAACAAAATTCAGGCCTAAAATATACTTTTCATTAAATGTGACTGCCTGTTTGTGGAACCTCCCACAGTGGTAATTAAATGTTGCCCTATCATTATAGTGTTTGACATCTACTAGCAATAAACAATTATCATAGCCTGATGAAGATGTAATATTTCAACCTGCAGATTTTTTTTTCATACTTTAAAAATACTTGTAGCTGGGGCTGGTGTCGTAGCACAGTGGGTTAAAGCCCAGGCCTGAAGCGCCTGGCGCCTGACTTCGGATCAGCTCAGCTCTGGCCATTGCAGTCATTTGGGCGAGTGAACCAGTGGAGGGAAGACTTCTGTCTCTCTCTATAAATTTTTCAAATAAATAAATCTTAAAAATAAAAAATGCTATTCCTGTTTACTACCATGTGCTCCCTCATAAAGTTGTTTTTTTTTTTTTTTTTTTTTTTAAGGAGACTTATGGAAAGAACTATAAAGCACTAGCTAAATATAATACCCCAGAGTTTGTGGTGTGGCACAGCACGTTAAGCCACCACCTGCAATGCTGGCTTCCCAAATGAGTGCCGGTTTGAGTCCTGGCTGTTCCACTTCCAATCCAGCTCTTTTTCTTTTTTTTTTTTTTTTTTTTTTTTTGACAGGCAGAGTGGGCAGTGAGAGAGAGAGACAGAGAGAAAGGTCTTCCTTTTGCCGTTGGTTCACCCTCCAATAGCCGCCGCGGTGCCGGCCTACAAATAAATAAATCTTTAAAAATATGTGTATAATGCCTCAACCCTGCATCATTCCCTCCACAAGTGCTAAGATTATGCAAAAAAACATGTTCACATTCTTGTAGGTGGATTTTACAGATGCAGTGCTTTGAGGCTAAAGATTCAAGTGATGCTTTAAGAATACTTGAAATCTTAAATTTTTAAAAATATTTATATGTTTATATTTGAAAGGCAGAGATACAGAGACAAAAGGGGAGAGAGAGAGGCCGGCATCACGGCTCAATAGGCTAATCCTCTGCCTAGCGGCGCCGGCACACCAAGTTCTAGTCCTGGTCGGGGCACTGGATTCTTTCCCGGTTGCCCCTCTTCCAGGCCAGCTCTCTGCTGTGGCCAGGGAGTGCAGTGGAGGGTGGCCCAAGTGCTTGGGCCTTGCTCCCGCATGGGAGACCAGGAGAAGCATCTGGCTCCTGTGGTGGCCATTGGAGGGTGAACCAACGGCAAAGGAAGACCTTTCTCTCTGTCTCTCTCTCTCTCACTATCTACTCGCCTGTCAAAAAAAAAAAAAAAAAGGGAGAGATCTCCCATCTACTGGTTCACTCCCCAAGTGGCCAAAATGGCCAGTGCTGGGCCAGACTGGAGCCAGGAGCCAGGAGCTTCTTCCTGGTCTCCCATGTGGGCACAGGGGCTCAAGGACTTGGGCCATCTTCCACTGCTTTCCCAGGCGCATTAGCAGAGAGCTGGATCAGAAGTGGAGCATCTGGGACTTGAACCAGCACCCACCAGCACTGCAGGTGGAGGTTTAGCCATCTACGCCACAGCACCAGCTCCTTGACTTAGTTTTAACTCAGCAACAAATCTGTTTTCGATGAAGTACCAACCATGGAGTCAGCCATTTTAAAGATGCGTATGGGAAAAGTTTCCTTTTTAGAAAACAGGAAACAACATATTCACATTGCAGGAAACTGATTCACTCCCAAATTGCTTTGCTGCCTTTTTTTTTTTTTTTCTTTTTTTTGACAGGCAGAGTGGACAGTGAGAGAGAGAGAGACAGAGAGAAAGGTCTTCCTTTTGCCGTTGGTTCACCCCCCAATGGCTGCCGTGGCCGGCGCACCGCGCTGATCCGACGGCAGGAGCCAGGAGCCAGGTGCTTTTCCTGGTCTCCCATGGGGTGCAGGGCCCAAGCACCTGGGCCGTCCTCCACTGCACTCCCTGGCCACAGCAGAGAGCTGGCCTGGAAGAGGGGCAACCGGGACAGAATCCGGCGCCCCGACCGGGACTAGAACCCGGTGTGCCGGCGCCGCTAGGCGGAGGATTAGCCTAGTGAGCCGCGGTGCCGGCCCGCTTTGCTGCCTTTTGAGAGCCCCTCTTCATCCCGCCTACATTTGGTTTTCTCTCCATTCTTTCTTTATGTGCTGGACCTGGTTCCAGGAGTGGAAGAAGTTCGGAGTCGAGCAGCTGCGGCTCAGCACAGTGGACATGACCGGGATCCCCACCTTGGCTAACCTCAAAAAAGGAGTCCAGTTTGCTCTCAAATACCAGGCTCTGGGCCAGTGTGTCTACGTGCATTGTAAGGCCGGTCGCTCCAGAAGTGCCACTATGGTGGCAGCGTATCTGATTCAGGTAGGAAAGGCCCTTCTGCACTGGTCCCATTTGTGGCAGGTTTCCAGAGCTTCCACCGCATGCGCTACTGCTGGGCCTTGCGAGAAGGAGCCACATTCCCAATTTCAGGCTCTCGGGAGGCAGTGTGGTATTGTGGGAAGCACCTGAACTGTGTGAGAGGCTGTCGTCCAAACAGGCAAAAGTGTGTTCTCCTCGCTGATGCTTTTCCTCAAAGTAAACGCGATAGGAAGCCCAAGTGAGACAAAGTACATCAAGTTTTGGCCTAGAGCAGGCGTTCAAAAAAATGGAGTTTGGGCACATGTTTAGCCTAGCAGTTAAGATGCCTGTGTCTCATATCACAATATCTTGGTTCCATACCCAGCTCTGGCTCCTGACTTCACCACCTTCTTCCTGATGTGTTCCCTGGGAGGCAGCCGTGATGGCTCAAACAATTGGGTTTTTGGCACCTGGTGGGAGACCTGGATTGAGTTCCTGGCTTATCCTCCACCAGGCTCAGTCCTTGCTGTTGTGGGCATTTGGGAAGTGAACCTGCCAATGAAAGCTCTATATCTTGCTCTATCTCCGTCTCTGCCTCACAAATAGATATATTTTTTAAAGATTTATTTATTTGAAAGACACAGTTGCAGAGAAAGAGTGATATCTTCCATCCTCTGATTCACTCCCAAGTGGCTGCAAAGGCCCAAGGTGAGCCAGACCAAAGCCAGGAACCAGGAGCTTCTTCTGGGCCTCCCACATGGCTACAGGGACCCAAGGACTTGGGCCATCTTCCACTGCTTTCCCAGGCGCATTAGCAGGGAGCTGGATTGGAAGTGCAGCAGCCAGGACTGGAACTAGCACCCATATGGGACGCCAGTGTCACAGGCAGTGGCTTTACTTGCTATGCCACCATGCTGGCCCCCTTAAATATTTTTTTAAAAAAATATAGTTGCAAAGGCTGTTCAACCCCAGCTAAAGGCAATCAAGTGCTATAGATGACAGTGCTGCTCACTTCCCACTCTATACTACTTAGGTTTCTTCAACTACTTAAGGGTAAACTTCTAGACATTGTTTCTAGAAATGGGGGTCCAAACTGATTTTGCCTATCAATATTATTGATGGCAGATCTGATGCTCTAAAAATATTTAGCAGAGAGGCTGGCATGGTAGCACTGTGAGTTAAGCGGCTGCATGTGATGCTGGCATTCCATAGGAGCACTGGCTCAAGTCCCAGCTGCTCCACTTCTGATTCACCTTCCTGTTAATGTGCCTGGAAGGCAGAGGAAGGTGGCCCAAGAGCTTGGGTTCTTGCCACCATCGAATTCCTGGCTCCTGAGTCTGGCCTGGCTCACCCCTGCCTATTGCAGCCATTTGGGGAGTGAACCAAAGGATAGATCTATCTTTGTCTCTCCCTCTCTGTCACTCTGCCTTTCAAATAAATAAACTTAAAAAAAAAAAAGTCATTTAGAAGAAGCAAACACCCTTAATTATTCCGTTGTTTTGCACATCTTAACTTGACTCCTTCTTGTTTATACGTCTGCCTCTGCAGTGCATTTTCTAAGTTATGTGGATAGTTTAAGGAAAATGGAATGTGAAGATAATCAGCCTGGACTTATTTTTGTGACTGTGGATAGCGAGTATTTGACCGAACAACACTAAAGCTTTGGTCATGAGAATTCTGTCTTAGGGTGGTATTTCGGACCATGAGAGAATAAAAATAGGTTAGAAATCTGTATTTTCTTGGTTCCATTGAGGCTTTTTTGTTTGTTTTCCATTCAGTTCTAAACCAACGAGTATCCTTAGGACACAAAGATAACTCTCCTAGTTAAATTTAAGAAGTACTCATTTTTCTAGTCCCAAGGACAAATTATATGAAAACACCTACCTACATGTACTCTTTCCTAGAAATTCTTATAACCAAAATCCCAGTTCAAAGAAGATGTTGAATAGACCTAGGCAATCTTTAACTTATGATCTCAACATGTCATGTTAAGCCTTCTTTTTCTAGGATTTGGCAGAATGAGAAGTGGGTCGAATGACTTGTCCACCCAGCCACTTGCATAGTATTGTGAGATTGATTGATTAAAGTAGTTCAAGTGTTCTGTTTTAATACCTGAAACATGGTTTTTAACATCTCCCAAAATGGAGATTTTGTTGTTGTTTTTTAAAGATGTATTTATTTATCTATTTATTTGAAAGGCAGAATTACAGAAAGAGGGAGAGATCAATCTTCCATCAACTGGTTCACTCCTCAGATGGCTGCAACAGCCAAAGCAGGGCCAGGCCTAAGCCAGGAGCCTGGAATTTCATATCTCCCACATGGTTGGAAGGGGCCCAAGGACTTGGGTCATCTGCTGCTTTTCCAGGCACATTAGCAGGGAGCTGGATTAGAAATGGAGTAGCTGAGGCTTGAACCAGCACTCATATGGGATGCTGGTGTCACAGTTGGTGGCTTAACTTACTGTTCTGCAACACTGGCCCTGAGATTTTTTTTAAAAAAGATTTTATTTATTTGAGAGGCAGAGTTACGGGGCAGGGGGCTAGGGAGACAGAAAGGTCTTCCATGTGCTGGTTCACTCCCCAAATGGCCACAGAGCTGGAACTGGGTCAAGCCAAAACCAGAAGCCAGGAGCTTCTTCCAGGTCTCCCACGTGGGTGCAGGGGCCCAAGCACTCAGATCTTCCACTGCTTTCCCAGGCCATAAGCAGAGAGCTGGAATGGAAGAGGAGTAGCCAGGACATGGACCAGCATCCATAGGGGATGCTGGCACTGCACATGGAGCCTTAGCCTACTATGCCACAGTACTAGCCCCTGGCCCTGAGATTTTAAAAAATGTTTTATAGGCCGGCGCCACAGCTCAATAGGCTAATTCTCCGCCTGCGGCACCGGCACACTGGGTTCTAGTCCCAGTCGGGGCACCGGATTCTGTCCCGGTTGCCCCTCTTCCAGGCCAGCTCTCTGCTGTGGCCAGGGAGTGCAGTGGAGGATGGCCCAAGTCGTTGGGCCCTGTACCCCATGGGAGACCAGGAGAAGCACACCTGGCTCCTGGCTTCAGATCAGTGCGGTGCGCCGGCCGCAGTGTGCCAGCCACGGTGGCCATTGGAAGGTGAACCAACGGCAAAAGGAAGACCTTTCTCTCTGTCTCTCTCTCTCTCACTGTCCACTCAGCCTGTAAAAAAAAAAAAAAAAAAAAAATGTTTTATATACATGAAAAGCAGAGACAGACAAAAAGAGATCTTCCATCTGCTGGTTCACTCCAAATGCCCACAACAGCCAGGGCTGAGCCAGGCTGAAGCTGGGAGCCCAGAAATTAATCCAGATCTCCCATATGAACAGCAGGGACCCAAGTACTTGAGACATAACCAACTGCTTTCCAGGGTGGGCATCAGCAGGAAGTTGGATTAAAAGAAGAGATAGGACTTAGACCCAGACCCTCCAATATGGAATGGTTTCCCAAATGGCATCAACACCAAAGTGGAGATTTTTTTTTCTTTTTGATTTATTTATTTCAAAGGCAGAAAGGGACCTCTTATCTTCTGGTTCATTCCCCAAATGCCCACAAAAACCTGGGCTGGGCCAGGATGGAATTGGGAGCCAGGAACTCCATCCAGGTCTTCCATATGGATTGCAAGGGCCCAGCCACTTGAGCCATCACCTGCTGCTTCTGAGGGTGCACGTTTCCAGGAAGCTGGACTCTGGAGCAGAGCCAAGAATTAAAGCCAGGCACTTCCTTATGGGATGTGAGCATCGCAAGCAGCATCTTAACCACGAGGCCAAATGTTTGCTCCTAATTGGAATCCTTTAGCACCTACTCATAGATGAAGGGTACCTGGATACCTGCTACTTTATTTCTCTGTTGGCTTCCCAATCCTGTATTTCAGGTACACAAGTGGAGTCCAGAGGAGGCTGTAAGAGCCATCACCAAGATCCGGTCACACATCCACATCAGACCTGGCCAGTTGCAAGTTCTCAAAGAGTTCCATAAGATTACTTCAGAAGCAGCAAAAAATGAGACTGTGATACACCAATGACATGAAGTACATGGGTTAGAAGGAACTCAATACAGCCCAGCCCTGCTTAATATGGAATATAGTTTACCAGGACTGAAGGGGCTTAAGCCCATCCTTGACCTAACTGAAATCTACTAAGTAATGGATAATTTTGCTTTTGTCTTGTTTCACTTTCCTGAAATAACAATTGTATGGCTAGAAAGGAAGAAATTTAGTGTGGCTTGTATTCATGGGTTCTTGGTATAAGGACTGGGGTATCTTATTTTCTTGAATGGGATCAGAGAAATAATAATTTCAACAAAAATCTCTTGTGTACCTAACATTATGTAGAATGACATTTAGCACCGTAACTCAGGGATATTTAACACTAGGACAAGGAAGGCGAAATACTCAGCGTTAACTCTTTGCCACTGTCAGAATCCCAATTTCACTGGACCTGTGGGGCTCCTCTTACCCTTTTGGTCCTAGTATAGAAAAGGAAGTAAGGGATGCAGGCAGGGATGCTGTGGACCTATGTAGTTAGTTCCTCTTAGTCAGCCACCCCTTCAGAATTCAACAGACAGACATCTCCCTTCAAAAATTGTTTATTTATATGAACAGTTCCTAGCTCCTGATTTAGCATAGAGCTTTTAAAAGAGCAGAGACTTTATATATTTGAGTTTGAAAACGTTTCTGCTATTAACCAGAAATAACCCTTTCTACTTTCTGGCTCATCCCTTGGAGTACGCCAAAAATAAAGCCAAAGTTACATTTGTTGACAGCTGAGAAGACAACAGAAGGAACATCCTGAATTCGAGAGTTGACTTTTGCTGGTGAAGTACATCTTCAGCTTAGTCTCCCACCAAAGCCTGACGGAAAACTCTAAACCTAATTTTTTTGTGGAAAAATTATCAAATAGCCATTTCACAGGATATAGAAAAAAGCAGGATAGGGCAGCTTTTCTTGTGCCCTGGGTTCAGGGGCACTTCTATTTAACATTGACCGGGTAAAGAGACAAGGCTGTGCCTCAGGTCTGAGAAGAGGCTTGCTCCAAGCAATCTGCAGTGAGACCCAGGACGACCAGGGGATGACGGAGCACAGACTGGCCACCCTGCGGTTCCAGCAGCCAGCCGAGCAGCAGCAGTTGACAAGGCCCCAGACAACACGTCCATGGGTTCAGGGAAGGGCTGAGGTGCTACCTTTCTAATACATGCCCGCAAATAACATTACTCTGAGTGGGGGCTCAGGGGACTTCGAGTTCGGATGGGGTGGTGCTAGAAAAGGGGAGAGCGAAGCAGTCAGCAGCTCCCCCCACCCCCACACAGCCTAGGCCAACACAAACTGCAGATTAGTAAGCAGCACCTTGATGCCTCTCGTGACAGTCACAGCGGAAGTAGCAGGGTCAAGCTTGTAGGTGTTGGCATCCCCCTTTTTATACCGGTCCCGGAAGACATAGATGCTCCCGTTGCAGCTGGCAATCTTCCAGAGGGATGGGACAGAGCTCCAGGCCTCGGGGAGGCAGAGCCGGGTGAAGCTGTCTAGCAGAGGGTTGTAGCATACCAGGGAGTCCCCTTCAGCCACAATGAACACCAGATCCTTATGCACAGCTGCGTGCATGCGGCCTGCAAAGGGAAGCACATAGGGCTTCACGTGGCATTTGTCTGTCTCTGTGTCAAAGCACTGGATGAGACGGGAAGGTTTGGTGAAGAAGTCCAGGTCGTTCTCCTCCCCACCTAGTAAGTAGATGATCCCGTTGAGGTTGGCACCAGCAGCCCCGGACACAGCCACCTCTAGCTGGGTTGTCTCTGTCCACACATTGTCACCCACCCGGTAATAGATGACTGCGTTGGAGAGCGTGTCCTGCAGTGTCTTGCCACCCAAGGAGTATATGGCATCCTTCCCAGGCACAGACACCAGCGTGTGCTGCAGCCGGTCCCGGGGCAAAGGTGCACACCACTCCCAGTCGACGGTGGCATTGTTGCACTTCCACATGCGGCGCGGGATGGACCCTCCCACCACGTACAGGTCTCCACCATGCTTGCAGGCTGCAGTGATCTGGTGGCACAAGCTGTTTTGGCCACTTACACTGATGGAGTCATCTTCGGCACAGTGCAAGGACACAGCCAGGGAGTGGGTACGAGATGACTCTTTTCCAATCAGGTAAATGTGCACATTCTCCCCAATTTCCTGTGAGCGAAAGTAAACCATCAGTGAAGTTACGGTGAACTTGAGTGAAGATCAAGTTCAGCTGAGGAGCAAATCCTTCAGGTCCTGAACCTCACATCTGTGTCTTGCTCCAACCCACGCCCCTGCAGTTACTATGTGTCACCCTCACTCCATGAATCACTCTTTTTTTTGGCATTTTATGCTGGGGCAGAGACTGGGGCTCATCCTTGCAGCTTGTTAGAAATTATCATAAGCTGGTGCTTCAGACACAGGGTTTAGAATTAACTCCAGGATGGAAAGTGGTTCTCTCAAGGAGCTTTGATACTCACAGACTGGTAGCTTTTAGGCTCACAAACACATCCTCTTCCCCAGCTCATAACACGTTCAAGCCAGAGATGACTTATTCAAAAGCCACCGAAGAGGCCAGACCAACTGATGGCTGCAATCCATGGAGATCATGGCTTACCATCCTTAAGCAATCCACCTTACCTTCAAGCTGGTCCTCAGTGACTCTGCCAAAGCCTCTCTTTCCTCTTTATTAAAATTGATCCAGGCCTCTATTGCCTCTGTTGGGTTCTGGGAACATGGAACTCCATCTGTGAGAGCCAGGGAAAAGGCATGGTCAATGACAGTCTGACAGGGAAACTTAGAGCAAGGAGCTCTAAATATGCATACCACTTTTTTGACTACCACTGTATGTACACACACACACACATATATATGGGAGACTAACTTAAAATTGCTTTAACATTTTTTTACTTTAAATTTTTTTAAAATTAACTTTTTTTTAGATTTTTATTTTATTTGAAAGTCAGTTACACAGATAGAGAAGGAGAGGCAGAGAGAGAGCGGTCTTCCATCTGCTGGTTCACTCCCTAATTGGCTGCATTGGCCAGAACTGCGCTGATCTGAAGGCAGGAGCCAGGAGCTTCTTCCAGGTCTCCCACGGGTGTGCAGGGGCCCAAGGGCTTGGGCCATTTTCTACTGCTTTCCCAGGCCACAGCAGAGAGCTGGATGGGAAGTGGAGCAGCCGGGACACAAACTGGCGCCCATATGGGATGCTGGCACTGCAGGTGAGGCTTTACCCGCTATGCCACAGTGCCTGCCCCTAAATTTTTTTAAAACAGGTTTATTTATTTGAAAGGAAGAGTAACAGAGAAAGAGGGAGAAACAGAAAGAGACCTTCTATCTGCTGGTTTACTCCCCAAATGACCACAACAGCAGGAGCTGGGCCAGGCCAAAGCCAGGAGCCTGGAACTCCCTGCTTTCCCAAGTACATTACCAGGGAGGTGGATCAGAAGAAAGTCAGCCAGGACTAGAACAGATACTCCAATATGCGATGCTGGTGTCATATGCAGTGGCTCAACCTGCTGTGCTACAATGCTAGCTCCTTAATTTTTTAATTTTTTTATTTTTTAATTTTTTCTTACAGGCAGAGTGGACAGTGAGAGAGACAGAGAGAAAGGTCTTCCTTTTTGCCATTGGTTCACCCTCCAATGGCCGCCAAGGCCGGCACACCGCGCTGATCCGAAGGCAGGAGCCAGGTGCTTCTCTTGGTCTCCCATGGGGTGCAGGGCCCAAGCACTTGGGCCATCCTCCACTGCATTCCCGGGCCATAGCAGAGAGCTGGCCTGGAAGAGGGGCAACCAGGACAGAATCCGGCGCCCTGGCCGGGACTAGAACCTGGTGTGCCGGCGCCGCCAGGCGGAGGATTAGCCTATTGAGCCGCAGTGCCGGCCCCCTTATTTTATTTTTTAAAAGCTTTATTCATTTATTTTAAGGACAGAGAGAGAGACCAAAAAAAAAAAAAAAAAGAGAGAGAGAGGTTTTTCCATCTGCTGGTTTATTTCCCAAATGCCTGCCAATATCCAGGCTGGATGAGGAACTCCACCCAGATCTCCCACATGGGTGGCAGGAACCCAAATATTTGGGCCATCATCTGATGTGCCTCTCAAATGCTGGGTTGGAAATACAGGTGGGATTCGAACCAGGTACTCCAAGATGAGATGTGGGCATCCCAGCAGCAGCTTAACCAGCAGCACAAGACCCACCCCTGCCCCATTTCTGAGCTCAGAATGATGATACAGTGGTGCCAGCACTGTGGTACAGTGGATTAAGCCACCACTTGTGACACTGGCTTCTCACATGAGCACTGGTTCGAGTCCTGGCTGCTCTACTTCCAAAGCAGCTCTCTGCTAATGCACCTGGGAAAGTAGCAGCAGATGGCCCGAGTACTTGGGCCCCTGCTACCTATATTAGAGAGCTGGGTGGAGTTCCAAGCTCCCTGGCTTTGGCCTGGCCCAGCCCTGGCTTTGCAAACATTTGGGGAGTGAACAAGCACATGGAAGGTCTTGCTGTCCTCTCTCTCTCCAACTCTGCCTTTCAAATAAATACATGTCGGTTTTGTTGTTTAATGATGACACGGTATGCTCCCATTTGCCAAGGAAGCAACCCATCAGGCTGCAGAGCTCACACTTAAAGCAGAGTTATATCTTACTTGTAGGGTATGATCGTTAACTAAAGTTGGTCTGTCACTAGTAAAGCTTTTTTTTTTTTTAAGATGTATTTATTTATTTGAAAGGCAGAGTGACAGAGAGGAAAAACAGAAAGAGAGCTTCCATCTACTGGTTCACTCCCCCAAACAGCTGCAACAGCCAAGTCGGAGCAAGGCCAATGCCAGGAGCCAGGAACTCCATCCTGGCCTCCCACATGGGTGGCAGAGACCCAAGTACATGGGCCGACTAGTAAAGTGTCTTACTTTAGATATCCTACCTCATCAGCTTACTGAACTAATGGGCCCATAGATCTATGTGCAATACAGGATAGATGAGAACAGTTGGTCACAGAAGAAATCAGCTCCTCACTACTGTTTGTGGGTCAAGTGCTGCTGCTTTTATTTTCCTGGCTTCCTCTTATATAAGGCACTCTGTCTGCAACAGCAGCTACCCTCAATCTCTGCTCAAGTCCTCCCAGGAGATATCTAAATTCCTACCAGGAATAATAATGTCAACTAATACCGAGAAGCTGCGGGGTTTCTTTTTCCTGAATTTAAACACACACTGAACACCACAGCCAAGAAGCTGGGTGGCCCTTGCCTACACTTACCAGAGATAATATCAGTGAGCAGATGGTGGGGCAAGTGGAGAAATTCGTCTGTGCTCTGCAGCTGGGCCAGGTGGGTCTTGGCACAGTGCTTGGCTGCAGTGTAGAGCTCGGGATCGCTGTGCCGGTCGGCCAGCCACATCACCTGAAGGCAGTTTCCCACTTGTACCGTGCGGGCCAAGAACCGAGAACATTCCTCAAAGAGAGACGTCAGCTGATACATGTCTGACACCTCATAGATTTCCTGCAGCTCATCAGCTCGAAGTTTCACAGTCCCGTGGTAGATATAATCAACCAGGAGCTGGAACACAGACTCGCTGACATCCTGCAGCACGATCACCCGGTTGTGGGCCTCCTTCAGGTTGGAAGTAAACATAGACCGGAAGAAGCAGCTCTGAGCTGAAAGGACCAGCCGGTGGAGCTGAAACTCCCGGCCTTCCACGGAAATGGTGACATCAGCAAAGAGCTCCTCCTCCAGACACAGTTTCATGATGCCCTGAGCCACACGACCCGAGTGTGACCGGTCTTTGAAAGTGTAGTTCACAAAGTAGTTCTCATCCATGGACGCTCCGGGCTCCTCTGGTGATTCCATGGTAGCCAGCTTCTCTCTCTGCCAGCTGTCTGCAAAGCAATACCACCCCGGGTAACTTGGGGGAATTCACAGCCACAGTCTGTGAATCCAACTCTCCAAATGAGGCAGGGAGAAGGGAAAGGTGAGGGCAAAGTGGGTCCACACTGGCCTCAGTCCTGGCCCTGCGGATGATGCCCCTGACCCTCTCCTGCATCCAAAGCCAGGTTCTCTCTCCTGCGAAGGCATCCCTCCCCCAGTGAAATCAACCAAAGCTCCAACTCTGGGGGCTTCCTTGAGAAAATACGTAATATTCCTTTCATAATGTTAACAAAAGACAGGATTTAGGACCACACATAAAAGCTGGTGACCTTAAAAGCCTTACTAAGCAACCAACTCGAGCATAAAACTAGGGATCCTCGGGCAGCAGAACTACACAAAACAAGATCTACGTCCTTGTGGCCAAGTCACCTCTTGCCCTATGCATGGGGCCCAGACCCTCCAGTTTGAGGCTTGGCCCGGGACAGCCGTCAGCCCCACTCCTGCTGTTCTGAGCTTCTCCCCCACCCACTTCCCGGCCTGCCCTAATGACTTCCCAAGGCTCCGTCCCGGAACTCGAGACAGAGCCCAGCCGCCCCCAGCCCGGGGCACTAGGAGGTCCATCACCCAGTGCAGGGTCCCCACTCCACCTGGTGTCGCCAGGGAAACGGTCGCCAGGGAAACGGTTCTTCCCCCTCAGTCCCGCCTGCCCTCGTCAAAAGCTTAGGCTGGAGAGCGGGGGAGGGGTGTGGAACGTAGAACCCAGAACGCCCGCTCCTTCCCTCCCTTCACCCCCCAGGTCTTCGGCGTCCTCACCTTCTCTCCAGCCTCTGTCACACTGAGCTAAGGCTACGTCCACCTCACGGCTTTCCCACCTGTCCGTCGCGTTTTCTCACCTGCCTTCCCTCCTTTCATCCCGGTGCCCGGAATCCGGAACCCCTGCTTCCGGCCTCGAGTCCGCCCGGAAGAAGATCTGCTGCACACTTCCGCTTCCGGTCCGTGCCCTTGGGGCTCCGTGTCCTGCGAACCTTCCCTGGGCTAGTTGGTGGACATCCGGGCAACATGGCGGCAGTGGCGGCTAGGGGCTGGTGGCGCGGTCTCGTGAGGGCCGCCACGCTGGCCAGGGGTGAGCAGGGGGCAATCGGCTGAGGCCGGGTTTAAGAGGAGGGGCGCGCCCGGCGCGCTGAGCTCCTCACGCCTCACCCCGCGCGTCTGTGCCTTTTATCTGCCTGTGCAGGGACCGGGCGACCCTCGGTGCTGTTGCTGCCGGTGAGGAAGGAGAGCGCCGCGGCCGACACGCGCCGTGAGTATGTGCGGGCAGCGCTCTTCTCCGTCCCGCCGACGGGGACTGCTCACCGGGGTCCTTGCCTAGGGTGCCCTTCACCGCGTGCCCCTGGCGGATGCCTTCCTGTCCTTGGAAACCTGACTGCAGAAGCCAGCCGCGTCCGTGCTCTTAGACCCTTCTGTTACTGCCTGATTGTCCTTTGGCCACCTCCGTGACCCTGTTTCTCTGACTGAACTGCCAGCTCTTATGAAAGAGCAGGAAACCTAACTTCTGGGTCTGAGCCGTGGGATGCTAGCAGCTCCCGGTGTTTCCTCTGTGTCAGAGCTCCTCACTCGGCTTTTTAGTGAATGATCTTCTGTAGTCTTCATGTCATTTTTAGGATGTAGCTAGTAACTCCCCACACTGCAGACCCGGAGAGTGAAATTGCCCGGGTCACAGGCCTAGTGAGTGACAGAGCGGGCCCACCCAGCACTCTGCAGCTTGTCAGTGATTTAGGTCATTGCAGGGAGATCCTGTGTTGCAGTCAACATGATAAGCAGGCTGGGAGCTGGCAGACCTGGCATCCCCTCCTTTCTGGGTCTCCTTTGTCTCATACAAACAAAACAAACCCTGACCATTTCAAGAAATCATCTCTGAGGGCTCTTCAGCCCTAAAGTTCTTAGCTTGAGAACCTGGGATAAGGAGATACGGAAAAGCAAAAGTGTTGGTTCCTGTCCTCAGCTCCTGGTCTAGCAGGGGAGCTGAGATTGCGCCCTATGTCAGAGAGCTGTGGGCGTTCTGAAAGATGCCAACATCGCAGTTGCAGTGCTGAGTCCTGTGGACTGTGGTTGAGATGTTATTTCCCCACGTTCTCATGGCTTCCAGTCCCACCTTTCTCGAGGGTCTCCAGGGATCTCTGCTGGGACATGACGCCCCTTAGAAGCCCGAGAGACTGTGGAAGGCCGGCTGCGGCTCCCTCCGTTCCTTTGTTGACTGTCTCTTTTCTTTCCAGCCACTGTCAGACCACGGAATGACGTGGCCCACAAGCAACTCTCAGCTTTCGGGGAATACGTGGCTGAAATCCTGCCCAAGTATGTCCAGCACGTTCAGGTAATGCTGCTGTTGTGTGGGTCGGAGTACGGAAAAGCAGCAGCCTCGGTTCAAAGAACCAAAGCTCCCCAGACTTGGGCTGCTTTCTTGGCAGTAACTGGGTGACGGCAGCTGAAGTTAGCAGCTCCCTCGGTAAGTGTTTGTTCCATCGTCTGCAGGTGTCCTGCTTCAATGAGTTGGAGATCTGTATTCATCCTGATGGCGTCATCCCAGTGCTGACCTTCCTCAGGGATCACACCAATGCGCAGTTCAAATCCCTGGCTGACTTGACAGCAGTGGACATCCCAACCCGGCAGAACCGTTTTGAGGTCAGTCGGCAGATTTGAGAAGGCAGGAAAGGGAACAGAACGGCTTCATGGTGACAGCTACGTAAAGGAAGCGTAGCCCCCCTAGTTTCAGTTCTGGCCCCGTAGAACTCGGCATAAGCCAGGCTTCGGAATCAGGTGGTGTGGATTCTGGCTGTGCCTGTAACAGGTGTGATCTGGACGTCGGGTGTGATCTTCCTGAGCTTTGGCTGCCTCATCTGCAAACTAAATACAGAAAGTTGTGCCCCTCTTGCAGGGTGGCTGTGAGGACTGAATGATAGTGTAGGTAGATTGTTGGCACACAGCGAGTTCTCAGTATGTTCAGCTGTTAGGATTGTACTGACCATCTGCTGTTTGCCAGACCCTTGGAGCAGGAGAGAAATAACGGGGCTGGGAGTCGTCACAACAGATAAGCTGCCACTGGCCCCCTGGCATCCCGGATCAGTGTGTCTGGATCTGAGTCCTGGCTCTGCTCTCCATTCTGTCTTCCGGCCAGTGTGCACCCTGGGAGTCCTGAGGCACTTGGGTCCCTGCCATTTACGTAGGAAGCACCGGAAACCCAGGTTGAGTTCCTGACCCTGGCTGCGCAGGCATTTGAGCAGAGAACAAGTGATGGCAGAGATCCTTCTGTCTTTTTTTTTTAAATAATAAAATTGTAAGCGTAACATCTGTCCTTTAGGAGTCCCCACACTCTAATGAGGATAGAAGGCACAAACAGCCTATCGTAGATATATATCCAACACATGGGATGTTAGAAAGGTGCTTTAAGAACATAGGAGTGGGGGCTGGGTCCACTTTTTTTTTTTTTTTTAAGATTTATTTAATTTAAAGAGTTACTGCAAGAGAAAGAGATCTTCCATCCGTTGGTTCACTCCCCAGGGTGACATGAACTGGCACCCATATGTGATGCCAGTGTTGCAGGTGGCAGCCTTACCTGCTGTGCCACAATGCCGGCACCCCAAACTACTCCACTTCTGATTCAGCTCCCTGCTGCTGTACCTGGAAAAGCAGTGGAGTGGGTGCCGGTTCGAATCCTGGCTGTTCCACTTCTGATCCAGCTCTCTGCTGTGGCCTGGGAAAGCAGTGGAAGATGGCCCAAGTGCTTGGGACTCCGTACCCACATGGGAGACCCAGAGGAAGCTCCTGGCTCTGGATTGACACAACTCCAACCTTTGCGGCCATTTGGGGAGTGAACCAGCAGATGGAAGACCTCTCTCCCTCCCTCTACTTCTGCTTCTCTGTAACTCTTCCTTTCAAATAAATAAACATTAAAAAAAAAAAAAAAAAAAGAAAAGAAAAGCAGTGGAAGATGGCCCAAATGCCTGGAGTCCTGCTATCCACGTGGCAGACCCCGATGGAGTTCCCGGCTCCTGGTTTCAGGCCCGGCCCAGCCCCAGTCGTATTAGGACTGAACCAGGGGATGGAAGATCTCTTTCTCTATAACTTCCTTTCAAATAAGTAAATCTTAAAAAAAAAAAAAAGCAGACAGGCACTTAGTCCTCTCTGGGAGGCTTCTTTGAAGAGAATATGTTGACTCTCAACAGAAGAGCAGGAGACTGGCAGTTAGCCTAGTGAGGGCTGGGGTGGTGCAGGCTGGGGCTCTCCAGGAGGGGACAGCACGAGCAGGTGGCCATGCTGACACGCTGCACTGCAGCCGCCTGCGCCTTCGGGAGTAGCTGTGAGCTGACAGGCATCATGAAATTCTGCACTTCAGAACAGAACGCGGGGTCACAGCGGCCGTCTAACCTGCCCTGTAGCCTCACAACTGATGCCGGCACCAAGAAACCCTCAGCCTAGCCCCTCCCCCTGTGGCCCAGTTGCTCCTCCGCTTCCCTGTGTTCTCCCTAGATTGTCTACAACCTGCTGTCCCTGCGCTTCAACACTCGGATCCGGGTGAAGACCTATACAGATGAGCTGACGCCCGTGGATTCCGCTGTCCCCGTGCACAAGGCAGCCAACTGGTATGAGAGGGAGGTGAGTTCCTGCCCACGGGGGACCCTAACACTGGCCCTGCGTTGTGGGATTGATTGACATTGCAGGATGCAGGTTGGCACGGCTGCTGTTGGCCCTGATGGACTCGTTGGCTGGGGGCCTCTCTTTTCCAGATCTGGGATATGTTTGGGGTCTTCTTTGCCAACCATCCTGACCTGAGAAGGATCCTGACAGATTATGGCTTCGAGGGCCATCCTTTCCGGAAAGACTTCCCGCTGTCTGGCTACGTTGAGGTAGGAGCCTTGGAACTGGGGCTGCAGCCTTAGGGACCCACGCACGGGGCACCTGAAGGACTCTGGGCACGGGGAACGGGGCCTGTGGATTGTGGTGGTCTTACATGGGCTCAGGATTCTAACGCTAACTTCAGTGTTGCAGTCGAAGGCGTAATGTGGTTAGGATTGAGTGTTCTCATCTCTAACACATGACCCATCGTGCACTTCACTCAGAGATCGATAACTCTCTTAGCCAGTAGATCTTAAACATGAAATGATACTTGTGATGCCTTGCATATTGTGAACGCCCAGCTGGTTAGTGGTGATTGTTTTAGTGATCAAGGCAGCCTCCAGGACAGTCTGTCCTTAGACCTGAAACTAGAGGATTACGTCACCGTGCTCTGGATCCGTGGGACAGGGAAGATGCTAAGTGTGCAGCCCTAAGAATGGCCGTGGAGGCAGGACCACCAGCCTGATCCTGCGGGTCGTCTGTGAGCAGGAGGACAGTCTGTCTTACACGTGCACATGTGAACTTTACGGCGAGGTCGCTGTTTCAGTGTTGGGCCGTGAGGCGCTCGCGTGCCCTGCTCCGTCAGTGCCCACACACTGCTGTTTTCTTGGTGCTCTGCACGTACTCGTGTCTCTCAAGCTACTTCTGGGCAGGGCGACTTTGTTCTCTTCTGCCTTTTACTTCCCCCTGCTGTCTCCTTTTCCTGGTTCACTTCTTCACCCCAGTACACCTGAGAGTGCTTACTTATCCAGCTGGTCCCCCAGGAACAAGAACGACCATGCCAGATACCCTGCTTCAGAGCTGCCAGTGAAACGCCAAGGCCACTGGGCCTCCAGTTGCGTGTCTGCCAGTTTAGGTTTCCTGTGTGCAGCCACCAGTGCCCTAGCCCAGGTGCAGGCTTACCATCACCTGTGGGCGTGTGGACGGCTGAGCAGGGTCTGCTCAGAGTGCGTGTGGAGGCAGGTGCGGGCAGGGAACAGCCTGCTGGGATGTGAGCTGATGGCTGACACAGATGTGGGTGGAGACTTAGTGACGGAGCCTGGGAAGAGGCTGGGACAGGACTGAAGGACAGAGGATGGGGCTGGGAGACTTGCCCGTGGCCTTGCAAAAGCAGGCCTTGGTGCTCAAGCCTGCGCTCTGTTCCCTAGTTGCGCTACGACGATGAGGTGAAGCGGGTGGTGGCTGAGCCGGTGGAGTTGGCCCAAGAATTCCGCAAGTTCGACCTGAACAGCCCCTGGGAGGCTTTCCCTGCCTATCGCCAGCCTCCTGAGAGTCTGAAGCTTGAAGCCGGAGACAAGAAGCCTGAAGCCAAGTAGCCCAGGGACGGCATGAGGATCCCAGGAAGCACTTGTCTACAATTGCGTGTCCTTGTAAATAAATTCCTACTTAGACTCACTACTTCCCGTATTACGTTTTTGTTTGTTTGTTTGTTTGTTTGTTTTTAACTTTTTAATCGTTCTTTATTTGAAAGGCAGAGAGAGACAGGGACAGATAGAAAGATCTTCCATCTGATGGTTCAGTTCCCAGTTGCCTGCAGCAGCCAGTGCTGGGCCCAGCAGAAGCCAGAAGCCCCGAACTCCATCTAGATCTCACATTGGTGGCAGGGACTCAACTATTTGAGCCATCACCTGCCTCCTCCCAGGGTGCTCCTTAGCAGGAGCCTGCATTCAGAAGTGAGGCTGGGACTTGAATGCAGGCACCAGCATAGGATGTAGACACAGGATGTCCCAAGTGGTGTCTTAACTGCTTTTCCAAACACCTGCCCCCTTAATTTTTGAATCTTGAACCATGCGTCTTATTCCCTATTGCCTGACAGTCCATCACTTTTTAAAAATTTCTTCTGATTTTTATTTATCTATTTGAAAGGCAGAGCTACAAAGAGAGAGGGAGAGATGGAGAAACATAGGTCTTCCATCTTATGCTTCACTCCCCAAATGGCCACAACAGCCAGGGCTGGACCAGGCTGAAGCCAGGAGCCAGGAGCCAGGAGCCAGGAACTTCATCGTGGGCTTCCACATGAATGGCAGGGGCCCAAGTACTTGAGCTGTCTTTCACTAGCTTTCCAGGTGCATTAGCAAGGAGCTGGGTGAGAAGTAGAGCAAGCAGGATTCAAACCATCACTCTTACGGGATGCCTGTGTCCCGAGTAGTGGCTTAACCCGCAGTACCGCAACGCAGTCCACCTGAGAGTAAAGCAGTCTTCCTGGTTTCTGGCCTGAGCTGAGAATGTTGCTGGCAAGTAGAAGAGAAACAAGGCTGGGGCAAAAAAACTCTCAGGAGCCGCAGGTTTAGCTGTTTCCCAGCAGACAGCACTCCCTGCCCCAGCTGGTCCAGAGTCAGGTTGGCCCGTGGCTGAGTATCAAGAGTCAGGAGTTCGGCCGGCGCCATGGCTCACTAGGCTAATCCTACGCCTTGCGGCGCCGGCACACCGGGTTCTAGTCCCGGTTGGGGCGCCGGATTCTGTCCCGGTTGCCCCTCTTCCAGGCCAGCTCTCTGCTGTGGCCAGGGAGTGCAGTGGAGGATGGCCCAAGTGCTTGGGCCCTGCACCCCATGGGAGACCAGGATAAGTACCTGGCTCCTGCCATCAGATCAGCGCGGTGCGCCGGCTGTGGCGGCCATTGGAGGGTGAACCAACGGCAAAGGAAGACCTCTCTCTCTCTCACTGTCCACTCTGCCTGTCAAAAAAAAAAAAAAAAAAAAAAAAAAAAAAGAGGAGTTCTTGGCTCTGCCTTCCGGGGGCCGCCCAGCTAGCTCGCCACGCGATTAGAGGCTGAGGCTTTGCAGCTGATGCTCTTAGCGGCTGAGGGGCTCCCTGGAGGCTGGGCGGAGCTAGACAGGGTGTTGGGGGGCCGGCCTCAGTTACAGGATATTTTGAGGGTGAGGACAGACAGTAGGGTAGTGTTATTGGCCGAAATCTTTCTGTTCCTTGAGAGGGCCAAGCTGGAGCTGTTGGCTACCAAACTCCCTTTTCCTATTGACTAAGCATCCTGCCCATCTGGGCAGGAACAGGCTACTGCTGCCAACAACCAAAGAGTTCTCATTCCTAAGTGATGGAAAGAGGGACGGAGGCCACAGCCAGCTCCTCCCTGTTCAGCACTGAAGGCACACAGTGCAACGCCGGGGCAGGCGGCAGTGGAAAGCTGGAGGCGTGGCGGGGCGGCGGGCAGAGGAAAGCGGACTCAGGACGTGGTGGGCGATGGCTGAGGTGCAGCAGTTCCTGGTTTACCCAGTGGTAGCCATCTGTCTCCTTCTCCCCGGGGTGGCTACAACCCCACAACACACAGGTACCTGGGCTTCATGGTGGGTGGCTAGGAGCCAAGGCAGGCCACTGCCAGCAGCAGTTACGGTCGGCTCTATTTGAGGGCACAAGAACTGTGGGCTGCTAGGCTGATGTGTGCTGTGGTGGGTGATGGTGGGGGCCCATGCCCCAAACTAGAAGTGCAGGTGATGCAGCCTAGGGCAATAGCTCTTTGTACCCTGAACATTGGCTACAGAGTTGAGGCTTTGGCTTATCCAGCTGATGTCCCAGGCAGAGTCTCTTGACCTGTCCTGGGCTTGGGACAATCGTTGCAAGGGCTGGGGTGGCAGAAGGTGCCACCGACACTCTGCCCTGCCTGAGCCTCCCAGCTGTGCACACAACTGAAAGAGGAGGCACTTCCTGGAGAGGTCCCTGCCTTTGGGGCCTCTGGCACTGTTTTGGGTCACACTGTCACCAGAAAGTTGTGGTGGGGGGGGAGGCAGGGGCAGGGTCTTGTGACCCGTTGGCCAGGAGCTCTTTACCAAGGGCATTGTGCAAGTTGAAGGAGGAGTCCTGGGTATTTGCCGAGATGGTAACTGGGCTTGGTGTGACACTCTGGAGATCACAAGACCCAAGCCTGGGAGGCTGAACGGCCAGCCACATGCGTGTCTGTGCATGGGGGAGGGGCAGGGGATGGCATTCCTGCCCTTTGCCAGATGGAAGAGCCAGGAGGGCCCCCCACCAGGCAGCTGCTAGGAGGCTGGGGTGTTCAAGGTGGAGTGTGGCTGAGGCCTGACTTCTCTCTGCTGCCCCAGGGCAGCCCCCGGACAGCACCAGCATGGGAGGTGGTCTGCAGGAGCCAGCGGCCCCGGAAGTGATGTTTGAGGTCATTCACTCCTCGCAGCCTGGGTCCCGGGGGTAGGAGTGTCCAGAAGTCCCTAAGCTCAGGGTTGGGGAGGGGGATGTCTCTGAGTGGGTCTGCTGGGGTCGGGAGGGTAACCCAGGATGGGTCCTACTACTGCCTGCTTGTGCCCCCCGCCCTGCTCCCCAGGCCACAGCCCCACCCCTCACACGGTTCCCCTTGCAGCTGCTCTGGGCCGGGCTGGAGCTGGATGTCATGGGGCAGCTGCGCATCCAGGATGAGGAACTAGCGTCCACACGTCCCGGCCGCCGACTCGGGCTCCTCCTGCAGCACCGCGTGCCCAGCGACTTGGAGGGTGCTGAGCAGCGGCTGCAGCAGCTCCAGGACCTGCGGAAGGGGCCTCCTCTTAGCCCTTGGGACTTTGAACAGCTGCTCCTCACGGGCCTCTCCTGTGTCTACCGGCTCCACGCAGCCAGTGAGGCCGAGGAGAGGGGTCGCTGGGCCCAGGTCTTTGCCCTCCTGGCACAGGAAACACTGTGGGACCTGTGCAAGGGATTCTGCCCCCAGGGCCAGCCCCTAACACTGGTGCCCTGGGCTTCCGTCCTTGACCCCTTCCCTTGACCCTTCCCTTTCACCTGCCATTCCCCTCCCCCACCTCCCATCACCACCACCACCTGTGCCAGACCCATCCCCGGCAGGGGCTTCCATGTGGCACCTTGTTCAGATCTCTGGGTGTGGCTTGCATCCTCTGCTGCAGCTCTCTGCTTGTCCCCACCCCGTCTTGTCCCCTGCACCCTGACAGGCTAAAAGCCCAGGTGACAGGCACAGAGCAAGGGGCAGGACATGTAGGCTGAGAAGTAAGATTGAGACGCTGAAAGGGAAGCTGCCCCCAAGTAGGGCCAGGTCACACCCTCCAACTCCCACCCAGGCAGTGTGTGCCAGGTCTTGAGGCATCCCTGGGACCCCCTCCTCATTTAGATGCCCCTTCAAAACCCAGCCAAAGCTCTGGGTTCCTGAGCCTCTGAGCTCCCCACCGGGGTTGGGAGAATGGACTGGATTGGGGGGATTCTGTCTGTTGGAGGACCAGAGAGAAATGGGCAAAGGATCACTACCTCTTTGGGGAGAGGGCTGTCTTTTGGTCCATGTCAACAAGCAAGTCTCGAGAGGATGGAGAGAGAGCAGCTGGGGTACACGTAGCCCGCTTGTCTGTGGCCCCTCCATAAAATGCCCTGTTCTGGCCCCCGGAGCCTGTGTCCTCCTCTTTCTAACTCTCGACCTGAGCAAGTCACCCTCCTATGCGGGGGGTGGAGGGGGAGGGAAGGAGGCAGGAGCCTGGGCAACCAGGTAGCCTCACCCTACTGCAAGGAGTGGACTGTCGTCTGGGCTCTCGGGCCCGGGGCAGAGGTAGTAGGATGCTGTCCTTTGTCACCATAAGGAATCAGCCAGGCCCTAAGAACGGCAGGAGTCAGATGGAGGGAGCACTGGGCCAGGCCAGGGACGTGGCAGAGGAACCACGATGGGTCCAGGGAATGCGCCTCTGACAAATTCCCACCCCCTCCCCTACCAGGGCCTGGCGGAATCCTACCCCTGACCTCCAGCCTCTTCCCACGTTGCGCCCCCGGGGGCTGCAGCAGCCGCTACCCTCCCCCCCCCCCCCCCCCCATCACACGGCAGTCTGGACACAGTTCTGGAGCCTCAGGCCGGCAGGCGCAGGTGCACTTTATTGGCGGAGTCGCAACGCGCTGGGCTGGGCGGCCACGCTAGGGCTCGCACTACCCCCCTCCCGGGGTGGGGCTCAGAGCTCCGAGGGCCCGAGGCCCGGCGGGCCGGTGGCGGCGAGGTCGGGGTACACCAGGAAGCCGGAGAAGGTGATGTACTTGCCGTGGTTGCTGTAGGCGCCGTAGCCGTCGTGGTCGTGGCTGAGCAGCCAGACGGCGTCGCCGCGCCGCAGCGCCAGCATCACGCTCTGGCTCTGCATCTCGCGGCGCCGCGACGCGCCGTCGTCGTAAATCATGGCCTGCACCTCGTCGCGGTTCTTCATCAGCTTCACCGACAGCGTCTTGCGCGGCAGCTTGCCCAGCGTGAAGCTGAAGAAGTAGGCGCCGGGCAGGCGGCAGCGGAACACGCCGGCCGCCGCGTCGAAGTCGCCGCCGATGTTGACCAGCTCGGTGTCGAAGGCCAGCGGCCGGTGCCGCGGGCCGGGGCCGGCGTCCGAGCCCACCAGGCTGCGCGTGCGCGCCGCCGAGAAGGCCGAGCGCGGCTCCGGGGGCGCGGGCTGCCCGCGCGCGGGCGCGTCGGCGTCGGCGTCGGCGTACACCAGGTAGCCGCTGAAGGTGGCGCCCGGCGCCCCGAGCGCGTACTGCGGCGCGCCGTGCAGCCGCAGCCACACCGTGTCGCCATAGTCGAGCTGCAGCATGGCGCTCTGGCTGGCGGCGCGCCGCGCGCCGGGCCGCCGCTGCTCGTCGAAGGCCAGCGCCTGCACTTCGTCGCGGTTGCGCACCAGCATCACCGACAGGCTCTTGTGCGGGGCCTTGCCCGCCGTGAACGAGAAGAAGTAGGCTCCCGGCACGCGGCAGCGGAACTGGCCCGTGGCCGCGTCGAAGTCGCCGCCGATGTTCACGTACACCTTGTCGAAGGTCACGGCCATCTCCGACGTGCCCTCCAGCGGGGTGGTGCGGGCAGCCGAGAAGGCGGAGCGCAGCTCCGAGGAGCCCGCGGCCGGGCCCAGGGCCAAGCAGGCGGCCGGGCCCAGCAGGCCCAGCAGGAGCGGCAGCATGGCACCTGCGAGGGGAGACGCAGCATGAATGGGCGGCCCTCTGGCACGGGGTGCGGGGCCCTTCCAGCCCGGCCCATGGCCCACGGCTACATCTTCCTACACACTTGGCCTGGACTTGAGCGGGCCTCAGTGCCCCAGGGACAAGTTGGCCAAGGATGGGACCTGATGATTTGCGTTTCTGACAGGTTGCTGTGGGTCTAGGGACCATCCTTTGAGAACCACCTGGATTTTAAGGGGCCTACAGTCCTGTAGGGCAGACTCACCCCTCCCCCTCCCGGTGGCACCCCACGGGCCCTGGTGTTCAGGGGGCCCTCGTTGGTGACACTTTCCGATGGCTCGTGCAGGCACCGGCCCTCTGTGTGGATGTCCTCCCTGACCGTTTCTGTTCCAGCCCACATCTGGACAGCAAGTTTGCCCCTGACCCTGTGCCCAGCCTCTGACCAAACCCCACACCTCCCCCGCCCACAGTCAGCTCCGCTACCAGACCTCTGTCTGGGCCGCCTAGGGCTTTTCCCGCACTGGGGAGGCCAGTCCACTTGGGCCTTGAGGTTACTTCCTCCCGCGAGAATCGGAGTCAAAAAGAAGGAGACTCGTTTTCCTCTGCTCAGACAGGAGAGAGCCAGGGACTGTTGGGGAGAGATGGCTAGCAAAATGCCGGCAGCTGTGTATGCCAGTCGTGGCGGAGTGGAGAGGACAGACGGCTGGTCCCCGGCTCAGCTCCCGCCTGGCTGGCTGCCTCACAAGCTCTGCAAATTTCGGCAAGTTGCTTAACTTCTCTGGGCAGAGACCCGCCTCTCGGGCTCAGTGAGGATGCTGAGGTGGCAGATGGGAACCTGGTTTGTGCATGGCTTTGCTCGGCCCTGAAAAAGGCAGTGGGGTCCAGGGAAGCGTGAGGTGAGGGACGCAGAGGCCCTTAGCCCTGAGAGCTTGGGAAGGCACAGCCTAATGCCGGGGAGCCCCTGATGGGGACCCCAGTGTGCCCCCTGCTGCAACGGGGCTCAAGCAGCTTACAGCACTGAAGTGGAGCCGGCCTGCAACGTGGAATCCTCTAGAAGACGCACCAAGAGTGTGCAGCGTTGTTGTGTCTCCTGGAGACGCCGGGGCCCACCAAGAGGAAGTGCCAGGTGCAGCTGATGGGCTGTGGGAGCTGGAACCCAGCTCATGGTCCACCTGCCCAGCTGTCGGGGCAGGTAGTTCCGGGGTGGAGTACGCCTTCCTGACTCTCCGAATAAAGACCCCAAGTCACTAGTCCAGCTGCACAAGGTCTCCTTTCTGAGGAGCTGCTTTCTCTAATTCTCATGAAGACGCCCAGTGGGTTAGCAGTACCCCTGGTGTGGGCAGTGGGGAGGGACGGGGGCTCATGGAGAACGAGGCCTGCACCTCACAGGTGTCCGGGATTGTGCCTTTTACAGAGCTCCTCTGGGTGCATCTGGTCTCTGCAAACCTGCAAGGGAGGTGGGCCCATTTCACAGATGAGAAAGCTGAGGCCCAACAAGGGAAGCGCTCTGGTCCAAGGTCACTCAGGGAGCACTGAGGCCAGCCTTGAACTGAGTTTTTTTTTTTTTTTTTTAACCCTAAATTCACCGTGCCTTGCTCTCCACCACTCTTCCCTTGTAGGAACAGGTATCTCCAGCCAACCTGTCCTCTGCCTCACTTTCCCTTTTTTGCAGAAAAAGGAGAGGAGGCTAGGGAATGAGTCCGGGGAGTATGGGGGAAGAAAAAGGCAAGCAAGCAAGCAAGCAAACAAAAGCCTCCAGCATTCCATCTTCTGGGAGCAGGGAACAGCTCAATGCTTCCTGGCCCGGATGCTTTCCAAGCAGGGACACCTGCCCAGCCCACCCCACCCCAGCCACCTCCCCCCCAAAGCTGGGTGCAGCCCACCAGTACCCAGTGCCCAGCCTCTGGTTCCCCCACCACTGCCTGTTTCTCAGATCCCCATCCCTCCCACAAACCCCCTGCCCTGAGCAGATCAGAGATGGGGGCGCCTGTGGGGCTCAGAGCCCCAGGGAAGGAAATGGCTATTCCTGGGTCTGTCCAGGTGGGGCTCAAAATAGTCATCTTCAAAGAGAACAGAACCGGGACACAGGGAGCTGGGCAGACCAGAGCCCCGGAGCCAACCGGGGAGGTGCAGCGATGTCGGACTGCAGGCATCTCGAGCCCCCCCTCCTGCCCAGCGCCCACTCCCCAGCTAGCCCCCCGAGCTCCGCCAGACCCCCCTCTCCCCGCCTCGAAGCCCCTCATCCTTTCCAGAAGATAAGCCCCGCTTTCGTCCAATAAGCCAATTAATCATTTTCCATGCGAAAACGTCCCCCACAAAGGCTCGCCCCGGACCCCGTCTCCCCCAGACCCTCCCTCCCTCCATCCCTTCGGAGTGGAAGCCCTTGAGCCTCTTTCATGAAAAACCTCCCAGATCCTCCTTTCGGAGAAAAAGGACCCAATTTCTCCGCGCCTTCGGCCGCCCCCGCTTGCGGTAAAGAGGGTTCGCCCGCCTCCCCCGGAGCTGCGCTCACCTGGTTGGGGGCGGCGGTCGGATCGGCTTCGGTCCGAGCCCGCGAGCCGGGTGCGGGCTCCGCGCTCCGGCCGGGCGCCGGGGCTGCGCACTGACCGCCCGCGCTGCGGCGGCGCCGGGCCTGGCGGGGGCGGCGGGGGCTCGGGTCGCTCCTCCGGGGCCCGAGGAGGCGGCGGCGGCGGCGGCGGCAGGGACACGGGGCGCGGAGAAGCGCGAGGGAAGGGGAAGGACCGCTCCGGAGCGAGTCCAGCGAGCGGGGAGGCGGAGGAGAGGCCGGGGAGAGACGGGCAGGGGGAAAGGAGGGGAGAGAAGTGAGCGGGAGGGGCGCCGAGCAGGGGGAGCGGGGCCACCGCACGGAGCGTGCGCCGAGCGCCGGACCCTTCCCCAGAGCCTCCTGCTCCGGTCTGGACAGCAGGCGTCATCTACACAAGTTAGCAGAGGGGACACTGAGGGTGGTCCAGGGCCCTCTGCGTTCCAGCTTCCTCCCCAATGTGATGGGAGCAGGACCCGGGGACTGGACCCGGCCGGGCTCTAGGCGGCAAGGAAAGTGGGAGGTGAGATTTGGGCTGGGACACCTGTCCAGCCTCAGTGGCCTTGGGGACGGGGTCAATGTCACCAGCACGGGGGAAGAGCTTAATGACCTGGTTTTCCTTCCTTCCCGCCGAGTGTGAAAAAGCCCATCCCGCCTTGGAAGAAGGCGAAGTCTGCAGCCCTGGCAGGGGCCGTGAGCGAGGAGAATCTTTGTGGGCAGAACTGAATTTCCTGCTGGAGAGATACCTGCTGGTGGCAGGCACTTGGCCCAATGGTTAAGGCACCGGTTGGGACAGAGCCCACAT
The DNA here is from genome assembly GCF_964237555.1 of Oryctolagus cuniculus. Classification (NCBI taxonomy): domain Eukaryota; kingdom Metazoa; phylum Chordata; class Mammalia; order Lagomorpha; family Leporidae; genus Oryctolagus; species Oryctolagus cuniculus. Next base: position 18,398,404 of record NC_091432.1, on the reverse strand, counting down.
CCCATACTGGAGTGCATGGATTCGAGTCCCAGCTCTGCTTCCAGTTCCAGCTTCCTGCTAATGTAGGCCAGGGGAGGCAGCCAGTGGTGGCTCCGGTGCTTGGGTCCCTGCCATCGGTGTGGGAGACCTGGATTCAGTCCTGGGCTCCTCCTGGCTTTAGCCTGACCTGGCCCTGGCTGTTGCTGGTATCTGGGGCATGAACCAGCAGATGGAAGATCTTTGACTTTCTCTGTTGCTGCCTATGTCACTCTCTCTGCCTCTTTTTCCTCTGTGTATGTGTGTGTGTATTTCAAATAACATGAAAATTAAAACTTTTAAAAAGGTTCCTGCGGGGCGGGTGGGTGTCAGCGTTGTGGCTTGCTAGGGGCCGGCATTGTCGTGTAGCAGATAAGACCCCCACCTGCAGTGCCAGCATCCTATAAGGGCTTTGGTTTGGGTCCCGACTGCTCTGCTTCCAATCCAGCTCCCTGCTAATGGCCTGGGAAAAGCAAAGGAAGATGACCTAAGTGCCTGGGCCCCTGGCACCCACATGGGAGACCCAGATGGAGTTCCAGGCTCCTGACTTTGGCCTGGCCCAGCACTGGCCATTGCGGCCATCTGGGGAGGTGATCAGCTCACAGAAATTCTCTCTCTCTCTCTCTCTCTCTCTCTCTCTCCCTCCCTGACTTTCAAATAAATCTTAAAGAAAGAAAAAGAAATGACTGTAAAGCACTGGTGGAGGCGTTCCCGGCTGGATAACGTGGATATTGGGAGTCACAGGGCGAGGCTTCTGTCCAGCCCTTGTTAGGTCACACCTGTCCCCTTCACCAGCTTGGAAAGCTCTCACCACAGGTCTGCAGGGAGGCATAAGACAGAGAAAGGCGGGGATGCAGCCACAACCCTCCCTAGGGCATCTTACCCCTTCTGTGACCCCACCGGTGGGAGGGGAGGGCAGAAGGCAAGCGGGTGATGTCCCAAATGGGGCATGGCTCTGGCTGGAAGCCCTTTGACACTTTCCCTGGGGGTGGCCGGGGCAGGGACAGCAAGACTTGCTTCAGGGGGATTGGGATGGGAAAAGGAACTGAGAAAGATGATGCCAGGAGCTGGAGGGTGTGGAGGGGAAACTGAGGGGGGAGGGCCGGGGGAGCACTGCAGGGAAGTGAGGGCGCGGTGGCCACAGAGTTCACAGAGAGGGTAGGATGCAAAGAAGAAGGAGAGAGGCTAGGTTGCAGCTCCTACTTTGCTGTGTGAGCAAAAGAGCGCATTCGAAGAGCAGGTGTCTTATTACTGCTGTCTGTGCCCCGCCCACAGGCCAGGCCTGGCTGGAGGGCACCTGCACCTGAGTGTGCTTCCTGTGTGTCCCTCCCAAGGGCCATGGCAGTAGGTGCAGGGCAGGCCAGAGCACTGAAGGCGATGGATGAGGACCACAGCTTCCTGGCCCTGCCGTGGACACCTCTGATTCCCAGCGGAGAGGCTTGTACAGTCTGACGGAAGCTAGGGCAGAGTTGAGTACATTTTTCCAGTGTGCAAATCCATTCCCGTCCGGATGCTCTGTTTTCTTTCCTGCCTGCCTTGCCTCACTTCCCCATTCCCTCACCCTGCTCCTTGGGGTTGCCACTGGCACCCAGATCCTTGCGTCACGGCCTGCTCTTAGGAAGAGCCAAACTAGGACCATGAACAACGCACCTGGCCATGTTGCGTGCTCTATTCCTCTATTTAATTTTCTTACCCCCCGAGTGGGAGTAGGTATCACTAGTCCAATTTCACAAATGAGGAGTACAGCCCAGCGCTGTGGCGCAGCAGGTAAAGTTGCTGACTGCAGCACCAGCATCCCATATGGGCGCCTGTTCGTGTCCCAGTTGCTTCACTTCTGATCCATCTCCTTGCTAATGGCCTGGGGAAAGCAGCAGAAGATGGCCTAAGTGTTTGGACCCCTCCAACCCATGTAGGAGATGCAGATGAAGCTCCTGACTGGCCTGGCCCAGCCCCAGCCATTGCAGCCATCTGGGGAAAGGAACAGTGTGGATGGAAGATTCTGTGTGTGTGTGTGTGTGTGTGTGTGTGTGTGTTTAACTCTGACTTTCAAATAAAATAAATACAACAAAACAAATGAGGAGTAAAGGTTACTGCAGGGGTAGGATTCAAACCAGGTTCGTCTATTTCCAAACCCCAGACCTTAACCTCTAGGCCTACATCCTGCTTCTCTCTGACAACTTTCTGGGCCTTTTCTTTTTCATCCGTAAAGTAAGGGGTGACCTGCTGAAGGGAGCCGTGTACTCAGGTTCTCCTGTGGCTAAGCGTGGTCATCGAGATGTCTGCAGAAAGCACCGGGAGAGGAAGTGCTAGAAGGCGGCCGACTTGACTGGCAGGCCCACTTTTTTTTTTTTTTTAAAGATTTTATTTATTTACTTGAAGGTCAGAGTTACACAGAGAGAGAATGAGAGGCAGAGAGAGAGAGAGAGAGGCCTTCCATCCATTGGTTCACTCCCCAGTTGGCCACAACAGCTGGATCTGCACCAATCCAAAGCCAGGAGCCAGGGATTTCTTCCGGGTCTCCCATACAGGTGCAGGGGCCCAAGCACTTGGGCCATCTTCTACTGCTTTCCCAGGCCACAGCAGAGAGCTGGATCGGAAGTGGAGCAGCTGGGAGTTGAACCGGTGCCCAACTGGGATGCTGGCACTGCAGGCAGCGGCTTTACCCACTATGCCACAGCGCTGGCCCTAGGCCCATTCTTTTTATTCTTCCTCATCTCCTCCCTCTTCTTGGGATGTGGACATGAAGGCCACCTTGGGCCAGGAAACAATGAAGTGTTGGAAGGTGCACTGTGACGTAGGCACTTGGGAGGACCTAGACCCTGTACTCAAAGATCTAATTTAACAAGGGCAGCAGAACCATAACAGATGGGAGATCAGTGCTAGGAGGGAGCTGCAAAGCGCTATGGGAGCTCAGGGAGGGAGAATTCCCCATGGGGGTTGGGGGATGGGGGAAGTGTCACGGCGGAGAGGAGTTCTAAATAATGGCAGGGACTGTGACAAGGTGAGAGGGAGGTGGAGATGGCAGAGTGAGGGGGTGAGATGCAGAGGTAAGAAGGTGAACAAAGGTGTGGAGGTGGCATAGAGGGGGCTGGGGGAGGGATCTGTGCGGGGCCAAGTTCACGAAGGAAGGGGGTGTGAACAGAATTATGGCGGTGAGGCATGAGGCTCTGATCCAGAGCTATGGAGCTCTGATCGGCAGCTGCAGGCAAAGGTGTGCCCAGAAGAGAGGTGGGCAGACGGCGGGGACAGCTGGGCGGCGTCCAGAGAGCTCAGAACCGCACAGGGCCCTAAGAAGGGAAAAGAAACGGGCGAGACAGGCTACAGAGCAGGAAGACGCCGAGCCTGCCTGCTGGAGAGAACATGCCACACACGTTTAATTAGCTGCCTGGTGTGCCAGTGGATTACAGGGAATTAGCAGCGCCCAGAGCCTGGGGACCGTGCTGGGAACTGGAGGGAAGTTAATGAGAAAGACAGCAATATGCCCCAGGGAGAAACAAAGGAGGAGGAATCGGTAGCCAAGCGGAGATGCAGCAGGAGAAACAGATGTCTGGCGCTGAGTCCCTGGGAGTTCTCAGCCTCCAGGGTCAGGCTCCTGGGTTAGGCTCCGGGCCCCCTGCTGATGGTTCTAATCCCCGAGAGCGCCCAGGGAAATGACCCAGGAGCGGGGCTGGGAGCGTGGAGTTCCCGACTCTTCTTGGTCCTTTCCCAGCAGGGTTCAAAAGTCCCAACCGAGGAGGCAAAACTGGGTTTCCTGGGCCCTTGTGCAGACCAGGTGAGGAATTTGACCTGTTCAGGACAGCAGGTGGCAAACCCAAAGCACTGACAACGTCTCCCATTCGCCCTGCTCTCCCTACACTGTGGCCTTGCCACTCTCCGTGAAAAGGAGGAGCTGGGCTAGGCCACAAAAGGTGGTGCTACTTCCACCTGGCGTTCTCTCTCTCTCTCTCTCTCTCTCTCTCTCTCTCTCAAAACTCTCACACTTGTAGTCCAGCCATCGTGCTGTGAAAAGCCCAGGCCACCCACAAAGGTTCTGATGTTGTGGCAGCCACCCCAGTCAGGACCAGTGCAAAAGGAAAAAATAGGGCCTCGTGTGCAAAAATTAAGAACTTATTATTTTTTTAACTTTTTATGTTTTCAATTTGAAAGGCAGAAAGATGCAGAGTTCTTCCATCTTCTGGTTCACTCCCTCAAGGCTCGCAACAGTTAGGGCCAAAGCCAGGAGCCTGGAACTCAATCTGGATCTCCCACGTGGGTGGCAGGGACCCAAGCATTGGGTCATGACCTGCAGCCTATCAGGATGCACACTGGCAGGAAGCTGAGATTGGAAGTGGGACCAGGACCCAAACCCGGAGGGTGAGGGGCAGGCGCTGTGGTGCAGTGGGCTAAGCTGTGCCTTGGGGTGCCTGCATCCTATGTTGCTGTGTCTGGGATCAAGTCTCATCTTAGCCTCTGCTTCCAGTTTTCTACAGTGCACCAAGGAGTGTAGATGGTGGTTCAAGTTCCGAGTCCCTGCAGGGTGCACTTCAGTAGGAAGCTGGGATCAGAAGCAAAGGCAGGACTCAAACCCAGTTAGTCCAGCATGGGGTACAGGAGCCCCAGTGGGGCCTTACCTGCTGGCCAGATGCCTCCCCACCATCCCCATGACAACAAAGAGCATGCCCTCTAACCCAGTGACTGCACTTCTTCAGCTACGCGTGCACATATTTGAACCGACACATCATTCATTTTAGCATTGCTGAACACAATCGGAAAGTGTTCATCATAGCAAAACGACAAGTGGTTCACTGCAGCATTGTTTGTTATGGCAAAATACTAGAAACAGCCTCCATGCCCAGCAATAGGGGAGCTATTAAATATGTTACGACGATACACACAGTGGAATGTTGTGCACCTGCCACAGCAGAATGTAGAATCAGAGCAGGCAGCTGGCCTAGGGGTCCTGATGCCAATTAGGATCCCGGCGCCCCACCTTGGGGTGCTTTGGTTTGATGCCTGTCTGGCTCCTGAGTGCAGCTTCCTGCTGATGCTGGAACCTCAAGTGGAGTTGGGTCCCTGGCACCCACGTGGATTTCGTCCCTGGGTCTCAGCTTCAGCGCCCTCCCCAACCCAGGGCATTTGCATAGTGAACCAGTGAAAGGGAGCTCTAAGTCTCTCAAATAATAAAAATAAGAGAATGAAAGATCATTTAATCTATTGACATAAAATAAATTCTAAGTTAAATTGTTGTGAAGTTAAAAAAAAAAAACAAGGTGTACCCTTTGCTGCCTTATATGTGACACAATAAAAAGCAAGGGTACAGGGCCGGTGCTGTGGCACAGCGGGTAAAGCTGTTGCCTGTAGTGCCGTTATCCTATGTGGGCGCTGGTTCGTGTCCTGGCTGCTCCACTTCCGATCCAGCTCTCTGCTATGGCCTGGAAAAGCATGGAAAATGGCCCAAGTGCTTGGGCCCCTGCACCCACGCGGAAGACCTGGAAGAAGCTCCTGGCTCCTTGCTTTGGGCCGTTGCGGCCATCTAGGGAGTGATGATCTCTCTCTCTCTCTCTCTCTCTCTCTCTCTCTCTCTGCCTCAGCCTCTCTATAACTCTGCCTTTCAAATAAAATAAATTAATTTAAAAAAAAAAAAAGCAAGGTGGCTCACTAGGCTAATCCTCCGCCTTGCGGCGCCGGCACACCGGGTTCTAGTCCCGGTCGGGGCGCCGGATTCTGTCCCGGTTGCCCCTCTTCCAGGCCAGCCCTCTGCTGTGGCCAGGGAGTGCAGTGGAGGATGGCCCAGGTGCTTGGGCCCTGCACCCCATGGGAGACCAGGAAAAGCACCTGGCTCCTGGCTCCTGCCATCGGATCAGCGCAGTGCGCGGGCCGCAGCGCGCCAGCCGCGGCGGCCATTGGAGGGTGAACCAACGGCAAAGGAAGACCTTTCTCTCTGTCTCTCTCTCTCACTGTCCACTCTGCCTGTCAAAAAAAAAAAAAAAAAAAAAAAAAAAAAAAAAAAAAAAGCAAGGGTGCATTTTCTCATGTGTGTGCAGAAAGGATGGGGACCACGGACAGCAGTCTCTATCCGCCAGGTTCTCCGTTTCTCCCCTTTGTGCGCAGAAGGTAAGCGGGCGGGAGAAGCATTGCCTTTTCCAGCTCTGCCCTCTTCCTCCTGGTTCCTCTTGGACCCGAGGCCAGCTGAAAGCCCCAGCCCTTCCCCCCTTGCCACTGGGAAGCCGAACTTTCTGCACCCTGGGCTGTGCAGCTGATTAAAAAAAAAAATCTTCAACACAGGTCTTCCCACCTCGCTTTTAAATTCCATCCCGCTGGTTCCAGCCCACTGTTTCAAGTTATTTTAGAATCTTGACTCTGACATCCAAATATTAGCTTATCCTCCCAGCAGTGGTGCCATCTGCAAACATGTGAGCGCTACTGTCGCTGGGAACTGCTGAGCTGATCAAACAGAGGCGGGGAGCTGGGCACAAAGGCGTCTCCCCAGAGTGGGGCGGGCATTTGGCCTCGAGGTTCAGGCCCCTGTGTCCCATGTCGGAGTGCCTGGATTCTGTTCCCAGCTCCGGCTTCCTGCTAATGCGTATCCTGGGAGGTGGTGGTGATAGCTCAAGGGGTTAGGTCCCTGCCATCCATGTGACAGACCTGCACGCAGACAGGAGTTCTCTGTCTCTCAAATAAATCAAAGGTAAAGACAGCTCCCCAGATCTATACCAGCTGAGTAACCCAGTGGGGTGCAGGGGCTCAGCTGCTGAAGGGGCTGTAACTCTGCCCCCTGGGCCAGCTTGGGGGCCATTCACTCAACTCACAGCGTGCTGCCTGGAAACAGGGACACTGTAGTCCGAGGCGTTTTCCTAGTGCTCCATACATCAGTGGCCAACTGCAGTCAGTATGACTGTGATTACCCACACGTCCAGCTTTAGTGAAGGTGCCTCTCTCTAGATGTGCTCCAATTCATAGTTTAATATTAAATTCTAGAATAAATTGGGGCAGCCCACCTACAGTTTCCAGAATGTACCCCCCTTTCTGGCCTGTCTCTGCACCCCGGCATCACGGCCATTTCCCTTTATTCCATGGCTTTCTCTGCTACATGAATGAGCTCTGGGCTCTATCGGCAAACGTTTCTCACCACTTGGGATTTGCAGCTCACTCTGAAAGGCTGGGTCCCTGGCTTTTCTCCTATTACCTTGTCTTCTACGTGCGCTTTCAATTTCCTCTCTAAACCATGCTTTGCTTTGCTTTTCCCAGTTCAGACAGGCTCCCCCCTCCCAGGGTGTGCGGAGGGGATGAGGACAACCGGGCCGGGCATTTTGCTTTCCCGGGCAATCACCAGTCTCTGACTCATCCCTGAGAGAACCCTGCCCTCTCCCGAGTTCTCCTGCTCTGAATAGAACCAGTGACGTCTCTGCACCTTCTCCATGTGTCGGCTTACCAAGGACTGCACCCTGCCTTCCCTTACACCCTTTCCAAAAAAATGTGTATTCATTTTTATTTATTTGAAAAGCAGAGAGAGAAAGAGAGTGAGAGAGAAAAAGAGAGATCTGCCATCAGCTGGCCCACTCCACAAATGGGCACAAGAGTAAGGGCTGGGTGAGGCCAGAGCCACAAGCCAGGAACTCCAACCTGGTCTCCCATGCTGGCGGCAGGGCCTCAGTAGGAACTGAGCCATCACCTGCTGCTTCCCAGGCACAGTAGCAGGAAGCTGTATGGGGAGCAAGGACGGAGGTAGGACCAGATCCCAGGAGCTTCATTTGTTATGGGATCCAGGAGTCCCAAGCAACAGCTTAATTCTTTACTTTTTTTAAAGGATTTATTTATTTATTTGAAATGTAGAATTACAGAGAGGCAGAAGCATAGAAAGAAAGAGGGAAGTCTTCCATCTGCTGGTTCACTCCCCCGATGGCTGCAATGGCTGGGACTGGGCCAATCTGAAGCCAGGAGTCAGGAGCTTCTTCCGGGTCTCCCACATGGGTGCAGGGCCCCATGGACTTGGGCCATCTTCCACTACTTTCCCAGGCCGTAGCAGAGAGCTGGATTGGAAGTGGAGCAGCTGGGACTCAAACCGGCACCCACATGGAATACCGGCACTGCAGGCAGTGGCTTTACCTGCTATGCCACAGAACCAGTCGCAGCTTAATTCTTTAAAGAAGCTTGAGCCACACTGGTTTTTTCCCTCTGTTTTCTACACAGGATTTTTTGCAAAGGGGGTGCTCTAATTTCCCATTTTAGAGCTTCCTCTCTTTCCTGCACCATATTCCATCTAGCTGCTAAATTTGGGATTCTAACTTTTCTTTTTTTCAATTCATTAAAAAAAAAAAAAAAAAAAAAGACTGGGGCTGGCACCATGGCTCACTTGGTTAATCCTCTGCCTGCAGCGCTGGCATCCCATATGGGCACCGGGTTCTAGTCCCGGTTGCTCCTCTTCCAGCCCCGCTCTCTGCTGTGGCCCAGGAGGGCAGTGGAGGATAGCCCAAGGGCTTGGGCCTATGCACCTACATGGGAGACCAGGAGGAAGCACCTGGCTCCTGGTATCGGATCAGCACAACGCCGGCCATAGTGGCCATTTGGGGGTGAACCAACGGAAGGAAGAACAGGACAGTGCCAGGCTGAAGCCAGGAGCCTGGAGCTTCTTCTGGGTCTCCCACGTGGATGCAGGGACCCAAGCACTTGAGCCATTTTCCACTGCTTTCCCAGGCGCATTAGCAGGGAGCTGGATCAGAAGTGGAGCACCCGGGTATCAAACAAGCACCCATATTGGATGCCGGTGTCAGAGGCAGTGGCTTAGCCCAGTACACCACGATGCTAGCCCCCTTTTAATCCATTTTCCCAGACTATTTATCAATCACCCCTTCCTTCCATGCCCAACATGCCTTTCCTCTTCCCCCTGTGGCTCCTATCTGGACACAGGAAGTGAGGTGGGCGGTAGCCACTTCCTGGGGGCTTGTGTACCCCCCCCAAGAGAGGATACTGACACTGTGCCACTCCTAGACTGGCCATGTGCTGCGGTATAAATCTCACTTACCCGGGTGTGAATTCTAGCTCTGCCACTTATTAGCACGTTGTTACATCTCTGAGTTCCATTTTTTTTTTCACTTAAAAAATGGGGACATTATCTCTGGCTCATGGGGTGACTGAACTAATCTGTGTCCATACCAGCGCACAGAAGTTTTCACACGAGCCAGCTCCCCACGTACAGCTTAGGTTCATGGAATCCCAGGCGTCACATGTACTGTGTTAGCAGGGGTGATGCATGTCTTTGCCCAGACAGCGTTCCTTTGCTGAGCCCCGCCCCTTCATGTTATACAAGCGTCCAGCTCAAGGTGGATGGCCGAGCCCTAGGGCACTAGGGGTCTGGGCTGACCGTGGACCCCCACCCCCAGGATGGGCCTGAGACTCAGGTCTGGCCAGCAGGGGACAAGAGTAGTCCATTTCTCAGACACACCAAATGGTTTACAGATGCTTGCATTTTGAGCCAGAGTCCTGGGGATTTTTGCTGGAGCTCTCCAAAGAGGTATTTGTTCTTTCTCTGGAATTACAAGCTCGAAGAAGCCGTGAGTAGAGCTGCCAGTTGGCAGCCTGCTGCTACACAGAGAGAGGGAAGCCAGGCAGTGATGGGCAGACTGAAAGAATGGGGAGAGTGAGTGTGCTGATGCCCTTGTCTGAACTGCTGGAGTGACCACTGGCCATTTGTCACTTGGGCGGACAGCCTCCGCTTCTACTAAAGCCAGCTTGAATTGGGCTTCCGGGTATGCAGCTGTCAAACACTCCCTTTTCATTGTTGGAATAAAATCAAGAGCTCCTCCTGAAATGTAACTGAGCGGGTGTTTGGTGCAACAGGTAAGATGCCACTTGGGATGGGCACGCTCCCCCCCAGAGTGCCTGGGCTCCAGACTCGGCTCTGCTTCCAGTTCCTGGGGCAGCAGATGGTAGCTCGAGTACTTGGGTCCCTTCTAGTCATGTGGGGAACTGGGATTTAGTTCTGGGTTCCTGGCTCTGGTTGCCAGTGGTTGCAGGCATTTGGGGAATGAACTAGAGGACGGATTCCTCTTTCTCTGAAATAAAAACAGACAATTTCGCAAGAAAAGCTGCTCCACTACTATAATGTAGAACATCTCTAGGATTCAATACGTGTGCATGGCTTTGGCTTTTTAGAAATCCCACAGGCGGACAGGTCTGCGTCCTGACTTTGTCATTTACCAGCGCTGGGCAGTCAGTTAACCCCACTGAGCTGCGGTTTCCCCACTAGGAGGGCAGGATTTTCCTAACAGCTGTTTTGTGGTAAGGGGTAAATGGGCAACACACACAGCGGATCATCAGTCACTGTTCTATCACCAGGTGGCAGGTGCATTGATGTCATGGCAATAGCCTTTCCCTGGACAGCTGAGTGCATATCCACATATTTCCCATGCTTCACCCACGTCACATCCTGGAACCGCCATGGGATTCAGGCTAATTGTGGCTTTGACCAAGGAGAGAGCAGCAATTCAGGTTTTGGGAAAGATGGAAGATGAGGGGGTGGACAGGAATTTCAAAGCTCAAATGGAGGAGAGGTGGCATGAGCCTTGTTTAAAACATTGGTGACGGCAGAACTTTACGCCCACTTCCTATTTATAAATATCCCCGTTTCTCAGTTCGGCTCCTCCCACAGGAGGCTGGGGTGGAAGGTAACACAGATAGCAGCTACAGTGGAGGCGACTGCGGGAGGAGAATTGGGGTGTTGTGGCTTGGGCTCAGGGGGTCAGGATTAAGAAGTCTTTGGGCAACTCAGGTGGGAATGGAGTAATGAGTATCTGCTCCTTTTCCAGGAGCCTGTGCAGGCAAAGGGGCACCCCAGCCGTCCTCCCCCGCATGCTGGTCTCTGATCGCTCCCTGGAGCCCCGGCTTATCTCTGCCCACCGCTTGGTCCTGGCAGCAGGAAGCCGAGATAAAACACTGTAGCAACAGCTGAGCCGGGAAGATGCAGGGGCAGCAGGGCGGGGACACGACAAACTCAGCAGGCTTTCTGAGAAGCCAGCAGTGACTTTCAGAAGCGGGAGAGGAGTGAACTTGGTCATCCCGTGGGGAGGAGATTTCTAGTTGGACTCAGGGCCTGGGATGTAACTTTACCCCCTCTAAGGACCCTGACGGGCAGCCAGGAGACACCGTACATCTGTCAAGCGGACATTCATTCAGGGTATCTTTGAGTATCCACTATGTGCGAGTCACCGTTCTGAGTACTCTACTACCGACACCGTGCTCTGGACAAAGACTGGGACAGTTAGATCAACTCCACCTGCCCTCGGCTGCTCTAGCCCTGCTGACCTTCCCCATGCCATTGGCTGGACCTGGACCGTGTCTCTCCTCCCCTCCCACTTCCTGCAATTCTAGCAGCTGCCACACATCAACTGCTCACTGTGCTGGTCCCTGAACCACGCACTCTCATCTCACAGAGGAGGAGCCTGGGGCATGAAGGATCAAGGGACCTTATGCTGCAACCCCTGCACGAAGCACTGGATCCCCCTGGTGGACAGGAGCATTCCCGCCTGTGGATCCCGGGGTGCTTAGTGCTAACGTCTCACAGCACATGTTGCTTCGCCCAACAGCAAGTGTGTCAAGGGGCACCCCCCTTCTGCGCAGCAGGTGGGGCTTATACCCAGTCTCATTCAATCCTCTTACGGCCCTGCCATTCTGCATCACCCTCAATGGATGGTAAACACCATGGAGGACAGGGTTTCGCGAGCAGCCTCTCGCCAGCTGACGGACAGCTGCACTGATGAAACTCCCCGCCCCGGCCCCTCCAGGCGAGAAGGCATGAGCTCCACTGGGAGTGCCGGGGAAATCGGAAATCAGGCCTGGCGCCCTGTCCACGCTCACCCTCCGTCTCGGTTTCCAGCCAAGGACATTTTCCCGTCTTTCTGATGCCAGGAGGGCAGGGCCCCAGATGCGATGGAAAGCGGGAGTAGGTACAGTTCTGCTTCTTGTCCTTATCTAACCTCTGGCTCTTTGTGCTACTGTGGAAATAAACACAGTAACTTACGCAGTTTCCTTAGTGATGTGGCAGTAACCGGGACAGCCCAGTCCTCCCACTGGGCCAGGCAGGGGGTGCCACCAAACTTCCTCTCCCCCATGTGACATGGTTTGTTCCCTAGAAAGCTGGGGGGTCCTACTCACTCCCCTCCTCTCCCTGCCTTGCCATCCCACCGTCCTTGGACTGGACTTTGGTGTATGGCAGGGATTTGAATCTACGTAAAAATATCCTTCAGGGTTGCAACAAGTTGGTTCCAGAACACTTGCAGATTTCAAACAAAGTCTAATTGGTCCCAGACTGCAGAGGAATCCACGTTGAGACTGAAGCACACTGGGCTTTGCCATATCCGCTCCCGGTCTCAGGAGGACAGCAGACCAGATGGGTGTGTCTGGAGACCCAGCACCTGAGCACCAGGGGACGCCCCAACATGGGAGGGGCAGGTGGCATGAAGCAGCCGTTGGTTGGCTGGTGGGGAAATACTTGCTGTAGAAAATGACTCTGTCCTGAAAAGAACCTCTCATTTGCAGCTTTCCCTCCAGGGCAGAAGTTAGAGATTGACCCTCCACGTGTAGAGAAAAAAGCAGGACTGCGCTGTGGAGCAGGAGGCTGGGGCACCACCTGTAACTCCAGCATCCCCTGAGTGCTGGTTCGAATCCCAGCTGCTCCACTTTTTTTGTAAGATTTGTTTCATTTATTTCAAAGATTTACGGAGGGAAAGTCAGAATCTTATCCACTACCCAAGTGGCCCCAAATGCTAAGATCAAGCCAGGAGCTTCTTCCAGGTCTCCCATGTGGGTGCAGGGGCCCAAGCACTTGGGCCATTTTCTATTGCTTTTCCCAGGCCATTAGCAGGGAGGTCAATCAGAAGTGGAGCAGCCGGGACACAAACTGGTGCCCACGTGGGATGCCAGTGCCGTAGGCAGCAGCTTTACCTACTCTGCCACAGTGCCGGAGCCCCAGCTGCTCCACTTCTGATCCAGTTCCCTACTGCTGTACCTAGGGGGGCTGCAGGGCATGGTCAGAGTGCTTGGGTCCCTGCACCCACATGGAAGACCCGGATTCCTGGCTTCTGCCTGGCCCGAGGCCAGCCACGGTGCCACGTGGGGAGTGAACCAGCAAGTGGAGCATCTCCCCAAAGTCGAGCCATCTTCTAAAAAAAGGGTGGCCGGCGCCGCGGCTCACAAGGCTAATCCTCCGCCTAGCGGCGCCAGCACACCGGGTTCTATTCCCGGTCGCCCCTCTTCCAGGCCAGCTCTCTGCTGTGGCCAGGGAGTGCAGTGGAGGATGGCCCAGGTACTTGGGCCCTGCACCCCATGGGAGACCAGGAGAAGTACCTGGCTCCTGCCATCGGATCAGCGCAGTGCGCCGGCCATTGGAGGGTGAACCAATGGCAAAAGGAAGACCTTTCTCTCTGTCTCTCTCTCTCACTGTCCACTCTGCCTGTCAAAAAAAAAAAAAATAAATAAATAAATAAATAAATAAAGGGTAAGAGATCAATAGGAGAAAATCCAGCCCCTGGGAGTTCGTTGGTAAGCTCAAACATCTCTGAAAAGGAGCTGCATCAGCTCTGCCTAAACTGAGAAAACAAAGGCCCAAGCAGGAACCCCCGTGGCACTTAGGGAGGTGACTGAAGGAGCCCGGCACACGGCAAGGACACCTCCGAAGCACCTGCACGAGATGCTGACACATCCCTCCCAGCAAGCACTGCTCTCAAATCCAGTCCAGACTTCTTGTGGAAGTGACCTCGCTTCTCATCCATGAAAAGTGAAGGCGCCCACGTGTCCTCCTGTGCTTCGCCTCCCTGTCACCCTGCGGAGGGGAGCCGGCCTTCCGTGCTACTCTGCGCCCAGCTGTGAGGCCCGTTGCTTGGTTCACCACTTCTGCAAGGCCTGTTGCTTGGTTCACCACTTCGGGGCTAAATATAGAGGCTTCTCCCTCGACCAGCTGGCTTCCTGGGTACTTTTATCCCCTGCAAGAAGCAATACGCCTTGAAGGGCAGGCGCAGTGGTGTTGCAGGCCAGGTGCCTAGGGTTGAGTCCTGGTTACCCCATTCCCATTCCAGCTTCCCGCTGATGTGCCTGGTCAGAGTGGATGAGGGGCCAAATCACCACATGGGCCAGCTCCATGGAGTTCTGGGCTCCTGGTTGTTAGGGGCCATTGGCAAGGAACCCAGCTTAGATGAAAGCTCTCCCTGCCTTTCAAATCAATAGGCATTTCTGAAACAGTAAGACCACCTCTGCCCTCAGTAGTGAGGCCAGGTGTGGCCGCGGCTGCCCCCCTGCTGCTCCTTGGCCAGCAGCTCCCAGCACGGCCCACTGACACAGACCCTTCAGTGGGAGGTTTTCTTCAGTCTTTCAGCCAGAGAAGGAATGCTACTGCCGTGTGAAACCTGAACTTGGTGCTGGATGTAGTTCCCATTTTAGCAGTTCTCTGTGTTCAGTAGTCATAAACAATGAGGAGGGTGGGTGCAGAGAGGGGTTAGAAGGCAAAGTGCTCATCCTGTTGGGACAGGACGAGTGACTTCACAAAGGGACGGCGCTGCAACTGACAAAGTGTATAGGAAAAATTCCCATGGGAAGAGGGGAAGACGTCATTTCTAGAATAGCAAATTACAGCAAAAAGCAAGGTCTATTTAGGGACCAGAGAGAAGACAGAATTCAGGATTGACGCTGCAAGTTTCTTCCATCCTAAGTTGCTTTCTTCACCCTGGTATTTTTACGTTCGCCAGACACACACACCCAGAACGCAGCAAGACTGAACGACTGGACCAACACGTGGAGCAACCCCAGGGCACAGTGAAACGTCTCAGCGCCCAACGTGCACCCTTTATGCCTTGGCGCCCTCTGGTGGTAGACTGGGTATCACAGCCAGATCCTTTTTCAGCTAGGAACAAGGCGTGCTAGCGCAGAAGCCACAGGATAAACACGGCACTTTTTCCTAGATCAGCTTTACTGGAGGTTTTTTTTTTTTTCTTTGAGAGAAAAAAGTAGGTAATGCAAAACATCCTTATATTAAAACAAATGCAGATAATACTGAATAGGATATAAAATTTACATTACTTTCTGAGATAAAAGTGCTTTTTGACACCAAAGACATTTCAAACAAGCTACTTAAGAGCTTCAGGTTGTACTCCTAAGCCCTGGGCTAGGGAGGGGCCCGCATTCTCACTCTAATGGGGGCGGGGGAGGACGGCTGCAGCAAGGTAAATGCGTCCTCATCTGGCAATGTCCCAGGGGATGAAGCAGTGAGACCCGAGGCTTTCTCATTTTACAGAGCATTTAACCACTTTTAAAAAGCCTGAGTAAACACGAGCTTTTGCTTGAGCTGAATGTTATCTCCTCCCGGAGTGATGCCCCTCCCGTAAATGTGTGCTAAGATGCTGGGGGGGACACTGCGAGGTCAAGATCCTAAGAACCCCGGGGACCCACCGGACAGCAGCGACAAATGTGCTTTCCAAGGTGTCCTTGGGATCGAAAAACAAATTACTCACCTTCTGCAACAATAACAAAAAGGAAAAGAACAAAAAAAGGAAGAGCAGAAGATCCTGTACAATCAGAGCCGCGTGATGATGGCGTTCAGGGGCTGACAGTGTCCGGCTGGAAGGCGACCGCTGCGGTTTGCTTTTCACATTTTATACACAAACAAGAACTTTTTTTTTTTTGGGGGGGGGAGCCATTATACTTCCTTTCCAAATCTTCCTTGTTTACTGTAAATGTCCTTTATCTCTGCTGTGACAATTTACTACTTTGCAACAGACTGAATGGATGCCTCATGTCCAGATTTTTCTAGAGTAATTTAGCAACGCTTTGCCCTTTCAGTGAAATGTGAGACAAAGTTAATCCAATTTACCTTTGCTGCCTGCATGGCGGACGAGCTCTGGTGGATACTGCTGACTTCCGAGCTAGAACCAGGAACAGGTGCTTCATATTCCCCTGTCATCATCTCTCTTAATATTTTTTAAGTTTTACAGAATTATTTCTCTTTCTTCTTGGGAGTCTACTCCTCATTTTACAAACTGCAGCCGGCGCCGCGGCTCAACAGGCTAATCCTCCACCTAGCGGCGCCGGCACACCGGGTTCTAGTCCCGGTCGGGCTGCCGGATTCTGTCCCGGTTGCCCCTCTTCCAGGCCAGCTCTCTGCTGTGGCCCGGGAGGGCAGTGGAGGATAGCCCAAGTGCTTGGGCCCTGCACCCCATGGGAGACCAGGAGAAGCACCTGGCTCCTGCCTTCGGATCAGCGTGGTGCGCCAGCCGCAGCACGTCAGCCACGGCGGCCATTGGAAGCTGAACCAACGGCAAAGGAAGACCTTTCTCTCTCTCTCTCTCACTGTCCACTCTGTCAAAAAAAAAAAAAAAAAACAAACCCAACAACAAAGGCTTAAACTGCGACTCCAATCCTCTGACAGCATCATGTACCATGAGGGAAAGACCACCTTTCCCCCTGTTTAAAAGACTCATGAGCAAAAATGTCCCATCCTGGAGTAACTGATGGGGGAGCAGCGGGAAATTATGCTGTGCTGGAAAAAAGAACAAAAAAAAAGCAGACACCAAACACCTCTGTGTTTCCAAGATTAAATGATTATTAAAAAAGTGCGCCACGCTGTACAGAAATCATTCTCTCCCATAATTCTGTGCATCTGGGATTATAGAAATGTCACTGTCCCTGTCCCACTTGTCTTCACATTAACATTTTCAGGTCACAACAGTAAGTCTTCCCAAAGGGGACCTTCCGGAAAAACAAGCTATTTCCTCGGCTCATGTTTCCCTGAAAAAACAAAAACAGAAACACAAATAAAGTCCAGCGTGAAGATGAGGCCAGCCAGTCCCACCCAGCAGAGACGCACAGGGACAGGCGCTGGGTGACGTGACGACCCCGGGCAGGGCAACAGTGTGTGAGTGTGTGTGAGACCCGGCTGCAGAGCAGGGGTTCCACTCTGCTGGGCTGAGCTACCGGGCAGCGAGCTAATCGCAACCTCTCGTTACAGGGCAAGCAGCTCTAACAGACACCAGCTCTGTCACGCACTGGCTGGGCCAGCACCACAGTCAAGCTGAGCGTGTTCCATCTGTTCATCCAAAATGCTCCGAAAATCTGAAAATTCTTGAGTACTAACATGACACTCAAGATTTTGGATTTGGGAGCATTTTAAATTTTTGGAATAGGGATGTTCAACTGATAAAGTCTTAGCAAATATTCCAAAATTTAAAAATCCAAAATGTTAAACACTTGTGGTGCCGAGCACTTAGGTTAAGGACTAATCATCCTATCCACACTCAGGTGCGTAGAACAGGGCCCAGCACTCAGTAAGTGCGAGCTTCTCTTTGCTCTTTAATGACGGTCGTGTTTCTAAGGAGAGCTTAAAATGCAGGTCACATCTGAGAGCGACTGAGCAGAGCGTGGCGTTGCCAGCCTATGCGTCACTCTGGCTCTCCCGAATGCAGGCTGTGTGGCCTTGGTTAGGCCACCAGCACCGAATGGCTCTCATTCCAGTTTTTCCACAAGTGAGATGGGCCCATGAAGGCGGGTACCTATTCACACGGCTACTTGGAGGATGACATGACACTCCATGCCTGATGCCTGCCATGTGGTAGACAGACGGTAAACGTCCACCAAGCTCTGCCACTGTCTCGCCCACTGAAGGGTCGGGTGCTCCCTAGAAGAGTGTCTGGCCCACTAACTGATTCTCTATCTGCATTCTTACTACAGGCAGCAGGACGACAAAGGCCATCTTTCCTCTGAAGTGACATCCTACAAGCAGACGGCAGATAAAGAGCACAGAACGCAGAATGACCCCGAGACTGCTCGTGGCTGCTCTGCGCCGCGTCACTCGGACGCTCTGGCTGGGACCCGCCGAGGGGCTCGTGGGGCTCACACGCTGAGCACCACAGCAACAGGCCTCTCATTCAGAGTCCACGCGAGGCAGCCCGCTCGGGGAAGGGCCTGTCTCACCAGCATCCCAGGGGCTGTAAAGGCAACGCAACAAGGGCTTCTGCGTGCATTCTCTTGTGCAAGCCTCAGCAAGCGCCTCCCACTCAGACACAGCTGGGAACTTCCGGCCACGTTAAGTGATCCCAGCGAAGTTTCCTCACAGCCCACACATTATTTGTTCCGATAAAGCTTTTCTAGATTGATTAAGAATTCTTAGTTGCAGACGAATACCTCACAGATGATACACACTGTCAACCAGTCTGGATAAAATCATCTACTGACTGACAAGGCTTCCGAAGTAAGAGACCAGCGTGGTCAGCATCACTGGTGACGGTAATCTGTCATAAATAATTTCTCATTCATCTAGCCTGTGGAAAATCTAAGGAGATTCTGGATTAAAAAGGTAAATTTAGAAAAAAAAAAAAAGAATGTGAAATCAAGGCCATCATTTTACCCAGAATAATTATCTACCTGGGTCCTATCTGTAAAGTGAATGTGATGAGAGGCTCCACCCCCTGCCCAGTCTTCTCCTGGCGTGATTATACAGAATACTGTACAAGGTGTATCAACTGGCAGCTAAAGAATGCTTCTAAGAGCTAACTTGAGATTCCAGAGACAATATTTATAAACAAAACAAAGTGAGATAAAGTACCTCTTTTTGTAGCATGCACCAGCAATCTATCCAAGAAGTATATATTGGGGAGTAAGGAGGGCATCCACCAGCAAGCCTGAAGTGGGAAAAAGATAAGCTATTCATGTCAATACTCCCAAACATTTTTTTCCCAGAATGTGGGAGGGGCTGCCATTGTGGTACAGGGAGTTAAACTGCCACCACCTGTGACATCAGTATCCCACCAGACAAGTGTCAGTTCAAGTCCTGGCTGCTCCACTTCTAATCCAGCTCCCTGTTAATGCGTCTAGGAAAGCAGCAGAAGATGGCCCAAGTGCTTGAGCCCCCCACTCATATGGGAGACCAGGTTTCTGGCTTCTGGCTTCAGCCTGGCTCAGCCCTGGTCACTGTGAGTGAACCAGTGGATAGAGCTCTCTCTCTCTCCTATCTAACTTCAACCTTCAAATAGACAATCTTAAAAAAAAAAAAAAAAAAAAAAAAAGATTGCCGGAGCCGCGGCTCAATAGGCTAATTCTCCGCTGGCACACCGGGTTCTAGTCCCGGTCGGGGCGCCGGATTCTGTCCCGGTTGCCCCTCTTCCAGGCCAGCTCTCTGCTGTGGCCAGGGAGTGCAGTGGAGGATGGCCCAGGTGCTTGGGCCCTGCACCCCATGGGAGACCAGGAAAAGCACCTGGCTCCTGGCTCCTGCCATCGGATCAGCGCGGTGCGCCGGCCGCGGCGGCCATTGGAGGGTGAACCAACGGCAAAGGAAGACCTTTCTCTCTGTCTCTCTCACTGTCTACTCTGCCTGTCAAAAAAAATTAAAAAAAAAAAAAAAAAAAAAAAAAAGACTGTGAGAAATCTCTGTCAATGTATGCTCCTATGTACAAGGTTCTCTGAGAGGCAATTCTAGTTCTAACGAAACAAGTGATAGTGAAGTAGAGAAAGACCAGAGCACCCACAACCCCATATTCAGGTTTCAAACCAACACATAAACAGAAACCTCAATCTTATTTTCTAAAACATTTAGATTCTTCATTTGTTCACAAATGAAATCCCAAAACACATGAATTATATCTTCAAGAAGCAGGAGGGGGGATTTTAAAGCTAACTGGTGCTCAGCAAGAGCCTAAGTAGGCGATGGACGCCAGCAGCGGTGACCAGAGCTCCTCCCTGCACACAGACCGTACTCACTGCCTCTCGCCAGACTAAACTCATCCTTCAGGATGCTCTGGGCTAACCGACAAGCAAACTCTGCTCAAAGCCCCACACGGCCGGCCTTGGAGACCATGACATTTTCATGTCAGGGACCAGACTGGAACAGAGTTTTGAATGAAACCAAGAGGTCCAACTGCCACGCAACTGGTGGCGCTACCAGACCTCTACAAGTTGGAAGTTGGTGGCACTCAGCCCCACCTGCCCTGCCCAGCCTTCCGTTGGCCCAATTTCCCACTTCTTTCTTTAATCCTCCCCTTTTCATCAAACCCCTGGGACAGTCAGGTAAAGGTGTCACTCAGCCCCTGGCACACCTTCTGTCGTCTTCATGAAGACAAAGATAAGGACTTAAATAAAGGAAAGGTGTGAGAATAGAGCATCTGACAACTGTCTTTATCCCCCGCCCCCGAAACCTTTTATCTAAGGGATACAAACTTCACGTATTCCATACTGACAATTATCTTGCTCTTGGAACAGTGGTAAGTACAGTCTAAGTCCTTCAGAACTACTATTTCCACTTTTCTCTGTTCCAAAAAGGGACATGCTGTGGTCGCTCACAAATGCTCATGCTGTGGCTGCTGCTGGGGCATGGGGCATTCAGAGGGAAAAACGAGGCGCCCAGTGACGGCACCACCGCACTTTCTCTTTCCCAATTTCTGCCGGGACTGTTCTGCCTCTCGGGCACACAGGCAGCCAAGTACTAGGCTAAGAAATGCAACATACTTACCCACAGTTGTTAACAGCCATAAGATTAGACACAAGCACAAAGGGGTAGGTCAACATACTGGCAAAAAACTGTAAAATGGCAAAAGAAGGGCGAAGTTATTAGGTCACGCCTGGTCACCTCTGCTCTCCTTTTAAAAGGCCTAGTGCCACTGTGGTCAAATACTCCAACACTGGGTTTGTTTCTCAGTGCCCTCGCAAATACCAACTTACACAATTTTGTGCCTGCGAATATTTCTCCCTCCTACTGCACTGCTACATGCAACATTTGAACAAAAGCCTAGAAGGCTTCCCGGAGTCCCTGTTCATGTAACACTGAGCTCCTGGGGTGGGCATTTGGTGCCACAGTTCAGACTCTGCTTGGGACACCCACATCCCCCGGCAGGGGTTCAAGTCCCAGCTCCACTCCAGACTCCTGCTAACGGGTATCCTGAGAGGTAGCAGGTGATGGTACGGAGCCCTTGCTACCCACATGGCGATCGGTACTGAACTCTGGGCTCCTGGCTTAGGCATGGCCCCGCCAGGACAAAGAGAGGGGGAACAACTTAAAGTGCCGACGACTGGAGGGCCCCGTGATCACAGAGGCGAGTTCTCCTGTTGGCCGGGGAAGCAGGGGCAGGCGAGGCTGTGACGGAAATGCTCGCAGCCTCTCCGAAAGCTGCACAGCGACTACTTGTGCTAGCAGGCAAGAACTCGGCACCGTTCCTACCGCTGCTAAACATTGCCAAACGTGAGGGATTTCCCAGAAAGAGACCTGCTTTTAAAGCAGTGACGACACAGGCCAGATTTAAAGAAAAACACAACACAGCTATTCCTGGAAGGTTGAAAGGATTAAAAAACCAACTCACTCCTGTGACAGCTTGGGAGTAACTCTTCATTTCATTCATGGTAGACACCTGAAACAGGAAGTGTCTTTATTAGGATGGGATCAGAAAATGAAGCTGATATTAAATTAACTGCCCACAAACCTACCAGTATGTTTTATCTCTAAATTACCAGTCTGACAGCTTGAAAATAAATTTTGAGGATGAAAACATACAACACTGATAATTAGCATAAAAGGCAATGGTGGGGGCTGGGGCTGTGGTGTAGCAGTTAGAGCTGCTGCCTGCAGTGCTGGCATCCCATATGGGCACCAGTCTGAGTCCTGACTGCTCCACTTCTTATCCAGGCTCCTGGCTTTGGATCGGCCCAGCTCTGTCCATTGAGGCCACTTAGGGAGTGAACCAGCGGATGGAAGACCTCTCTCTCTCTCTCTCTCTCTGCCTCTCAAATAAATCTTAAAAAAAAAAAAGCAGTGGTGAAAATGATCAAGTTGATTTCCATTAACAGATAAATTCATATTATAATAAGAAAGTTTAGGAAAAGGGCCACGGTTGTGGCATAGCAGGTTAGGCTATTGCCTGCATTGCTGGCATCCCATATGGGCATCAGTTTGAGTCCTGGCTGCTCCACTTCCAATCCAGCTCCCTGCTAATGTGCCTGGGAAACCAGTGGAGGATGGCCCAAGTCCTTGGGTCCCTGAACCCATGTGGGAGACCTGAAAAAAAGTCCTGGTTCCTGGCTTCTGCCAAGCCCAGTCCTGGCCATTGCAGCCACCTGGGGACTGAACCGGTGGATGCAAGACCTCTGTCTCTCCCTCTTTCTCTGTAACTCTTTCAAATAAATAAATCTTAATTTAAAAAGTACTTTATTAAAACAAAAAAGTTCATGGAAAATGTGTATTATGAAAAAACTAGGCATGGATTTCAAAAGCCGGTAAACCCAAATAAATCCATCTTTTAATTATATGTCCCACTAAGTTTCTAAAGTACCCTCATATACTGTTTTTTCCTATAGCAGTACAAACATACTTATGATAAAGTTAAATTAGGCACAGTATAAGACTGAGGACAATAATAAAATAGAACAATTACAAAAACATACTGTAATAAAAGTTACATGAATGTGGTCTCTCGGAATGGGAATTTTCTCTTGGATACAAGCTGACAGTGAGGCCACAGAAAGGAAGACCACAGACAAGCGAGGGCCACCTGGAGAAGCCCTCTCCGCTCGAGAAGTGACACCAGTTATGTGTGTGCAGGTGCCCCTTGGTGTGCTTTGTGTTCCACCAAGCCAGGGTGCTGCCTGTAGACAGAGTCCCTGTAACTGCTAGGACAGGGAGACAATGGCCAGGAAATGCTGATTCTCAACACCTCGCAGGCTGAGGCTTCTGGAAAGCTCAATTCAAAAGCTAATACTTCAGATGAGGCCAAAAAAACAAAAAAACCCAAACAAACAAAACGTAGTAATCTCAACAAGAACAAAAAGAAAACAAAACAAGAAAAGAAGAAAAAGGGGCCAGCACTATGGCATAGCAGGTTAAGCCGCTCTCTGTAACACCAGCATCCCACACTGGAGTGCCAATTGCTCGACTCCTGATCCAGCTCCTTGCTAAGGCACTTGGGAAAGCAGTGGATGACGGCCCGAGTTCCAGGCTCCCAGCTTGCACTGGCCTTGCCCTAGCTGTTCTGTGGACATTTGGGGAATGAATCGTGGAGGGAAGATCTTTGCTGTCTCTTCTCTTTCTGCAGTTCTGCCTTTGAAATGGTCTCCGTGAATCCTGCACAGGCACAGGGGCAGGACTAGAACTCTAGGTCCACCTCTCTACAGTAAACTGTGTACATTATTCCTTTAAAGCTAACTGTGCAGCCAAGTGAATACAGAACAGCCCACACCAGAACATCTCACCCAGGTCACAACCTACCCCACTGTCCAGTGCATAGGTATTGACAAGGTACGCCAGCGAGTTACAGAGCCACAAAGAAATTATGTCACCCAGGAGGCGAGGAATAAGACCCCTACATGAAGAAAAATAAGAACCCCGAAATATGATCAGTAAAAAGGTATGCACTCAATGCCAACTCTCAAAGAATTAAGAAATTTCAAAACTCTAGGCAGCTGAAAAGGCATTAAACACCAGACTCCACCCTTATTTCTAGGTGTCCTTGAGGCTGGTCTCTAATGACTTCCGTTCCCATTTTTAAAACACAGGTCAGCTGTAGCTCTCTGAACTGAGGCCACTGGCTCACCTTCATATTAGTGACTCTAAGCAGGGAGGCCAAATATTTACAAGGCACTTTGGAGAAGAAACTTAAATATGGTTTTACCCCACCATTTGACATTCAAATTACAAAGAGAGAACAATCCAAAGATAACAAATGAGAGACATCAAAAAAAAATGTTTCCAGGGTCCAAGAGACTAGGTGAGACAGCCTAGAACAGTGGGAAGAACATGACCCACAGACAAAAGACCACGGTTCTAATGTCCTCTGTCACCTACCAGCCATGTGACAGGTAGCAAACAAATGGGCCTGGGCATAGAGTTCTTTTAATTTCTATGATATGACTAGGGTAGCTGTGCTGCCGACCTCCCAAAGCATTTGTGATACTCAAAGTGTGTGCAAATATTCTGAAAACTGGCTAATAATGCAGAGTTTTTCTTAACAGAAAAAGGAGTATAGTCTAAGTTTTGCCAAAGTAAATTCAAGCCTTGCAAAACTTATTTTCTTAGAATAAGAAAAATACATGTTAAGAGGATTTCTCCATTTTTCAAAACTTAATTTTCCTTATTTGATAAACTACATATGACTGGAAAACTACTTTAAAGGGTAGAACCTTGTCATTAACTTATTAAAAATCCTCATTTCAAAATCTTAAATATCTAGGAGAAAAAGTCTGGGATCTTTACAACAAGAGAATTTAAGTCAGAGGGACCTAAATACAGCTTAAAATGAAGTGAACCCAGGAAGGCCACTTTCTCCAGGGATTAAACCAAGATTCACTGTCCATATTTTCAGAAAGCTTCTGGCTCACCAACAAATCACACACTCACACGTCAACAGCAACTCACGCAAAAAATCCCAGGATGCCTTCTTCCCGATAGATGGTTACTATGGAGTCATAAAGTCCACTGGGCACGCAGGAAAGAAAGGTAAACACATTAAGATTATTTTGGAGCTATAAAAAATATAATTACCACTTTTGACAAGGTCAAATTTACCACCCCGCCCCGTCCACTTTCTAGTGCCCACTCACTCTGCAGACAGATCAATCTGGAGATGGAAGAAGGACCGAACTACCTAAGGGCATAGCTGGTATCAGACTCGCCAACTTATTCCTGAGACCTGGGGTGGGCTCCAAACCCTGCCTGAGGTTATTTTTCCCATATTTTACTTGTTTATGTGCAGGTCAAACTCTAAGGAATCATAACAACGCAAGGTAGTATACATTTTGGTTAACAAAGCTTCTAGAACACTTGTAAACAAAAACACTTACCAGTACTTGGATTCTCTGCCAATGAATTGTACCATAGATCTCAGTGTGATCACTGCAGAACACAGAGAAGAGACTTTTAAAATTAAGCGGAGATACATTTTGATAGCCCTGGAAAAAAAATGGCTTTCCATCTAAAGACACTTCACTCTCTGGAAAAACTGGGTATAAGCCAAAACAAGCAAGTAAACAATAACAGGCAGGCAAGGAAGGCACTTCACTTAACTACCATGTCAACCTATCTAAGCAGTTAAGAGAGATCCAGTTGCACAAAGACAGGAAATCAGGTTCCAGTGATCAAGCGCGAACATACCGTGGAAGGGATGTGTGATGAGGGTAGCAGCAGATCGAGCGATCATCTCTCGAGTTGTCTAGAAACAATCAACACACACTTCTGAAATCTAATGACACTCAAATTCCTGCGAGGGGAACATGAGTGGATACTGTAGTGGGAGACACTGAGCCCTCCTCCCCGCAGTCAGAACAGCCTGAATGGGGTGGGCTCCCAGACACCGTCATCCTCCAGGACTTTCCACTCACGGACTTCAACGTTCTGTGATAGTTACTTCTCAAAATCTGTCCGCAAAGCAGATTTCTGTTATTTTTTCCCAATTTCATGCATAGGAAAAAGCAGAGGAACACAGGGAAGGTCACCAGTAAAGAGTTGCCCATGCCGGCGCCGTGGCTCACTAGGCTAATCCTCCGCCTGCAGCACCGGCACACCGGGTTCTAGTCCCGGTTGCTCCTCTTCCAGTCCAGCTCTCTGCTGTGGCCCGGGAGTGCAGTGGAGGATGGCCCAAGTGCTTGGGTCCTGCAACCCATGGGAGACCAGGAGGAAGCTCCTGGCTCTTGGCTTCAGATCAGCGCAGTGTGCTGGCCACAGTGGCCATCTGGGGGGGGGGGGGGGAGTGAACCAACGGAAGAAAGACCTTTCTGTCTCTCTCTCACTGTCTAACTCTGCCTGTCAAAAATAAATAAATAAATAAATAAATAAATAAAATAAAAAATAAAAGAGTTGCCCAGCGGAATAAAACTTAGGAGGCCATGATTTCAGATTCTGCTACCTATGCTAGACAAATGGCTCTATTTAGTCTCAGGGAGAAGAGAACAACTGTTTGTGACCACAACCCTGTCAACTTCACTATGTTTATTCTAATTTATCCTTCTAGTCCAGGACTCTGTACCGAGGTAATGAAGGAAATGAAGTTTTAATACTTGGAGGTAGGCCTGGGGTTTAATACAGCAGGTCTGTCATTCCGTTTTTCATTTCTTTCTTTTTTAAGATTTATTTGTTTATTTGAAAGCTGGAATTACAGAGAAAGGGAGAGACAGAGATCTTCCATCTGCTAGTTCACTCCCCAAATGGCCGCAACAGTCAGAGTTGGGCCAGGCCAAAGGCAGGAGCTTCACGCGGTCTCCTACGTGGGTGCAGGGCCCAAGCACTTGGGCCATCCTCTGCTGCTTTCCCAGGCACATCAGCAGGGAGCTGCATAGGAAGTGGAGCCGCCGGGACTCATAGCGGTGCCACGTGGGATGTCAGCACTGCAGTCAGCAGCTTTACCCACTATGCCACAGCATCAGCGCCTCTGTTTTGCACTGCACCATTATCTTCAATCACAGAGTTAAGAAAGCCCCAGCCCCTACTCCAATGGTAGTGCTGGGAAGACCCCACGGGACAAGCTGGACTAGCTGGAGTTAAGGAAATACCAACCACGTATGAACACATGCAGTCCTGATTCTACACACACTGATTTCGTGAACATTTACAGAGAACACCCGGTTCATCTGACGTCAACCATTAATAATGTGTGCTTTGGCACTCTGGCCTCAGAATCAGCCCTAAAGGCACTCGGATCTGGCTGAAAAGCCCATGAGAGTATTTCAGGCATGGAAAGCCAAGACACTCTGGCAAAAAGATCTCTGTGAGTGAGATCCCAGTGGAAAGAACAGGTCTTCAAAGAGGGAGGTGCCTTTCTCTGAAGGGAGGAGAGAACCTCCACTTTGACTATGACCGTGTCTAAACAAGATAAGAGTCGGAGAACTCAAGGGGCTTCCATAGCCTTGGAAACTCATAACTGGTGCATAGGGAGATTACTGATGCCATAAACAGGAGTGTCAATTAATTGGTAAAGTCAACAACAGGAGTCACTGTGCACTTACTCCTCATGTAGGATCTCTGTCCTTAACGTGCTGTACACTGAGGCTTAATGCTATAACGAGTACTCAAACAGTATATTTCACTTTGTGTTTCTATGGGGGTGCAAACGACTGAAATCTTTACTTAATGTACACTAAACTGATCTTCTGTAAAAAAAAAAAAAAAAAAAAAAAAGAAAGAAAGAAATTATCAATTCCCAACTTGACTCTCACTGGGATTAAACATGACAATAGGTCTGATCTGATTTCATCATCATTTAAAAAAAATCATCTATTATTTTTCACTTTATGTTTCTGTGTGGGAGCAAACTGTTGAAATACTTACTTAAGGTATACTAAGCTGATCTTCTGTATATTAAGATAATCGAAAATGAATCTTGATGTGAATGGAAGGGGAGAGGGAGTGGGAAAGGGGAGGGTTGTGGGTGGGAGGGACGGTATGGGGGGGGAAGCCATTGTAACACATGAGTCGTACTTTGGAAATTTATATTCATTAAATAAAAGATTAAAAAAAAAATAATGTGTGCTTTGGAACATTTCAGAAGGAAGCATTTACTGAAAAATCATGACCTCATTAAAGACAACTGGACAGTGTGAGAACTAAGGAGAGAGTTCTCAGTTCTCAGAGCCAGGCATGAACTCTTCTCCCATGACACAGGATGGGGTGGGGAACGGGTGATGAAGAATGTTTCAGAATCACAATAATGGCACCAAAGCCATTTCTGGATATGGAGTAACCACTATTTTAATATTTCTGTGTCAGAGGTTTTTAACGCTATTGGAAGACTTTCAGTAAACACCTTATCACTCTCACACATGGAGTGAGTGGGCAAATAGAGTTTCCTTGAATTGCCTCTATTCTAAATAGGAGGCCCTGCTCCTCTCTTTGTGTGATGTTAAACACATAGCAGGACCCGAGTTAAACTGAAGCCTTCTTCTCCTTTGCGAGCAGACACGGAACATACGGGCCGAGGACCCTGATTCTACCCCACACATAGCTGCCACCCCACACACAGCTGGATGTGGGCAAACAGTGAGCGAAGGAACTCATCTCTTACCTCTTTGATAACTCGGTCAAAGGAAGATGAGACATCTTTCTGTGCATTTCCAGGTCCCAAGTCCTTGAAATAAAATCAGAGAAGACACAGAACTCAGTGGCTTTAAAGAGAATTGTTGTAACTGGCGGTCACCCCATATACCAACGCTCACTAGGACAAAAGAGAAACCCACCACCTGGTCTCTCTCCCACAGAGGCCCAAATACCAGCAACAGTCTGAGGGGAAGGGGGCCCATGCATAGAGTCAGCTCCAACGTACCTCAACCTTGTCACACTCCTGGTAATGCTACAGAAGAAAAGAGAGGATAATTAGGACCACAGAAGTGCACGAGACAAGATGCTAAACGAAAAACGCTGGCAGAAGCCAAAACAGCTGAAGATTACTTTCCCCCTGCAAATCTCCAAATCACTTCTATTCCTAATTCATCACTGGAAATAGTGTTTCTAAGGTGATCCTGTTGCTGGCTTTAACATGCTGGTCAGATGGAAGAGCAGGCAAATACTCGGGAAAACTCTTCTTTAAAACAGAAAAAGGACAGCCAAGAAAAAGGAAATCCCAACAACATTAGTTATGAACATTCACTTTTAAGATCATTAAGTTGGTAAAAACACAGCCTGGCCTTTCCAATTCTTCTCGCGCAAAAAGCAAAACCAACACCGAATTAGGGCGAGTCTCTTTTCTTCACTGTACAAAAGACCCGAGACTCGCTGCCACGACTGAATAGCTGAAACCCCCTCTTTCCCTTGTAACGGACTGTTTCTAAAACTAGCAGGAGAGCTGCCTTTTCTCTTCTAGAGAAGAGACATGAATACCACCAGAGCCCAGACCACACTGGAAGAGGAAACACTTGCGGGTATCTTAGAAACAGAAAGTGGGGAAGGTGAAAAGAACAGCTACTCATTACGTAATACCCAGTTGTATTGTTTTCTGGCCATACTAGATTTAAAAAATGAACAACAGTTTCTTTGTAAAAATATTATATTTTATGAAAAAAAAAAATCACAGGAAAGAGAACCAACGTCAAGATTAGGCAAAGTGGAGGCTATCAGCCAGATGTCAGGTCTGTGGCTAGAACTGATTCCAATCGTTTCAGGCCTTCTAAAAATCCTTGCTCATTTCTGGGGCTTGTTTTTCACTTCACGGATACTGTTTATATTGTCTACAGATTTCAACTCAGTTCTTGTTCAGGTATACAGATCTCTTTTTCATAAAGGTTGACAGATTTCTTAGCCCTGACTAGATCCTTCCTCTTGCTTGTGATACGAAGTGCACTACTAATCCTTTGTTCTATTTCACTGGGCTACCTTT
Source organism: Oryctolagus cuniculus (assembly GCF_964237555.1). Lineage (NCBI taxonomy): Eukaryota > Metazoa > Chordata > Mammalia > Lagomorpha > Leporidae > Oryctolagus > Oryctolagus cuniculus. The sequence goes on along the minus strand of NC_091432.1, from coordinate 18,369,095 downwards.
AACCATTCAGGGTACCTGGTTACCTCAAGTTTGTCTCAAGTCATTTGGTCTCAAGCGGTAATTTCACTCTTGCTCTCAATCTGTACAGAAGCTTCTAACTCGATAGCACCCGTAGGGACAGCTCCCCGAGATAAGAGCGGTGCTTTCACTGAGCGCACAGCAGGGTGTGGCTGGAAAGAAAGAGTAGCCAATCCACCAAACCACTGCCAGGGAGACGCCATCACTCTGACCCAGGCTACCTGAAATGGTGCTTCCAGATCCAGACCCACAGGCCTGACAGCAAAGTATAAATACCAACGAAATGACAGCTTCTACGTGAGGAACTGATGAAAAGCTCTCTCATATCAAGGCTGGCTGAAGAGACTTTAAAACGACAAAGGATTCTATGAAATACTATTTAAGTAAGCAGTAAATAAATATCTAGAGTTTAACATCTCTGATACATCGTACGTTAGAAATAATATGTGGATTTGGTTGGCATACACTGCTGATTTTTTGAGAGTTATAACACAGGGACCAGGAGGAGACAGAATAATGAATTACAAAACCATTAGTTTTATATTCTCAACCACACACATGCTGTATTTCTAAATGGCACAAAATTCTTATCCATAACACCATTATAAATATGGTAATAGGAACTTCTGTCTGCAGAATTTATAAATGTTAAGACTTCTTTAAAGGTTAAGTTTGACCTACACTGTAACAGGTACAACTAAGAAACAAGTACAATCAAAATGATGTCACAAACTTCAGCATTAGAATTAAAATAATTCACTTATGTATCCACCACCACCAAGGATAAGCAGATGTAAAAAGTTTCCCCCTTAGCCAGCACCGTGGCTCACTAGGCTAATCCTCCGCCTTGCGGCGCCGGCACACCAGGTTCTAGTCCTGGTCAGGGCGCCGGATTCTGTCCCGGTTGCCCCTCTTCCAGGCCAGCTCTCTGCTGTGGCCCGGGAGTGCAGTGGAGGATGGGCCAGGTGCTTGGGCCCTGCACCCCATGGGAGACCAGGAAAAGCACCTGGCACCTGGCTCCTGCCATCGGATCAGCGCGGTGCGCCGGCTGACAAAGGAAGAAAGGAAGACCTTTCTCTCTGTCTCTCTCTCACTGTCCACTCTGCCTGTCAAAAAAAAAAAAGTTTCCCCCTTTTCATTTAAGAGCTCTTGCCTCCTGAAAACAAGTGCCACAGAAAGTTGTGGTCTCACCCCTCATCCCTTCCCCTATCCCAAAAGCTACTGCTACCCTGCATGGTTGTACAATCTGGTAGATTTTTTTTTTTAATTTAATTTTTTAAAAAATTTGATGGGCTGGCTTGTCTTGTGGTATAGCAGGTAAAGCCACTGCCTGTGACACTGGCATCCCACATGGGCACCAGTTCCATCCAGTACTGGCTCCTCAAATTCTGACTCAACTGCCTGCTAATGATTAGGAAAAGCAATGGAAGGGGCCGGCGCTATGGCGCAGCGGGTTAACACCCTGGCCTGAAGTGCCGGTATCCCATATGGGTGCTGGTTCGAGACTGGCTGCTCCACTTCCCGTCCAGCTCTCTGCTGTGGCCTGGGAAAGCAGTAGAAGATGGCCCAAGTGTTTGGGCTCCTGCACCCACATGGGAGACCTGGAGGAAGTTCCTGGCTCCTGGCTTCAGATTGGCACAACTCTGGCCGTTGTGGCCAATTGGGGAGTGAACCAGTGGATGGAAGACCTCTCTCTCTCTCTCTGCCTCTCCTCTCTGTGTAACTCTTTCAAGTAAAATAGATATTAAAATAAAAAAAAAAAGAAAAGAAAAGAAAAGAAAAGCAGTGGAAGATGGCCTTAGTGTCTGGGCCCCTGCCATTCATGTGGGAGACCCGGATGGAATTCCAGGCTTTGGCCTAGGCTAACCTTGGCTGTTGTGGCCATCTAGGGAATGAACCAGTGGGTGGAAGATCTGTCACTCTGCCTTTCAAACAAATAAATAAATCTTAAAAAAAAAAAAAGGTAGATGTTGTGGCACAGAGTGTTAGGACATCACGTGGGACACCCTGTCCTCTGTCAGAATGCTGAGGATCGAGCCGTGCTTGGATTCCAATTCGGCGCTTGCTAATACCTCCAGGAGGCAGCAGGTGGCCCCAGGATTTGGGTCCCTGCCATCCACCAGGGGAAGCTGGATGGGTCTCCTAGCTTGTGGCTTCACCCTGGCCCCGCCTGGGCTGTTGTAGATATTTGGGGAGTGAACCTGAACCAGCAGATGAAAGATCTCTTGGTCTTTCCTTTAGTCTGTCACTCTACCTTCCAAATAAATTAAAAAGGCAGAAATCCAAATACTCACGATCCAGATCAGAGAAGAAAACTGCCACCACCACGGACTCCCACACACAGTCCCTCTCCCCTCCTATGAACACTGTCACTGGCCTGATTTTTTTTTTTAATATTTATTTATTTATTTGAAATTCAGAGTTACACAGAGAAAGAGAGAGAGAGAGATTGGGGTCTTCCATCACAACAGCCAGAGCTCCCTGCTGGTATGCTTGGAAAAGCAGTAGAAGATGGCCCAAGTCCCTGGGCCCCTGCACCCATGTGGGAGACTCAGGTGAAGCTCCTGGCTTCGATCCCAGCTATTGCAGCCATTTGGGTAATGAACCAGCAGTTGGAAGATCTCTCTGTCTCTCCCTCCCTTTCTGTAATTTTCAAATAAAATAAATTAAAAAAAAAATCTTTTTTTTTTTTTTTAACAGGCAGAGTGGACAGTGAGAGAGACAGAGAGAAAGGTCTTCCTTTGCTGTTGGTTCACCCTCCAATGGCCGCTGCCGCTGGCGCACCGCGCTGATCCGAAGCCAGGAGCCAGGTGCTTCCTCCTGGTCTCCCATGCGGGTGCAGGGCCCAAGCACTTGGACCATCCTCCACTGCACTCCCGGGCCACAGCAGAGAGCTGGACTGGAAGAGGGGCAACCAGGATGAGAACCCGGTGTGCCGGTGCTGCAAGGCAGAGGATTAGCCTATTGAGCCACGGCGCCGGCCCATAAAAAAATCTTTAAAAAAAAAAAAAAATCTGTGGATTAATTTTCTTACCTGTAAAACTTTTCCATGGACCACAGTTCCAAGGACTCCTGAACACAGTCTTGGAGTTAAGCCTGTGAACAACCCACGCCTCCCGTCGATGCTGGCAATGTGCTGAGCTGAGAACACAAGTTAGAGACTTAAGTTCGGGTCCAAACAGTTACTTGCAGCAACCCCTGCCTAACACAGTCCTCAATGTCATCAAAACCAAGTAAATCAAAGACACTTACCATAACAAAAGAGACCAGGAAGCTGACATACTTGCCGCCCAAAAATATTTCGTCCTATTGTTGGAGGAAGAGGCTCATACCCGACCTTTAAAAACAGGGAACATACCAACTGTTAAGCAATATCACTAGGAATGCCTTGGTTGCCCGGTTTTGAATAAAGAGTAAAATTATGAAGCCAGCATTCGGGCAGAGCAGGTTCAGTGACACCTGCAACAGCACCCCATAACAGAGTGGAGGTTCAAGTCCTGTTTGCTCCGCTCCCAATCCAGCTACCTGCTAATGGGCCCGGGAAAGCAGCAGAAGGTGGCCCAAGGACTTGGACCCCTGCCACCGATGTAGAACAGAGTGAAGCTCCTGGCTTCAACCTGGCCCAGTCCCAGCCGTTGTGGCAGTTTGGGGAGTAAATCAGTGGCTCAAAGATCGATCAACTTGTCTCTCACTTTCTCTGTAACTCTGCCTTTCTAATAAATAAATCTTAAAAAAAAAAAAAAAAAAAAAAAAAACTAGGGCAATTTGTATATTTGGACACAATGAGAAGGCATTCATTAAGTCAGCATTAATTACCTGTATGGCAAATGCATATAGAGCTGGATAATTCACTTAGGAAATAATTACAAGGCAAATTCATGTTAAATGAATAGATTGCCATCAATAATCTAATGAAGGCTATTTTGTAAAGCTAATGATGGCCACTTTATTCATATAATATATCCAGAACTTTGGGTGCTAAAGGGGTATTTGAGAGAATAAATGCCGTAGGACATGCTTTTAATTCTCTTTTGTTCCATTTCAAGTCTGTGAAATGAAATAACTGCTGAGATCCCTGAAAGTGCTACGACTATTTTAAAAACTGAGTATTTGGGAATTTTACCAGAACCCCTGAGATACTTGGCAACACACAGATATTGTGAAATCAGAATTCAAGATATTCAAGTTTTGGAGGTAACATCACCGAATGTCCCTAGGAAACCCTGTCTTCTGAGGGAGTCCTGGGCAGTGCGTCCGTTCCAGACGTACTGAGAAATGCTTTCACTGCAGACGCTAGCTGGCCCCGAACGCGCCAATTCTGCTTTAGCCTTCACAGCACATTTTAGTCTCTGTCAAATAACTGATTTTATAGTGGCCTTTTACATAGGCAACCTGAACCTACAGAGATCAACTCAGCAACCGATAATTTGGATTAGCAACAACGCAGGAGTAAGAAATGTCCTGGGAGCCAGTACTGTGGTAAAGCCACAGCTTGGATACCAGCATCCCATATGGGTGCTTGTTTGTGTGCCGGCTGCTCCACCCCTGCTGTTGGCCTGGGAAAAACAGCAGAAGATGACCCAAGTGTTTGGACCCCTGCCACCCACTGGGAGACCTGGATAAGCTCCTGGCTCCTACCTGGCCCAGCCCCGGATGGTGTAACCACATGGGGGGTGAACCAGCGGATGGAAGATCTCTCTGCCTCTCCCTCTGACTTTCAAATAAATAATTTTTTTAAAGAAATGTTCTAATCCTTAGTGCCTTGTAGATATTTTACAGAAAAGCGGGTGGTGAGCAACAGGAGCCGGAAAAACCGCCCTGTTCCTTGGCACAAAAGGCATGGGGTAATTAACGTCAACCCTCAATAAAGGTCTTTAAAAAAACGAATGCCCTGCCCATCACTGGAATGTTTAGAAGAACTGAAAATGCTCCCTAGGTCTAGTGTCAACTAAACACCGGCCTACCTGCCCGTGAATACAAAATACCGAGTAAAAATGACTCTAAAACACATTAGAAACTAACACCTAGGTTCCAACTTGCCCAAACTCCTTTCAGCCGAACTGACTTCCGGCTCAGACAAATGTCATTTTCACTGTCAGGAGCCACCCGGGACTGCGGCTGGAAAGCGCTCCGCGGGTCTGATATCGGAAATGACCCCTAACCTTCAGGTCCTTCCGAAATCTGACGTTATTGTCACTTCGGAAAGTGCTCCATACCTCTGGGTATGGCCGTTAAAGTCTCGGAAGAAAACAGCAAGTAGGACCAGAAGCAAAAAGCAGAAAAAGCGACAAAAATAACAGAAGTCGGCTCCCCTGCTAATCTCGGGTTCGCCTTCGAGTAGGTCGTGTCCTGCGTCTGCAGGCGAGCGGGGCCAGGCTAGAGGCGAATGCTGAGGCCGGAGGGGGTTAGAGCTGGGAAGCCCCCGGTGGCGACCGGCCACGATCAACCCCGGGGAGCCGCTGGGCAAGGGCAGGGCGGCAGTTGGCTACGGGAAAGGGAGCGGGCCTCATCGCGGGGCACGGAGGCGAGACCCCGGCGGGGGGCCGCGAGAGGGGCCGCGGGCCGGCGGAAGCTGTCCCTGCCGGGAGGGAAAGGACAGCAGAGAAGCGACAGCATCTCCAGGGACTGAAGGCCCAGGAAGGCTGGAACTGAGCCTCCGGAGCTGCGGGCGGCGGCGAGCGAACAGGACGCCGGGCGGGGAAGGGAATGGCGGCGACTCATACCTGGATGAGCACTTTCACGTACATGAGCGGCTGGGACAGGATGGTGAGACCGGAGCCCAGGAGCACCTGACTGGCCGCGTCCGCCATGATGGCACCCGCGGACGGACAGACAGAACGAGCCACCAAGCGACCGAGCCGGCCGCAGGTCACGTGCCAGGACGCCGGCTTCACTGGCCCGCCCGCGAAGCGCGCGCGCGCGCACGCACGCACGCACGCACGCAGCGGCGCGCCCCGCCCAGTCCCCGCCCACAGCTCCGCCCGCAGAAACGGCAGGCGCTCGAGAGCGGCCGCTGCGGTCGGGGCGGGGCTTATAGCCAGTGACGCAAGCGTCTTGTATTGGGCTCGGCGCCCTCCACGGGGAACGAGTTTCTTTTGCGCGTGCGCAAGCGAGAAGTCTCCGGAAGGAGAAGAAAGGGCGTGGCGATGGCGGGGCGGGGGAAGAGGGGGTGTGACCCTGACGAGCAAAGGCAAGGTCAGAGAACTAGAAAGAATTCATAGATTTTCCATTATGCTTCCCTCCGCACTTGCCCTTTGGCATCCTCAGCGTAGGGTACAAAGGTGTTTGGCGTTGGAGCTCAAACCTTAGATCAGTCTGATGGCGAATAATGCGTCGTCTCCGGGGTGCAGTTCTTCCATCCTTCGCAGTTAATGTCCACTTCGCAGGGTCGCCTTCTGTGACCGTTCAGCCTAAATTCGCCTCGCCCTTATTTCCTGCGCGTCGCTCTGTAGCGCTCCACTGGAAATCCCGGCAGCCTGCGTTCACAGTTGTATTTGCCGTGCGTGGTACACCCTGGGTGCTGAATAAATGCTGCACGAATTAACCTCAGTGCCAACCAGGCCACCCCTATTTAAGAAGCAGAGACGACCGCAGCTTGGATATGCTCTGTATTTGACCACGTTTGAGTTGGGCAGAGCGTGGCGCAGAGCACGAGGTGCTGGCGAAAGGTTTGCTTTTGGAACCTGGCTCTTCCTTTGTATCCATTCATTTTATCCTCTTTGATGTTGGTTCTGCATCCAAGTCTAACGTGGGATACCTCTCAGCATCGCCATGGACATGAAGTGAAATTGTGCGTAGGAAATTTAAACGCTAGTTTTGCTTAATACTGCCCTGTACGCAGCAGGTTGCTAGGCACTCGACAGAGCAGAAGGCACATGAGCTTGGAAGTCCGGATTCTGTCTCTGCCAGTTAATAGACGTGGTCGTGGGCGGATCACATTATCTCTCTGCACCTTAAACAAATGGGTAGAGTGGTGTCTGCTTCCTAACACGGCTGTGAGGGCCAAGTAAAACATTCTTTAAAAAAAATAGAGGCCGGCGCCACGGCTCACTAGGCTAATCCTCTGCCTTGTGGCGCCGGCACACAGGGTTCTAGTCCCGGTCGGGGCGCCGGATTCTGTCCCGGTTGCCCCTCTTCCAGGCCAGCTCTCTGCTGTGGCCAGGGAGTGCAGTGGAGGATGGCCCAAGTGCTTGGGCCCTGCACCCCATGGGAGACCAGGATAAGTACCTGGCTCCTGCCATCGGATCAGCGCGGTGCGCTGGCCACAGCACGCCGGCCACGGTGGCCATTGGAGGGTGAAGCAACGGCAAAAGGAAGACCTTTCTCTCTGTCTCTCTCTCTCACTGTCCACTCTGCCTGTCAAAAAAAAAAAAAATATATATATATATATAGACAGACAGGGACAGCTGTTCTTGTTCGCTGATGTTGTTGGGGCCGGTGGCTTGCCTGGGTCTGCTACAGCCTGGATGCTGCACGGGCCAGTGAGCGGCAGATACAGTAGGCTGGCAGTCGGGGAGCTGCGCTGCCTCCAGGCTTCCTGTTGTATTCTTTGAGACTTTTTCCTCCTGTGGACTGTATGGAATCAGCCTGGTTAGCAGAGACAGACGCTAGAGGGTTTTCGGGGGCAAAGGAAAGAGAAATGAGTTTTGCCTGCAGAAGATTATGTAGGGTGGACTGTTTTTCTTTTTTGTAGTTTTTAAACATTTATTTAATTTTTTTTCATTGTATTTAGAAGGCAGAAGAGAGGCAGAGACAGAAAGACAATCTTCCATCTGCTGCTTCACGCCCCAGCTCGCTGCAACAGCCAGGACTGGGTCAGGCCGAAGCTAGGAGCTAGGAATTCAGTCTGGGTCTGTCACGTGGGCGGCAAGGACCCAAGTACCTGAGCCGTCACCTGCTTCTTTCCCAAGGTGCACGGGGAGCAGGACACCAGGGCCACAGTGAGCGGGACTCGAGCCAGCTACAGACACGGAACGCGGGCATCAGAAGCAGGGCCTTGACCGCTATGCCAGACATCGCCCCTGAGCTGTTGTCTGAGCTGAGGCTTGAACTGTGATGCCTGTGTTTGTGAAACAATGGTGGAGTTGGGTGGAGAGGAGAGAGGGGGAGGCACTTAGTGTTCCAGCTTCAGAGGGAACAGGGGAAGTTTGGAGATGGAGGCAAAGGGAGCCGGCGGACTGGGGACCAACACAGGCAGATTTGTCTTTTCTTGGGCCCACCTGTGATGCTCTGTCAGCGATGTCAGGACCCACAAGACTGGAGGCTGGGAGACTGCCATGGTCACCTGACCTCAGCGGGCGGCCCCGGGGTTTGTGAGTTTACTTGCAAGGTACAGCAGATAGGATGTGATCACTGAGCGGGGAGGTGGAGGGGCAGCTGCAGCGGCCGGGGTTACAGGCGTGGTCCCGACGATGTCCTGGGAGGGGGAGCCGGAGGCAGGCGCTGCTTTAAGGAACAGATGACAGCATACTACAGTAATTGCACTTTGGACATGCTGCCCTGCACTGTAGAGGGAAATTCAGTGGAGATGGAGGGGGGCTGGGGGCTGCTGGTGTAGGGGAGGCCTGACTTAGCATCATCATTGTGGGGAGCAACTCGGACTAGACTAAGTTACTGGAATTAAGACTTATTCTATGCATCTGCTTTCCCACAATATGGCGCTGGGAGAGGAGAAAACAGCTTCTACGCAGCTGCCTCCAGTTCAACCAATAAACTGTAGGACCTACTCCTGATTGGAGGAGAGCAGCGTACTCGGCGTGTGGGCAGCCGAGTTGGGATTGGCGGAGGAGGACTATAAAGGGGGAGAGACGGCATGCACCAGGAACATCTAAGGGGAACACCTGTGCAGCCCCCGAGAGAGCTGGCCGGCGGTGTGCCGCTCCCCTGCGGAAGTGGGGAATGTGGCAGGGGGAACTGCCCTTCCACGGAGGTGGAAGGGATAGTAGCCAACCTGGGAAGAACCAGCAGCAAACCCGGGGAGGGCCGAGCAGACGAAAGAACAGCGCAGGGTTCAGTGTCGTTCCTCCACGAAGAGGGGGAGCGACATAATGGTGCCGTGACTCGGATAGGAAACCTAGGACGGATAGGAAACTTAGGAGGGAAGAAACGGGAAGAAGTGGGAAAATATCGGAGAGAGAGACTAGCAAACAGCCTAGGGAAAAGCCGGACGAAAAAGGTGCCGGAAAAAGCTATTGAAAGCCTAGGCATAGACTCGGATACGGACTACGGGGGGAAGCTGGGAGAAATCTCTAAGGTTGAAAGCGAAAGTGAAAACTAGAACAAACAGACTCGGATGCGGACTGTGGGGAGAGGCCAGGAGAAATGAGGGAGGAGTATTGTTGGAGGAAAGCTTGGGGAAACATACCGGGTAGAGAAAAATGTTAGGGAAATTGAAGCCGCGGGGGGCAGGCCGAGGCGGAGACGAAAGCCACTTTGGGATTCTCAAGTTAGCCCGGGAATAAGGGGCGAAAAGTTGAAACCAGAAGCGGAAACGTAAGCCAGATTGGGATCCGTCTGATTAGCCCGGGGAGCAAAGGACGGGAAGCCAAATCGTGGGGCGGAGACGTGAGCTGGGTTGAATTCGCCAGGCTAGCCCGGGGAACTTAGATTGAATGCTAGTGGCGGAGACGTAAGCTACGCTGTGTGACTCGCGGAGGCCGCAGCGTGCAGAAAGAGCACGGGGCGTGAATAGATAGGGAACGCGGGGCGGCGAGGCGCCGAGAAGCAGCCTCGGGGCGGGCGCCGGCGGGGCGAGGCGCCATGAAGCAGCCTCGGGGCGGGCGCCGGGAAGCCGCGAAGATAAGAGAAACAGAAGTTTTAGAAGTAAAATGAGAGAAATAGGAATGCTGGTAGATAGAAGTAAAATAGGAGAAATAGGAATGCCTGGAGATAGAGAAATAGAGAAAGGCCTCCCCACAACACAGCAATGAGAGAGCTTGGATTCAGTCTGCCTGATTAGGAAGGCGGTGAGCACCTGCGGGCGGCTAGCAGCTTATGCGCCACAGGTCACCGAAGACAGGCACGAATTAACATCAATAAGGCCTCCCCACAATACTGCAATGAGAAGGCTTGGATTCGGTCTGCCTGATTAGTAAAGCGGTAAGCACCAGCAGGCGGCTCGACCAGAGTATGAGCTGCAGGTCACCGAAGATAGGCACGAATCAACACCAATAAGCCTCCCCACAATATGGCAATGAGAAGGCTTGGATTCGGTTTGCCTGATAGGGCTTGTAAGCCCCTGCAGGCAGAGCAGAGCATGCGCTGCAGGGCACCGAACACAGGCACGCACAGCGCCTAAAAACCTCCTCACAACATGGCGAAGAGAGGACCCGGATTCGGTTTGCCTGATTGATAGGACTTGTAAGAACCTGTGGCAACTCTAGCAAGTAGAGCAGAGTGTGTGCCGCGGGACACCGAAGACAGGCGCGTATCAACGCCAAAAAATAAAAAGAAAGGGGGATCTGTGGGGAGCAGCTCGGACTAGACTAAGTTACTGGAATTAAGACTTATTCTATGCATCTGCTCTCCCACAATATGGCGCTGGGAGAGGAGAAAACAGCTTCTACGCAGCTGCCTCCAGTTCAACCAATAAACTGTAGGACCTACTCCTGATTGGAGGAGAGCAGCGTACTCGGCGTGTGGGCAGCCGAGTTGGGATTGGCGGAGGAGGACTATAAAGGGGGAGAGAGACGGCATGCACCAGGAACATCTAAGGGGAACATCTAAGGGGAACACCTGTGCAGCCCCCGAGAGAGCTGGCCGGCAGTGTGCCGCTCCCCTGCGGAAGTGGGGAATGTGGCAGGGGGAACCGCCCTTCCACGAGGTGGAAGGGATAGTAGCCAACCCGGGAAGAACCAGCAGCAAACCCGGGGAGGGCCGAGCAGACGAAAGAACAGCGCAGGGTTCAGTGTCGTTCCTCCATGAAGAGGGGGAGCGACAATCATGGCCAACCTCAGGGGTGGGCTGGGGTCTTCCAGGGAGGGGATGTAGGGTGCACAGCCCTGCAGCCCACGGGTACATGCGTGGAGCTGAGGGAAGTCGTGCTGGGCAGACGAGGCTGTGTTGCACTGACTACTCCTGAACAGTGCCGTCCAAAAGAAGTAGAAGGCCAGCCACACGTGTAACTGCAGATTTTTGACAGCAACAGTTAAAAAACTAAAAAGAAGAGCCGGTGTTGTGGTACAGCTGATCAAGCCACTGCCTGTAATGCTGACATCCCACATGGGCACCGATTTGAGTCCCTGCTGCTCTACTTCCAATCCAGCTCCCTGCTAATGCACCTGGGAAAGCAGCAGAAGCTGGCCCAAGTGCTTGAGCCCCTGCCAACCACACGGGAGACCTGGTTGGAATTCTAGGCTCCTGGCAGTCATCTGGGGAGTGAACCAGCAGATGGAAGATCTCCCCCCTCTCTAACTCTGCCTTTCAAATAAATCTTTAAAAAAACAAAAAACCAAAAAACCTAAAACAGGTAAAATTAATGATACATTTTAATGCACCCAAAATATCCCTAATATTATTTTAGTATATAATCCCTATAAGAAATACTAATAAAATATGTTATCTTTTTTTTGGTTCTAAATCTTTAAAATCTGGACTAGTCCCATTTCAAGTGTTCCCTAGCACCATGTGGTTGGTGAGAGACTGCCAAACCGGACAGTTCTAGATTGAGGCAGAGCTAAATTAAAATCTTTGACTCTAAGTTTTCTCATCTGTGGAATGGGCATAATAGCTATGGAAGGTAAAGGTTTAAAAAAAAAGATTTATTTATTTATTATTTGAAAGGCAGAGTTACAGAGAGGCAGAGAGAGAGAGAGGTCTTCCATCTGCTGGTTCACTCCCCAGGTGGCCGCAACAGCTGGAGCTGGGTCGATCCGAAGCCAGGAGCCAGGAGCCAGGAGCTTCTTCCAGGTCTCCCACGCAGCTGCAGGGCCCCAAGGACTTGGACCATCTTCTACTGCTTTCCCAGGCCATAGCAGAGAGCTGGATGGGAAGTGGAGCAGCCACCAGCTCCCACATGGAATGCTGGCACTGCAGGCGGTGGCTTTACTTGCTACACCACAGCACTGGCCCCGGAGGGTAAAGCTTTTGACACAAAGTGAGTGTACAATAAATGGAGCTATTGAAAGGAAGAAGTGGAAAAAGGAAGGAATTTTGAGGTTTTATAGCAGCATGGGGAAGGATTTTGTGCTTTCCTCTTTTAAAAAAATTTTTATTTATTTATTTATTTATTTATTTATTTATTTGAAAGCCAGAATTAGAGACAGAGGGAGAGGCAGATCTTCCATCTGCTAGTTCACTCCCCAGATGGCTTCAACAGGCAGGGCTGGGCCAGGCTGAAGCCAGAAGCCTGGAACTACTCAGGTCTCCCCCGTTGGTGGCAGAAACCCAAGCACTTGGGTCGTCTTCTGCCGCCTTTCCAGGTACATTAGCAGGGAACTGGATTGGAACTGGCGCTCTGATAAGGGAATGCTGGTGTCGCAGGCAACAGCTCAGCTCACTGCACCACAATGCCAGCCCGCTTGTGCTTTCTTTAAAGATGAGAGGCTTGGCATGGTTTTAGGCCACAGGGAAGTTTCTGGTAGAGAGAGAAAGGAAAGGGGATAAAGCAATGTAAAAGTTTGGGGAGATCACGTGGGGACATGGAACTGCAGCATCTGGTGGCAAGATTAGCCATAAATCCAAAGTGGGGCACTGTTTTCTCCAAGAAGGAAGGAAGCTGGGGTAGATGAGAGTGGTGGCCAGTCTTGAGCGCTTTCTGTGTAGACAGCACCCAGCCCTGAAAGCTGGGTCCTGCTTCTTAAGTTTTTCATCCATAGATGATTTCTGCCTGATCCATTTTACTACAGTGTTTGTAAAATAATGAATTCCCAACTCTAGCATCAGGCCTCAGCTTCTTTCTACTTCAGCAAGAACCCTCACTTCTCCTCCCTCCCCCACTGATATGAACTCATTGGTTCCTCATTTTCCCAATGGGTTATGATTTGTTAATCATTTGGGTGCCTAATATCCCAGATCTGGCAGGTGGGAGCCCCTCTGATCTGGTTCCTGTCCTGTGAAAAGCTCCTACTTTATTATTTTTTTAAGATTTATTTATTTATTTGAAAGTCAGAGTTACACACAGAGAGAGAGAGAGAGAGAGACCTTCCATCCGCTGGTTCGCTCCCAAATTGGCCACAACAGGCAGAGCTGTGCCAATCTGAAGCCAGGAGCCAGGAGCTTCTTCTGGGTCTCCTACATGGGTGCAGGGCCCAAGGACTTGGGCCATCTTCCACTGCTTTGCCAGGCCATAGCTGAGAGCTGGATCGGAAGTGGAGCAGCCAGGACTTGAACCAGCGCCCATATGGGATGCTGGCACTGCAGGCGGCAGCCCCACCAGCCATGCCACAGCACCAGCCCCAACAAAACCCTATTTTAGAGCACTCTGGGCATAGTGAGATGTCCCAGGCTCCTCATCTTGTATCTACATTGCCCCAGCCTTGGAATCAGTTATTTTTCTAATGGGCCCTGATTCCTCTTAGTGGTGCCAGACACCAAGATCTCAGTGCAAAATGTGCTTACTGCTACCTTTCTCTCTGTCTCTCACTGTCTAACTCTTCCTGTAAAAAAAAAAAAAATGTGCTTATTGCTAAGGGGGTGTGGTTTTGGGTCTTTTTAACAGACAGCACTGAAAACACATCCATGCACGGATCATATATGAGTGCCCATTCACATTATCACATATAGACTTGAATACACATGTTTAAGCATGCATATACAATTGGTTCTCTGCATGTGGCGGGCGGGCGGGGGGGGGGGGTGGTTCATGCCTCCAAGAATTCCGCCAACCTGGAATGCTTGTCTAAACCAAAATATCTGAAAAGAAACCCTGCATCTGTACTGAAGAAGCACACTTTTTCCTGTTATCAATCCCTAAACAATACTGCATAATAACTAGGTACACAGCATTTACTTGGTACCGGGTGTAAATAATCTGAGATGATATAAAGTCCATGGGAGGATGTGTGTAGGTTATTTGCAAACACTATGCCACCTTATACAAGGGACTTGAGCATCCGTGGGGGAGCCGGGAACCAGTCCCCAGGTTTGCTGAGGGGATGAATGTGCATATTTTCTTTTTTTAAAGATTTAATTAGGCCGGCGCCGCGGCTCACTAGGCTAATCCTCCGCCTAGCGGCGCCGGCACACCGGGTTCTAGTCCCGGTCGGGGCGCCGGATTCTGTCCCGGTCGCCCCTCTTCCAGGCCAGCTCTCTGCTGTGGCCAGGGAGTGCAGTGGAGGATGGCCCAGGTGCTTGGGCCCTGCACCCCATGGGAGACCAGGAAAAGCACCTGGCTCCTGGCTCCTGGCTCCTGCCATCGGATCAGCGCGGTGCGCCGGCCGCAGCGCGCCGGCCGCAGCGCGCCGGCCGCAGCGCGCCGGCCGCGGCGGCCATTGGAGGGTGAACCAACGGCAAAGGAAGACCTTTCTCTCTGTCTCTCTCTCTCACTGTCCACTCTGCCTGTCAAAAAAAAAAAAAAAAAAAAAAAAAAGATTTAATTATATATTTGAAAGGCAGAGGTACAGAGAGAAAGGGAGTGGGGGAGAGAGAGAAAGCTATCTTTCATTTGCTGGTTCACTCCCCAAATGGCCACAATGGCTGAGGTTAGGCGGGGCAGAGCTAGGAGCCTGGAACTCCATCCGGGTCTCCCACATGGGTGACAGGGGCCCAGGTACTCGAGCCATTTCTTGCTGCTTCCCCAGGCACATTAGCAGGGAGCTGGATTGCTGCTCACAAGGGACTGGCATTGCTGGCGGAGGCCTAACCCGCTGCGCCAAAACACTGGCCTTGAATGTGCATATTTTCTCAATCTCAGAGTTCACACTAATGCTTTCAAAGCTAATCCATTCTCATAGGACCTTTCTTCTTATTTCCTGCTGGAGTCAGAACCCTGGCTCTTACTAGGATCACACATTCATTCACTGGTTCAATCACGCAATCCCTCTGAAATGTGCCAGTACCGCCACAGAAAGCGACCACAGGGAGCCCGGAATGTGTTCGCAGTTTTCTCCCCTGCCTCGCCAGAGCCCAGCTTCTGAACGGCCACCTCTGGGCAAGACTGTTCCCTGGGGGATGCCGGCTGCGGAGTCGGAGCAGGGCACTGCAGGAGATGGAGAAGGTGTGGGACAGCCAAGGTGGGGCAAAGGCGAGGGAGCGCCAGTGTCAGCAGAGGGCAGACTTCCGGGGCTGGAGGCGATGGCGACACTCGTGCTACTAGCCCCGGCTACCCTGCAGCGGGTTTTCCTGCAGCCATCTTGGCAGCCCGGATGTAGGCTGGAGTGGAGAAGACAGATGGCTGGGATAACTTGCTGATCCAAAGCTGGGGAAAGCACCAGGTGGCTGGGGCAGGAGGACAGACAGTGAAGACACTGGGGTGCTGGCAAGAGAGCAGTTGACGTCATGAGCGCGGGGGTCTGGGCTGAACAGGGAAGTGAAGCCACGAGGGAGAAAGGGCACTGGATGGAGCTGCAAAGGGGTCTGCTGAAGGGACTTGGGGGTCACTGAATCCAGTGACATAGCAGTAGCTAATTCAGGGGCCGAGGGGGAGAGACGGCTTGCGCTAAAGTTGGGACATGATGGGAGGGGCTGCCCTCGGAACAGCCAGACGCCTTGTTTGGCATGTTCCCCAAGAACCAGATCCGAGCCCAGGCTGGAGAGGGCGGCTGTTTGAGGCGCATCACTGCTGTGGATCCAGAGCTAAGAGGCGTGTGCAGATGACTGACTGCATGAAAACGCGGCTTCAGGCGGCTCTGCTCCATGGCACTTCACCTTTGAGGTCACAAACGCAGGTCCAGGGCAGTGAAGCAACTTCCGCTTCTGTTCCCAGCCCCGGCCTGGATGGGATTCAGACCCCGCGGCTCTTCAACCCCTACAGTGTTCTGAAGCTACCAGACGCCCGCTTTGTTTTTGTCTGTGCACTACCTTTGTTTTCCACCTGGATTTTAAGCAGGGATGGAGTCTTACAAATCATGGCATTCTCCGCAGTTCTAAGCTAGCCACTGCTCAGTGCATTCTTTTTGCATGATGGTTTAGTGGGAGCAGCCCATGGCTCAAGGTGCAAGTGTCGGCAGTCAGAATTTTCAAGAAGCATTACAGGCTGAGTGTCTTACCCGCCACGCCTGGGGCCAGAAGTGGTCCGGGTTTCGGATGCAGCGGGGCAGGTGTTGGAATAGCTGCACGTACATAATGAGACATCTCGAGGGTCGGACACCAAGTCCAAGCTGAAATTCACTTATGTTTCATGTTCACCTTACAGACTGCAGCTGACTTTATGCAATACTTTTAATAATTTAGTACATGAAACAAAGGGTATGTATTACAGCTGAAGGAGCTGGGAGGGTCTTTTTCCCAGGGTGTGGGGGGGATGCTGAATAACTGGTATGTTGTGTGCCTACGTTTTAATCATGGCCCTCATGTGAGGATATGTGTAGCATGTCAGAGTTTGGAGAGTTTCAGATTTAGGATTTTGGATTTTCAGGTGAGGGATCCTCAATCTTTACTGCTTTCTGTACATTCCTGGAATCACCCTTATTAAACAAGTATCACTTTGGACCATGCGGTGTACTTTGTCAGGAAACAGAGGCATGAAAACAATGCCTATCTAAGCCTGGTTTCACAAGGAAGTTTGTCTTGTGTGGGCCATGGGTGCAACCCAGTTAACA
Organism: Oryctolagus cuniculus; assembly: GCF_964237555.1. Lineage (NCBI taxonomy): Eukaryota > Metazoa > Chordata > Mammalia > Lagomorpha > Leporidae > Oryctolagus > Oryctolagus cuniculus. The sequence goes on along the minus strand of NC_091432.1, from coordinate 18,352,380 downwards.
GGGAAAATAAACTGAGCTTTCAGTGAATCGGGCAGGCAGCAGCAGGGTAGAGAAAAGGGGACAAAGATGAATGGCAAGCACTACGAGAGATGAGCTTATCTCCCCCAGGAATATTGCACTAAGAAATGGACAGAAATGCCACTGGCGGCATTTAGTCTGACTAAACCTAGCCAGTGCATACTGTCTGTCTTTGTGGTTATACAGGACAGAGCGGGCTTTGTGGCTTCAAAGATATCCTGTGCACAAGGGGCCAAGTCTCTGTGTCCGAGAAACGTCTCTGCTGCTATTCTAGATAATTAAACCAGAAGTGAGTCTGAGAGCAGCCCGGAAGAGCAGAGGGCGCCAGCTCGATTTCTGCCAAGCAGAGCGTCTGTGTGGCATTTCATCAGTAGCTATGGCTGTGGGCTGGGTGGGCCCCGATGCAGCAGTGTTGATGGTATCTTTGGGAAGTGCCTGGGCGGCATGAGTGAACTAACAGATGAATGAGTCCATAGGCTAGTTGCTGAGGGAGTGGCTTTGTTAGAAAAGTGAGCTCTCTGGGGTGCGCTTGCTCTGTCTCACCGCTGGATGCCCTGTGTTGCTTCGGGGCGCGAGAGTCCTCAGCACGTGCAGCCCTGTGACCTTGGCCTTCCCAGCCTCCAAAACTGTAAGAAATACATTTCTGTTCTTTATAAGTGACCCAGTCTGTAGTGTGCAATTACAGCAACAGAAAATGGACTAAGAGCTGTCGTCAAGTCAAGCTTGGTGACAATGTAATCAACGACCGTGATCAAAGGTCGTGTCAGAGTGGCCAGGTATCCAGGAAAGCACCAAAATTCTTGCCCCTTTTAATGACAAGTGAGAAAAAAAAAACACCTAGAATTTTTGTTCTCAAAGAGCCCCTCTGTCCATATGGAATCCCTGTATTTAGTATTCCACCAAAAGCTGAAGAGCAATGCTTACTGCCGTCGCCTTGCCTGCTTGCATGCGTTTATACCACTGGCGCCTCTCCCCGGCCGGAAAAGGGCATTCTGCCACCAGGATGGCGACAGGACCTCGGTTAGGCCATGGGTCCAAAAAAGTTGGGCTTCTTAAGAAAATGTGTTCACCCGAAATCCATTTTGAATCTCAAAGCATTACTTGTACTAGGACTACGCGTTTAGTTTATAAAAACCACGTATGGAGAACATTCCTTGTTCCTCCCCTACAGCCTGACAGCCCAGCGGGAAGCTGACCTCTGTCCCCTGCACCCACTCTGTTCGACTGCGCCCTGTCTCCGTCCTCGGCTCACCGTCAGTCATCGACAGGTTCAGGTGGTTTCTCCAGCAGTATGAGGTTTATTCAGACCGTTCAGGTGGTTAGAATGGATTACCTGAGTTTTTCATTCTAAAATTTCTAGCCAGGGTCACTCCTTCAGCCTTTAACAAAAGCTGAATGGGAAATGACAGGCACACTGGCTTCTGGAGGCTGCAGCATGTAAATCTCCTGCGGGTACTTCTTCCTAATCCAGGGAGGAAAACTTGCCACTCTTTTCTAAAGAGAACAAATATGACTCCTTGACAGGATTCACTTCACGTGAGCTGGGCAGTGCTTGGAATCTAATGAGCATGGCCTTCTAGGAGTTGCTGGATGTGGAGGCTATGCCTGGGTTTCATGGGATTTTGCCCCTTTAACACACATCCAAACCACACCTCTCAGGAAGCTTTGTGTTTTCAAAAAGCATTTCTACAAGCAACTCATCATGTATTCTGATTTTTTTATTCCAAAAATGTCATCATCATACTAGGGTGCCTTTCGTAACCTTTCTCCAAAGTTATTTGGAGCAAAAATACGTAGTGCTGACCAACTTTCAAACAAGTTCGCCTTCAGCTGTTTACAGCGGTCTGGGGACTTGTCCTTTAAGGACATCCTCTTAGGGACAAACAGCGGGGTTTTAGCTGGGTGCTTTCTCGGTACTCAGGACGCTGACTGAGGGCTTAGGGTATGGGCAAGTGTGGCACAGGGGACGGCATCAGCAAACTCCCCAGGTGCAGAGCGCAGAGCTCATGCCCTGCAGAAGGACGCCCTTGGTGTGGGGGACTGCACCTGGGAATTCTCTGCGCTCTGCTCAGTTTCTCAAACTGGAAATTAAAAAAAGACTGATACACGGGGATGCTAATGAAGTGTGTGTTGCGTGTCGTTCTAATCACTACTCACCCAGCTAGTGGTGGGTGTGGAAAGAGCTGAGAAGTGATAATGAAAAATGTGCTAGAAACCTTCCAATCCAATGTGAAAGGAAAAGAGTAAGGCCAAAACAGGGAGGCTGGCCCGAGCTGGAGGGACCTCTTTAACGTGACTCCAGCAGGTCACCATGACAGTCACAGCCAGCAGACTGCTTGTTTGGTGCTCATGAGGGACTCTGGGAAAGAAATGGCTGACATAAAATATCTGTTCACATAAGATTATGCAGTTAACCAATCAAAGGAAACAACTGGTTAGAGAGAAAGAATTTTAATCATAGGGTTAAAAATTTACATAACCTTGTTGAACATAATATATGTAACATTAAATTCTGGGTAATACAGGAATTGTCTCTATGTGGGAATAGCTTACTGGGAGCTAAACTTGTATACTAACAGTCTGACTGATCACCCATCACCAGAAAGCTGACACAAGACATTTTTGGATAGCTTACTCCCAAAATACTTTTAAAAGAGTTCAATCTTTTAAAGTTGATTTGCATATAATTTTGGAGAGAGTAGCTATGGGTAAAATGTGGTATATCTGTGCTGTAGTTCCACGAGCACACACTTTGGTTGCTGCTAGAGGAAGCTTTTCCATACGTTATAAGAACATTTCATTTTATGAAAAAAATAACTGAACTGATGAGGTGTGCATCGTGAGGACATGGACGGAGTCTGAGTACAAAGTGGGGGGTCAGCACATGATGAGTGTGCAACACAGTATACCACAGACAGACAGACAGTCCCCAGGCCTACTTCTCCCTGCCTCACACAGGCTGTCTGGCCCAGAACGTCCCCGGGACATGCCTGCATGGCATGACACACGCGCACCTATGGGTATGTGTATATGTGTAAGGATGGGTATGCCACCATGGCACCACGGCCTGTCTTTGTGGCAGCATATATAGTCCTAGGCCAGTTTGGCTTCATACCTGGGGCTGGCTCTTGGCTGGAGTTTGTACTTTTCTTTGGAGAGCATGGCACTGTAAAGCCTGGCTTCTTACTCTGTGCAAACAAGATAAATAAGCAGATTTCACTGTATGTTGCAATTTCTAATTGTACTTATGGTTGGGGCTGGCTTTATTGGGATCTAGTGACAAGTACTTGTATTTTCTCCCCAAATACCAAAGTACTGTCATTGTTACAGGGCCTGGTTCCTCAGATGGTCAAATTAGGGCCCATGGGTGACATCTTCATTGCCCTGGGAAGCAGAGGGGCTGTGTTTTATAGGCTGTCTAGAAACATTTCTCAGCGGGAGAAAAGGACCTGCTCTAGCAAGGTGGCGGTCTGCCCATGTTTTCAGCTCTGTGTGTCTGACATGCTATGGAAGTCAAACGCCCACATCTCCAACAGAGACCAGCACACCAAGAACTTGAAGAAAATAAAGGAAAGGGGGCCGGCGCTGTGGTGTAGCAGGTAAAGCCGCCACCTGCAGTGCTGGCATCCCATATGGGCACTGGTTAGAGTCCCAGCTGCTCCACTTCCTATCCAGCTCTCTGCCATGGCCTGGGAAAGCAGTGGAAGATGGCCCAAGTCCTTGGGCCCCTGCAACTGTGTGGGAGATCAAGAGGAAGCTCCTGGCTCCTGGCTTCAGATGGATGCAATTCCGGCCGTTGCAGCCAACTGAGGAGTGAACCAGTGGATGGAAGGCCTCTCTCTTTCTCTGCCTCTCCTCTCTCTGCGTAACTCTGACTTTCAAATAAATAAATAAATCTTAAAAAAAAAAAAAAAAAAGAGAGAGAGAGAGAGAGAGAGGGGCTGGCGCCATGGCCAGTTCTAGTCCCAGCTGCTCTACTTCTCATCCAGCTCTCTGCTGTGGCCTGGGAGGGCAGTGGAGGATGGCCCACGTCCTTGGGCCCTGCACCCGCATGGGAGACCAGGAGGAAGCACCTGGCTCCTGGCTTCGGATCGGCACAGCTCCAGCTGTTGCGGCCATTTGGGGACTGAACCAATGGAAGGAACCAACCTTTCTCTGTCTCTCCCTCTCAAATAAATAAATAAATAAATAATCCTAAAAAAGAAAAGAAAAGAAAGGAAGGGTGAAGACCGCTTTGGCAGCCACCGGCTCCACTGGATGTACCTGAGTCCATGGCTACCCGCTGCGGCCTGCATGGGAAGTTTCAGCGGTGGGATTTGGCTTTAGCTTCCTGCAGACTTTGTGAAATGAATGGCAGAGGAAGAAACAGGACAAGTTCATCATCAGTCTGTCAGGACTGAAAACTTTGATCTGACTTTGTTGGAACTCTCTTCCTTGCTCTTCAGTTTCTGTCACACACAGTGATCCGTCTTGTCACCTTTCCTGGAGCATCTTATTAGTATTTTTTTTCTATGTTCTCTTTCACTTTGATTTATTTGAAAGGCAGACAATGAGCCAGAGATCTCCCATCTGCCAGTACACTCCCCACATGCTGCAGCAGCTTGGACTGGGCCTGGTCCCTCCCACATGGAAGGCAGAGACCCAAGTACTGAGCTATCACCCGCTATCACCTACTCCCAGAGTAGGCATTAGCAGGAAGCTGGAACCGAAAATGGAGCTGAGACTCAAGCCCAGGCATTCCTATAGGGGATCCAGATATCCAAGCAGCATCCTAACTGCCACCCCACATGACTACCTGCAGCACCTTACTCGTCCGTTACAGACCTTGCACATAGCAGGTTCTCCAGAAGACACTAACAGGCAAATGAGGGCATCAAACTAAGAATCCCTAAACAAGAGACTGGCAGAGACCACAGGGACATCACCTTGGGAGGACTGTCCATTCCCTATCTAGGACACGCAAGTTCATCCAACAACATTCTTCCATGGACACAGGCGGAACGACAGCTTAGTAGCTGTTTCCCCACCTCTCTCCCCTTCAGGAAAGAACAGGCAGACGCAAATGTGCCTGCGAGAGGTTATTATAGTGATAAATAGGAATTCCACATAACTTACTGTTTTGCAAAAGCAACTCACTCACATCTCACTGTCAATGTGGCAGCACTGGGTGTGAGGCACAACTCACAGTGGGTGGTGACTGCCTAGGGTTGAGAACCATGGCAACATTCACTGTCACTGCTTTACCTTGTGTGTTGCCAGAAACTTACAAAATAATGGCTGCCTAAGGAGAACTTTGTTGAAATAAAATTACATTCTCACTGGGAAGCTTTTAAGCTCTGGGTGGGCTTCCTCCAGGCTCCTGGTGCCTGTTGGCTGTGCCCCAGGCTGGCCAGCTGGTTTGTAGCTGCCTTCGAGATACACCTGAGCAGAACCACACTGAAGAGGTGAAACAGTAGGGACTGTGGATCATCACCCACCCAAATCATACAATACAACTGCAAAGAAATTCAAGTGAACTGCCGGCACACGCACTCGGTGAGGTACCTGCGTTCTCTCTTGATTCTTAAGTAGAGTCAGGGTGGTCACTGATGGCTCCCGGCAGGTGCCTTTGTCTCTGCCATTTAACTGTGTCTGAAATAAAAGAACGCAACCTCACTGGACTTTCCACTTGAAAATATGTGGTCATGTTGAGTACACATTAACTGTGTGTCTTTTATTCATAGGTGTTGATTCATTATCAGATTCTAACACCAAAAATATGGTAACACACAAAGGAGTAACAATTCAAAGAAAAGGAGAGAGGACTAGTATTTGAGGGCTTACTGTTTACCAGGTACTTCACACATTTGTGTATCTAATTCTCACCACAACCTCAGAGTGTAGGTATCATCGCCTCAGCATTTCAGATGCCGGAGCTGAGTCCTAGGTAGGGTTAAGCAACTCATGGACACAGGTTTAGTACTTTTTATCCAAAAAGCTTGGGATGAGAACTGTTTCAGATTTGGGATTTTTTTTCCAGATATTTAGAAAGTTTGCATATACATTATGATGTATCTTGGAGATATGATCAAAATCTAAACAAACATGAAATCCTGGGCTGACACTGAAGCATAGTAGGTTAAGCCGCTGTCTGCAACACTAGCATCCCATATCAGAATGCTGATCGTGGCTGCTCCACTTCCAATTCAGCTTCCTGCTAATGTGTCCAGGAGGCTAGCAGAGGATGGCTCAAGTATTTGGGCCCCTGCCACTCTCGTGGGAGACTGGATGGAGCTCCTACTACTGGCTTTGGCCTGGCCTAGCCCCTGGCTATTGGGGCCATTTAGGGACTGAACCAGTGGATAGAAGATCTCTGTTTCTTTCTTTTTGTCATTCTGCCTTTCAAATAAATAAATTTTAAGAAAAATACATAAAATTCACTTATGTTTCATGTATACTTTATACACATACCTTGAAGGTAATTTTATATAGTACCTTTAAAAATGTTATACATGAGACAGTCATACAGTGTGGAATTTTACACTGTGGCATCATGTTGGCACTCAAAAAGTTTTGGATTTTCAGACTGGGGATGCTAAACTCCAACAAAATAGTGTTGAGTGAAACCTACACTTCAGACAGACGTCGAAGTTTGTGCTCTTACCACTGTTACATTAGCGACCAAATAAATGGCCCTCCCTCTGGACCAGGGACAGCTGTGATCCGTGGGATTCCCAGGGTACAGTAGCGGGCCTCACTGTTCACTATTAGCCCCAGAGTAACATTCTACATAAGGAGGACTCACTATCCACTAAGAATTAGCTACTACAGTACAAAAGCTATTTTTTAAAAAATTTATTTATTTGAAAGGTAGAGTTAGAGACAGAGACAGAGACAGAGAGAACTTCCATTTGCTGGTTTGCTTCCCAAATGGCTGCAATGGCAGGGGCTGGGCCAAGCTGAAGCCAGGAGCCTGTGGCTCTGTTCAGGTCTCCCTTGTGGATGAGAATCCAAGGACTTGGGTTGTCCTCCACTGCTTTCCCAGATGCATCAGCAGGGAGCTGGATCAGAAGTGGAGCAGCCAGGACTCAAACCAGGACTCAGATGGGATGCTGGCATAGCAGGTGGTGGCTTAACCCACTGCACTACAATGCCGGCCCCTTAAATGTTTGTTTATTCATTTTTATTTCTTTGAAAGACACAGTGACAGAGAGAAGTAGATAGAGATAGAGATCTTCCATCCATCTTCCAGGTTACTCCCCAGATCCCTACAACAACCAGGGCCAGGCCAAGCCAGAGCCAGGAGCCAGGAGCCAGGAGCTCCTCGTGTTTTCCACACGGGTTGCAAGGACTCAAGAACTTGCGCCATCATTCACTGCCTCCCAGGCACATTGGCAGGGGGCTGGTAAGAAGCCAAGTGGAGGTGTCACCTGATCCCAGGCGCTCTGATATGGGACACGGCGATTCCAAGAGCAGCTTAACCTGCTGTGCTCTAATACCCGCTTCTCCAAAAGCTATTTTTATGTATAAAATAGTCCAAGATTTTATAACCACAAATATGTTTTGGTGCCTCTCCCCTGTGTTTCCACTGCATCCTGCTCTGTGATATAATTTCTTCCTTACTTGTTAAAACCCCCACCATGGCCCACTCTGTGGCTCACTTGGCTAATCCTCTGCCTGTGGCGCTGGCACCCCAGGTTGGGGTGCCGGCTACTAGTCCCGGTTGCTCCTCTTCCAGGCCAGCTCTCTGCTGTGGCCCAGGGGGACAGTGGAGGATGGCGCAAGTGCTTGGGTCCTGCACCCGCATGGGAGACTGGGAGAAAGTACCTGGCTCCTGGCTTCAGATCGGCGCAGCGCCGGTGGTAGCAGCCATTAGGGGAGTGAACCAACAGAAGGAAGACCTTTCTCTCTGTCTTTCACTGTCTATAACTCTCTCTCTGTCTCTCTCTCTCACTGTCTAACTCTGCCTGGGAAAAAACAAACAAACAAACAAACAACACCAACCAGACCCTAAGGTCTTTAAGGCTGGGCTATTAATTGTTCAATGTTGTATCCTCAGCATCCAGTAAAGGGCCTGGCAAGTAGTAGATATGTGTTGATATTAAAATAAAACATGTTGGAGCCGGCGCTGTGGTGTAGCAGGTAAAGCCACCACCTGCAGTGCGGCATCCCATATGGGCGCCGGTTCGAGTCCCTGCTGCTCCACTTCTGGTCCAGCTCTCTGCTATGGCCTGGGAAAGCAGTAGAAGATGGCCCACATCCTTGGGCCCCTGCCCACATGGGAGACCCAGAAGAAGCTCCTGGCTCCTGGCTTCGGATCAGGGCAGCTTCAGTCATTGCGGCCAACTGGGGAGTGAACCAGCGGATGGAAGATCTCTCTCTCTCTCTCTCTCTCTCTCTCTTCCTCTCCTTCTCTCTCTGTGTAACTCTGACTTTCAATAAATAAATCTAAAAAAAAAAATTAAAATGTGTTGACTAAGTATATGGATGAAGGGATGGTAAAGCAGCCTGTTTTTATGTTCTTGGTATAAAATCATGAATCACCAATATTTAATGTAAGATTTCAGTGATGTCTAGTTCAAAGCAGGGTCCATATCCTCACCAATCTTTTTATTGTTTTTTAAAAAACTGGGGCTGGGGAGGGAGGGAAGGGTGGGGTGGAAAGTATCACTATGTTCTTGAAGCTGTATATAGGAAATACATGAAAGTTATATACCTTAACTAAAAATTTTTTTAAAAATTGGGGTTGGTATTGTGGCTTAGTGGGTAAAGTTGCTGCTTGTGATGCCAACTCTCATATAGGCACCGGTTTGTATCCCAGCTGTTCCACTTCCAATGTAGCTCCCTTCTAATGGCTTGGGAAAAGCAGAGGAAGATGGCCAAAGTGTTTGGAGCCCTGCACTCACGTGGGAGACCTGGAGGAAGCTCCTGGCTTCAGCTTGGCCCAGCACTGGCCAACTGGGGAGTGAACCAGCAGATGGAAGATCTCTCTCTGTCTCTCCCTCTCTGTAACTCTGCCCTTCAAAATAAATAAATATTTTTAAAAATGATTAAAAATTTTATTTCATTTTAATTGAAAAGCAGAGAGACAAACAAGCAATCTCTCTCATTAGCTGGTTCACTTCCCAAGTGCCCGCAATAGCCAGGGCTGTGCCAGGATACAGCCCAGAGCCCAGAACTCAACTGAGTATCTCACAAGGGGGACAGAGGCCCAAGTGCCTGACACCATCTCTTGCCTCCCAGGATGAATATTAGCAGGAAGTTGGACTGTTAGTGGAGGACCTGGGACTTGAACCAGGAACTCCAATATGGGATTGCAGGAGTCTCAAGTGTCAAATACCCACGCCAACTTCTCCCATCTTAGGTTCCCTTGCTGCCAGTGGCACGGACAGACTACTGCAGTCTCCAGCCTGTGGGAGAGATGTGCTAATTGGGGAAATCAAAGAACCTGGGTGACAGAGTCAGGCAAAAGTAATACCTCATTCAACTTTGGTTTTTCATGTTTCATCACTGAAGTGGAATTCTCTAAATTTTTGAAAAAGGTTGGCTGCTTTTGCAGAGTAGAAGTAAATCCTGCCTTTTCCTAGAAGTATTGAGTGAAAATAGAGCACGTTTTTCAGTCAGTCCATTCATAATCCACCCAGCTCACCCAACTGCAAAACTCCCCTTTCTGAAAGCATTTTTGTCTTCAGCAAGCAGCGGGTCTGGCATGTACATGGCAGCTGGGAGAAAGGCTGAGAAGGTGCTAAGCAGGCGTCACTTTTCCAGTACCACCTCCTTCCAGAAGTCCAGTCTTGGACAAGCCCCAGACTTGCCGTGCCAGGTACAGGAGAGGAGTGGCGGGCCAAGGCTGAAACCTCACACTCTGACCCCAAGTCAGAAGGGCTCCCTCTGCCCCAGGCCCCACCCCTCTTTTGGTTCAGTGTGAGCTTTAACCCCTTTCTCGCTCCCTCTGTGGGGCACTCTGCAACCAGAGAGCAGAAGCAGGTAGCACGGCTTCCTTACTGGGGCATCTTCTGTTAACTTGAATTTGCGCATCAAATGATTTTTCTGATACTGCTTAGTTCGCTGTTTCCTGGTCTGCAGCATCTTCTTCTTTTTCTTCTTAAACTTCTTCTGATTCACCTAGTCCAGAAAGGACAGAGAAACTGCTTACTACGCCCACGCACACGTAGCCTTCTTTCCACCCAACACTCGAGACACAAAGCTTAATCCAGAATGCACCCTCCCATTGCTGCCTCCTGAGCAGAGGCTGCTCCGCAGGCAGGCTGCAAAGGGGCACCCACAGCCACGTGTCTGTGATTTACAATATGAAACCAGCTTACTTACGCAATAACGGCAGGTCTAGATAACACTAATCATTAGATGTAAGGTTCGGTTTGGTTGTTATCGTAAGGTGGCCTTAATAACTAAGCCAGAAAATTATAAAGGACAAAATGAAAGACCCTAGGGGCAAGGTGACTAGGTAGGACACGTTGTTGTAGCTTCTGTACATCCTAGGACAATCAGAAACGTTTCGCCAAATTATCCAATAGTGTATTTGTAAGGCTGCTACTTCTTGGGTGTAAGAGTCAATGCAACCTCACCTCATCTTCTATGTTCAGTAGGTGAACAGGGAGACCATCTGAGAGGGAGCTGTCAGAACCGCTGGTGCTGTTCCCCAAAGGAAAGAAAGAAGGAAGGAAAATAACTTATTATATGTCCAGGAATGAAACAGCAGACCAGCCACATGGGTCCAGGTCACTGTCCACTATCTGCGGCCATATCTATGCTTCAGTCACTAAGAATTCTTTTAAAAGTAATTATTAATTTTATTGGAGAGATAGAAATAGGGAGAGGGATAGATAGAAGGGTTGAGGGAAGAGGGCAGGGTGAAAGAGATTGAGAATGAAAGAGAACCCATCCATTTGCTAACTTCCCAAATGCCCATAACAGCTGGGGTGGAGGGGAGGAAAGCTGAGAGAGACAGAGAGAGAGAGACAGAGAGAGGGAGAGAGAAAAGTCTTCCATCTGCTGGTTCACTCCCCAGATGGCCACAATGGCTGGAGCTAAGCCCATCCGAAGCCAGGAGCCAGGCGCTTCTTCTGGGTCTCCCACATGGGTTCAGGGACCCAAGGACTTGGGCCATCCTCCACTGCTTTCCCAGACACAGCAGGAGAGCGCTGGATTGGAAGTGGAGCAGCCGGGACTTGAACCATCGCTCCACTATGGGATGCCAGTGCCGCAGGCGGCGGCTTAACCTGCTTCACCAGCCCCCTGACATGTTTTAAGGGACGAATGACAGGATTTGACCCAAGAACTGCTCTCTGGGTTTTCTCCCAGCCTCTGGTTCCTTCTTCTCCATCTCCCTGCTGGCCCCTTCCTATCTCTTTGGCCCTTTTAGGGCTATGACCTCCAGCTCAGACTCAGACCTTTTGTTTATCTGCGCTGACTTCCTTGGAGTCCCACCCAGTTTTAAGCTTGACGAGTCTCCACTGGCCCTCTTCACTGAACTCCACAGCCAACTGCTTGGCCACTGTCTGTTAAACATCTAGTGGACACCTCAGACTCAACAAGTCCAACGCCAGACTCCTGCCCTTCACCTCCTCCCCAGCCTTTCCCACGCCTTTCACCTGTGTTATGGCAACAGCCTCTTAATGAAGAACTCAGAGTGTTAAAGGCAGGGGAGGTCTCTACGGGAGGCAAGAAGTAGCCTCTCACCATAATAGAGGGGTTCATTTTGTTTAAAAAAGAAGAAGAAGAAAGAAAAAAAGCATGCATTTTCAGTTGGCTTCAGCAGAATTTTTAAAAATTATTGCTTTATTTTCAAAGTTTTTTAAATTTATTTGAAAGGCAGAGACAGAGAATGCGGGGGTGGGGTAGAGATCTTTCATCTGCTGGTCTACTCCCCAAAATAGCCAAAATGGCTGGGCTAGGCCAGGCAGAAGCCAGGAACCAGGAGCTTTATCCAGGTCTCCCAAGTAGGTACAGGGGCCCAAGCAGCTGGGCCATCCGTTGCTGCTTTTCTCAGGCACACTAGCAGGGAGCTGGATCAGAAATGGCACAGTCGGGACTCACATGGAATGCTGGCACTGCAGGTGGAGGCCCAACCCTCTACACCATAGTGCTGGCCCCAGAATTTTTTTAAATTAAAAAATATTGAGACTGGCACTGTGGTGTAGTGGGTAAAGCTGCTACCTGTAGTGCCGGCATCCCATATAGGCACCAGTTCAAGACCTGGCTGCTCAGCTTCCCATCTAGCTCTCTGCTATGGCCTGGGAAAGCAGAAGATGGTCCAAGTGCTTGGGCCACTGTATCCGTGTGGGAGACCAGGAAGAAGCTCCTGGCTCATGGCTTCAAATAGGCCCAGCTCTGGCCATTGAGGCCATTTAGGGAGTGAACCAGCAGATGGAAGATCTCTTTTTCTCTTTACCTCTGCCTCTCTGTAACTCTACCTTTCAAATATATATATATATATTTTTTTTTTTTTTCTTTTTGACAGGCAGAGTGGACAGTGAGAGAGAGAGACAGAGAGAAAGGTCTTCCTTTGCCGTTGGTTCACCCTCCAATGGCCGCCGTTGCAGCCGGCGCACCGCGCTGATCCGACGGCAGGAGCCAGGATCCAGGTGCTTTCCCTGGTCTCCCATGGGGTGCAGGGCCCAAGCACCTGGGCCATCCTCCACTGCACTCCCTGGCCACAGCAGAGAGCTGGCCTGGAAGAGGGGCAACCGGGACAGAATCCGGCGCCCTGACCGGGACTAGAACCTGGTGTGCCGGCGCCGCAAGGCGGAGGATTAGCCTATTGAGCCACGGCGCCAGCCCATATATATATATATATATATATTATATATAATATGTATATATAATATATATATATTTTTTAATATATTGGGAGCTCCTTGGGGCCAGGGACTCTGCCTCATTCAATTGTGTTTCCTGTGCTGACCCACTGCCTGGCATGTAATAGGTGTTTAAAATTTTAAAAAGATATATTTATTTATTTGAAAAGCAGAGTATCAGACGAAGAGAAATCTTACATCCTGTAATATCCAGGGCTGGGCCAGGCTGAAGACAGGAGCTGGGAACTCCATCCAGGTCTCCCATATGGGTGGCAGAGGCCCAAATACTTTAGCCATCATCTTCTCCCTCCCAGGTGCACATAAGCAGGTGGCTGAATTCAAAGTGGAGTAGACAAGAATTCAGCCAGGCACTCTGATATGGGATGTGGGTGTTCTTAGTGGTAGATAAACCTGCTGTGCCATGGCACCCACCTCAATACAGGTGTTCTTGCTGAAACTAAAATCTAAGTCGGACCATGATGCTTCTCCACTCAAAACCTTCCAAAGGCCTGCCATCTCCCCTGGACAACAGGCAAAAGCTTTACAACAACCACAAGGCCCTACACAAACTGCCTGCCCAACTCCCTACTCCTTTCTTGTGCCTTAAACAGAGGCTGGCAAAGAACATGCACTCAACTCATAATTGCTGGAGAAATGGAGTTTATATAACTGTGCCATGAGCTGAGGAATAGGAATGTTTTTGTACTTGAGGCCTAAAACCCAAACCAACCAAAAAAGAGCAAGCAAAACAAAAATAAATAAATAGGGGCCCACGAATAAATAAGGTTAAGCTACCATTTGCAGTGCCGGCATCCCCCATGTGGGCCAGTTTGAGTCCTGGCTGCTCCGCTTCAGGTCCTGCTCCCTGTTAATGGCCTGGGAAAAGCAGCAGCAGATGGCCCAAGTGTGCAGACCCCTGCTACCCACGTGGGAGACCCTGATGAAGCTCCTGGCTCCAGCCTGGCCTAGCCATGGCTGTCGTGGCCATCTGAAGAACAAACCAGCAGATGGAAGATCTCTCTTTGTCTCTTCCTCTCTCTTTCAAAATAAATAAATAAAAAACCATGCATTTATTTATTAAAAAAAAAACAGAAACTTTCTCTGGTTTTTCTTTGAAATGAAGTTTGTTACCTGGATTCAATGTCAGACAAAGAGATGTCACTCCAGTTTCCTTCTAAATCCATATCTTGTCCAAGTTGATTGAATTTCTTGTGGATTTCCTGTTGTAAGAGCTCCTTAAGTTCTGCTAGACATTGAGTGAACTGTGAGGGTAAAAAAATAACTGATTTTTTAAAAAATGATCTATTTTATTTATCTGAAAGGCAGAGTCACAGAGAGAGATGGAGAGATGGAGAGAGAGAAAAAGAGACCTTACATCTGCTGGTTGACTCCCCAAGTGGCCACAGTGGCCAGGACTGGGCCAGGCTGAAGCTGGGAGCCAGGAATTCCACCCGAGTTTCCCGCGTAGGTGGCAAGGAACAAGCACTTTGGCCATCCTCTGCTGCTTTTCCAGGAGCATTAGCAGGGAGCTGGGCTGGAAGTGGAGCAGCCGGAACTTGAACCACTGCTCCAATATGAGATGCCAGTGTTGCAAGCAGCAGTTTAACCTGTATTGCCACAACACTGGCCCCGAAAGAACTATTTTTGCTAATTCACTTATTCATCAAATATTTACTAAGATGTGCTGGAAGGCATTTTACTTATTGCTGGGGACACTAAGAAGAATAAGATGCAGGGGCAGGCACTGTGGTGCAGTGGGATCAGCCTCCATCTGGACACCTGCATCCCATATTGGAGTGCTGGCTGGAGTCCTGGCTTCTCCACTTCTGATCCAGGCACCTGCTAATGCTAGTGGTTCACTTCCCAAATGTCAGCAACAGCTGGACGAGGTGGGGACTGAAGCTGGGAAGCAGGAACTCGACTTGGGCCTCCCACATAGGTTGTAGGGACGCTGCCTCTTGAGCCATCACTGCCACCTCCCCAGGTGTACATTAGCAGGAAACCGGGGTCAGGAGCCAGAGCCAGTATTGAATCCAGATACTCCAATGGGGGACACAGGTGTCCCACTCAGTGTCTGTCTTTCATTTTTTTTTCTTTCAAGATTAATTTATGGCGCCAGTGCTGTGGCATAGAAGGTTAAGCCTCTGCCTGTAGTGCTGGCACCCCATATGGGTGCCAGTTTGAGTCCTGGCTTCTCCATTTCCAATCCAGCTCCCTGCTAATGAGCCTGGGAAAGCAGTGGGAGATGGTCCAAGCCCTTGGGCTCCTGCACTCATGTGGGAGACCTGGAAGAAGCTCCAGGCTCCTGGCTTCGGGCTGGCCCAGCCCCAGCTGTTGTGGCCATCTGGGGAGTGAGCCAGTGGACGGAAGATCTTTTTCTCTCTCCCTTCCTCCTCTCTCTCTGTGTCTCTGCCTTTCAAATACATTTTTTTAAAGTATTTATTAGTTTTGAAAGTCAGAGTTACAGAGATGGGGGGAGAAAGAGAGAGAGAGAGAGAGAGAGAGAGAGGGAGTCAGTCTTCCATCTGCTGGTTCACTCCCCAGATGACCACAATGGTCAGAGCTGGGACAGAAAAGCCAGAAAGAAGCCAGGAGCTTCATCCGGTTCTCTTACATGGGTGGCAGGTCTTCTGCTGCTTTTCCCAGGCTCTTAGCAGGGAGCTGTATCAGAAGTGGAGCAGCCAGGACATGAGCTGGCAACCATTTGGGATTCTGGTGTCACAGGGGACAGTTTTACCTGCTACATCACAACACTAGCCCCAAGCCAACTTCTAAACAATGTAATGATCTGATTTATTTTTTTTAAGTAGCAAGGAAGGAAAGGTTAGAATAGATTATTCAAGTTTAGGTTTATGGCAAAGATGGTTTACAGGCCATGTTGTGTCCAAATTTTTATTTATAAAAAAAAAAGTTTATTTAAAAATTTAACATTTTATTTATTTATTTTTATTGGAAAGGCCCAAGAATCAGAGGAAACAATAGACAGAGATCTGTTGGTTCAACAGCCAGGCTGGACTAGGCCAAAGCCAGGAGCTTAGAATTCAATCCAAGTCTCCATGTGGATGGCAGAAATCTAATTACATGATTTATCACCTGCTACCTCCTATGGTCTGCATTAGCACAAAGACGGAATTGGACACAGAGCAGGGACTCAAACTCACATGCTCCAATATGGGATGTGGACATCCCAAGTGATGTCTAACTGCTGTGCCAAATACCCACCTCTAAATATCTTTCATCATATGACTGCATTCAAAGTAGTGCATTCCAAGTGTTCCCAGGGCAAACAATTCAGAAGGGGCATAAGAACTGAGTTAGGAGCTGGCACTGTGGTACAATGGGTTACTAGCATCCCATATGAATATTGTTTCAAGTCTGGGCTGCTCCACTTCCAATCCAGCTCTCTACTTATGCAGCTGGGAAAGCAGCAGCAGATGGCCTAAGTGCTTGGGCCTCCTACCACCCATGTGGGAGACTCAGATGGAGTTCCTGGTTCTGGCTTTGGCCTGGCCAAGCCACAGCCATTGTGGTCATCTGGGATTGAACCAATGGATGGAAGATCTCTCCCTCTCTTTATCTCTCTAAGTCTGCCTTTCAAATAAAAAAAAAAAAAATCTAAAAAAAAAAAAAAAGCAGTCTGCACTCAATGGTCTCTAACTCATCTCTCTCTCTTTTTTTTTAAGATTTATTATTTTTTATTTGAGAGGCAGAGTTAGGGAAGGAGCAAGGAGGCGGGAGGGAGGGAGGGAGAGAGAGGGAGAGAGAGAGATAAAGATCTTTCATTTGCTGGCTCACTCTTCAAATGGTTATAATGGCTAGAGTTGGGCCAGGCTGAAGTCAGAAGCCAGGAGTTTCTTCTGGGTTTCCCATCTGGGTGCATGAGCCCAAGGTCTTGGGCCATCTTCCACTGCTTTCCCAGGTGCATTAGCAGAAGACTGGATCGGAAGTGGAGCAGCCAGGACTCGAACAAGCGCCCATATGATATGTCAGCACTACAGGCGGTCGCTTTGCTGGCTACACCACAACACCAGCCCCCAGACTGCTTTTTAAGAAGTTTAACGATCAAAGGAAACAGAAATAATCTGCTGTGGAAACCAAGTCATAGAAACTTGTTTGTGTTTTAGGACAGGAGCAGCTTGTAGTTGAAGGGAGGAATTAAGAAGTGGAGGGGTGGGCATTGTGACACGGTGGGTTAAGCTGCCACTCAGGGACACCTACATTCCATACAGGAGTGCTGGCTTGAGTCATGGCTGCTCTGCTTCTGATCCAGCTTCCTGTGAGTGGCCCTGTGAAAGCATTAGATGGCCCAAGTACTTAAATCCTCCTCCAGCCACAGGGGTGGCCCAGCTCCTGGCTCCTGGCTTCAGTGTGCCCAGCTCTGGCTACTGAGGACATTTGGGAGTGAACCAGTGGATGTATGATCTCTCTCTCTCTCTTTCCCCTATATCTGTCATTCTACTTGCCAAATAAATAAATAAATAAAAGAATAAGTAAATAAATATTTAAAAAAGAAATAGTAGGATAAAACACAGAGAGCACAGGAAAGAACAGATGTCATTAATGAGACCAGGCCTCAGGGAGGCTGTAGTGGAAGTCAACACGTGCATGAAGAGCAGGGTTAGGGCCAGAGTTGCAGCGCAGCAGCTTAGACCGCCACCTGCAATGCTGGCATCCCATATGGCCACCAGTTCGTGTGCTGGCTGCTCCACGCTCCATTTATGATCCAGCTCCCTGCTAATGTACCTGGGAAAGCAGTGGAGGGTGGCCCAAGTGTTCGGGCCCCTGCTACCCACATGGGAGACGTGGAAAAAGTCCCTGGCTTTGGCCTGGCTCAGTCTTGGCCATTGAAGCCATTAGGAGACTGAACCAGCTAATGGAAGACCTCCCTCTCTCTCTCTCTCTGACTTTCAAATAAATAAATAAAAAAATAAATCTTTAAAAAAAAAAGTGCCCCCAAACAATGTTATTCCATCAATAAAAAAAAAAAAAAGGCAAAACAAGGTTAGTTTTGGAGAACAGAAAGGACACTTGCTTTTCTGATATAGGAGAAAGGGAAGTACGAACTGTGCTGCTACAGGTAAGCTTCCAAGTGAGGCAGAAATGTGCTGAAGCATGGTCTCCATATTTTTATGGACTTCTGAGGTCTTACCATTTGCTGACCATGTGCAGGCTGGAAGCATTCTTATTTTCTTTGACTATAAAAACTTCAGGAAAACATTTTTTTAAAGATTTATTTTATTTCCTTGAAAGGCAAAAATACAGAGAGAGAGAGACAGAGAGAGAAACAGAGAGAGGGAGAGATCTTCCATCTGCTGGTTCATTCTCCAAATAGCCGAACTGGCCCAGCCCTGGTCAAAGCAGGAGCTTCATCAGGGTCTCCCATGTGGGTGCAGGGGCCCAAGGACTTGGCCATCTTCCACTGCTTTTCCCAGACCATTAGCAGAGGGCTGGATTAGAAGTGGAGCATCCAGGACTTGAACCAGTGCCATAAGGGATGCCAGCGTTGCAGGCAACAGTTTAACCTATTACATCACTATGCTGGTCCTCAGAAAAATACTAAAAAGGAAACAGAGATCACCTATAATTCCACTTGGCTGACTTTGGACCCATGTGAACCTGATCACAGGATCATAACCATATTTGTTTTTTAAAAATTTTCATTTATTTTTTTTCAAAGGTAGAAGGAGGAAGTAGTAAAGAGACAGACAGAAACAGAGGGATTTTCCATCCACTGGTTCACTCCCCAGATGACTGCAGTGCTGGGGCTGGGCCACGCTGAAGCCAGGAGGCTAGGGCTCAGTCTGAGCTTTCCACGTGGGTGGTAGAGACCCAAGTACTTGAGCATCATCTGCTGCCCCTGAAGGTGTGCGTTAGCAGGAAACTGGAGCCAAGACTGAAACCCAGGTCCCCTGATACGGGATGCAGCTGCCCCAAGAAGCATCTTAACTGCTGAGTCAAACACCTACTCCACCACATTTCTTTCTTTTTTCTTTTTTTTGACAGACAGAGTGGACAGTGAGAGAGAGAGACAGAGAGAAAGGTCTTCCTTTTGCTGTTGGTTCACCCTCCAATGGGTGGCGCAGCTGGCGCGCTACGGCCGGCGCACTGCGCTGATCCGAAGGCAGGAGCCAGGTACTTCTCCTGGTCTCCCATGGGGTGCAGGGACCAAGCACTTGGGCCATCCTCCACTGCACTCCCTGGCCACAGCAGAGAGCTGGCCTGGAAGAGGGGCAACCGGGACAGAATCTGGTGCCCCGACCGGGACTAGAACCCGGTGTGCCGGCGCTGCAAGGCGGAGGATTAGCCTAGTGAGCCGCGGCGCCGGCACTCCACCACATTTCTTAAAACTCCATTTTTTACCTTGGCTTGGTCAGGATCACAGAAATCCAGAAGTGTGTCACAGACATGATAACCTAAGGACTTCAGATCCTCAATGGTAAAATGAGTGTCTCTTTTACTGCCTGGAAAGAATAATCCATGAACATTTCTTATGAAATCTTAATGAATGAATGTCAATCTAATTTGTTAGTATCTTTCTAGAAAGACTACCCCTTAACATACAATATCCTGCTTCTGGACAGGGTCGCTCCCCTTGTTTTAGTCTGGTCCAGAAGAATCTTTGACAATGAAAACAATGTATAGTTACGATGCTTACAGTTGTTTACGTTTTACCTTGTATAGGCCCTTGACATGCAGTGTCTTATTAACTTGTGTCTATCATGCAGGTACTATCACAGTTAAAGGAAAATGAGGCTCAAAGGGATTCAGATATTTACCCAGAATCACATCTCATAAAGGGGGCTCAAACCCAAACCCACTTCTGCTTGGTTCCAGGTGCTGAGTCACCATGCTATAGTGCCCTCCCCAGTGCTGTCTTTCACATTCATATTTTGGGTACTGGGATTTAGAATGAGACCAGACACGGAAGTCCCCTCGGCCAGTCACTTCTCCAGGTGCTGTGCTTGGCCTGCCCTTGCCACGCTGGCCCATGGTACAGCAGAATACTTACCCAGGGTGGACCCGCCGAACGTAGACTCCATGGTATAGCTGTTCAGGATTCCCATCCGCCACATCACAACTCGTCCCGTTCCTTCTTTGCACTTTTGAACCTTAAAATTACAACTATGAAAAGAGAACTAAAGAGAAATCCAAAATCTCTGTTAATCACAAACCAGCAAAGGTAAGATGTCTAAGATTCATTAATACGAAACAAGAATGGTTCCTCTGGGTCCATATATAACTTCCCAAAGTATGTTCTGCAAAATACTAGTTCTTTTAAAATTGTTTTAAATGTATTTACTTTCATTTTATTTCAAAGGCAGAGAAACAGACAGATCTTCCATTTGCTGGTTTACTCCCCCAAATGCCCACAACAGCCAGAGCTGGGCCAGGCTGAAGCCAAGAGCTCAGAACTCAATTTGGGTCTCCCGTGTTTCGAGCCATCTTCTGCCTCCTAGGAGGCATAGTAGCAGGTAGCTGGATTGGAAGCAGAGGAGCCGGGACTCGAACAAGACACTCTGGTATGAGAAGCAAGTGGTGTCTCAACTGCTGTGCCAAAGGATTATTTCCCATAAAATACTAACGCCGAGAGATCTTAATAGGTATTATGGAGGTGGAGGGGGGGCTTGTGAACATGTTAGTTGGGGACACAAGGGGTTAACAACAAAGTTAAACAGATTCTTTGCAGGACGGCTTGTGGATGTGATCCTCCAGAGGAAACAGTGTGCTCACATTTACGTTTTGTTTTCCCATCTATTTGCCCACGACCCTTCCTTTGTCTTTCCTTTTGCTGATTTCCCTGTGGAATATTTTGCAGGACCGGAGTTTCTAGAACACCTGTTGGGGACTGTGGTCTTACTGGCACTAGCCAACCTTTCTAAGGTTCACTTTCTCTTCTCTGCCACTCCCTAACTGGAACCTTTGAATCTAGTTGGACTTAGCCTCTCTCTAAGAACTATGAACTCCTTACCCCACAATCTCTGCCTGCAGTTCTCTTTCCCATAGGCTAATCTCATCACTTGCAGTTCAATATTCTCCATTATCGTTTATGACCACCCCAGCCCTTTGTCCTCACATGGAGGATAGCCCAACATACACTTGGTATTAATCCCTACCTATCTTATCCTGCTGCAAAAGTTTTACAGTTGGAATATCTCTCATTATCTAGTTATTAAAAATATAAATTGTGGGGCCAGTGCTGTGGCGTGGTGAGTAAAGCCACCACCTGCAGTGCCAGTATCCCATATCGGCACTGGTTTGAGACCCGACTGCTCCACTTCCAGTCCAGCTCTCTGCTATGGCCTGGGGAAGCAGTAGAAGATGGCCCAAGTCCTTGGGCCCCTGCACCCACATGGGAGACCCAGAAGAAGCTCCTGGCTCCTGGCTTCAGATCAGGGCAGCTTCAGCCATTGTGGCCAACTGGGGAGTGAACCAGTGGATGGAAGATCTCTCTCTCTCTCTCTCTCTCTCTCTCTCTCTCTCTGGCTCTCCTCTCTCTGTTTAGCTCTGCCTTTCAAATAAATAAGTAAATCTTTTTAAAAAATATTAATTGTGGCCGGCGCCGTGGCTCAATAGGCTAATCCTCCACCTTGCGGCGCCGGCACACCGGGTTCTAGTCCCAGTCAGGGCGCCGGATTCTGTCCCGGTTGCCCCTCTTCCAGGCCAGCTCTCTGCTGTGGCCAGGGAGTGCAGTGGAGGATGGCCCAGGTGCTTGGGCCCTGCACCCCATGGGAGACCAGGAAAAGCACCTGGATCCTGGCTCCTGCCATCGGATCAGCGCAGTGTACCGGCTGCAGCGGCGGCCATTGGAGGGTGAACCAACGGCAAAGGAAGACCTTTCTCTCTGTCTCTCTCTCTCACTGTCCACTCTGCCTGTCAAAAAAAAAAAAATATTAATTGTGCTCTGCGAATCCACCCCACTAGTTAAGAGCCTCTAGGACTGAAGGAACTGGAGGGGACACCCCTTCAATTAATGTACCTTTCCTTGAAATTGTTTCAGATTCTGGGTTATGATTTTTTTTTAAGATTTATTTTATTTATTTGAAAGGCAGAGTTACAGACAGAGGTAGAGAGAGAGAGGTCTTCCATCCACTGGTTCATTATCCAAAATGGCTCCAACAACCAGGGCTGGGTCAGGCTGAAGACAGGAGCCAAGAGCTTCTTCTGGATCTCCCATGTGGGTGGCAGGAGCCCAAGCACTTGGGTTGTCTTCCGCTGCTTTCCCAGGCCATAGCAGGGAGCTGGATCAAAAGTGGAGCAGCCAGGAGTCGAACCAGTGCCCATATGAGATGCTGCCACTGCAGGCCAGAGCTTTAACCTGCTACTCCACAGTGCCAGCCCCTATGACTCCTTTTTGAAGAAAGAGAGGGAGGATAAGAGGAAAAAAGGAAATCTCCTCCTTCCTCCTCCGACCCCGTTTTTTCCTAAAGATTTATTTAACTGAAAGGCAGAGTTACACAGAGAGAGGGAAGAATACAGAGAGAGAAAGAGATCTATCCGCCAGTTCAGTACTAAATGGCCGCATGGCTACAAAGTGGGATGGGCCAAAGCCAGGACTCCATCCAGGTCTCCCATGTAGGTGACAGGGGCCCAGGTACCTGGGCCATTTTCCACTGCTTTCCCAGGTGCATTAGTAGGAACCTGAATTGGAAGTGGAGCAGCCGGGACTTGAACTGGTGCCCATGTGGGATGCTGGTTGACATGAGAGGTGACAGCTTAACCCACTGCGCCATGCCAGCCCCCTTCTTTTTACCAGATATGAGCAGTTGATATGTTATGATCTGAACAGGATTTGGTTCCCCAAACTCATTCAGATATTTAAACCCCAGTCTTATGCTACCAATGAATGGACTGAGTGGAGCCACTGCTGGGAATGCCCATGTCAGAGTGCCTGGTTTGAGCGCTGGCTACTCTGTGCTTTGGATCCAACTTCCTGCTAATGCACCTGGCAGGCAGCAGAGGATAGTCCAAGGACTTGGGTTCATGGGAGACCTGGGTGGAGTTCCTGGCTGTTGGCTTTGGCCTGGAACAATGTGGGCTGTTGCAGCATTTGGGGAGGGAACTAGCAGATGGAAGATCTTTCTCTCTCTGTTAGTTGTGGACACCTGATCTAATTATGGTATGAGGGAGGTGGATCCAATAGGAGGTCTTTAGGTCATTGGAAGCTTGTCCTTTTAGGTGGTTCTCAGGCCCAGCATGAGACTGTACCTCCACCATCTTTTCGCTTCACTAAATGCCTGAATCAATGGGCTGCCCAGTCTTGGACTATGAACCTTCAAAACTTGAAGCTGAAATAAATCTCCCTTCCAAAGTAGCTCCTCTCGGGTATTTTATTTATTTATTTGAAACTGGAGAGAAAGGGAGGGAGGGGTGAGAGAAAAGGGGAAAGACAGAGAGAGAAATTTTTTGATTGATTCTATCCACTGGTTCTAGGCTGGACTAAAGCCAGGAGCCTGAAACTCAGTCCTGGAAGCAGCTACTTGAACCATCACCTGACGCTCCCAGGTGCATTACCACAGAACTGGCTGAGAAGCAGGGTAGTCGGGACTGGAAGCAGCACTCCAATATGGGGTGTGGGCATATGAGCAGTGGCTTAATCCACTGTGCCCCATTTTCTTTCCAATTGATAGCCACAGTTTGTGGGGCTATTTATTTACTTAAATTTTTTTAAAGTTTGTAGGATTGGGTTAATTTTTTTTTCTTTTTAAAGATTTATTTATTTATTGGGAAGGCACAGTTACAGAGAGGCAGAGGCACAGAGAGAGAGGTCTTCCATCTGCTGGTTCACTCCCCCATTGTCCTCAATGGCTGGAGCTGTGCCAATCCGAAACCAGGAGCCAGGAGCTTCTTCCAGGTCTCCTATGTGGGTGCAGGGGCCCAAGGACTTGGGCCATCTTCTACTGCTTTCGTAGGCCATAGCAGAGAGCTGGATTGGAAATGGAACAGCTGGGACTCGAACCAGCATCCATATAGGAAGCCAACACTGCAGGCTGAGGCTTTATCTGGACCGTGGATCTATTTATGATGCAAAAAACAAGCTTCTAAACCAATGCAGATTATCTGTGTATGTTCAGCTGTGTCATAGCTTTTAGCCCACTCTTAAAAATTTGTTTTCATTACCTTTTAATATTTTTCAGTTATTTGTCATCTTGCATCAGACAACCTATTCTGTAGAGCCTGACAGTACATTAGCATTCTGTTTGTCCTTCAAATCTTTCACTGCCAACACAGGATTCAGAGTGATAAATACCAGCTCTCTGCTATGGCCTGGGAAAGCAGCAGAAGATGGCCCAAGTCCTTGGGCTCCTGCACCCACGTGGGAGACCTGGAAGAAGCTCCTGGCTCCTGGCTTCGGATCAGGGCAGCTCCAGCCATTGCAGCTATCTGGGTAGTGAACCAGCAGATGGAAGACCTCTCTCTCTGTCTCCACCTCTCTCTGTAGCTCTGTCTTTCAAATAAATAAAATAAATCTTTTTTTTTTTTTTTTAAAGAGTGATAGATAACTCCATCTACTTAGGGCTTCAACTTATGCCTAGGCAAAGCAGCCAGAGCAAAATTTTTTTTAAGACTTTTTTTTTAAGATTTATTTTATTTATTTGAAAGACAGAGTTACAGAGTGAGGCAGAGACAGAGAGAGAGGTCTTCTATCTGCTGGTTCACTCCCCAGTTGACTGCAAAAGCCGGAGCTGCACTGATCCAAAGCCAGGAGCCAGGAGCTTCTTCCAGGTCTCCCAGGCCAGGGCTTTAACCCGCTGCGCCATAGCACTGGCTCCGCAAATTTTTTTTTTTAAATCTTCATTGAACTATAATTCACAGGCCACAAAATCCACTCATTTGGGGCCAGCACTGTGGTATAGCAGGTTATGCCACTGCCTGCAACACTGGCATCCCATAGGAACACTGGATCGAGTCCTGTCTGTTCCACTTATGGGTCTCCCACCCGGGTCTCCCACACTGGTGCAGGGGCCCAGGAACTTGGGCCATCTTCTACTGCTTTCTCAGGCCATAGCAGAGAGCTGGATCGGAAGTGGAGCAGCTGGGTCTCGAACTGGTGCCCATATGGGATGCTGGTGCTTCAGGCCAGGGTGTTAACCCGCTGCACCACAGTGCTGGCCCCTGCTCCACTTCTGATCCAGTTGCCTGCTAATGCACCTGGGAAAGCAACAGGAGATGGCCCAAGGATTTGGGCCCCTGCACCTATGTGGGAGTCCTGGATGGAATTCCAGTCTTCTGGCTTCAGTCTGACCTTGCTCTGGTTGTGGCCATTTGGGGAGTAAACCAGCAGATCTCCTTCTCTGTCTCTGTCTCTCTCTCTCTGTAACTCTGCCTTTCATATAAATAAATGAATCTTTAAAAAAATTCACTCATTTGAAGTGCATAATTCAATGGTTTAACCATATACACAGAATAGTTCAGCTGTCACCACAATCTGTTTAGAACATTTTTATCACCAGAAAAAGAAATTCAATACTCATCAGCAGTCATGCCCCTGCCCTCACCCCGTAACAGTCCTGGGCAATCACTAACTACTTTCTGTCTCTACAGATTTGTCTTTTCTCAACATTTCACATAACAAAACCATACTGTATATGGCTTCCTGTGCCTGGCTTCTCTCACTTAACATAATGTGTTCAAGGTTCATCTGTGTCCTACTCATCAGTACTTAAATCTTCTTATTGGTGAATAACATGATGCCGTATGAATGTGCCACATTTCATTTATTTGCACATGGGTTGATGGACATAGCAATTCTTAAAGCCACGCCTTTCTAACTTTTTTTTTTAAGATTTTATTTATTTCAAAGATTGAGTTACAGAGAGAGGTGAAGACAGAGAGAGAGGTCTCCCATCTTCTAGTTCGCTCCCCAAATGGTCCCAACAGCCAGAACTAAGCTGATCTGAAACCAGGAGCCAGACAGGGGCCAGGAGCTTCTTCTGGGTCTCCCACACAGGTGCAGGGGCCCAAGCACTTGGGCCATCCTTTGCTGCTTTCCCATATGGACTGACATGGAGCAGCTGGAACTCAAACCAGCGCCCATATGGGATGCTGGCACTGCAGACTGGGGCTTTAACTCACTGCACCACACCGCCAGCCCCAGACTTTCCAAATTCTCAAAGTCTCGGTTGCTGGGAAGTACCCAAGATAATGAAAAGAGATATCAAGTGACAAAACACTACACATAGAAGAGTGACTGGGGCCAGCACTGTGGCACAGTGGACTAAGCATCTGCCTGTGGTGCTGGCATCCTGGATGGGCCCTGGTTCTAGTCCCAGCTGCTCCCCTTTGATCCAGCTCTCTACTATGGCCTTGGAAAGCAGTGGAAGATGGCCCAAGTCCTGGGCCCTTGCACCTATGTGGGAGACTTGGAAGAAGCACTTGGCTCTTGGCTTCAGTTTGGCCTAGCTCTGCCATTGTGGCCATTTGTGGAGTGAAACAACAGATCGAAGACCTTTCTCTCTGTCTTTCCCTCTCTCTGTCTGTAACTCTACTTGTCAAATAAACAAAAATGAAAAATTTTTTTTTTTCTTTGACAGGCAGAGTTAGACAATGAGAGAGAGAGAGAGACAGAAAGGTCTTCCTTCCATTGGTTTACCCCCAAAATGGCGGCCACGGCTGGCGCGCTGTGCCGGTCCAAAGCCGGGAGCCAGGTGCTTCTCCTGGTCTCCCATGCGGGTGCAGGGCCCAAGGACTTGGGCCATCCTCCACTGCACTCCCTGGCCACAGCAGAGAGCTGGACTGGAAGAGGAGCAACCAGGACAGAATTCGGTGCCCCAACCGGGACTAGAACCCAGGGTGCTGGTGCTGCAGGCGGAGGATTAGCCTAGTGAGCCACAGCACCGGCCAAAAAAATGAAAATCTTAAAAGAAAACGAAGACCTCTGGATCATTCTGCATTGCAGGGAACACACATATTCTTTAAAAAAAAAAAAAGAACAGTGAGCCCTCTAGTCCCTCAGTCAATGGACAGATTACTTTAGGTGTTTACCTTATCTGGTGCATTTTTGCTTAACATTAAAGGAAAGACTCGCTCATGAAGCCAGTACTTGCGATTGTTGTTATTACAGCCATACAGGAAGATATTATTCTTACGGCTGTGGCCATGGAAATCACAATACAAGAGGACTTCTCTTTCTTCAAGAAGTCTGTCAAAGAGATGAAGAATTCAGTAGACATCCAAATTCATGCAAATAATCAAGGATCATTTGGGGCCTTCCCTAAGTATGGCTGTCGACAGCTTTCTTCCCCCACTACAAAAATCTCAACTCCAGTGGCCTTCAAAGGACCCTATCCCCATCCTCAGCCATTGCTGAAAACATGTCACCAGCACCCCTGGCCTCTGCTAGTCAGAGGGACTTGAAATGAAAGTTTTCTTTAAATAATTTATCTATTTATGTTCATCTACTTGAAAGGAAGAGTGGCAGAGCGATGGAGTGCAAAGACATTTTCCATACACTGACTGGTTCATTCCCCATGTGCCTGCAACAGCCAGCGCTGGGTTGGGTTGAAGCCAGGAACTCAGAACTCCGTATGGATCTCCTGCATGGGTGGCAGGGGCCCAAGCACTTCAGCCATCATCCGCCACCTCCTAGGATGCATTAGCAGGAAACTGGATTGGAAGTGCAGCAGCCAGGACTTGAACTGGCACTGCAATATGGGGTGCAGCTGTCAGCAGTAGCAGCTTACCCCACTGCACCACACACCTGCCCTGAAATGGAAAGTTCTGACATGGAAAGAGGAAGTGGGTAGGCCTTGGGTAGGCCGACAAGGAAGTGGAGAAAAACTATAGAAGACCTTTCTCTGTCTCTCTTTCTCTCTGTAGCTCTCTCAAATGGATAAATAAATATAAAAAAAATTCTAAAAAATCACAAAACCAGCCAGTAGTACAGTCAGGCCTGTCTGATCCCCACACATGCTCTTAGCCACTCTGCCTGCGCCCAACACTTCCTACCATTTACACAGCTTAGAAGGTACACATTCACATATTTTTATTTGCTCTGTTTTCATTTGCAATTGACATTGCTCCTTCAGGGTGGGCTCTATTACATTCTAGTCTTCAACGGCTTTTACACAGGCTTGAAGAATGCAGCGTGACTTCATTTTCTTTCTGTATGATTAGCAGCATTACATGGTAATAAAGAACGTAGACTCTGGGTCCACAGGGCCTGTGTCCAGGTGTCTACTCTGTCACTTACTAGCTGTGCGTGCACACACAAGTCATTTAACCTTGCTGGGCTGCCATTCTATCATCATACACATCACGGGATCCTGACGCTCCCTAACCTCACAGGGTTAGCACGAAGGTTATATGGGTCATGTGTGTAAAACATTGACTACAGTGCCTGCCACTTCATACATATGCAAATGAACTGTTAGCTATAATCACAGAGTTGCATCTTGGAGACCAGTGACTCTCCTCATCTTTTCCATTCAGTGGTTTCACTTGTAAGTCAAACGGCTGTAGCCACAGTGCTGCATGTTCAGTTTCAACTCAAAGTGAAAGCCCAGATTTGGAAGTACAAAAGTGAACAAAGCCCCGGACTTCAAAGTCCAAAGCCACACCCATGCCTGTCGCAACAGAAGAGACCTCACGCTAGAGCCTGGCTCTGGCACGCC
Organism: Oryctolagus cuniculus; assembly: GCF_964237555.1. Taxonomy (NCBI): domain Eukaryota; kingdom Metazoa; phylum Chordata; class Mammalia; order Lagomorpha; family Leporidae; genus Oryctolagus; species Oryctolagus cuniculus. Next base: position 18,323,954 of record NC_091432.1, on the reverse strand, counting down.
TAGCATTCACCGAAAGTTCAACAGATCAAAGGTCTCACCTTTGGATCATGTTCCTGGTGTACCAAACGCAGGGGAAAGACTCCTTCAGGACGGTTTTATAGCGTCTGTTCAAGTCCCTTCCGGCCAGTGAACACCGGTAATTGCCCACAATCACACCATCTGGATTTAACATGGGAACCACCTTGAAGACAAAGACATCTCTGAGGAGCTGGGCATCCGGGGAATCGCTAAGGATGAAGTCCAAAAAGCCGTTCATAATCCAGGAGCCGTTGCTCTCCCCAGGGTGGACCCTGGCGCTCAAGACCACGGCTTTCTTCGCGGCCGCCTCCTGCGGGGACCGGGATGGGTTGGTGATGGTGAGCAGGTAGACCGTATTTCCTGCCAGGCTCCTGCATAAAGTTCGCAGCTTGCAGAACTGAGACTGGGTGGGGTTGTTTGCCACTGACAGGAGGTAGCACTGCAGATCAGTGTACGTGTATGGGTAGAAGTGGGCAAAAAAGCAAGTGTCCTGGTCATGCGGAAACTGAACGGTCCACGTGAGGCAGTAGAAGGGCTGCTGCCCATCATCCGCGTTGCTCTTATAGTACTTGATTTCACTGCCCTCTCTCCTCCAGCCGATGCTGTGGGTGCTGGCGTCCAGCTGGGAGTACATGAGTGGCTTCATCCCTGCAGCATAAAGGCTCTTGGGTTTGAGCAGGTTCACAATGGTGAAGCGGTAGGTGGTATCTTTCCTGGTGTTCTGAACGCGAAAATAAAACCACTGCGTGTGCTTGTTTGTGTAGAGGTCAGTTCGCAAGGTAAGCTCGTACTCATAGGTGCCTCTGTAATGGAGAAAATAGAAGGACACCTCTGGGACTTCACACGCCTCTCAAAAAGCAGATTTGGCATAATACTGTTTTCCCCTGGTAAAAGGAGATGTTACTACAATAGAAAAGCCTGCTGCATCGAAACAGTTATTGTCTAATTTATCTGGTTCTCTAACTTACAGATCAGATTTGCAGAAGCCTGGAAAAGGCAAGTTTGTTTAGGGTGAGGAAGCTGCATGGGATGTTCAGGAGTCCTGTGATGTCCTCCCAGAGTCCCCCAGGCACTGACCACGGCGCTACATTTCTCCGAAACACACCCAGCAGTGGCCAGAGCCCTCTGGTGGCTGCCAGCGTGCCCACTGTGGAAATGTTTCTTATCTCTGGTCATCAATTACTTCAAGACAGAATGTATTCACCTTGTTTAAAACAGTCAGGACTGACTTGCAGAAGAGAAAATACAAATAGCTAAAAATATATGAAAAGATACTCACCCACATGCATACTTAAAGAAATGAAAACTCAAGCCAGATGTCATGTCTCCCTCTATCTCATCATCATTCTAGCACTGGGAACAGGCAGCGCTATACACTGCTGCTGCGAACTGAAATCACATTGGAGGGTGATTTGGCACTAACTAGGAATAAAGTGTTTAAAGAATGTGTTTAGAGTGTTTAAATGTGTTTAACACATTTAACACATTTCAACCTGGCCCAGTCCTTGCTCTTGCAGCCATTTGGGGAGCAAACCAGCAATGGAAGATCGATTCTCTCTCTTTTTCTCTCTCCCCCTTCTTCCTTCCCTCTCTTTCCCACCCTTCCCTCCCTCCCTCTTTCCCTGTCATTTTGCTTTCAAATAAATAAACTAATTTTTAAAAAGTTTATTTTGGTGCAAAAGAATTTTGAAAGCCATATATGGTTTTTTCATAGTATGCATTTTCATGAACTTTTTTGAAGACCCCACATACACATGGATTTCCAAAAAATTTTGCACCAAGATAAATTTCTTTTCATTCCACTTTTCATAAGCTTTTTGAAGCATCCTTGTAATAAACTACTGCATCTGGAGGTATTATTACAGGAATTTTATGTATATATTTTTTGCAATATAAATTTCAAGTGAGCACCAATTTATAACAGAAGAAACAATTTGCGTAATGTATTATTCTGGGAAAAAACATGAACCATAATTATTCCAATTCTTTTTCACCCCCACAGTCATTCCCTGTCACCTCTCCTTGTTTTCTAAGATTTATTTATTTGAAAGGTAGAGTTACAGAGAGAGGGAGGGTCAGAAAGAGATCTTCCACCGGCTGGTACTCCCCAAACGGCCGCAATAGCTGGGGCTGGTCTAGGCCTAAACCAGGAGACCAGAGCTCTACCTAGGTCTCCCACGTGGATGAAGGGGCCCAAGTACCTGGGGCATCTTCCATTGCCCTCCCAGGTACATTAGCAGGGAGCTGGATCAGAAGTGGAGCAGGCCGGTGCCGCTGCTCACTAGGCTAATCCTCTGCCTTGTGGTGCCGGCACCCCGGGTTCTAGTCACGGTCGGGGCGCCGGATTCTGTCCCGGTTGCCCCTCTTCCAGGCCAGCTCTCTGCTGTGGCCTGGGAAGGCAGTGGAGGATGGCCCAAGTGCTTGGGCCCTGCACCCCATGTGAGACCAAGAGAAGCAGCTGGCTCCTGCCTTCGGATCAGCGTGGTGTGCCGGCCTCAGCGGCCATTGGAGGGTGAACCAACGGTAAAGGAAGACCTTTCTCTCTCTCTCTCTCTCTCTCTCACTGTCCACTCTGCCTGTAAAAAAAAAAAAAAAAAAAAAAAAAAAAAAAAAAAAAAAAAAAAAGCAGCGCAGCCAGGCCAAGGAGGGCTCCTAGTATGGAGGCAGCAACTTAACCCATCGTGCCATGGTGCTGCCCCCCATCACTTCTTACAAACACTCCTCATTCCTAGTATTGTTCGCGAAGACACCTCTCAGTCACCCACTCATGACCCCCGTGGGAATCTCCTCCGTTACTCACACTCTGACAGCTTTCTGCAGATTCCCACTCTCGAACCGTGACTCAAACAGCAGCGTGTGATCTTCCGGCCCTTGCAGGGGCACGGCAAGCTCCTTGATCATGCCCCGTTTGCCTCCCACTCTGGAACTGGTGAAATAGGATCCTTCTGCGGGCAGTGTGGACAAGAGAGACACATTTAGACCAGGCTGCATTCAGAGTCCATTCCCTCAGCAAATACTGACAAAGCCCCCCAAGGCAGGCGGCACCATTTTGCTTGTATCAGCAAATATCCAGGTTTTCATCCGTCCCTTCTGAGACGTCTAATTTTCAATAGTGTATTTCTTTGAAGCTCTTTAAGTGGTTTAGAGTACTTCCTTTTGCTTCATGAATCTGTACCCAACTACCCTAATTTAAAAGGATGTTGGGGGGCCGGTGCTGTGGCATAGCGGATAAAGCTGCCGCCTGCAGTGCTAGCATCCCATATGGCCATCAGTTCAAGACCTGGCTGCTCCACTTCCAATCCAGCTCTCTGCTATGGCCTGAGAAAGCGGTAGAAGATGCCCCAGCCAGTGCCGCGGCTCACTAGGCTAATCCTCCACCTTGCGGCGCCGGCACACCAGGTTCTAGTCCCGGTCGGGGCGCCGGATTCTGTCCCAGTTGCCCCTCTTCCAGGCCAGCTCTCTGCTGTGGCCCGGGAGTGCAGTGGAGGATGGCCCAAGTGCTTGGGCCCTGCACCCCATGGGAGACCAGGAGAAGCACCTGGCTCCTGCCATCGGATCAGTGCGGTGCACCAGCCGCAGCCACCATTGGAGAGTGAACCAACGGCAAAGGAAGACCTTTCTCTCTGTCTCTCTCTCACTGTCCACTCTGCCTGTCAAAAAATAAAAAAATTAAAAAAAGAAAAAAGATGCCCCAAGTCCTTGGGCCCCTGCACACATGTGGGAGATCTGGAAGAAGCTCCTGGCTTCTGGTTTTGGATCAGCCCAGCTCTGGTTGTTGTAGCCATTTGGGGAATGAACCAGTGGAAAGATCTCTCTCTGCCTCTACTTCTCTGTAACTCTACCTTTCAAATAAATAAATACATCTTTTTTTTTAAAAAAAGGATATTGGTAAAAAGTGATTTTTTTAAAAGATGTATTTATTTATTTGAAAGAGTTACACAGAGGGGCAGCTCCATGGCTCACTTGGTTAATCCTCCGCCTTCGGCACCAGCATCCCATATGGGCGCCAGGTTCTAGTCCCGGCTGCTCCTCCTCCAGTCCAGCTCTCTGCTGTGGCCCGGGAAGGCAGTGGAGGATGGCCCAAGTGCTTGGGCGCCCGCACCCATGTGGGAGACCAGGGAGAAGCACCTGGCTCCTGGCTTCGGATCGGCATAGCTCTGGCCATAGCAGCTATTTCGGGGGTGAACCAACAGAAGGAAGACCTTTCTCTCTCTCACTGACTAACAGTCAAATAAATTAAAAAAAACAAATATGTGATTTAATTATTAAAAAAAAAAAAGAGTTACACAGAGAGAGGAGAGATGGGGGGGGGGAGGGTCTTTCATCCAATGGTTCACTCCCCAATTGGCCGCAATGGCTGGACCAAAGCCAGGAGCCAGGAGCTTCTTCCAGGTCTCCCATGCGGGTGCAGGGGCCCAAGGACTTTGGGCCATCTTCTACTGCTTTCTCAGGCCACAGCAGAGAGCTGGATGGGAAGTGGAGCGGGACTCAAACCAGCGCCCTTATGGGATGCCAGCGCTTCAGGCCAGGGTGTTAACCCGCTGTGCCACAGAGCCAGCTCCCTAAATGGTGATTTTTTTAAAAAGACTTATTTATTTATTTGAAAGGCAGAGTTACAAAAAGAGAGGGAGAGACAGAGAGATCTTCTGCCCAGCAGTTCACTCCTCAAATGGCCACGATGGTCAGCGCGGCGCCAGGCCAAAGCCACAAGCCTGGAACGCCATCCAGGTCCCCTGTGTGGGTGCAGGGGCCCAGGTACTTGGGCTGTCCTTCACTTCTCTCCCAGGTGCATTAGCAGGGAGCTGAATTGGAAGCAGAATACCAGGACTCCAACAGGCACACCTAAGGGACGCTGGCATCACTGTGCATGAAGCCGGCACATGTTTTAACATCTGAAACTGAATGGAATAAGACATAATACATCTCAACTATTTTTATGGAGGATCTGAAAACACTGCAATCTTAATACAGTCAATAATACCTACTGCAATCAATAATACCTCCTCACCAATTTTTAAGAGGAAATAAAGTCTACTCCACATAATTTGTTGGTCTATCCTTCCAGATTTAAATAAAATGAAAATAAAAATTTGAGAAGAATTGGGATGGGCGAACTTGCATACGAAGGGTTCCAAAATACAGTTATGTGTGAAAATAAAAATGCAGCTGGCATTTTATCTTTAAAATGAAGATAAAACAAAAAATTATAAAATCTAACAAAACTCAGGTTACAATCACAACCCCTAATCCTCAGAATAATCAATTGTCAATTTTTTAATATGGAGTTACAATTTTTCAAATTCAGAGACAGTGACATCAGGTATCTTTTTTTTTTTTGTAATTACCAGCGCCGCAAGGTGGAGGATTAGCCTAGTGAGCCGCGGCGCCGGCTGTAATTACTTCTACAAAACTATTTTAGAGCTTTATAATTTTTTCAAGAACTTCTCTTTGTTTCATTTAAAAAAAAAAAAAAAAGGATTTACTGGGGCCAGCATTGTGGCGTAATGGGTAAAGCTGCTGCCTGTGGTGCCAGCATCCCAAATGAATGTTGATTCGAGTCCTGTTTCTCTACCTCCCATCCAGCTCCCTGCTAATGGCCTGGGAAAGCAGCAGAATCTGGCCCATGTCCTTGGGCCCCTGTTCCTATACAGAGGTACGGAAGAAGCTCCTGCATCCTGGCTTCGGTCTGGCTCAGCCCTAGTTGTTGCAGCCATATGGGGAGTGAACCAGTGGATCGAAGATCTCTCTCTGTTAATCTCTCTCTCTCTTGCTCTGTAACTGTGCCTTTCAAATAAATAAAAAAATCTTTAAAAAAGAGATTTATTTATTTGAAAAAACAAGAGAGAGAAGAGACAGAAGTTTTTTTTTTTTAATTTTTTTTTTTTTTTGGACAGGCAGAGTGGACAGTGAGAGAGAGAGACAGAGGTCTTCCTTTGCCGTTGGTTCACTCTCCAATGGCCGCCGCGCCCAGCGTGCTGCGGCCGGCACACCGCGCTGATCCGAAGGCAGTAGCCAGGTGCTTCTCCTGGTCTCCCATGGGGTGCAGGGCCCAAGCACTTGGGCCATCCTCCACTGCACTCCCGGGCCACAGCAGAGAGCTGGCCTGGAAGAGGGGCAACCGGGACAGAATCTGGCGCCCCGACCGGGACTAGAACCCGGTGTGCCGGCGCCGCAAGGTGGAGGATTAGCCTATTGAGCCGCGGCGCCAGCCGAGACAGAAGTCTTCCATCTACTGTTTCACTTGCCGAATGGCCCCAATAGCCAGTTCTGGGCCAGGCCAAAGCCAGGAACAAGGGACTCCATCTCCATGTCCCACAAAGGTGATGGGGGCCCAGGCTCTTGGGTCATTTTCAGCTGCTTTCCCTGGCACATTATCAGGAAGCGGGGTCAGAAGTGAAAGTAGCTGGGGGCCAGCGTTGTGGCCATGTGGGCGCCGGTTGGAGTCCCAGCTGCTCCACTTCTGATCCAGCTCCCTGCTGACGTGCCTGGGAAGTCAGTGGAAGATGGCCCAAGTGCTTGGGCCCCTCCACATGGAGACCTGTAAGAAGCTCCTGGCTCCTGGCTTCAGATCAGCCCAGCTCTGGCCATTGTGACCATTTGGGGAGTAAACCAGCGGATGGAAGACCTTTCTCTCTGTCTCTCCCTCTCTCTGTCTAATCTCAAATAAATACATAAAATCTTTTTTTTTAAAAAAAAGGACATATTTTTTCACCTTTTGTTGATTTTCTCTCTAATTGATGAATAATGTCTAGATTCAACACTTGTCAGTGACTTCACAAATCAAGCAATTTTTTTTTAAGATTTATTTATTTGAAAGTCAGAGTTACAGAGAGGCAGAGGCAGACAGAGAGTTCTTCCTTCCGTTGATTCACTCCCCATATGGCTGTAATGACTGGAGCTGGACCTATCTAAAGCCAGGATCCTGGAGCTTCTTCCTGGTCTCCCACACAAGTGCAGGGGCCCAAGCACTTGGGCCATCTTCTACTGCTTTCTCAGGCCATAGCAGAGAGCTGGATCAGAAGTAGTATAGCAAGGACTCAAACCAGCACCCACAGAGGATGCTGGAACTGAAGGCAGTGGCTTTACCCACTATTCCACAGTGCCAGGCACCTGACTTGTTTAAAAGAATTTTAAATTTATTTTTGTCTAGTTTGAAAGGCAGAAAGACAGACAGGCAGACAGATATCTTTCATTTGTAGTTCACTCCCCAAATCCTGCAACAGCCTGGGCCAGGATCCCAAAGCTCAATCCAGGTCTTCCACGTGGTGACAGAGACCCATGTCCTTGAGCCATCATCTATCTGTTGCCTCCTAGCATTAGCACGACGCTGGATTAGAAATGGAGGAGCTAAGACTTGAACCAGGCACTTCATATGGAATGCGGGTATCTCCAGTGGTGATTTAACAGCTTTGCCATCCAGCCGCTCTCCAGATGTCATTAACAGAGGAACTTCAATGTTTTCTCCAGTCTCTCATGTAACACTTAAGTCAATCCAAGGTACTGCCCACAGTTACATTTCTCAAAAAGCAGGACATCTTTCCTTTGTTCTTCAATATTCCCATAGAACACAGATATTTTGGAGTCCCTAAAAGGACAGACTCCCACATTCTCCTTAGAACCTCATCTTCTTAGTTTTTTTAATTTCTTCATTCCTGAGAAATTCAAGGGACAAGATGGGGGCAGCTGCCAAAACACTGTGTTAACAGGACCACTGGGCAATTTAGCAAAGAGCCACATCAGGAGATAATCCAGGTCTCTTCACTCACAGCACCTTCTGTCTAAAATTTTCCAAACTCCACCTCGGGCATTCCATCATGTAGAGCTCAGGCAGACTGAATGGCTGCACCTCATTTACTTATCTGCATATAGGTTTTCATCACATTAACGTGACGAAAGGTCATAATCAAGGCAACTGGAAGTAGGGCGCATGCGACTTCTCTCTCAGTTGGGCCATGTGCTATAATCGGCTCATTTCACTCTTCCAGTTGGAGGAATGTAAAACCTATGCAGCCCCTCATCCTAGTTCTAGCTGTTTCTCCAAGGGCCTCTCCTGACTTCGCTGACAACGCCCCAAACTTGGCACATACTCCTGCAATAAAAACAGATTAACTTACTGATCATTTTTAGAGACTGAGACTGGTTTTGAAATTAGGAGAATTTTTCCCTTGCTATTTCTTCAATACAGTATTTCCCCAGGAAGACTTCAGCCTGGCCCCTGTGCGTGCAATGCCTATCAGTTGGTTTTGCAGGATAACAGAGGATGCCTCCTGGGCAGCTTCCGTTTCTATGTCCATCACTGTAACCAACTTATCATCCTGCCATTATAAAAATTCGCTCCTCCATGCTTGGGAAGGTTCATGGTACATTCCTTGGCTCACTTCTCTTTAGCATTATATCCCTTTTTCTAGTCTGAAATGTTAGTTCCCAATTCTCCTCCCCAGCACTTACTCTTTATTACAGCTAGTTGAGCAGTTATGAAAAAGTATCATCCTATGGTTTAAATTTGCATTTCTTTAGTGACTAGTGATGCTGGGCATCTCTGCCTGTACTTATTAGCCATCTGGATGTTTTCATTAGCAAAATACCTATTCAAATCTTTTTTTTTTTTTTTTAAGTGATAGAATTTTTTTAGATTTATTTATTTATTTGAAAGTCAGAGTTACACAGAGAGAGGAGAGGCAGAAAGAGAGGTCTTCCATCCACTGGTTCACTCCCCAATAGGCTGCAATGGCCGGAGCTGTGCCAATCCGAAGCCAGGAGCCAGGAGCTTCTTCCGGGTTTCCCACGCAGGTGCAGGGGCCCAAGGACTTGGGCCATCTTCTGCTTTTAAAGGTCATAGCAGAGAGGTGGATCAGAAGTGGAGCAGCCGAGTCTCAAACCGGCGCCCATATGGGATGCCCACACTTCAGGCCAGGGCGTTAACCCACTGCGACACAGTGCTGGCCCCTATTCAAATCTTTTGACCATTTTTGAGTTGGGTTGTCTGTCTTCTGACCATGGATTCTGGATACAAATTCTTTACCAAATGTATCACTTGAAACTATTTTATTTCAGTATGTAGCTTCCCCCCCCCCCTTTTTTTTTATATTTATCTTCATCCATTTGAGGGCAGAGGGACAGAGAGAGAGCTTTACCTGTTGGTTCACTCCCAAAATACCCACAATAGCCTGGGCCATATGGAAGCCAGGAGCCTGGAACCCTATCTGGGTCTTTCTATTATCATGGGTAGCAGGGCCACACATTTGAGCCATCATCTGCTGCTTCCTAGGATACATCAGCAGGAACTGGATTGGAAGTAGAGACACAATTCGATCCAGGCCAAACCAGAATGTATTGTGGACATCCTAAATGGCAGCTTAACCCACTGTACCATAACATCTTCTCCAGTTTTTCCTTTTTTAAGTTGTGCTTTGAAGAGCAACAACTTTACATTTAGATGAAGTCCAATTTATCAATTTTTATAAAAGATTTATTTTATTTGTTTGAAAGGCAGAGTTACAGAGAAAGAGAGGGAGAGAGAGACAGACAGGTCTTTCATCCAGTCTGTTCACTCCCCAAATGGCCACAATGGTCGGTACTGGGCCAGGCCAAAGCTAGGAGCCAGGAGCCAGGAGCTTCATCTGGGTCTCCACATGCATGCAGGGGCCCAAGCAGTCAGGCCACCTTCTGCTGCTTTCCCAGGTGCATTAAGAGGGAGCTGGATTGGAAATGGAGCAGCCAAGACTTGATCCAGCAGCTATAGGGAATGCCGGCAGTGCAGGCCACCCATTACCCGCTATACTACAACACAGCCCCTGTACTGTTTTGCAGTATGTTCTGAAACAGAAGTGTTAGTCATTACTTTATCCTTTTTCTTTTTTTTTCTTTTTTGACAGGCAGAGTGGACAGTGAGAGAGAGAGAGAGAGATAAAGGTCTTCCTTTGCAGTTGGTTCACCCTCCAATGGCCGCCGCGGTTGGTGCGCTGCGGCTGGCGCACCACGCTGATCCGAAGGCAGGAGCCAGATGCTTCTCCTGGTCTCCCATGACTTTATCCTTTTTCAATACTGACTATTCAGGGACCCTAGCTTTCATATTTTCACATAAAAGGCCACTGGAATTTTGATAAGGATTGTATTTAATCTATAATGTTCAGGTAGTACTGCTATCTTAAGTTAAACTTTCTAATATATGAATATTGAATGCCTTTTCATTTATGTAGGTCCTGAAATTCTTTCAGGAGTATTTGTAGTTTCCAGTGTACCAGTCTTTCACCCTCTTGTTTAAATGTATTCCTAGGCAGCTTATTCTTTGGGATGCTACTGCAAATGAGATTATTTCAATTTATTTTGCATTGTTCGTTGCCAGCATATAGATACAAGTTGATATCTCTGTCTTGAGCTTGTACCCTGCAACTTTGCTAAATTTGTTTAGCAGTTCTAGTAGTATTTCTGTGTATGTGTATTCTTTGAGATTTTCTACATATTGGATCATGCCATTAGTGAAGAAACAATTTTACTACTTTGCTTCCAATCTGGATGCATTCTTTTTTTTTTTTTTCTTGTTTGTTTGCTCTGGCTAAAACTTCCAGCAGAATCTCCAGTAGCAGCGGTGAGAGTGGGCATCCTTATCTTGTTCCCAACCTCAGAGGGAACACTTTGTCTTTCACTATGGAGCACGGTGTTACTCCTCGTCATGTGCAGTCACTAAGTCTTTGTTCTGCTGTATGACTGGCCAGCCAGTGACTTGACAGATTTCCTCAGACAGCCAAAGCCAAAAAGAAACACACACACACACACAGAGACACACACACACAGACACAGGCACACACACTCACAACTTTTCTAGGTTTTTCAGGTTAGCTCTGAGATGGTACACTTCTCAAAACTAAGCCAGGCTGCCAACAACTCAAACATCGCCATCGCCTTTACTTCCCGCCTCCATAGAGCCCAAAGACAATCAGAGTGGGAGTCTGGGGTCTTCCCACGTCCTGTCCTGGCCATGAACTCTGTACTTCCCAGTACATGTGATGGCCTGTCCAAGCCCTCATTCCTCCAGGGATCTTTCTCTTCAGCTTGTTCCTTCTCAGGCTTTTGGGTCTTTCTGCCGCTTGTCGCGTCTGCAGTCCCTTGCCCCAGGGGGCTATGGGCAGTGTATGCCTTTATTTTTTTTTTTTTTTATTTTTATTTTTTTTTTGACAGGCAGAGTGGACAGTGAGAGAGAGAGAGACAGAGAGAAAGGTCTTCCTTTGCCGTTGGTTCACCCTCCAATGGCCGCCGTGGCCGGCGCGCTGCGGCCGGCGCACCGCGCTGATCCGATGGCAGGAGCCAGGAGCCAGGTGCTTCTCCTGGTCTCCCATGGGGTGCAGGGCCCAAGCACCTGGGCCATCCTCCACTGCACTCCCTGGCCACAGCAGAGGGCTGGCCTGGAAGAGGGGCAACCGGGACAGAATCCGGCGCCCCGACCGGGACTAGAACCCGGTGTGCCGGCGCCGCTAGGCGGAGGATTAGCCTAGTGAGCCGCGGCGCCGGCCGCAGTGTATGCCTTTAAATGCCAGCATACGCCACCTGGCAAAACTGCTGCTCAGTGTTTGCTTGGGTTCCTCAGGGAGTTGGGAAACAGGTGAAAAGTCAGTTTCTGAGAATAGGGTAAATATTGTCTTTCACAAACACACAAACACCAGTATGTGAGTCTAGGAACACGGATTGTTCCCCATGGCCTCTGCCAAGATGGTGGAAGAAAAATGCCACATACTTTTTTTTTTTCCTTTATTTATTTATTTTTTTATAGGTAGAGTGGACAGTGAGAGAGAGACAGAGAGAGAAATGTCTTCCTTTGCCGTTGGTTCACCCTCCAATGGCTGCCGTGGCCGGCGCACTATGGTCGGCGCACCATGGTCGGCGCACCGCGCTGATCCAAAGGCAGGAGCCAGGAGCTTCTCCTGGTTGGTTTCTTCATTAAGCACTCTCCCTAAATTGCTGATTACATTCAGATCCAATAGTTCTGGAAATGCTTTTTTTTTTTTTTTTTTTTTAAATTATCACCTCTTGAGGGGCAGAGATACAGAGAGAGGGAGAAACAGAGAAAAATATCTTCCATTGGCTGGTTCACTCCCCAAACAGATGCGATGGTCAGAGCTGTGCCAATCTGAAGCCAGGAGCTTTCCCCAGGTCTCTCAAGTGGGTGCAGGGGCCCAAGCACTTGGGCCATCTTCCACTGTTTTCTTAGGCCACCTGCAGAGAGCTGGATCAGAAGAGGTGCAGCTGGGACTGGAATCAGTGCCCATATGGGACGCCAGCGCTGTAAGTGGAGGCTTGGCCTACTATGCCACAGTGCCAACCACTAGCTTTTGCTAGTTTAATTACTTCAGAGGAGCTGATTCTGGGATCCCTTATGCTGCCATTTCTGTTAATTTTGTGTGTGTGTGTGCTATGTGGTTTTGCCCTTTATTCCATTTAAATATTTTATTTCATAATTGATTTTCTGATGTTAAAATTATTTGTGCATTCCATTAAAATTATTTGTGTGTTCCAAGTATAAATTCCATTTGGTCACAATGTGTCACTGGATTCAGTCTTCAGATTTTTTTGATGACTAAAAAAAAAGGGGGGCCGGGCACTGTGGTACAGCGGGTTAAAGCCCTGGCCTGAAGCGCCAGCATCCCATATAGGCAACGGTTTGAGACCCGGCTGCTCCTCTTTCTATCCAGCTCTCTGCTATGGCCTGGGCACACAGTGGAGGATGGTCCAAGCCCGCACCCACATGGGAGACCTGGAGGAAGCTCCCGGCTCCTGGCTTCGCATCGGCACAGCTCCGGCCATTACAGCCAACTGGGGAGTGAACCATCGGATGGAGGGCCTCTCTCTCTCTCTCTCTGCTTCTCCTCTCTCTGTGTAACTCTTTCAAATAAATAACAAATAAATCTTTAAAAAATTAAAAAATAAAAATGTAAAAATTAAAAAAAAGAAACAACCCTGTCAAGCTGTCTCAGCCTGGGTTTTCTTTGTGGGAAGATTTTAAATTACTAATTCAATTTCTTTGTATTAATCTCTTCAGACTTTTCATTTCATCCTGAATCAGTTTGGTAACTTTTCTTCCCAACAATTTGTTCTTCATCACTGTCTAACTTGTGTCATAAAGTTGGTGATGGCATTATTGTGTAACTGTTTTGATTTCTGTAGGTTTGGTGGTTATGTCCCTTCTTTCATTCTGATTTTGGTAATGTATGTATCCTCTGTATTCTTGGTTGGTCCAGCTAAATTTGTCCATATCATTGATGTTTTTTGTTGACTTGTTCTATCATTTTTTGTTTTCTATTCCACTGAGCTTCACGTTTAACTTTCATTATTTCCTTTATTCTGCTTGCCTTAGGCATAGTTTACTCTCATTTTCTATCTTATTAAAACAAAAGCTTAGATAACTAAGATCTTTCTTGCTGTCAAACACAAAGCCACAAATTTCCCTGGCAGTGTGTTAGCAGCATTCTATAAAGTCTGATATGCTATGGTACAATTTTCCTTGTTATTTCTTTTTAATTTAGATTTTTAAAAAAGATTTATTTTTTTATTTGTAAGGCAGAGGTACAGAGAGGGTGAGACAGAGACACAGACAGAAAGAGAGGTCTTCCATCCACTGGTTCACTCCCCAGATGGCCACAAACAGCTAGGGCTGGGCTGGGCCAGAGCCAAGATCCTGGACTCCCACTCAGGCCTCCCAAATGGGTGTAGGGGCTCAAGTACTTGGGCTGTCTTCCACTGCTGTTTTCCCAGGAACATTAGCAGGGAGCTGGATCACAAGTGGAGCAGCCAGGACTCTCCATGCCCATATGGGATGTTGGCATTGTGGGAGGCAGCTGAACCCACCATAGCACAATGCCGGCCCCACCCTGCTATTTCTTTAGCCCATAGTGTTCACAAATGTACCGTTCAATTTCCAAATATTTATGTATTTCCCAGATCTCACTCTGTTGCTGATTTCTAATTGAATTCTATTGTGGTCAGAGAACGTATTGTATGATTTCAACCCTTTTAGATGTATTAAGACTTGATTTATGGCCTAGCATATGATTCTAACAGGTATCCTTGGGAAGAATGTATATCTTGTTGGTGCTGGTGGATTTAGGGCTTTAAATATTTTCAGGAAAGATGCAGATTCTATCCTTAGAAATGTGCAACTTAATGTAGGAAAGCACATCCTAAGTGACAGAGCAAATACAACCAAGTATACATGAAAGTACCTATAGGAGGTAAAGAAAGAGGAGTGGGGCTGGCTCTGTAGCTCAGCGGGTTAAAGCCCCAGCCTGCAGTGCTGGCATCCCATATGGGTACTGGTTCGAGTCCCAGTTGCTCCACTTCCAATCTAGCTCCCTGCTAACAAGCCTGGGAAAGCAGCAGAGGATAGCCCAAGTGCTTGGGACCCTGCACCCACATGGGAGACCTGGAAGAAGTTCCTAGCTCCTACCTCCTGGCTCCAGATCAGTTCAGCTCTGGCCATTGTGGCCATCTGCAGAGTGAACCAATAGATGGAAGACCTCCCTCTCTCTGTCTCTGCCTCTCTCTGTAACTCTGTCTTTCAAATAAATAAAATAAATATTAAAAAAAAAAAAACTGAAAAGAGGAGCAAGCTGCCCAAAGATGATCCAACACCTCATTTTTCAGATGGGAATAACAAAGGAGAAGCTGTAAAACGCTCCACTTCTGATCCAGCTCTCTGCTAATGCACCTGGGAAAGCATCAGAGGTTGGCCCAAGTACTTACATGCACCCACATGGGAGACCCAGAAGAAGCTCCTGGCTCCTGGCTCTGGATCAGCTGAGCTCTGGCCATTGCGGGTATTTGGGGAGTAAACCAGTAGATGGAAGATCTCTCTCTATCTTTGTCTCCCTCTCCCTCTCTCTAACTTCTGCCTTTTGAATTAAAAAAAAATATTTTAAAAAAAGTATCTTGCATTTCATGATGGTTAATTTTTAAATTTTCATTTTATTTGGGGCTGGTGCTGTGGCGCAGTGGGTTAATGCCCTGGCCTGAAGTGCCGACATCCTATATGGGTGCCGGTTCACGACCTGGCTGCTCCATTTCCATTTCCGATCCAGCTCTCTGCTAAGGCCTGGGAAAGCAGTGGAAGATGGCCCATGGGCTTGGGCCCCTGCACCCATGTGGGAGACCCAGAAGCACCTCCTGGCTCCTGGCCTTCAATCAGCACAGCTCTGGCCATTGTGGCCAATTGGGGAGTGAACCAGCAGATGGAAGACCTTTCTCTCTCCTTCTCTCTCTCTCTGCCTCTCCTCTCTCTGTGTAACTGATTTTCAAATAAATAAATCTTTAAAAAATTTTTTTCAGGGGCCGGCACTGTGGGGCAGTGGGTTAAAGCCCTGGTCTGAAGTGCCGACATCCCATTTGGGCACCGGTTCTAGTACTGGCTGTTCCTCTTCCAATCCAGCTCTCTGCTATGGCCTGGGAAAGCAGTAGAAGATGGTCCAGGTGCTGGGGCCCCTGCAATCGTGAGGGAGACCTGGAAGAAGCTCCTGGTTCCTGGCTTCGGATCTGCGCAGCTCCGGCCATTGTGGCCAGTTGGGGAGTGAACCATCGGATGGAAGACCTCTTTCTCTCTCTCTGCCTCTCCTTCTTTCTCTGTGTAACTCTTTCAAATAAGTAAATACATCTTTACTTTTTTTTTCATTTTATT
Source organism: Oryctolagus cuniculus (assembly GCF_964237555.1). NCBI lineage: Eukaryota > Metazoa > Chordata > Mammalia > Lagomorpha > Leporidae > Oryctolagus > Oryctolagus cuniculus. The sequence goes on along the minus strand of NC_091432.1, from coordinate 18,308,275 downwards.
TGAAAGGTATAAAGTTGGAGATAAATTCTTCTACCTGCTGGTTTACTTCTCAGATTCCTACAATAGCTGGGGCTGGACCAGGCCAAAGCCAGGAGCCAGGAGCCAGGAGCCAGGAGCCAGGAATGCATTATAGGTCTTCCATATGTGCAACTGGATCCAACTACTTGAGCCATCACCTACTGCCTCTCAGGTGTGCATCAGCAAGAAGCTAGAATTGGAAGCAGAGCCAGGAACTCAGATTTGGGATGTGATCATTGCCAGCTGTGTCTTAACCCCTGAGCTAAACACCACTTCTACACTAGAAATTTGGGGGGGGGGGGGGGAAATGAATATCACTGTATTTATTTTCCTATAGGTTACTTTTTTTTAATTTTATTTATTTATTTATTTTTGACAGGCAGAGTGGACAGTGAGAGAGAGAGAGAGAAAGGTCTTCCTTTTGCCATTGGTTCACCCTCCAATGGCCGCCGTGGCTGGCCTGCTGCGACCGGCGCACTGCGCTGATCAGAAGCCAGAAGCCAGGTGCTTCTCCTGGTCTCCCATGCAGGTGCAGGCCCAAGGACTTGGGCCATCCTCCACTGCACTCCCTGGCCACAGCAGAGAGCTGGCCTGGAAGAGGGGCAACCAGGACAGAATCCGGTGCCCCGACCGGGACTAGAACCCGGTGTGCCGGCGCCGCAAGGCGGAGGATTAGCCTAGTGAGCCACGGCGCCGGCCCCTACAGGTTAATTTTTACATCCACAGCATTTTTTGCACAAAATTAAGAGCCAAAAAAGAAAAAAAAATCCCCAAGTTTAGAACTGGATCAGTTGGCCCTTTCTCTCCTTATTTCCATCCAGTTCACAATGCTTGCATCTCTTATGTCCAGTGTCCTCCTGGATCTGCAGTTGGGCTCAACACATTCAAGCTGTAGCAGAATCTTCTTCATGGTGTTAGCTTTCTTCCAGAAAACTGGCTTTGTCTGCCCACCATAGCCACTCTGCTTCCGGTCACAGCGCCTCTTCCCCTGGGCATACAAGAAATCCTGCGTTTCTTACACTGGGTCACTTTGTGAGGCTGATGCTTGCCACACTTCTTATAGAAAGTCATTTGGGTTTTAGGTGCATTGACCATCTTTTTTTTTCATTATGATGAAAATGGCAAACTCAGCAACCACACTCCAGGAATTTTTTTTTTTTTTTTTTTTGACAGGCAGAGTGGACAATGAGAGAGAGAGACAGAGAGAAAGGTCTTCCTTTGCCGTTGGTTCACCCTCCAATGGCCGCCGCGGCCGGCGCGCTGCGGCCGGCGCACCGCGCTGATCCGATGGCAGGAGCCAGGAGCCAGGTGCTTTTCCTGGTCTCCCATGGGGTGCAGGGCCCAAGCACCTGGGCCATCCTCCACTGCACTCCCTGGCCACAGCAGAGGGCTGGCCCACACTCCAGGAATTTTTAAAATAACTTCTGTTAGTACAAAATATACTTACTGTCCCAATTAATTACTCACTGTTGAGTGTAATGACAATACCTGATTCCAACTGATAGACAACTGTGCCTTTTTCCTCTCCTACAATTTCTGGTACCTCTTCATTTCCTGTAGATTGATAGAAATATTCTGGCTGAGGTGGAACCCACTCTGAAAGACAATTAAAAAGCACAAAATAAGCAACAATATTAAAGGCATTATCAGAACTTATATAAAAATTATAATAATTATTCAAATGGCTAGAATCAAACCAAATTCCCATCTCAAGTTTCCAGTTTGTTTATAAATATATATTTATGTATAAATTTATAAATTAATTAGGTCTTGCTTCTTTCCATAGAGACTGTTAAGGAGATTTTTAACAAAAAACACCTACAATGAAATAACCAACAGAAGACTGAAAAATAAGCTACAAAGGTCAAAACTGTTGCTACAAAAGCTCTGCAAAATTCGACATCAAGCAGCCTTAAAGTCAGAACACAGGCAGCTGCATCCTTTTTACTACTATTAAAGAATTAAGTCTGTCAATTATTTCTTCATTTGCTCTGAATTTAAAAAGATTTCTTGGGGCCAGCATTGTGATGTAGCAAGTAAAGTCTCTGCCTGCAATGCTGGCATCCCATATGTGGGAAGTGGACCATTTCCAATCCAGCTTCCTGCCAATGCGCTTGGGAGAGCAGTGGAAGACGGCACAAGTGCTTGGACCCCTGTACCCACAAGGGAGACCTGGAAGAAGCTCCAGGCTCCTAACTTTGGCCTGGGCTGGGCCAAGCCATTGTGGTCATTTGGGGAGTGAACAAGCAGATGGAAGATATTTTTCTCTCTCTTCCTCTCTGTGTACCTCTGCCTTTCAAATAAATAAAACATAAATCTTAAAAAATTTTTCTCATAAAGGACTATAGCAACATCTCCATATTATTTTAAGCACAGTAGCCATTGATGAAAGCCATAAAGACACAACTCAGTGAAAGACAATGCTAATTTCTTTTCTTACAGGTGATGGGACATGATGAGGCTTTCACAATTCAGTTTAAATAATGTGCTTGGGACTGATGCTGTGGTGGAGCGGGTAAAGCTGCCGCCTGCAGTGCCGACATCCCATATGGGTGCCAGTTTGCATCCTGGCTGTCCCACTTCTGATCCAGTTCTCTGCTGTGGCCTGGGAAAGCAGTGGAAGATGGCCCAAGCCCTTGGGCCCCTGCACCCACGTGGGAGACCCAGAAGAAGCTCCTGGCTCCTGGCTTTGCATTGGCCCAGCTCCAGCAGTTATAGCCAACTGGGGAGTGAACCAGCGGATGAAAGACCTCTTTCTCTCTCTGCCTTTCCTTCTCTGTGTAACTCTGACTTTCAAGTAAAATAAATATTTAAAATAAATACATAAATAATGATGTGCTTGTTAATAAGTTTCCTTCAAATTTTTGAACACTGATTTTTAAAGATCAGTTTAAAATATTTATATATTAATAAATATATCAATTATATTTATTTAATATTAATATTGCTTCCAATCTGAAGCCAGGAGCTTCTTCCAGGTCTCCCACTGCTTTCCTAGGTCATTAGCAGGAAGCTGGAGTGGAAGTGGAGCAGCCGGAACTTGAACTGGCTCCCATATGGGATGCTGGTGCACAGGTGAAGGCTTACCCTACTAACGCCACAGTGCCGGCTCCTTTTAAAATTTTTAAAAGATGGTGGGTTACCATTGCAATAACTCGTTATTAAATTTCAGCTTCCCACTTTTTTTCCCCTCTTAGAACTGAGTCCCAAATCCTCAAAGGAATTTTGTCTTTATTGAATACACATTTGGTTCTACTGTTTTAATAGCAAAATCCTAGTGTCTGGCAAGATCAACTTGAACTTTTATGTAAAAATTGTGCAGGGTAAGAGCAGATGATCCTAGTCATTACCCCCTCCCATATTTCCAACATTCCAAGAGCAGAGCTGGACCCAGTTGAGAACACGGTGAGCCTCTGTCTATACTTTCAGCCTCATCCCTGTCTCCCATGTTCAACGTCCCATGGATGCCCACACACACCATGTTCTATTTTAACCGGAACACTTTCCTTTGATCTTCTCAGTTGGATCACTTCTGACTCATCCTTCAGATCTCAACTGAAACGTCAACTCCTGGAAACCCACACAGATCCCTCGCTGGGTCAGGGGTTCCCAGAGGGCCCAAACTCTATGTAACTGCCTGGTGAAGTGTTTAGCTTCCCTTGCAGTAAGTCCATGAGCTCTGGGCGTCTCTATCTTGCTCACCACTGTACCTCTAGCACCACTGTGCTTAGCATATGATAAATGCCAATATATATTATTGAATGAGTATTCTAAGAGGGGAGTAAGAAATAAGAAACATCCACTTGTTTATCCAGTGTCTAAAGTAGAGACATGGGGCCGTTGCTGTGGCGTAAGTGGGTAAAGCCACCACCTGCAGTGCTGGCATCCCATATGGACACAGGTTCAAGTCCTGGCTGCTCCATTTCCAATCTAGCTCTCTGCTGTGGCATGGGAATGCAGTGGAGGATGGCCCAGGTCCTTCCTTGGGCCCCTGTACCCATGTGGGAGACCCGGAAGAAGCTCCTGGCTCCTGGCTTTGGATTGGTGCAGCTCTGGCTGTTGTGGCCATCTGGGCAGTGAACCAGAGGATGGAAGGCCTCTCTTTCTCTCTCTCTGCCTCTCTGTAACTCTGCTTTTCAAATAAATAAATAAATCTAAAAGGCTTTACTTGCTTTGCCACAGAGCTGGCCTCAATAAATAAATCTTAAAAAAAAAAAAGAGAGAGAGACATGATGACAGATGGCCCTAAGTATCCCAGGAATTTAAAAAGTTCCCATTTTTCAATGCAACCCACTTCTGCAAGTGCTTCATAAAATGAATGCAAGAGATTATATTTGCATCAAAGGCTCAGATATGACCAGTGATGAAAAAAAAAAGACTTAAATATTTATATTTCTTTTTTTTTTTTTTAATTTTTGACAGGCAGAGTGGACAGTGAGAGAGAGAGAGACAGGGAGAAAGGTCTTCCTTTACCGTTGGTTCACCACCCAATGGCCACTGCAGCCGGTGCACTGCACAGATCCGAAGCCAGGAGCCAGGTGCTTCTCCTGGTCTTCCATGGGGTGCAGGGCCCAAGGACCTGGGCCATCCTCCACTGCACTCCTGGGCCACAGCAGAGAGCTGGCCTGGAAGAGGGGCAACCGGGACAGAATCCGGTGCCCCAACCGGGACTAGAACCCGGTGTGCTGGCGCCGCAGGCAGAGGATTAGCCTATTGAGCCGCGGTGCCGCCCTTAAATATTTATATTTCTTAGACTCTATAAATAAAGTACCCTTATTCCAAAGAACTCAGAAGCATTCCAGTTTATACAGGAGTGTACCTTTTTAAAAAATTAAACTATCCACTCTCTTATTCATTTGTGAGATGGAGAGAGTGAGATACCCAAATGCCTGTAACAGTGAGTTGGGGGGAGGGGCGACACTGGGAGCCGGGAACTCAATCCAGGTCTCCCACGTGGGCGGCAGGAACCCAGCTGCAGGCAGCACTGCTGTCCTCCCAGGGTGAGCACCAGCAGGAAGCTGGAGTCAGGAGTCAGAGGCGGGAACTGCCCAGGTGCTGTGATACAGACACTGGCATCCCAGCTGGCGGCCTAACTGCTAAGTCAAACACCCGCGCTGGTATAACTTTGGGCTCTGGTGAGTGTCTGTGAGCTCCCCAGCGTTCCGTCTTCTCAGGGTGAGTCAACAGACGCCGACGCAGTCCCGCCTTGTCTTTCAGCAGGTAGGGGAGAAGGCCATGGTCACACCCGGGCCACATTACCAATATGACGAATGCTCTCCTTGATGACCTCGCACTCTATTGGCCACCGTGGCGCCTGCAGCGGCCCTTTGCCGGAGAAGAAGGGAAAAAGCTCTCGGGGCTCTTGGAGACGCGGGTTTACATCATCCAACTCATTGTAAATGAGCTGTCTGGTCCGAAGAAGCGGAGAGCTCAGCATGAGGGAACCTGTCACAGGGAAAGGGAACAGGTGAACACTCTCCTCCCCTTCCTCCCTGGGAACTCTTCACTCCTCCTCCGCAACAGCTAAGTAACCTTCTGCGCTGTGTTAAGATACAACCATTAAATACAGGTATTAAAACACAAGCAGAGATCCACAATCCTGCCCTACGGCTTCCTTTACTGTTTGGTCCAGCATGACAGATTCTAAACCATAAAACGTTAAGTCAATATTCTGCATTTAGTGCTGAATATTTAAATATAAAGCTTTGGTGCACTTCAGAGAAAGCTTTTTAAAAACATGTTAAGGGTCCAAGACATTTCGAGAATGGGTTATGATGAATCAAAAGTTATCTAACGTGGCACATTCCATCCACCCTTAGCAATTTAGGAAAAGGGTTTTTTTTTTTTTTTATCTTTTGCTTTTTAGGAAAAAAAACCTTTATTAACTACAGTGAAACAATCTCAAATTAAATTCCAGGTCCATCATAAGCCCATTCAGAGGACAGTCTTATCAAACAAGGAGTGCACAGGTGAGGAACAGGGGACGGAGGGGCAAAAGAGAGGAAAAGGAGTTCATGGGGGAGACAATGAAGAAGGGGGGGGAGAAAGGCTCTCAGGGAGTTAGAAAAAGAAATTAAGGGGGGAAACTAAAGGCTGAAGCCCCTGAGTGCCCACCAGACGCGGACCCCAGGCTTGCCATGTGCTTCCTGGATCCGGTGGGAGGGCAAGGGCTCGGGACCTATTCCAATACCGGAGTCTGAATTTCCTGGTGGGAAGGGCAGGAAATACCTCTGCTTACAGATTCTATCTGAGCGCGCCCAGCTGAAGGTAAACAGGTAGGCCCTAGAAAGAGGAAGAAAAGACAACGCTTGTTCTAGGAATCTTTCTTGTGCCCACTGCCCTCACCTCCGCCCTTCTCATTTCCTCTCCCACTTTGGGCCCTTGTATGTATGTGTGTGTGTGTGTGTGTGTGTGTGTGTATATATATATATATATATAAAATTTTCCATGGTTTAATGGGGATGAGAAGGCAATAAATATCTGAAGAATGATAAAGCTGCTGAATCTCATTTGTAATTTAAAAATGTAAGTCATAATGAAAATGCCAGTTTGTTACCTAATAGATGGGAAAGACCTTGACATGTTTTACTCTCATCCTGACAAAGGGGTAAGCAAACACCTGTAGACAACAGTTACTGGTGCAAACTTTCTGGAGAGTAGTTTGGCAAGAAGATTGAGTGTGTGCGCATCCAGCAGTCCCACTCAGAGTTTACTTCAGATCTTAAAAAAAGGAGTGTTTTTAGCTTTCATTTTGTATTTTTTTCTTTTTCTTTTTATTTGAGAAGTAGATGTATAGACAGTGAGACGGAAGGATGGAGAGAAAGGTCTTCCCTCTGCTGGTTCACTCCCCAAGTGGCCACAATGGCCAGAGCTGAGCCGGTCTGAAGCCAGAAGCCAAGAGCTTCTTCCAGGTCTCCCACGTGGGTGCAGGGGCCCAAGACTTGGGCCATCTTCTACTGCTTTCCCAGGCCATAGCAGAGAGCTGGATCGGCAGTGGAGTAGCCGGGACTCAAACTGGCACCCATACAGGATGCTGGTGCCGCAGGCGGAGGATTAACCTACTGCGCCACAGTGCTGGCCCCTCATTTTGTATTTTTTAATGTCACTTGAATTTGCTAACCTTATCTATTCCTTTTTGTCTTTATTATTTATCTGAAAGGGAGTGCAACACACACACACACACACACACACACAGAAAGAGAGAGAATTTTCTATTTGTTAATTCATTCCTCAAATGCCCACAATAGCTAGAGCGGGGCCACGCTGAAGCCAGGAGCCAGGAGCTCCACCTGGGTGTTCCACATGGGTTGTAGAGACCCAAGTACCTGAGCTACCACCTGCTGCCTCCCAGTGTGCATTAGCAGGAAGCTGGATCAGAAATGGAGGCAGGACTCCACCCCCAGGCACTTCAAATACTGGATGAAGACATTGCAAGCAGTGGCTTAATCTGCAATACCCAAACCTATTCCATTTTTTTTTTTTTTTAAAAAAAGGCAGATTTTGCCGGCGCCGCAGCTCACTAGGCTAATCCTCCGCCTAGCGGCGCCGGCACACCGGGTTCTAGTCCCGGTTGGGGCGCCGGATTCTGTCCCGGTTGCCCCTCTTCCAGGCCAGCCCTCTGCTGTGGCCAGGGAGTGCAGTGGAGGATGGCCCAGGTGCTTGGGCCCTGCACCCCATGGGAGACCAGGAAAAGTACCTGGCTCCTGGCTCCTGCCATCGGATCAGCGCGGTGCGCCGGCCGCAACACGCCGGCCACGGCGGCCATTGGAGGGTGAACCAACGGCAAAACCTTTCTCTCTGTCTCTCTCTCTCACTGTCCACTCTGCCTGTCAAAAAAAAAAAAAAAAAAAAAAAAAAGAGCAGATTTTGGGGCCGGCGCCGCGGCTCACTAGGCTAATCCTCCGCCTTGCGGCACCGGCACACCGGGTTCTAGTCCCGGTTAGGGCGCCAGATTCTGTCCTGGTTGCTCCTCTTCCAGGCCAGCTCTCTGCTGTGGCCAGGGAGTGCAGTGGAGGATGGCCCAGGTGCTTGGGCCCTGCACCCCATGGGAGACCAGGAGAAGCACCTGGCTCCTGCCTTCGGATTAGCACAGTGCGCCGGCTGCAGCGCACCGGCCGCAGCGGCCATTGGAGGGTGAACCAATGGCAAAGGAAGGCCTTTCTCTCTGTCTCTCTCTCTCACTGTCCACTCTGTCAAAAAAAAAAAAAAAAGCAGATTTTGACCCATTGTTTTGTCCTTTACTTTGCTGGTTAAAAAGACCAGTAACAAAGAAACATAGTAACTGTTCTGTTGGGAAGGTAAAGAAACTATCTTCCTCACTGCAAGAGTCAAACAGAAAAAAAAATTATCAATTACAGTGGCTGGTGCTGTGGTGTAGTAGGTAAAGCCACCACCTGCAGTGCCAGCATCCCATACAGGCATCGGTTCTAGCCTGCTGCTTCTCTTCCGATCCAGCTCTCTGGACCCAGCTCTGGGTTGGGAAGGCAGCAGAAGATGGCCCAAGTGCCTGGGCCCCTGCATCTGGATGGGAGACCTAGAAGAAGTTCCTGGCTTCTGGCTTCGGATTAGCCCAGCTCCAGCCATCGTGGCCATTTGGTGAGTGAACCAGTGGATGGAAGATACCTCTCTCTCTCTCTCTCTCTCTCTCTCTGCCTCTGCCTCTCTGTAACTCTGCCTTTCAAATAAATATTCAAAAAAATGATCAATTAGTGCACATTTTATATTTTTATGTCTTCTATTAGTTAAAGAGTGACAGCTGTTTCTTATGAGAATTTTGAGTCTCAGCAAGTAGGGCAGGAGAAATCAGAAAGGAGGGTTAGCTGGTCCTCAGCCGTCCCACCCCGACCAGTCTCCTTTGCTCAACTTCCTCAACTCCTCCTGTTCTATTCTCTCCAGGGGCTCTGGGCCAGAGAAGAACCTTCTTGGCAATCACGAGAGCAAAAATAAAATACTTCTCTGAAAACAGAATTGCTGCATCAAGGGTTAATACAGTTTTAATTTTTATAGCAATTGCCAATTGCCTCTCCAAAATAGTCTCCTGGAGTGGGTTTTTGGCATGGGATGCCTACATCCCATACTATAGCGTATCAAGTCCTGGCTCTGCTCTCTCCACTCTAGCTTCCTTGCTAATGCACACCTTGGGAGGCAGGTGGTCATGGCTCAAGTAAGTACATGGATTCCTGCCAGCCACATGGGATACCTGGATTTGGCCTGGTCCAGCCATGGCTGCTACAGGCATTTGAAGAGTGAACCCTCTGGATGGAAGATCTCTGTTTTTGGGTCTCTCTTTCAAATAAATCAAATAGCATGGGCATTGTACACAGCAGATTGAGTGCGTGGGACATCCGCATCCTATATTAGAATGCCTGGTTCAAGTCCAAGTTACTCTGCTTCTGATCCAGATTCTTGCTAATGTGACCCTGGGAGGCGGAAGGTGATGGCTCGAGGTTGAGGCCCTGCCACTCATGTCAGAGATTCAGGTAGAGTTCTAGGCTGCTGGCTTCAACCTGGCCCAGCTCCAGCTGTTGTTGGCTTTTGGGGAATGGATTGACAGATGGAAGGTCTCTCTCTCTGTTGCTCTGCCTTTCAAATCAATACATTTTTAAAAAGTAGGGCAAACAAATCAAATAAATAAATTGTTCTTTTTATTCACACTTCCAACAGCAGTTTGTTTCCCTATACTCTAACCTGTAATGGGTATGTATTTTTCTCTATTTTGCTTTCTGCCCAAATCTTGTAATTTAAAAAATGGTACCATCATATTTTGATTTGTATCTTTTTTTAAGATTTTATTTATTTGGCCGGCGCCGCAGCTCACTAGGCTAATCCTCCGCCTGCAGCGCCGGCACCCCGGGTTCTAGTCCCAGTTCGGGTGTTGGATTCTGTCCCGGTTGCTCCTCTTCCAGTCCGGCTCTCTGTTGTGGCCCGGGAGTGCAGTGGAGGATGGCCCAAGTACTTGGGCCCTGCACCCGCATGGGAGACCAAGAGGAAGCACCTGGCTCCTGGTTTCGGATCGGCTGGCCATGGCGGCCATTAGGGGAGTGAACCAATGGAAGGGAAACGTTTCTCTCTGTCTCTCTCTCTCACTGTCTAATTCTGCCTGTCAAAAAGAAAAAAAAAAGTTTTATTTATTTGAAAGTTAGAGTTACATAGAAAGATAAGGAAAGGCAGTGAGAGAGTCTTCCATCCACTGGTCACTCGCCAGTTGGCTACATGGCTGGGGCTGCGCTGATCCAAAGTTAGGAACCAGGAGCTTCCTCCAGGTCGCCCACATGGGTGCAGGGGCCCAAGGACTTAGGCCATCTTCTACTGCTTTCCCAGGCTACAGCAGAGAGCTGCATTGGAAAAGGAGCAGCCGGGACTAGAACCAGTGCCCATATGAGATGCCAGCACTGCAGGGGCGAGTTTACTCATTACGCCACAGTGCCAGTCCCGATTTGCATCTTTAATTAAGAGTGAAGTTAAGCATCTCCCCTTATGTTTAACAACTTCAATTAAAGTCACCCTGTGCAACAGAACACTAGAACTTATTACTATATGTAACACTGTAACCACCGACCCATCTCTCCTCACTCCCCTGTTGTTACCTTTTTTTTTTTTTTAATTTGACAGATAGTTAGACAATGAGAGAGAGAGACAGGGAGAAAGGTCTTCCTTCCGTTGGTTTACCTCCCAAATGGCCGCTACGGCCGGTGCACTGCGCCGATTCGAAGCCAGGAGCCAGGTGCTTCCTCCTGGTCTCCCATGCGGGTGCAGGGCCCAAGCACTTGGGCCATCCTCCACTGCCCTCCCGGGCCACAGCAGAGAGCTGGCCTGAAAGAGGGGCAACTGGGAAAGAATCCGGCGCCCCAAATGGAACTAGAACCCGGGGTGCTGACGCCACAGGCGGAGGATTAGCCAAGTGAGCCGCCACATTCTTAAGTTTTATGGCTTTTGAATGAATCTTGTGTATTCAAATGTTTTAAGTAAAACAGGATACAATCAGATTTGCACATTAAAAAAAAGAAGAAAGAAAAGAGAATCCAGAAGACAAACTAGGAGGCTGACTAGATATTGAGAGATGATTGTAGCTCAGAGGGGAGGGTGTGGAGAAAAGAGAAATGGAATGATGCTTGGTAAGATATAAGCTGGGGTTGGGCTGCTGTCTGAGGTGCCAGAAGCCCATACAGGCACCGGTTCATGTCCCAGGTGCTCCACATCTGAGCCAGCTACTGCTAATGCAGCGGAAGATGACTCAAGTGCTTGGGCCCCTGACATCATGAGGGAGACCTGGAAGAATCTTCTGGCTCCTGGCTTCAGCCCAGCCTCGACCTGGCCATTGCCACCATTTGGGACGTGAACCAGTGGGTAGAAGATATTTCTCCGTCTCTCCTTTTCTCTAACTCTGCCTTTCAAATAAATAAATTAATTTAAAAAAAGATATGTTAAGGGATAAATTCAACAGCATTCCTGCCTTGGGAAAAAAAATTATGTCCCTTTAAGAAATTATTGTTGCTTTAGCTAGCTGGGCTTTACTTCCTCTACTCTTATGCAAAGAACTTTTTTAAAAAAAATACATATATCCATCAAAAACTTATTCTCTGGAGGAAAGAGTTTTAACAAATTCTCCAGTAATTTGGAGGAACACAGTTCAGAAGGTATAGCATTTTAATATAAACCTATGATACAAAGTAGATCCCAAGAGAACGACTGTGAGTGGGGTCAGAAACAGGGGCCAGGCCGCCCCCTGCCCCCGTGGTCTCCCCCACAGTAAGCCATGCTCTTCTGAACACCTGAAGGAGATGTCGAGACCGCCAGGTTCTAGGAGTCACACACACTGATGATCACTCACATAGAAGCTTCTCCCTCTGCAAAGTGTCCGGTATCAAGTTCTCTCTTTCCCCGAAAGATCCGTGCAGCTGGTGCCGAGGGGTCTTCTTCCAAAGGTGCTGCTGCGTAGCCGAGTTTGGTAAACTGCCTCTTTGTCCTAAGAACAGGCGGCTTAATTAAAGTTGCTGGCAGGCTGGCTCACCACCTCTAAGTCAAGGGCAATATCAAAACCTCTACTCTCTAAACCGACCACCAGAGCTCTGCACCAGGAACACAACCCATTTTTCAAAGACTTTCTGGTGGCAATGTAAGCCGAATACACATAAGTATTCCCATTTTATACTGAGGAAATGGGAGAGTGAGGTGGAGATTTGAGGAGCAGCACGAGAAAGGGCGTGGGAGGCAAAAGACGCAGGAGCTGCCAAGACAGCGGAGCCCAAGTGAGGCAGATCTCAGAGTGGGGGCGGAGCGCCAAGTTGCAGCCTCTTTGTCCTGAGGGCGCCCGCTGAGTCCAGCAAGCTGGAAATTCAGTTCTCTTTCAACAAATTCTTAATCACTTCGAAAAGGAAATAGTTAAAAAGAAACGTCAGCAAGTTTGCTAGGAAAAAAACCAATGTTAAAAACTCTATCTCGGGGCCGGCGCTGTGGCGCAGCAGGTTAAAGCCCCAGCCTGCAGTGCCAGCATCCCATATGGGTGCCTGTTCCAGTCCTGATCCAGCTCCCCTGCTATGGCCTCGGAAAGCAGTGCTCACGTGGGATGCCAGCATTGCAGGCGGAGGCTTAACCCACTGCAGCACAATGTCAGCCCCGCCAAGTCAGTTTTGAAGGACAAAATGGGATGACACGCATTTCCAGGTAGCAGCTGAGATGTGGCAGCCTCTGCCTGAGACACCCGTAGCTACTCTGCTTCCGATCCAACCTCCTGCTAATGTGCACTCCGGGAGGCTGCAGATGAAATGGCTCAACTACTTGGGTCCCTGCCACCCACACAGGAGACCTAGGTGGCACCCCGGGCTCCTGGCTTTGGCCTGGCCCAGCTCTGGCTCTTCTAGGAGTTTCAGGGAGTGAATTAACAGATGGAAGCTCTCTCTCCACCTGTCTTTCCGTCAATGTCTTTCTGTCTTTCAAATAAAATGAAAATAAATACATAGTTTTTAAAAAGAGGGGTGATGATATTGGTGTAAGGTCAGACAAAAAAACATAATAAAATAAAAGACAGAATAGACAGCCCAGAAACAGACCCTGTATACAGACTCTGTTGTCACTTAACAGAGGTGACACTGCTGATGATCAGATTAAAAAAATGCTTTTCACCAATGGACTGGAAAAATCTCAGCTCTCCCAGCTAATGAAACAATGCACCTCCTGAACCCCGGAAAGATGACGCGAGTTAGGTAGGTGGTGTTACCTTTAAAGTAGCCATAGTACTGGAGGTGATGGTACATAAAGTCTTCATAGGGGTCAGCAAGGGTCTGTAAGAGGAGAGGCCTCTCAGATACCCAGCAGTGGAACGCGCGCACCCTCCGGACCCGGCGCTGCACTCCCGCGAGGCGCCGGCAGAGGGCAGCCTACCAACCTCCTGCTTTAGCTCCGTGTCCAGCGCCGGGAACATGTTACTTCCGCATGGTCTGCTCAAGCCCACTCAGCGACACCGCGTGCAGCCGCCACCCCTGCCCGATCTCCGAATGGGCGGCTGATTACACAGCAGAGGCTACAAAACCAAACGGGGCAAATGAAACCGCCGCCGCCGCCTCGCCTCGCCTCGGACACGGCCCCGGCCCGGTTCCCACCCTGAGCCCAGGAGGCGCAACTGAGCGAGCGAGGGCGGCGCGTTCTGCCTTCTCCCCGCGGGGCGCCGGGAGGGCCGATGCCCCAGGACGCCACAGCGAGGGAAGAAACGCGGCGGACCGAAACGAAAGGTCGGGGGCAGGGACAGTGGACCCTAAGAGCCGAACTCTGGGGTTCAGAGGCTGTGGGTTGGTTTTCCTAAAGGACCGGGGAGGATGGAGCAGGGATTACCCAGGAGGGAAGAGCCAGGGGTGCGACCGCCCCGCGCCCCCGCCAGTACCGGGCAGGAGGTGGGCGCTGCGCCCGCGGCGGCAGGGCAGCCTGGGTGAGGAGGGCGCACGCTGCACGCCCCAGAGGCTGGGCAATGCACCAGCGGACACACTCGCCACCTTTCTGCGAGGGCCCGCGTAGCCTAGCAACCGCGAGCGGAAGGCGGAAGGAAGGCGGGGGACGGGACGCCTCCTTCCGGGAACCAGGCTCCGCCCCCAAAGAGCAAAGGGGGCGGGACCGCAGCCCAGGCGGACTAGAACCCGGATCGACACAGCGTTAGGCAGCGGACCACTATGCCTGCCAGCAGAGCAGGGCGCGTGCTCTAGGCAACTTACTGCTCCGGGTGCTGCTCCCCCGGCCCCGCAGTGTTGCTCTAGATTCTCACGAAGCCCCTAGCAAGAATGCTAAAATTACCGTCCACACTGAAAAACTACGAGGAACAACGTTAGCGAGTTACAGCCGCACGTTTGGACTGTCTTAATCGCTACCTTTCAGGAAATGGTGCTTCTCAACAACTGCTGCAAGTCTGGAAAATCGTAAGGCAGTTAAGACAAAAGCTTTATTAACTAGTTGATAGCCTTTAATTTATTTGCAGAAATTTACTCTATGCAAATAACAATTCGACGTACAAAAATGGTAATCCCGATATTAGCATAATGGTAAATAAAATCCAACACATGATCAGGTAAAAAGTGTAAACTATATGCATAGAAATATACTGGAATAAATCCAAACAATTGTCTTTGGTTACCTTTATATGAGTAAGACTGTATGTATATATCTTTTATATCCACCATATATTACTATTATAAAAAACGATAAAGCACCGTTTTTCTAATTTCCAAAATGTTAACTACATTACATCATTTCCAGGACTTAAATAGGTCAAACATTAGCTCGTATTTTAGGGTACACGCTCCAAAAATTTGGGTCATATAGCACATGTGGAGTGAGGCCTGTTTTTCTGATTCTGCCCCGTGTGTCGCCACACCCTGCTCAAGATCCTGCTGCTCTTCTTTTTCCTGTATGCTGTTCTTCAGTGTTTGCACAGGCCTCGAACCACGTTTGATCAGAAAAAAAAATTCAGACATGACGTAAGTCCTGGTTACATGACCATGGAGTAACAGGCTTAGAAGAGCAAAAGGATAACCAATCGGAAGTATAAAAAAACTTTATTAGTGCATATATACAAATTTACATGGTCACAAACTGGAGAAATATAAACAGCCTTAAAACACAATTTGCCTTTTCTTCAGTTTAAAGTGACTTTTACCTGATTGCGATACAACAGAAGTACAGAACATAAACTGCTTTTTAAATATTGGAATTTCATGGAGAACACATTCACACACAGGAGAGTGAGTCTTGGAACAGCGTAAGACACTGGAGATACATTAATACACAGAGTGGCTCTTAGCACTTTTACTACCACATAGTTGAGGGACAAATTCTCAAAATCAAGGATAAACACCTGCTGCTATTGCTGCCTGTATAACACTGAAATAAGCTACCTAGTGTGTGAGATGACCAAGCTGCCAGTTCTATGATTTGTGAGAACTACAGCAAGGCTCTCAGGACAAGGTAAGCCACAAAGACTAGCACTTCAGGAGTGGCAGACCAGAGGAAGAGGTCAAAAAAGAGATCCTGCCAATCCCATTCAAGCAAGACAGAGTAAAGAGCTGCCTTCTTAATTGCACTTGTTTTGGAGTAGAAGTAAATGAGCTCCATTAGGCAGGATAATCCTTTACTTTTTGTCAATGAGTCCTCAGCTAAACGTGCCATACTCATAGGCGCCACATGGTCTTCAGAGTGATGATTAATACACCTGACGCGAAGTTCTCCAGAATAAAGGCAGTCAGCTCAAAACAATTCCAATAATCTCTCCCATCAGGAAAACAGAAAAATCACATTTCACAAATGTGAAAAATTTATACGTATATGCTCTTGCCCAGGAAATTGATATGTTCTCCACCATAACATGTATAGTTTATTTGACAATGGCTTTAAGACTCTGAACTGAATACACATACACATAAATTAAAAAAAATTTTTTTTAACTATGTATTTGGAGCCATTTTCCTTCTCTTTAGTCTTGCTCGCCAATCCTCAGGAAGGGCTTCAAAATTAGCATTTCTTTCTGCCATGCCACTGTGAAAACAACAGACAGATTACTTCACTAGAAAAGAATGAAAACTTTATATTCCAGCAAACAGAAACAGGGCAGGTCTTTGGAACAGCAGTTAAGGTGCCTGGGTCCCATATTGGAGTCCCTGGGTTCAATTCCGGGTTCTAGCTTCTGATTCAAGTTTCCTGCAATGCAGATCCTGGTAGGCAGTGATGATGGTTCAACTATTTGGGTTTCCACCATCTACATAATGCAGGAGACCTGGATTGAATGTCTAGTTCCTGGCTTTGGCCCAGCTCAGTCCAGTCCTGGCTTTTCTGGGCATTTGAAAGTGAGTGGGTGGGAACCCTATCTCTCAAATAAATAAAAATTAAAGTGGATCTAACATGTTTAAGAAAATGTTTCAAAGTTGTCAGCTTGGGGATGGCACTGTAGCATGGCAGGTAAAGCTGCCTCCTGCAGTGCCAGCAACATATATGGGCACCAGTTCCAGTCCCACTTCCGATCTAGCTCTCTGCTATGGCCTGGGAAAGCACCCACATGAGACAAGGGAGAAGCTCCTGGCTCCTGATCGGCAAAGCTCCAGCCGTTGCAGCCAATTGGGGAGTGAACCAGCAGTTGGAAGACTGCTCTTTCTGCCTCTCCTTTCTCTGTGTAACTCTTTCAAATAAATAAATACATAAATAAATAATAATAAAAATGCTGTCAGCTTAATACTGGTATATTCTCCACTAATTGTCGTGATTTTTTTTTTTTTACTTTTATCTATTTTCAGTCAGACTTACAAGGTGGGTGGGGGAGTTGTTCTTCCATTTGCTGGTTCACTCTCCAGGTGGCTGCAACGGCCAGGGCTGAGCCAGGCCAAATCGAGGAACTTGATCTGGGGCTCCCACATGGGTGGCAGAGGCCCAAGTACTTGAAACCATCTTTCACTGCTTTCCCCAGGCCACCAGTAGGGAGCTGGATTGGAAGTGGAGCAGCCAGGAGTGTCACAGTGTCCACACGGGTGCCAGAGTTGCAGGTGGCAGATTAATCCACTGTGCTACAACAGCGGCCCCTAAGGGCTGTGATTTTAAGAATAACTGTTCTAACACATCCGCCACAACCCAGCCCATCTGTGATCTCTTTTGTTTTACCTGACCAGCTGCTGCTGTTTCCACTCTTCAATTCTCTTCTGTGCAGTGGATTCCCGATCTTCTTCACTGGAACTGGAGTTCTCCTCTTCATCTAGCTCACGCTGGATACTCTGCCACTTCTTTACCAATGATGGCATTTTGGTTTTACTTTTTTTTGCCTATAACAAAGGTCACAGGTCAGAAGGAATAAAATACATAAATTAACGAAATGAGCCATCTACACAGATGAAGAACTTTCCTTGGTTCTAAGGAGCACAGACTTTTAAGTTCAAAAAAAATTAACACAAAAATTAAATACCATTGTTAAGTTCTTTTCAGAAATTTCTACCAACTATCAACCAAAGAGTGTGATCAGGGCAGGCACTGTGACACAGTGTTAGTTAAGTCACTACTTGGAACTCCTGTACCCCCGGATGAAGTGCCTGAGATTGAGTCCCACCTCTACTTCTGATCCAGCTTCCTGCTGATGGGCACGTGATGGGCAGCAGATAACGGCTCAAATTCTGGGGAGACCCAGATTGACTTCCTGGCTCTTGGCTCTGGCATGGCCCAGCCTCAGTTCTTACTGGCAATATGGGGAGTTGGGGAGTCAACTAGTGAATGGAAGATCTTTCTATCTGTCACTATGCTTTCAAATAAATAAAGAAAAATGATTGGCTCAAGATTTATAACTGTAATTGAGTTATTTTATGAAATGAGGTCCTTTAGTCTTCATATTCTATGTTGCCCTTATCTCGTCTGCTCCCAAGTGTTTGGGTCCCTGCCATCCACAAGAGAGATCCAGATGGAGACTCCAGGCTCCTGGCTTTGGCCTTGCCCAGTGCTAGCTGTTGGAACAATTTGAAGAGTGAACCAGCAAGTGAAGATCTCTGTCTCTCCCTCTAATTCTATCTTGCAAATAAGTAAATCTTTAAAAAAAGATAAAGAGCAGGGTCAGTACTATGGTGTAGTGGGTAAAGCTGCCATTTGCGGTGCTGGCATCTCATATGGGCACTGGTTCAAGACCTGGCTGCTCCACTTCTGATCCAGCTCTCTGCTAGGACTTGGGAAAAGCAGTGGAAGTTCCCAGCTCCTGGCTTCCGATCGGTGCAGCTCTGACTGTTGCAGCCATTTGGGGAGTGAACCAGAGGAAAGAAGACCTCTCTGCCTCTGCATCTGTAACTCTGCCTTTCAAATAAACAAATAAATCTTTTAAAAAGAGAGATAAAAGAGCTACTACGTTAGACACTGAGAAGACCAATTCTTATCCTTATATTTCTGAAGAGAAGAAACAGTGGACAGTGCAAAGTGGGAGCTCAAGTGGCAGGTGTGACCAAGTGCTATTCAGTGAGCACTAGGGATGGAGGTCCAAGCTGATTTTCCTGCTGCACGAGACAGATTTCTTGAATAAAGCCTCCCCAATATTGAAAAAATAAGTCTAACATTTTTGCTCTTTATAAAGATTTATTTATTTTTAAAGGCAAAGCATTAGAGAAAAGGAGAAAGACATTGCATCCTTTGAGCCAAAGAGAAGAGCTTCGGGTCAGAACAGCTCTGGCTGTTGCGGCCAATTGGGGAGTGAACCAACAGATGGAAGACCTCTCTCTCTCTCAATGCCTCTCCTTCTCTCTCTGTGTAACTCTTTCAAATAAATAAATAAGTATCAAAAAAAAAAAAAAAAAGAAACATAAAATACAAAGCTGTAGTAATCTGAACAATAAAATACTGGCACAAGGATCAACACATTAAGAATCAGTGGAATAGAACTAAATAGAATAGACATAAACCCTTAAGTGTATGGTCAGTTGATTTTTTGACAATGGGGAAATAATTCCCTTTTTCATAAATGCTGCTGGGACAACTGGATATCTACATGCAAAGGAATAAAGTTGTATTCCTATCTCAAACCATATAAAAATAATTCAGCCAAAATCAATCAACGCCCTAAACTTAAGTGCTAAAACCATAAAACTCTTGAAACATAGAATAAATAAATCTTTATGACCACTATTAGAAACTATTTCTGGGCCTGCGCCGCAGCTTAATAGGCTAATCCTCACTTAGCGGCACCGGCACACCAGGTTCTAGTCCCAGTCCCAGTCAGGGCACCAGATTCTTTCCCGGTTGCCCCTCTTCCAGGCCAGCTCTCTGCTGTGGGCCGGGAAGGCAGTGGAGGATGGCCCAAGTGCTTGGGCCCTGCACCCCATGGGAGCCCAAGAGAAGCACCTGGCTCCTGCCTTCGGATCAGTGCGGTGCACCAGCCGCAGCGCGCCAGCTGTGGCGGCCACTGGAGGGTGAACCAACGGCAAAAGGAAGACCTTTCTCTCTGTCTCTCTCTCACTATCCACTCTGCCTCTCAAAAAAACAAAAAAACCAAAACTATTTCTGGTTATGACATCAAGGATAATAAATATTTTTAAAGATTTATTTACTTATTTGAGAGTTACAGAGAGAGAAGGAAAGGCAGAGAAAGAGAGAGAGAAAAAGAGGCCTTCCGGGGCTGGCTCCATGGCACACTAGGTTAATCCTCCACCTGCAGCACTGGCATCCCATATGGGCACCGGTTCTAGTCCTGCTTGCTCCTCTTCCAGTCCAGCTCTCTGTGTGGCCTGGGAAAGCAGTAGAAGATGGCCCAAGTGCTTGGGCCCCTGCACCAGCATGGGAGACCAGGAGGAAGCAGGCTCCTGGCTTCGGATTGGTGCATCTCCGGCAGCTCCGACCATTGCGGCCATTTGAGGAGTGAGCCAACAGAAGGAAGACCTTTCTCTCTCTCTCTGTCTCTCTCACTGTCTATAACTCTACCTGTCCACTCTGCCTGTTTAAAAAAAAAAAAAAGACATACTGGACTTCATCTAAATGTAAAATTTCTTAAAAAGACACAATTAAAGAAGGAGAAAAGGGGGGGGGGCACTGTGGCCTGGGAAAGCAGTAGAGGATGACCCAAATTCTTGGTCGGTGCACTCATGTGGGGGACCTATAGGAGGTTCCAGGCTCCTCACTTCCGGATAGTTCCAGCTCTGGTCATTGCAGCCATTGAAGACCTCTCTCTCTGCCTTTCTAATAAATAAATCAATCTTTAAAAAAAAAAATAGGAAGAAAGCACAGATCAAAAGAAAACAGTTGGGGCCAGCGCTGAGGTGTAGCAGGTAAAGCCGCTGCCTGCAGTGCTGGCATCCCAAATGGGCGCCGGTTCAAATCCTGGCTGCTCCTCTTCTGATCAGCTTTCTGTTATGGCCTGGGAAAGCAGTAGAAGATGGCCCAAGCCCTTGAGCCACAGCACTCGTGCAGGAGATCAGGAAAAACTTCTTGGCTCCTGGCTTCGGATGGGCACAGCTCTGGCTGTTGTAGCCATCTGGGAAGTCAACCAGTGGATGGCAGACCTCTCTCTCTGGCTCTCTGTAACTCTGCCTTTCAAATAAATAAATAAATCTTAAAAAAAAAAAAAAGAAAGAAAGAAAAAAGAAAGAAAAAGAAAAGAAAAAAGAAGACAGTTGCATATCATGTAGTAAGAGTCTTGTATCTATAATATACATACAACTCTCAACTAATTGTGACAACATAAGAACCCAATTTGGGGTGGGTGTTTGGTGTAGCCATAGGATGCTCCCAGCCCATTATTTGAGTGGCTCGGCTTAATTCCCAGCTCTACTCTGATTCCAGTTTCCTGCAGATGGGAGATCTTCCCGTTACTCTCTTTCAGAAAAAATGGAAATAAATAAAACAGGAAGATAATAAGTATTGCTATACCTGAGTTAGAGTTCAAATCTGACTCCAACAGAATTGAACAGGTATTCAACAGTGGACACGAATATCCAAAGTAGCACTTCTTAAGAGGTAGAAACATAATAACTATCCATTACCTAATGAATAAACAAACACATTGTGCCATACACACACACATGGATTCTTATTCAGCCAGAAGAAATGGGGTCGGGCATTTGGCATGGCAGTTAAGTCGCCGCCTTGGAGCGCCTGCATCTTGTATCAGAATGCCTGTCTTGAAACTCAGCCACTCTGCTCCCAGGCTCCTGGCTTCAGGCTAGGCCAGCCCTGCGTGCTGCAGGCATCTGGAGAGTGAATCACCAGATGAAAGACAAAGATCTGTCTCTCTGCCCTTCAAATGATATAAAATTTTTTAAAAAGTACAGATTATGTGCTATGTAGACAAATCTTGAAAACATACTCAGTGAGGGAAGAACGAAAGATCACATATTGCACGATTCCATGTATATGAACCACCCAGAACAGGTAAGTCTAGAGGCAGAAAGTCAACTGGTGGGGGCAGTACTGTGGTGCATTGGGTTAAGCTGCTACCTATGACAAGAGGATCCCACGTGAGTGCTGCTTTGAGTCTCAGATGTTCCACTTCTGATCCAGCTCCCTGTTAATGCACCTGGGAAAGCACTCATGATGACTCAAGTACTTGGACACGCCACCCATCTGGAAGATCTGGATGCAATTCCAGGCTCCTGGCTTCAGCCTGGTGCAGCCCTGGCCAGTGTAGCCATTTGGAGAGTAAATCAGTAGATGGGCAGTATCTCTGTAACATTGCTTTTCAAATAAATAAATCTTTTTTAAAAAGACTTATTTTACCATAGCATTAGCACGGTGCTGGATATGAAGTACAGTGGTTGAGACACAACCCAGCGTCCAGTTGGGGTGAGGTGTCACAGGCAGCAGCTTTACCCACTAAGCCACAATGCCAGCCCCCAAATAAATAAATCTTAAAAAAAAAAAAAAAGAACAAAAAACAAAAAAGCAACACAGAACAAAACAAGCTGACTGGTGATTCCCAGAAAATGGGAGATGGAGATAACAGAGTGACTTCTTTCTTTTTATATAAAAGACAGAGTTACAGAGAGAGGTAGAGCCAGAGAGAGGGAAGTCTTCTATTCCAAATGACCACAACGGCCAAAGCTGAGCTGATCCAAAGCCAGGAGACAGGAGCTTGTTCCGGGTCTCCCATGCGGGTGCAGGGGCCCAAGGACTTGGGGCATCTTCTACTGCTTTCCCAGGCCATAGCAGAGAGCTGGATCAGAAGTGCAGCAGCGAGTCACTGCCTTGAACAGGCGCCCATATGGGATGCTGGCACTGCAGGCTGGGGCTTTAACTCTCTGCACCACAGGGCCAGCCCGAGACAGTGACTTCTTAACAAGTACACACTGGTCTTTGGGGCTGATGAAACTGTTCTGTAACTAGATGAGGTGTGGTTGCATATTCTGTGAGTACATTATATACTACTAAATTGTACATTTAAAAATGGTTAACTGTGTTACGTAAATTATCAAAATAAAATTTTAATAAAAATTTTTCAAAAAATCATACCTTATCTTTCTTTCCCTTTTTCGTCTTTTCAGGTGGTGGCATTTTGGGAGCTGGTGGTGGTGGTGGTGGTGTAGGAGGAGGAGGCGGCGGCGGCGGTGGTTCTATAATAGCAGTGGCAGGCACAGCACCTCGTGCCTGAACTGGCTGTAATGAGGGAGCAGTAACTCCAATTGGAACAGAACATTCCGCATAACTCATAATTGCGGGTGCTGCTGCTAGTCCAAGGTAATTTGACTGCAGGCTCATTCCTCTGGTCTGATGACCCATTCCTGTTGCTGGATGGCTAACTGATATTGCCTGGTGTCCAATCCCTGTGGCCTGGTGACCTAATGGAGGAAACATAATACTTTAAAATGGACGTTGTATCAAGACCAGAGGCAAGAAAAAAGGGACATCAAAGTTAGATCACTGACAAAATTATTCTCGTACACATTTTCCTCAAAAAAAAAAAAAAAAAAAGGAAAAAAAGAAAAGAAAAGAAAAAGAAGAAAAGTCAGTGAGGCCGGTGCTGTGGTGTAGGAGTAAAGCCACCACCTGCAGTGCCAGCATCCCATACGGGCACCAGAGTGCAGGCTGCTCCACTTCTTCTTCTTTTTCTTTTTTTTAAGTTTATTTATTTTACTTGAAAGTCAGAGTTACAGAGAGAGAGGCAGAGGCAGAGAGAGAGAGATGTCTTCCATCCACTGGTTCACTCCCCATTTGGCTGCAACAGCCAGAGATGCACCGATCTGAAGCCAGGAGCCAGGAGATTCTTCTGGGTCTCCCATGTGGGTGCAGGGGCCCAAGGTCTTGGGCCATCTTCTACTGCCTTCTCAGGCCATAGCAGAGAGCTGGATAGGAAGTGGAGCAGCCAGGATTCGAACCATCTTCCATATGGGATGCTGAAACTGCAGGCGGCAGTTATACCCGCTACACCACAGTGCCGGCCTCTGCTCCATTTCTGATCCACCTCTCTGCTATGGCCAGGGAAAGCAGTGAAAGATGGCCCACGTCCTTGGGCCCCTGCACCTGCTTGGGAGACCCAGAAGAAGCTCTTGGCTCCTGGCTTCGGATTGGCCCAGCTCTGGCCATTGCAGCCATTTGGGGAATGAACCAGTAGATGGAAGACCACTCTCTCTCTGGCTCTACCTCTTTGTAACTCTAGCTTTCAAATAAATAAAATAAATTTTAAATACTCAAACACATATAGTCACAGAGGAGGCTGGCATCATGGTTTAATAGGTTAAGCTGTCGTCTGCAATGCCAGCATCTCATATGAGCACCAGTTCGAGTCCCGGCTACTCCACTTCCAATCCAGCTCCCTACTAATGGCCTGGGAAAGCAGCAGAAGATGGCCCAAGTCCTAGGGTCCTACCACCCATGTGGGAGATCCAACAAAAGCTCCCGGTTCCTGGCTTTAGACCAGCCCAGCTCTGGGCACTTGGCCATTTGGGGAGTGAACCAGTGGACGGAAGACCTTTCTCTCTGTCTCTCCCTTTCTGACTGTAACTCTACCTCTCAAATAAATACAAAAATATTTATGGCACCTAATACTGGAGACAAGGAAAGCAATACATCGAAAAAAGCATACTTACCTGTAGCTATAGCTGACTGGCTATAGAGGACTGGAGAACTGCCAATGGTAGCTGATCTCTGAACCACTGCAGTACTCATTTCTGTAGCTTTTCTCTTTATCGCTTTAATGGAAGGAGAACTAGAGATGGTAGAATCAGCCGAACTCTGAAACACAAACATTCTGGTCAGTGGCTAAAGACCCTGGTAGAACACACCTTTCTAAAATAAAACTTGGAGGGGCCAGTACTGTGATGCAGCAGGTTAAGCCGCTATCTGCACTGCTGGCATCCCACATGGGTGCCAGTTCAAGGCCCTGCTGTTCCACTTCCAAACCACTTCTGTGCTAATGTGCCTGGGAAAGCAACAGAAGATGGCCCAAGTCCTTTGTCCCCTGCACCCACATGGGAAACACAGAAGAAGCTCCTGGCTCCTGGCTTCAGCCTGGCCCAGCCCCAGCCATTGCAGCCATTTGGGGAGTGAACCAGCAGATGGAAGCTCTTTCTCTGTCTCTCCTTCTCTAACTCTGATTTCATAATAAATAAATACATCTTTGAGAAATAAAAGAAAAACATGGAGTCAATTATGCTGCAGTCCCCATTACCATTCAGAATGTCAAATATCATTTACCTGGGTAGTTGCAACTGTGGTTTGTGATGAAGGTTTCAAGGGAGTATCCTCCTCTGTTCCTGGGGCAGGAGGTTCTTCACTTCCCTCATCCTCCATCTCTACCTCTTGGATCTCACCATCTTCTACAGGAGGAGGTGGGGGCGGTGGGGGAGGAGGGGATTCTGGGGGTGGAGGTGGAGGCGGTGGCATTTCCAAAGGTAATGGTGGCTGAAGCACAGGCACATTTGACTGAAGGAGGGTCCAGAATGGAGTCAGTGGCATGAGTGATGAAGAAGAAACTTGACCAGAAAAGGATTCTTTACAAAGAGAACCTATGAAGACAGACAGGAGTCAGGGAAAAACCAAGACAAAAACCTCAGGGTTTACATTCACAGAAACGCTCACCTATCCATAAGACAAATATCAATAGAAACCTAGTACACCATGCAAAAGTAGTTTCAAACAGCAGGGACTAGCTCTCCCTCCCCTGCCTCCAAATTCTGACCCACAGGCAATTTGTCACTGAAATATTAAAGAACTCAGCTCAGAAATAACTTCCCATGGAAAGATAAATTTATGATCTTCAGTTAGCACTTTCCCTAGTTGTGTTATCATTCATGTTCTTTGGTCCAGATTTATGGATGAAAAACTTAATAACACATCAACTTAATGAGAAATTCAGTCATCTAAATCTATGGTTTGGAATTTTAATTTCTGGTATTCATGGTTTCAATAAATACAACTAAAAGGCAATACTCTGGGGTCTTATTTCAAAGCAAATGATTGAGTGAATTATGTGCACCTGAAATATTGATTATTTTACTTTTCAAGGAGCTAGATAAATGAATGGGGATGACTCAGAAATACCCATTCCAAAGATAAAAATTCTACCCATTTAATTAATCTGGGTTACCAGGTTTTAAAAATCCATTTGCAAGGTGCTACTGTCAACTTGATCATTCCTTTCACATTTTGTGTAAATTATACTCACTTAGTAGAACAAAGTAACACAAGTTAGGATAATTTTTAGTTTTGTGGTGAAAAATGGGATATTTAGGAAGCCAATCTTCAAATATTTTTTCAAAAATGGTATTTGAAGATGCAGAGGACCTGAAATTGCTGTTACTGAAGTTTGAGTTAAGAAATTGCAGCTAAGGCCGGCGCCGCGGCTCACTAGGCTAATCCTCCGCCTAGTGGTGCCGGCACACCGGGTTCTAGTCCCGGTTGGGGCGCCGGATTCTGTCCCGGTTGCCCCTCTTCCAGGCCAGCTCTCTGCTGTGGCCCGGGAGTGCAGTGGAGGATGGCCCAAGTGCTTGGGCCCTGCACCCCATGGGAGACCAGGAGAAGCACCTGGCTCCTGCCTTCGGATCAGCGCGGTGCGCCGGCCGCAGCACGCTGGCCGCAGTGGCCATTGGAGGGTGAACCAACGGCAAAAGGAAGACCTTTCTCTCTGTCTCTCTCTCTCACTGTCCACTCTGCCTGTCAAAAAAAAAAAAAATTGCAGCTAAAGCAGTAGGATCAGTTTCTCTAAAATTCTGCAAAAGCCACCATTGATTACTATCCTTTCTGGGAATTACTGCTGGGAATAGCTTTTAAAGATTAGAGAAAATAGGAGGACATACTTACTTGTAGCCTTCCCCATCCCTCTTTATCGTCAATAGGGAAGTTTCACAATATATGGGACTATTAGATATATATCCCAGGAATGCTGAAGGGATTTTCTCCCTAAAAATCATAGAATTTAGGAGTAGAAGAGAAATGAGAAATTATCTAGTTCAACCTCATTTTAAAGGTAATGAAACCCAGGCAAGAATTGCCTTGCCCAAGATCATACATATGTTAGTGGCCAGGCCAGAGAGAGAGCTCAAGTCTAACTCCTACTCTTGTGCTTTCTATTTTACCAAGATGTCCTGGTGAAATAGCAGGAGTCCAAGAGCTTTAGAAATCTCAAGTCAAATAATCTCACATCTCATGAAGTAGATATCCAGACGCAGTCACCTGTTAAATTTCATGGTCAAAAGTGGTGGGTTAAGTAAGGGCTCAATTACAAAAGGCTCTAGGGCAAGGAGAAGGCCATTATAGTACTTTATTCAAAACATATCACATTAGTACTCAACAAGGTAAATCAAAAGCAACCAGAATCTATTTGGCCTTCAGAGTATTTATTTTTGTATTGAAAAGGTAATGATAGTGTCGAAGATTTTAGAAACTTGATTCATGTTGTTCCTGTAATTATTCTGATATATAGTTTATTGCTAAGGAAAAGCGCACTGGGATGCAGCTCTCCAGCTAAAAGAATCAAAGACTGATTAAACTTCTAGTTTGAGGGGTGGGCATTTGACACAGCAGTTGGAATGCCCGCATCCCACACCAGAGTGCCTGGGATTGTGTTCTGACTCTGATCTTAATTCTAGTTTCCTACTAATGTATACTCTGGGAGGCAGCAGCTGATGGACCAGGTAGTTGTGTCCCTGCCACCCACTGAATGACCATTCAAGTTCCAGGCTCCTGGCTCCTACTCCTAGTCTATTGCAGGCATTTGGGAAGTAAACCAGCAGATGCAAAATCTCTGCCTGCCTGCCTGCCTGTCTTTCAAATTAAAAAACAAAACACCTTTATATGTGGCCATATCTAATACTAACATATATATCACCTTTTAGACAAAAGATGTCTGGGCATGGCCAGGTAGCCTACACCACCTAATAGGCTGTTAAGATTATATCAGAACTAAGGCAATAGGGTCAGTGCCGTATTATAGTGGGCTAAGCCTCTGCCTATGACGCCAGAATCCCACATGGGCGCCGGTTCTAGTCCTGGCTGCTCCTCTTCCCATTCAGCTCTCTGCTATGGAATGGGAAAGCAGTACAAGATGGCCCAAGCATTTGGGCCCCTGCACCCATATGGGAGAGCTGGTAGAAGCTCCTGGCTCCTGGCTTTGGATCAGCTCAGCTCTGGCTGTTGGCGGCCATCTAGGGAGTGAACCAGCGAATGGAAGACCTTTCTTTCTTTTTTCTTTCTTTCCTTTCCTTCCTTTCCTTCCTTCCTTCCTTCCTTCCTTCCTTCCTTTCTCTTCCTTCCTTCCTTCCTTCCTTCCTTCCTTCCTTCCTTCCTTCCTTCCTTCCTTCCTTCCTTCCTTCCTTCCTTTCCCTTCCTTCCTTCCTTCCTTCCTTCCTTCCTTCCTTCCTTCCTTCCTTCCTCTCTCTCCCTCTCCCTCTCCCTCTCCCTCTCCCTCTCCCTCTCCCTCTCCCTATCTGTCTCTAACTCTGCCTCTCAAATAAATAAATAAATAAATAAATAAATAAATCTTTCCCAAAATAAATAAATAAATAAATAAAACTAAGGCCCTAAACATTGAGGAATAATGAATGACTTAAGGATTAAATTTCCTTCCACAAAATTAAATATAAAATATAGTAGGTAAATAAATGTTAAACTTTACGATAATTGGTAGAATATAATGCAATGCCAATGCTTATGATGGTTGCAAGCTGCTATGCAGAGGAATTCAGAGGTTCAAGGTTAGCATAAGTTTCACACAACTTTCAGCACAGCTAATCAGAATTAAGTAAACTTTATGTCAATTCAAGATTAAACTACACTTGAGGGTGTCAGGGCTGTGGTACAGTGAGCAAAGCCACTGCTTACATTGGTGGCATCCTATATCTGTCTAAGTGCCAGCTTGAGTCCCGGCTGCTGTGCTTCCAATCCAGCTTCCTGCTAATGCAGATGGAAGGTAGGTGGAAGATGGAAGCACCTGAGTCCCTGCCAACAACATGGGAAGCCAGAATAAAATTGCTGGTTCCTGGCTTCCGACTGGCCCAGAACTGACTGTTGCAGGCATCTGGGAAGTGAATCAGTGGATATAATCTGTCTGCTTTCAAACTTAAAAACAAAACAAAACAAAACAAAAAAAAAAACACAAAACACAAAAACTGTGCTTAATAAATCTACCCACAAACATTTCTATAATATTTGAATCCCAAACTAAGTTTACTTAAAACATAAAAAGCTGTCTTAACATTGATAATTAACTCCTTTAGCATCCCATATGGGCGCTGCTCTGAGACCTGGCTGCTCCACTTCTGACCCAGCTCTCTGCTGTGGTCTGGGAAGGTGGTGGAAGATGGCCCATGTTCTTGGCACCTGCACCCACGTGGGAGACCCAGAAGAAGTTCCTGGCTTGAGATCAGCGCAGCTCCGGCGGTTACAGCCAATTGGGGAGTGAAACAGCGGATGGAAGACCTCCCTCTCTCTTTGCCTTTCCTCTCTCTGTGTAACTCTGACTTTCAAATAATAAAATAAATAAATCTTTTTTTTAAAAAAAAGAATACATTTAAGGGGCCAGCATTGTGGCATAGTGTATAAAGACACCGCCAGCAACATTGGCATCCCATATGGGTGCCAGTTCATGTCCTGGCTACTCCACTTTTATTTTTATTTTTTAATTTTTTAAATTTTTTTTGACAGGCAGAGTGGACAGTGAGAGAGAGAGACAGACAGAAAGGTCTTCCTTTGCCGTTGGTTCACCCTCCAATGGCCGCCTCGGCCGGCGCGCTGCGGCCAGTGCACCGCGCTGATCCGATGGCAGGAGCCAGGAGCCAGGTGGTTTTCCTGGTCTCCCATGGGGTGCAGGGCCCAAGCACCTGGGCCATCCTCCACTGCACTCCCTGGCCACAGCAGAGGGCTGGCCTGGAAGAGGGGCAACCGGGACAGAATCCGGCGCCCCAACCGGGACTAGAACCCAGTGTGCTGGCGCCGCTAAGTGAGGATTAGCCTATTAAGCCGCGGCGCCGGCCTCCACTTTTATTTTTTAATGATTTACTTATTTATTTGAAAGGCAGAGTTATGGAGAGGCAGCAGAGGCAGAGAAGGCAGAGAGAGAAAGTGAGAGGTCTTCCCCGCCCACTGGTTCATTCCCCAAATGGCTGCAAAGGCTGGAGCTGAGCCAATCAGAAACCAGGAGCCAGGAACTTCTTCCAGGTTCCCCACAAAAGTGTAGGGGCCCAAGGACTTGGGCCATCTTCTACCGCTTTCCCAGGCCATAGCAGAGAGCTAGATCAGAAGTGGAGCAGCTGGGACTCAAACCAGCACCTATAAGGGATGCCGCCACCACACAGCACCAGCCTCTACTCCACTTCTGATCCAGCTCCCTGCTAATGGCCTGGGAAAAACAATGGAAGATGGCCCAAGTGTTTGGACATCTGAACCCATGTGGAATACCCCAAAGAAGGTCTTTGTTCCTGGCTTTGGCCTGGCTATTGTGGCCATCTGAGGGGTGAACCAGTGGATGGAAGACTCCTCCTCACTCTTTCTGTAGCTCTGTCTTAAATAAGTAAATAAATCTTTAAAAAAAAAAAAAAAAGTGTATTTAAGTCCAAGGAGGATTAAAATTGTAAACAAAGCTTCAATTACACACAAAAAGGTTTTTAAGACTACAAGCTTAAAATTTTCCTATCAGTGCCAGCATCCATATGGGCACCAATTTGAGTCCCAGCTGCTAGATTTCCAGTACAGCTCCCTGTTAATGCACCTGGGATAGCAGAGGAAGACGGCCCTAGTGCTTGGACCCCTGCCTCCCATATGGAGACCAGGAAGATGCCCCTGGATCCTGGTTTCAGCCCCAGCCATTGCAGCAATTTGTGGAGTCAACCAGCAGATAAAAGATCTAACTCTCTCACTTTCTCCTCTCCCCCCTCCCCCATTATCTCTGCCTTTCAAATAAATACATAAATCTTAAAAAGTTTAAAAAAAAAAAAAAAAAAGCTTAAAGCAATGTGAGGATACATATTTTTAACTCTTCAAAAACCTTTTGAGATATTTTTGTTTCAACTAATCGACAGCCTTCCTTTACCTTCAAAGTGAAACTGCTTGGTATTTTGAGCCAAGAGGCTAGTGTAGCTACTTAAAATAAGAAACCTCACATAAAGTAACCCAAGTGCAGCAATATAGACACTTGGATATCTTCAAATATCACCCCGTCTTCAAAGACATGATGTTAAATTCAAATACTAAAAGAATGAAAAAGAATTTTAAATGATGTAGAAAAATAAACAGAACTTCAAAACTTTCCCCTGGATCTTCACAATGTAACAATTTTTCTTCCTTAAAAGATGGTTTTAGTCACTACTGAGCCAACAAGGTCACACAGTTACTATATAAATTCTCTTTATAGACTTAGAACAGTGATCAGTATTGCTTTTAATCTCCCACAGACCTTGGTAAAAAAATTTAGATTTTACTTAGTTTTTTATCATATACTTCTAAGGACTCTCAACAAGAGAAGTTTAAGACTATAAGCTGGTTTATCAGTGGCTCACATAAAAAAAATATTTATTTTATTTATTTGAAAGGCAGAGTTACAGAGATAGAGACACACAGAGTCTTCTACCTGCTGGTTCACTCCCCAAAAGGCGGCAAGGGTTGGGGCTGGGCCAGGTGCAGGCCAGGAGCCAGGAGCTTCACTTGGGTCTCCCAAGTGAGCACAGAGACCCAAGCACTTTCCCAGGTACATAGCAGGGCGTTGGATAGGAAGTGAAGCAACTGGGACTTGAAATGGCACCCATATGCACTGCAGGAAGCAGCGTGACCTGCTACACCACAATTCTGCCCCTACTAGCAATAGATCTCAAGATCCACCTTTCAGAAGACATTACCAACCATACGCATCATCAACAAAGGGAGAAAGCAGCTTAATACTTGGCAAGAACACTTAAGGGTCAGTAACCACAGAACAACTTTGAAACATACAAGGAAGAAACAGTGACTTGGAGTGGAATCAGCTACTTCCAATCATTATCAAGCCTCTTCAGTTCATTACTAAAAAGTAAACAATGATAAAAAAAAAAAAATCTATCATTAGATATATCTATGGCACCCAAAGAGGAGGAAAGTATTCAAAAGAAAATCTCTTTATGGAAAAAAGAGATGTAAAATATCCTGTAACTTGAGAAAACATACTTCTAAAACATGAAGTACAATAAAACTACCCTTTTGCTATGTTTTAAAATTATCACTGCAGTCATAACGTGACTTTAAAGTGATCTGATGGCAATTTCTAGGCTATTGGTGCATTACTAGAACTTTCATAATGAGATCCAGAAGCATTTATTTAGAATATAAGCATCATTTTGGTAAAGACAAAATAATTCAGCTCTTTACTCCCTATGTCACCAACAAATTTCCTATCTTATTTTTCAAATGTCTATTTAGAAAACACTCCACAGATTCTAGCCTTCATGTCACCACTTTAACAAACGGCTACCAGCTTCTACAGATCAACAAGTTGCCCATCAAAAGGCTGTTTTGACTATGCTTCATTATCCCCTTATTCATCAATCCAACAAAAATGGACATGGGGAAAAATATATACATATAATATAAAGTATATATACTAAAAATAATATATATATATATCTTTTATTATAAAGTGGCAATCAAGTTGCAGCTCTTCTGAAGAACTAGCCATCACATAAACTATATACACTAGGATGTTCACAATTTTCAATTAACAATTACTTTGTTTCTCTGAAACTAGTAATACTTTCATAGAATTTCTTCATTTCATTTTGATCTACTAACCACACTTCTTATAATAATACCAAGTGGAGTTGAGAAATGAGGTTGCAGTATAACAGACCAGAAACAGGAGTTAGGCCTAGCGATAAAGCTGTGCACTACATTGCTGGTTAGGATGCCTGTGTTTGATCTCTGGCTCTAGCTCCTGACTCCAGCTTCATGCAGATGCAGACCCTGGGAGGCAGCAGTGATGGCTCAAGTAGTTGGGTTCCTGCCACCCACAAGGGAGACCTGCGCTGAGCTCCCAGATGCCAGCTCTGGCCACCTGATCAATGTGGGCATCTGTGCAGTGAATCAGCAGATGGGAGCATGTGCTCTTTTCTTCGCTCCCAGATAAATCTTTTCTATTTATTTGAAAGACAGAGTTACAGAGGTGCAGAGGGGAGAGATAGATCAAGATCTTCTATCTGTTGGTTCACTCCCTAGATGGCCACAACAGCTAGAGTCCAGCCAGGTAGAAGACAGGAGCTTCTTCTGAGTCTCCCACAAAAGAACGCAGGGGCCCAAGGACTTGGGCCATATTCTGCTGCTTTCCCAGGCGCATTAGCAGGGAGCTGGATCAGAAGTAGAGCATCTGGGATTCGAACCAGTGCCCATATGGGATGGTGGCATAGCAGGCAATGGCTTAACCCAATGTGCCACAGTGCTGACCCCATAAATGAATTTTTGTAAGAAGGATTTTAAAAAATGAATAGTCCAGGCCGGCGCCGCGGCTCACTAGGCTAATCCTTCACCTTGCGGCGCCGGCACCCCGGGTTCTAGTCCCGGTTGGGGCGCCGGATTCTGTCCCGGTTGCCCCTCTTCCAGGCCAGCTTCCTGCTGTGGCCCGGGAGGGCAGTGGAGGGTGGTCCAGGTGCTTGGGCCCTGCACCCACATGGGAGACCAGGAGGAAGCACCTGGCTCCTGGTTTCGGATCAGTGCGGTGTGCCGGCCGCAGCGCGCCGGCCGCGGCAGCCACTGGAGGGTGAACCAACGGCAAAGGAAGACCTTTCTCTCTGTCTCTCTCTCTCTCACTGTCCACTCTGCCTGTCAATAAAAACTTAGAATAGTCCAAATGTGCTACAATGTGTAGGAAAAATTTCATTATGTCACAGATATTAACAATTCTTGTTATTATACTTAATCAGCATTACTGTTTTAAATTCAGTTTTGTCTGTAGCATGATAGAATGGTTATAGGACAATCTTTTAAAAATTAAAATATATTGGCTTACATTTTCATTTTATAAAAAAGATCTATTTATTTATTTGAAAGGCCGAGTTACAGAGAGAGGAGAGACAGAGATCTTCCATTTGCTGGTTCACTTCCCAAATGGTCACAATTACTAGGGCTGGGCCAGGCTCAACCCAGGAGCCAGGAGCTTCTTCTGGATCTTCCATTATGGGTGGCAGGGGCCCAGAAACTGGGGTTATCCTCTGCTTTCCCAGATACACTATCAGGGAGCTGGACTGGAAATAAAGCAGCAGGGACTTGATCAGTGCCCATATGGGATGCCCATGCTGCAGGTGGCAGTTTAACTTGCTACGCCACAGCGCCAGCCCCATCTTTTCATTTTCAAGCACAGTATGACATATCAATAATATGCTGATTTCCAACCAGTCACTGTCTTAATTTATTCAGTATAACTCATGTATTCTTTTAGTTCAACCCACTTCTTTCCAGCTGTAAGCTTATCGGCATTGTATAGACTTTTTTCTGATAAATATAAGGCTTTTCCTCTAAAATCTTTTTTTGTCCCATTAGTACAGGGTAAATCTTCCTACCTGTAGAATTCTCAGAGGTTTCTGTAGAATTTGAATCAGCAGCAGTTTTTTCTTTCAAGGTCGATTTAGGAACGGTCTCATCTCTATTTTCTTGTGCTTGGCTTTCTTCTTCCTCCTCCTCACCATCTGGGAATTCCCACTGAGACTCGCCCGACTGTTCGTTTACATAGAAATATCGTCTATGATCCCTAAATTACAAGAAAGAAAACACATGTTTTAAAACCCGTTCTCTGACAGAGACACGTCCAGTCTGGTCCTGTCCCAGGACAGCAGTCTGCTCTCACAGGGACGAACCTCTTCTTAATGGACTGCTATTCACAAAGGCAACAAAGAGCTTTGACAATTGAGGATGGAGAACCCAGGATAATTCAAAGCTATTTGCACTGCCAGCAGCTCTGTGAATACAGCCCTGAGCCATCTCACTCCAACACAAGACTTTGAAACATCTTTCTTTTTTTGTTTTTGTTTTTTTTTTGCCAATGCATAACAGGGTTTCAAGTTTCATTAATGAAGGGACTCAATCGCCTAGAACACTAATTTCCCTTCCAAAGAAGAGAACAACGAAGTTTGTGAAAGTTGACTCTTCCCCTCTTGGACCGTGGAATTCACATTTCATATTCTTGGTATCAAACACAGTGAAAGCTAAAGAGAGGGAGAGGATCTGGGAGCTGAAAAATAAAAGAGCAAAGATTTCAAATAACGAAAAAAAAATCAAGAAAAGCCAAATATAAAAAGAAATGTTTTCATCTGACCTGCTGGCAGAGGATAGTAATCTTGTTCTTCATTCACATCTTCAGCCACGAAGTTTTCCTTAACTTCACCGAGGTTAATCAGGAGTAGTTGCTTCCAGAGGTCCTGTAAAGCGCACAGAGCTCTCGCATGCGCTTAACCCCCAAGCCCGCCCTACTCCGTGCACACTCTGGAGAGTAAAACCGGCTTTGTCCAATCTTGGGAAAAAATCCGTTACATGGAACACTGTAAACATTGCTTTTGTTTCTCCAATGTGTGGCTGGCCAAGCTCTGGGCTGGCGGTGCTTCGCCTGCCCAGCACCGCTAACTGCAGCTGCTCTCAGTCTCCAGACAGGCTGTCATGTCCTCAGGTGGTGGTGATCACAAATCATGTCTGAGATGTCAAAGGTGAAAGGTGAAAAGGGGAGAAGAGTGCGTACCTGTCCCAGTGGCAGGACCAGCCTTTAGGTGTGGCGTTTATTTCATACTGTTTTAGTTGTTCTGCTGCATCCTGGAGTTTTCGTTTAAGGTAGTTTCCATTAAGAGCCCCTTCCCGCCAGTCTGCAATTCGAGTCTACAATCAGACAGAGAAGTAAGTCAGGAGACAGAAGTGAAAGGGACTTAAGCTTTATATTGCAAAATCATATTGTTATTCTCTGGCAGAAAGAAAGGAGACTAAAAGAGGAAAATCCCATCTCAGTTTCATAAAAACATTTTCACTGCAGACTCTGGAAAAGGAAGCTGGCCTGCAGCGTATTTTCACTCAGCTAACTCTCAAGGACCTCTGAAAATGGGCAGCAGTGGTTTTTGTCTTCCCTACTTTGGATTTTATTAAATTTGGCTCTCCAGTAATTTTTACTTGTTACTTCTCGGGAAGAGGGGCAGATGGTTCACTCAGTTCAGTATTGTTAGGATTAAAATTAAGTGAAAGGTTCAGTTCTTAAAGAAATCAGCCAGCTTCCCACAGCAGTTGCTTATCTAATCCTACTCTACACAGCTTACAAATAGGACTCAGAAATTTTCTTTTTAAGTGGGTTTATGATGTATAAACTCTGGCCATTGTGTCCATTTAGGGGATGATCCAGGGGATAGGAAATACCTTACTTTCAAATAGATAAACCTTAAAAAAAAAAAATCTGTAGGTGTTAATATCCATGCTTTTCACAAGCATACTATTATATAAAAATCTTTCAAATCTTTCATTATCTATTTTTATTATTATACTGTACTTAGGTATTGTTTTTTATTTCCTGGGTTAGTAGTTCAAATATACATCAGTGAAAATCTTTAATGTAGGACTAAAATGTAAACAAGATAAGATTCCAGTCACACACAGCATTTCATTCAAACATTGGCTATTCATACCAAAAACAATTAAATTACCTCAGTCTGTAAAAGTAGCACATGAAAGTTGGAGATGGACTGTCTATTAATGCCTAAAAACTCAAATTTACTCATCAGGGTATTTGCCAGTTCTCCAATCTGAAACTGTAAAGCAAGAAAGAAAAAAAGGAAAATTAAAATCAATAATATTATCTGTATCATATAAATTTCTTCATTTAATGTTATATATGCTATAAATGTACGTCAGCCTATAAACAGTTTTTCCTCAAATAGCTGCATCTAGTCATGCAGGAGATAAAAATTAGCGGGTGGGCATTTGGCACAACAGTTAAGATTCTCCTGAGATGCTTGCATGCTTTACTGGAGATCTGAGTCCTGATCCCACTTCTGATTTCAGCTTCCTAACACATACTCTGGCAGGCAGTACTCAAGTACTTGAGTCTCTCCCTGCCACACGGAAGAGTCACACTGAGTTTCTGGTTCCTGGTTTTAGCTTGGCTTAGCCCTGACTGTATTTGGGAAGTAAACCAGTAGATGGAAGTGCTCTATGTTTGCACCCATGTGTGTATCTTTCTATATCACTTTGCCTTTCAAGTATATATATATTTTTAAAGATTTATTTGTTTATTTGAAAGTCAGAGTTACATAGAGAGAAGGCAAGGCAGAAAGAGAGAGAGAGAGAGATCGATCAATCAATCGATCTTCCATTAGCTGGTTCACTTCCCAACTGGCCACAAAGGCCAAAGCTGTGCCGATCCGAGCCAGGAGCCAGGAGCCTCCTCCAGGTCTTCCCATACAGGTGCAGGGGCCCAAATACTTGGGCCATCCTCTACTGCTTTCCCAGGCCATAGCAGAGAGCTGGGTGGGAAGTTGAGCAGCTGGGACTCGAGCCAATGCCCACACAGGATGCCTCCCTTGCATGTGGTGGCTTTTAACCCCTACACCACAGTGGCAGCCTCTCAAGTATATTTTAAAAATTAAAATTAAGGGGCCAGTGTGTGGCAAGTTAAGCTGCTGACTGCAGCATCACCAGCATCCCATATGGGCATCAGTTCAAGTTCTGACTTCTACTCTGGTCCAGCTCCCTGCTAAAAGTGCCTGGAAAGCAGCAGAAGATGGCCCAAGTACTTAGGATCCTTCTGTCTTGTGACAGACCCAGATAAAGCTCCTGGCCTCAGTCTGGTCCAAACCCAGCTGTTGTGGCAATTTGGAGGCTGAACCAGAGGATGAAAGATTTCTCTCTCCCCTTTCAAATAAGTAAAATACATTTTTTAAAATTAGAAGTTTTAAAATATATAGTAAAACTCACATAAAGTGATAATGACAGATGGATTATAAAAATAAAATGCACACCTATTCACACCATCATAATTCATTCTGATACAACACGGGATTCAATAGTTAAAATAGATTTTAATCTTTGCAAAACTCATAGAAAGAGATGGCAGAACTAGAATGGTGGTTGCCAGGGGCTAAAGAAAGAATAATAGGGAGATGCGGGCTGAAGTACACAAGCTCAGTTATAAAGGAAGTTCTGGAGAACTGAAGTACACTAAGCTGACCACAGTTACTAATGCTGTATCATATTGTATATTTGAAATTTGTTAGAGTGTCAATGTTACATGTCCTCACCTCACATGCAAAAAGGAAAACTATGTGAGGTGCTGGATAACCTACCGAAATGTATACATATAACAAAACACTGCATTGTAAATACCAAATATACTCTATTTTTACTCATGAATTATACTTAAAGCTGGAAAAAAATAGGGCGGTCATCTGGCACAGCAGTTAAGATGTCATTTGGGATGCCCACATCCCATACTGGAGTGCCTGGGTCCAGTCCTAATTCCAAGCAGCAGGTAATGGCTCAAGTACTTGGGTCCCTGCCGTGGGACTGAGTTCCTGGCTCCTGGCTTTGGTCTAATGGAGTGCCAGCTGTTGTATACATTTGGGAAATGAAGAACCATATGGGAAATCTCTGCGAATTTGTCAAACAAAATAAAACTTCTAAAAATATCCCAAATAACTCCCAATCTTATATAAAGCTGTTATTTATCCATCAATTGTTTATATTAGCCACACAATGTAGCCTGAAACAAAATTAATTCTTCCAGTCCCTCCTTCATGGTTGTATACTAACTAGTGACTGAATGAGCTCAAGTCTGAAGAATACAAGGGGTTTTTGAACAGACTATATTTAAATGGTCAACACTTACTTGGTCCAACCCTCTCCAGGAAATTACATTAGCAATGCAACTGGAGGAGCTCACATTGTGGTACACCAGGTTAAGCCGCCACTTATAAACCCAGCATCCAGTGCAAATGCTGGTTTGAGTCCCAGCTGCTCGACTTCCCAACCAGCTCTCTGCTAATGCACCTGGGAAAGCAGCAGATGATGGCCAAAGTACCTGGGCCCCTGCTACCCATGTGAGAGACCCGGATAGAGTTCTATGCTCCTGGCTTCAGCCTGGTCAAACCCGGGCTGTTGCAGCCATCTGGGGAATGAACCTGTGGATGAAGATCCTACTTCTCTTCTCTCTCCACCACTCTGCCTTTCAAATAAATGTATCTTTAAAAAAGAAATGCAATTGGAAATAAATGTGGCTTTGTATAAAACCAAGTATTTCACACAGTGATTAAATCTGTGACTTTTAGTTTCCTCAGGGGCCGGCGCTGTGGTGGAGCAGGTTAAGCCACTGCCTATTGACAGTGGCATCGCAGATGGGGGCTGCTTCAAGTCCCAGTTGCTCCACTTCTAATCCAGCTCCCTGCTAATGTGCCTGAGAAAGCAATGGAAGATGGCCCAAATATTTGGGCCCTTGTACTCACTCACATGGGAGACCTCCTGGATTAGGCCTGGCCCAGCCCCAGCTAACACAGCCATTTGGGGAGTGAACCAGTGGATTAAAGATCTGCTCTTCAAACAAATAAATCTTATAAACAAACAAAAAAAGTTTCTTTAGTACTTCCCAGGTGGAGAAGCCATTATAATACTGATAAGCTATTTGATTTCAATGGAAGATTAACTTGATAGTGATACGCAGTTAGAATTTATTTTCAGCATCAAATCATTATTAGTCATTTAAGCCTTAAAAATGACCATTTCAACCTAACCACACAAAAGTTTTAGGTTTAGAGATGGTGAAAGTTATTTATACTACTTACTAACACAAAGTATTTTAATGGCTGGCCTTTTAAAAAAACATTTGTGAAATTCCATTATGTGATCTAATACACATACTTTCAAATCTTGTTCTTCTTCTGCTTTAGGTGCTGCTTGTACTTTTATCTTCTCTGAAGATTCTTCCGTTTCCATCTCTTTGTCTGAATTCTCATCTACTTTTTCTGAATTTTCAACACCAACTGCTACAAAAAAAGTGAAATTAAACCAAAAGATCAAGAAAAATATAGTCCCATACACATTTTCTTTATTTCATATATACGTGTGTGTGTGTGTGTGTATTTGAAAGTCAGAGTTACACAGAGAGAACGAGAGGCAGAAAGAGAGAGAGAGAGGTCTTCCATCTGATGGTTCACTCCTCAACTGGCCTCAACAGCCGGAGCTGTGCCGATGCAAAGCCAGGAGCCAAGAACTTTCCCCTAGGTCTCCCACTCGGGTGCAGGGGCCCAAGGACTTGGGCCATCATCCACTGCTTTCCCAAGCCATAGCAGAGAACTGGTTCAGAAGTGGAGTGGCTGGATCAGTGCCCTAACCTGCTATGCCACAGCGCCAGCCCCTCATATACATTTTCTTCCCCCCAGCAAAGATATCTGAAGCCTTTTAATTTGCCAACCTGTCTTCATAAAACCAAAAATACTTTATAAACACATTTCTTGAAATTTGTCTATGAATGAAATTTACTATTTTACCACAATACCTGTAGTTTCTACTTTCCCTTTCTTTGTGCAGTCATTTCTAATCTTTTCTTCCATAACATTGACTGCAAGTACTTACAAAAGCAAGACATCAGATCTAGGATATTTAAGGAGTTTTTACAAATTGGGGGTGGGAGAAGATAAAGTTCTCAAAAATTACAGCACATTAATTGTAAACCACCTGATACCTTCTTTCCTTGGATCGGTGGTGATGCCTTTTGGTAGTGAGAATTTGGAATACAGGGCGGTTCAGTGGTAAAGCCACAGCCTGTAATGCCTGCATCCACATGGGTACAGATTCATGACCCAGCTGCTCCACTTTCTTTTTTTTGAAGATTTATTCATTTATTTGAAAGTCAGAGATAGGTCTTCCATCAGTGGATGGTTCACTCCCCCAAGTGGCCGCAATGGCCGGAGTTGAGGCAATTCAAAGCTAGGAGCCAGGAGCTTCGTCCGGATCTTCCAAATGGGTGTGGGGCCTAAGGACTTGGGCCATTCTCTAATGCTTTCCAAGGTACATTAGCAGGGAGCTGGATGGAAAGTGGAGCAGCCAAGATTCAAACCAGTGCCCATATGGGATGCCAGCAGTACAGAATAGGACATTAATCCGCCCAGCACCGGCCCCTCAATACTGTTTTAAAAATTATTCAAT
Source organism: Oryctolagus cuniculus (assembly GCF_964237555.1). Classification (NCBI taxonomy): domain Eukaryota; kingdom Metazoa; phylum Chordata; class Mammalia; order Lagomorpha; family Leporidae; genus Oryctolagus; species Oryctolagus cuniculus. Next base: position 18,267,724 of record NC_091432.1, on the reverse strand, counting down.
GTTGGCCGGCGCCGCGGCTCACTAGGCTAATCCTCCGCCTTGCGGCGCTGGCACACCGGGTTCTAGTCCCGGTTGGGGCGCTGGATTCTGTCCCGGTTGCCCCTCTTCCAGGCCAGCTCTCTGCTGTGGCCCGGGAGGGCAGTGGAGGATGGCCCAGGTGCTTGGGCCCTGCACCCCATGGGAGACCAGGAAAAGCACCTGGCTCCTGGCTCCTGCCATCGGATCAGCGCAGTGCACCAGCCGTGGTGGCCATTGGAGAATGAACCAACGGCAAAGGAAGACCTTTCTGTCTGTCTCTCTCTCTCACTGTCCACTCTGCCTGTCCAAAAAAAAAATAAATAAATAAATAAAAAAGAAGTTCCTGGCTCCTGGCTTTGGATCGGCGCAGCTCCGGCCATTGCGGCCAGTTGGGGAGTGAAACATCGGATGGAAGTCCTCTCTATCTCTCTCTGCTTTTCCTCTCTCTGTGTAACTGACTTTCAAATAAAAATAAATAAATAAATCTTAAAAAAATATATAAAAGTAGAGCAGCCAGGTCTCAAACCCGCATCCATATGGGATGCGGGCACTGCAGGTGGCGGCCTTACCTGCTATGCCACAACAAAGGCCCCCAAAATAATCATTTAATTCTATTTTCCCAACAACTTTTTGAAGTACCCTTATATATCACAATTTATCCATTGTATCTTTTTTTTTTTTTTTTTGACAGGCAGAGTGGACAGTGAGAGAGAGAGACAGAGAGAAAGGTCTTCCTTTGCCGTTGGTTCACCCTCCAATGGCCGCCGCGGCCGGCGCGCTGCGGCCGGCGCACCGCGCTGATCCGATGGCAGGAGCCAGGAGCCAGGTGCTTTTCCTGGTCTCCCATGGGGTGCAGGGCCCAAGCACCTGGGCCATCCTCCACTGCACTCCCGGGCCACAGCAGAGGGCTGGCCTGGAAGAGGGGCAACCGGGACAGAATCCGGCGCCCCAACCGGGACTAGAACCCGGTGTGCCGGTGCCGCTAGGCGGAGGATTAGCCTAGTGAGCCGCGGCGCCGGCCTCCATTGTATCTTGATGGATTATCTAAGTGGCCTGTAGGAGTTTTTCTGATAATGTAAGTGCACTGTGGTGCTAGCATCCCATAGGGCACCGGTTCATGTCCCAGCTGTCCCTCTTGTGGTCCAGCTCTCTGTTTTTGGCTTGGGAAAGCAGAAGATGGCCCAAGTGCTTGGGCTCCTGCCCTTATGTGAGAGACCCTGAGGAAGCTCCTGGCTTCAGATCGGTCCAGTGCCAAAAATTACAGCCACTTGGGGAGTATATCCCTGGATGAAAGATCTCTCTATCTCTACCTCTCGGTCTGTAACTCTAACTCTCAAATAATAATACGTAAAGAGTAAAACATGGACACAATTTAAACATCCACCTCATAATGAGGGAAGCATTAAAAAAGCATGAATATACCACAAAATGGTTAAAAACAATTAAGTTGGGTAACTATCTATATAATACAATCTCATATATGGTAAACTTGTCAAATGCATGAATATTCACACCTACACAAGTATAAAAGGAAGAAAAGGGGTGACACAATAAGCCTAGAGCAGGGGCCCAGGGACAGCTATCGGAAGTACAAAACTTAAAGCATTACCAAATATTCAAATGAAGAAAAAAATTTCGACTGGAAAAGCTTGAATGGGTATATGTATATAAAGGGTAAGAAAATAGATCATAGGGGGTAGGAAATGAAAATAAGGAGAAAATAGAGTCTTAGAATTTTACTTCATAGGGCCAGCATTGTGGCATAGCAGGAAAAGTCTACAACGCCAGCATCCCACATGGGTGCTGGTTTGTGTCCCTCTGCTGCTCCATTTTTTTTTAAAGAATTATTTATTTTATTTGAAAGTCAGAGTTACATAGAGAGAAGAGAGGCAGAGAAAGAGAGGTCTTCCATCTGCTGGTTCACTCCCCAATTGGCCACAACGGGTGGAGTTGTGCCGACCAGAAGCTAGGAGCCAGGAGCTTCTTCCAGGTCTCCCACTCGGGTGCAGGGGCTACTGCTTTCCCAGGCCATACTGCTCCACTTCTGATCCAACTCCCTGCTAATAGCCTGGGAAAAGCAGCCTGCTACCCATGTGGGAGACCTAGAATCATCTTTGGCCTAGCCCAGCCCCGGCTGTGACCACCATCTGGAGAGTAAACTAGCAGATGGAAGGTCTCTCTGCCTCTCTCTGTAACTCTTTCAAATAAATAAGTATTTTTTCAAATAAATAAGTATTTTTTTCCGTCATGTGCTTCTATACTGTTGATTAAAGAAAAAATTCAAACATCTACATTTTTTAATTACCTATGTTTCTGTTTTTTACCACAATCTAGGAAAGTGTCTTCTGCTAGATGTAGTCAACTGTTTGGCATTCGAATCTTACTGCTCACTTTCAACCACAGTACTGCGATCAAATGGAAACTAAAATACTAGCTTTATTCAGAGCTCTCTGATAACAGACTGGAAAACACAAGATGGCCTTGCTTCACTTTACTCTGGAAAACATGACTTGGGTCTTTGTGACAGGAGCAACTAGGCACCCACACACAGGCTGGGCAACTTGTACACAAAGAGCAGAAATGAGGCTTGGCCTGCCAGAGGTAGTACGCCCTGGCCTCTTGCTTAACAACTAGAACTGGTAAGCGAAGGAGATGTCAAGAGCCCTACAGAGGTCAAGGAAATTTTCACGGCAAGCAATAAAGGGGGTGGGGGTGGGGGTTCATTTTGTTTTCTCCTCTACAGGAAAAAATAATCCCTTCTCCGTTATGAATAAATGACCCAACGAATACCAGACTCTCAGGCTTACTCCTCTACTAGAGATGGAACAGGAGAAAGTAGAAGTAGAAGCAAACTCCTTTCCCAGCACTTCCACAAAAGGAAAATATTGGTATCTTCCCTCTTTTTGCTGAAGAAATAAAAAAAGGGAACAAAGGGTTTTCCCCTGTATATCTTTCAACTTTACAATTTAATGTGAAATTCAAATTACCAGTTTCACCATTTTCAGGAGTCTCTCGTCCAGTCTTACTAGAACTCCGGCTTGTGGATTCTGGACTGGTAGCTCGAACAAACATCTTCCATTTTCCTCTTTTAGACATAAGTCTACGCATTCCATCTTGAGATGCTGGTTGGCTGATATCAGAACGTGGACTAGACCCTGATACACTACCATCTCCTTCCTCCAAGGCTCGTAATTCTGCCTACAAAGAACATGACCATAAAATTAAAGTGTAATTAACTGCTGATCAACATTTAAACACTTGTGAGTAGCAAGAACAACCATGACTATATTCTCAGGATTTAAAACCTTGTAGAACAGGAAGCATTTAACATTTCCCCATCAAAGCTGAGCTCTGTACTCCATGCTCCATACTGTACCGTTACCCAATAAATGCTTATTAATGATTATAGAAAGAAATGTCAATGTGAAGCAGACAGTGTCTAGAAATTTTCAAACCTTGGGCCTGGCACTGTGCCACAGCGGGTTAAGCCACCACCAGCAATGCCAGCATCCCATGAGTGCAGGTGTGAGTTCTGCTACTATACTTCCAATCCAGCTCCCTGCTACTTTCCCTAAGAAAGCAGCAGAAGATGGTTCAAGTGTCTGGGCTCCTGCCGTCTATACAGCAGACAGGAATAGAGGTCCAGGCTCCTGACTTCCACCTGGCCCAGCCCTGGCCATTGTGGCCATTTGGGAAGTGAACCAGCAGATGGAAGCTCTCTCTCTCTCTTAACTCTCTCTGTAATTCTGTCAAATAAATCTTAGGAAGGAAGGAATTATTTCTAAATCCACCCTGAAAAGGCTTTACTAGCTAGTTCTTTTCCAGGGCTTCAAATTTTTCAAGATGCATTACGATTATAAAGCACTTAACATTTTGCTTTATAAAATAGCACCTTTTCAGTCTACAGGAGAGTCAGAAAACAGGCAACAACCAACTTCACAACAAAGTTTCCATCTGGCCAGTTTTTTAAAAGGAAGGCACATTATATTATAGGTTCCTCTCAATTCTTCTACTATCTTACAAGGCCCATTTAACTATGGAAACCAGGCCATGGGTGACCCAGTGGAAGTCAACTTGCATTTTTTTTTTTTTGAAAGATTCATTTATTTGAAAGGCAGAGGCAGAGAGACAGAAAGAAAAAGAGGAAGAGGAAGAGGAAGAGAGAGAGAGAGAAAGTCTTCCATCCATTGGTTCACGCCCCAAATGGCTACAACAGCCGGAGCTGGGCCAACCCAAAGGCAAGAGCTTCTTCCATGTCTCCCACGGGGGTGAAGGGGCCCATGGGCCATCTTCTACTGCTTTCCCAGACCACTGCAGAGAGCTGGATCGGAAGTGGAGAAGCCGGCGTCATATGGGATGCAAACTGCAGGTAGCGGCTTTTTATTTTTATTTTTTAATTTTTTTTTTTTTTTTTGGCTAGGCAGAGTGGACAGTGAGAGAGAGAGAGAGAGAGAGAGAGAGAGAGAGAAAGGTCTTCCTTTGCCGTTGGTTCACCTCCAATGGCCGCCATGGCCGGTGCGCTGCAGCCGGCGCATTGCGCTGATCCGATGGCAGGAGCCAGGTGCTTTTCTTGGTCTCCCATGGGGTGCAGGGCCCAAGCACTTGGGCCATCCTCCACTGCACTTCCTGGCCACAGCAGAGGGCTGGCCTGGAAGAGGGGCAACCGGGACAGAATCCGGCACCAACTGGGACTAGAACCCGGTGTGCTGGCGCCGCAAGGTGGAGGATTAGCCTAGTGAGGCTGCGGCACCAGCCAGGTAGCAGCTTTACCCTTTACGCTGGCTTCATCAATCTGCATTTTAATCACTCAGTTAAAACTATGGTTAATTGTTAAGAAGCTCAATCAGCCTGTTAATGTTCCTGGGAAAGCAAAAGATGGTCCAATTCCTTGGGCTCCCGCACCCACACAGGAGATCCAGATGAAGCTCCTAGCTCTGGCCTGGTCCAGTGTGACTGCTGGGGCCATCTGGGGAATGAACCAGTGGATGTAAGACTCTGCCTGCCTCTTCTAACTCTGTCCTTAAAAAAAAAAAAAAAAAAAAAAATCAATCTTGTTTTTATTACAGTAGCTTAAATGCATCTAGATGACAGAATAAGAGAGGGGGGCCGGCACTGTGGTGCAGTGGGTTAAAGCCCTGGCATGAGGCGCCAGCATCCCATATGGGAGCTGGTTCTAGTCCCGGCTGCTCCTCTTCCAATCCAGCTCTCTGCTGTGGCCTGGGAAGGCAGTAGAAGATGGCCCAAGTCCTTGGGTCCCTGCACCCGCGTGAGAGACCTGGAAGAAGCTCCTGGCTTCAGATAGGCACAGCTCTAGCCGTTGCAGCCATCTGGGGAGTGAACCAGCAGATGGAAGACCATCCTCTGTCTCTACCTCTTTCTGTAACTCTGTCTTTCAAATAAGTAAAATAAATCTTTAAAAAAAAAAGAAAAAGAAAAAGGGAGGGGCTGGAACTGTGGTGTAATAGGTAAAGCCACTGCTTGCAGTGCCAGCATCCCAGTTCAAGTCCTGGCTGCTCGATTTCCAATCCAGCTCCCTGCTGACGGCCTGGGAAAGCAGTGGAAGATGGCACCAGTGCTTGGGCTCCTGCACCCGCACAGGAGACCCAGAAGAAGCTCCTGGCACCTGGCTTTAGATCCACCCAGCTCTAGCTGTTGCGGCCACTTGGGGAGTGAACCAGCAAATGGAAGATATTTCTCCCTTGCTCTGCCTCCGCCTCCCTGTAACTCTGCCTTACAAATAAATAAATCTTTAAAAAAAAAAAAAGAGATAAACAAAATCCCAATAGAAGTTTTAAGTTGAACATAATGATCCCCAAGTATGACAACACTGAAAATAAAAATATACTTGAAACCTTCAGAAACTTACCTTTTTCCTTTCCAAAACCAGCTCCAGCTCAAGGGTATCTTGCTCCTCTTCCTCCTCACTCTCTCCGGATTGAACAACACTGCAAAGATCCTCCTGAGCAGGGTCTTCTACATTGTCCAACATACTTTCCTGTGGCTTTACTACTGTTGCTCCTTCTTCTACCGTGGTACTTGTTTCTTTCACTTCAGAAACCGGCTCTACTTCTTTACAAATTACTTTTCTTCTCCATCTCTCTTCTTCCTCTTTTATTCCTTCAGGCAATAAAGGAGCAAGCAGTGATGCGGCCACTCCTTTCTTCTCCTCCTCGCTATTTGACAGAGCCTGAACTCCTTCACTTACTTCCTATGACGAAAAAAAAATAATTTAGTCTCACTTAATTCTCAAAGAAATCTCACCTCCAGAAAAATTCAATGGTTGATAATAACTATATTTTCTGTTACTAGATACTCTTAAAACCACCTATTCCCATGAGGTTAATGTTTGTGTGTGCCTGTACCATTACATACACGAAACTGTCACTTCAGAGAGACAGTGCCTGACCCAGAGCTTAGCTGTGGATGGGACTCAAATGTATCCTCTCCCAGTTCCTTAGGACATCAAAAGGCTGACTAGCAATAGGAAGCACGGGCCAGCTTAGAACAAAACCTGCACTCTTTCAGCTCAACACATGACTGATGACAAATCTTCATCTTCCTCTTCAGTATGATAAAAAAAAAAACCTCACAGGTATGCTGTGAAGGCGATTTAAAGGAAAATGAAAACACTTCTGAAGTGCAATATGCAATTATATTTAAAGTATCTCTTTCTCCCACTGGGGTAATAGTTGTTCTCCCTCCCTAGTACAGTTATAAAGCTTAGATAATTTAAAAGTATTTTTTGATTAATCTTAAATAGAATAATGAGGGAAGGAGAGACAAAGATTATCCACCCACTGGCTCACTACCCAAAGGCCCAACAGCCAGGGTTGGGTCTGGCTAAAGCAAAGAAACAGAAACTCCTCCTGGGTGCCAGGGACCCAAGTAGCTGCGGCATCATCTGCTGCCTCCCAGGAGCAACAGCAAGAAACTGGACTTGGGTGAGGGGGTGTGCAGCTGTTGTGGCACATTGGGCTCATCGGCTGCCTGTGATGCCAGCATCCCATACAGGATTCGTAAGTTCAAATCCTGGTTGCTCTACTTCCAGAGAAACGGTGCCTGTGAAAGCAGCAGAGGATGGTCTAAGCACTTGGGCTCCTAGTTTCAGCCTAGACTAGCCTCAGCCATTTCAGCCATCTGGGGAATGATCCAGTGGATGGACAACCTCTCCCTCTATTTGTCTCTTACTCTGCCTTTCAAACAAATGAAGAAAAAAAAAAAAAAAGCTGTATTGGAAGTGATGTAAGGACTCAATTCCAAGCACTCCAATACAGCAAACAGGCATCAACAGCAGTGACCTAACTCACTCTGCCACAACAAACATCCCTAAAAGTACGTTTTGATTAAAAACATTTTTAATTCAAGATAAAGTATAACAACATATACTCTCTCTAAAGAATACAACTGGGGCCAGTGCTGTGGCATAGAAGGTTAAGCCTCAGCCTGTGGCACCGGCATCCCATATGGGTGCCAGTTCATGTCCCCGCTAATCCTCTTCTGATCCAGCTTTCTGCAGAAGGCCTGAGAAAGCAGTAGAAGATGGCCTAAGTGCTTGGGCCCGTGCACCCCCGTGGGAGACACATAAGAAGCTCCTGCCTTCCGGCTTCACATCGGCTCAGTTCCAACCACTGCAGCCATTTGAGAAGTGAACCAGTGTATCCTCCTGTCTGTAACAATACCTCTCAAATAAATAAATAAATCTTTAAAAAATATGTAACTTACTTTTCTTATTGAGTAGCTTTTAATTTAGAGAATTAGATTTTATTTAAAATGTTTTATGTGCAGTCCCAATAAAATAATTCCATCTGAAGAGATGGGGACCTAGTACCCCGCCTGCTCCCACATCCTTCAAGATGACCGAAGTAGGCTATGTGACATCCAAAACATCTGAGAGACCCATGAAACTGGATATTTGCTATAAACAGAGAACTAAATCAAACTTTAAGAAATGGAGAGGCCAGCATTGTGGCACAGCAAGTTAAGTTACCACTTGCAACATCAACATTCCATATCAGAGTACTAGACCAAGTCCTGGCTGCTCCACTTCTAATATATCTCCCTAATTTATCTGGGAAAGCAGGATGGAGATCCTGTCTCCTGGCTTTGGCCTGGCCCAGCAGCCCTGGCTGTTAGCAAATAATAAATGTTTTTTATTTTTAAAACTTATTTTTTTAGAAAAACATTTTAGTTTCCATTATAATCAAAGGCTTAATTAATGCTCTGCTTACAAAGAGTTGAACAACAATAAAAAGAAATGAAATTTTTCCTAGCTCACATGTGTTGTAAAATTTTAACAGAAGGCTTCTATAACTGTGGTCAGGGTAACATTCAAAATTATTAGATTTGGGGCTGCCGCCTGCAGTGTTGGCATCCATATAGGCGCTGGTTCAAGTCCCGGATGCTCCAATTCCAATACAGCTCTCTGCTATGGCCTGGGAAAGCAGCAGAAAATGGCCCAAGTCCTTGGGCCCCTGCACTCGCATGGAAGACCTGGAAAAAGCTCCTGGCTCCCAGCTTTGGATAGGAGCAGCTCTGGCAGATGCGGCCAATTGGGAGTGAACCAGCGGATGGAAGCCCTCTCTGTCTCTCCTCTCTATGTGTGACTCTGACTTTCAAATAAACAAACAAACAGATCTAAAAAAAAAAAAGATTATCAGATTTGAAACATGACATAAGTAATAACACCAACCTTTTTAACTTCTCGCTTGGCTACAACTGGTCCACTTTTACTACTGGAAACAGAAACAGTTTTCTCCTTAGTATATATCTCTGTATTCACTGAAAAATTAGCTTCAGCACCTGTTACAGAACTTTAAAAAAAAAAAAGTTTAGCAAGAAAAATACAAGGCATATACTTTCAGCAAAAGTTTCCAAAATTCCAAATTCCTTTTAAGTGAATTCTTTTTCATATCTATTTTTACCTGGGTTGGTAATGCTGTAATCCCTGTACCTGGGTGGCAAGATATTGAGGTAACTCCCAAGTTACTTCATTTGATTGTGTGTTCCAATAATAATAGCATCCTGTATTCTCATCCCAGACTTCTTGCCAATCTCCCATCTCAATTCCGACTAGAAGAAAACAAAACAATTTTGAAGGACAAATTATTCCATAGTTCTAACAACCCAAGTCAGCTCTAAAGCTATAATAATCTAACATATGGTTTCTCAAATTTGGTACTATTAACATTTTAGACTGAGAGGTCTCTGCTATGCAGCACAGCACCCTGCCTCTGTACTCACTAGATGGAAACTATGTCTCCTGCACTGGGATAACCAAAGGTTATCTCCAGACAACCCTCCTTTATTCCAACTACAGACCACTGGTCTAACAGCAATACTTATTTTCTTAACAAATATTTAGAATCATCTTCGTGGGGGCTGGTGCTGTAGCACCACTGCCTGCATTCCATATGGGTACCAGTTAAGTGTCTCAGCTGCTGATCCAGCTCCCTGCTAATAATGCGCCTGGAAAAACAGCAGCAAATGACCCAAGTCTTTCAGCCTCTACACCCATGTGGGAGACCCAGATGAAACTCCTGGCTTCACCATGGCCCAGCCCAGGCCACTGCGATCATTTGTGAATGAACCAGGAATGGAACACCTCTCTCTCACTTTCTGTCTCTGCCTCTCTGTAACTCTAACTGTTGAGCTGTGATATCGGGACCGTTTCATAACCCCAGGCTAGAGTCAAAACAACTATGGCCTTGGGGCTTCCCGTGCTTCTTTTCCCACTGACCAAGGCTGAGAAAACACCAGGTGGAAGCTTATTGCTAGCACCCGAGTTGCCTGCTACATGACCAGGAGCTTGATTGGATGAAGGTGCGTGATCACCTTTATGGTTGGACAAGGAGCGCATGGACTGTGCGTGATCAGGCACCCGATTGGAGCACCGCCGCATGGACTGTAGCATGGACTAAGCTTGCTTACATGCTTCTGCAATGTTATACTATATAAGCTGTTTGTGATATGGTACGGGAGCTTCCCCTTTCTTTCGGAGCTCCCCTTGCTCAAGGGTTTCTTTTTCTATCCTGTTTAAATAAAGTCTACTGAAGACCGATCAGCTGGGAGCAGTGTCGTTCCTTTACGGGCAAGGGAGCAACACTAACTTTCAAATACACAAATAAATCTTTTTAAAAAAAATCATTTTTGCATATACAGCTTTAAAAAAAAGTCTGCTAGGGCCAGCACTATGGTGCTGGCATCCCATATGGGGGCTGGATTAGGTCCTAGCTGCTCCTATGCCGATTCAGCTCTCTGCTTATAGCCTGAGACAGGAGTGGAAGATGGTTCAAGTGCTTGGGCCCCTGTGCCCATGTGGGAAACCTGGGAGAAGCTTCTGGCTCCCGATCAGCTCAGATCAGATCAGATCAGCTCTGGCCGCTGTGGTCATTTGAAAGACCTTTCTCTTTGTCTCTCCCTCTCACTGGCTGTATAACTCTACCTCTCAAATAAATAAATAAAATCTTAAAAAAAAAAGTTGAGGCCGGTGCTGTGGCTCACTTGCCTAATCCTCTGCCTGTGGTGCCAGCATCCATATAAAGCCAGGTTCTAGTTCCGGCTGGCCCTCTTCCAGTCCAGCTCTCTGCTGTGGCCTGGGAAGGCAGTAAAGGGTGGCCCAAGTTCTTGGGCCCCTGCACCTGCATGGGAGACTAGGAGGAAGCACCTGGCTCCTGGCTTCAGATCAGTGCAGTGCACCAGCCATAGCAGCCATTTGGGGAGCAAACCAACGGAAGGAAGACCTTTCTCTCTGTCTCTCTCTCTCTCACTGTCTATTAATTCTACCTGTCAAATAAATAAAATAAATTTTAAAAAAAAAGTTGAAGTTTGTTTATCTAATGAAACTGAGGATTTTTGTTTTTAATGGCTTTCCCAGGCCATTAGCATAGCGCTGGATGGGAAGTGGAACAGCCGGGACCTGAACCCATGCTTATATAGAATGCCAGCACCACAGGCAGAGAATTAACCTACTACGCTAGAGCGCTGAACCCCAATCTGACCCAGAAACAATCAGTCAGTTGCCTGTTCCACAAGCCTGAGTTTGATTTCAGGTTTTATTTATTTATTTTTTTTTTTTTTAAGATTTTTTTATTTATTTGGAAGTCAGAGTTACACAGGAGAGGAAGAGAGAGAGAGAGAGAGATCTTCTATCCACTGGTTCACTCCCCAGTTGGCTACAAAGGCTGGAGCTGCACCAATCCAAAGCCAGGAGCCAGGAGCTTCTTCTAGGTCTCCCACGCGGGTGCAGGAGCCCAAGGACCTGGGCCATCTTCCACTACTTTCCCAGGCCATAGCAAAGAACTTGATCGGAAGTAGAGCAGCCAGGACTTGAACTGGCGCCCGTATGGGATGCGGGCACTGCAGGTGGCGGCTTTACCTGCTACACCACAGTGCCGGCCCCTATTTATATTTTTCTTACAGGGTGAATATATGCGTTAAGTCAGGTTGAAATACACATTCACGTGTGTTTATCAATCACACTGAAAACAGAACAATCTTAGTAAAAACTGAAGAACACCTGATAATAGTTAACCAACTCAATTATTGACTAAGGAGTTACGTTCCATACCCATGTAGAATGTCATCTATATATAAAAAGAGGAAACAATGGGGTATTTAACTACTTCCTTACAATTGCCCTAGGATCTACAACTCATCCTTTCTTAAGATATAATAGATGTTTTCCTGCTAACAGTTGGAGGTTTGCTGAGAGGTCAGATTACCTGGGAACTAGCTGTAAAGGGTCTTCAGAGCATGTACAAGCACCCAGGCTGACTTAGGCCTCTACAGTCACCATTTGAGTCCCCTGGGGCTAAAGCATTTGGACCTTCATCTATAGGAATGTCAATATCTAGAACACCTTTAAGGATTGCATAGAGTTCTTTAAAAAAAAAAAAAAGAATAGAAAAGATCAGGCTTACTTACCTCCTGCCAGCGAACACTGAGTATCATACTGCCACCCTGATGTTTGGGTTGAGTCTGTTCCATTTGAAGTAGCAGAAGAAAGGGCAGACGTTGTTGCTTCTTTTGGTTCTGGTCGAGGTGGAGTTGGAGGTGGAGCAGAAGCTCCTACAGGAGCTGCAGGCTGAGGAGCTGTTATGGCATCAATCTCCTGTGGAATGAAGAATGATGAATGCATTACTTACTTACATCAAAACCAAAAAATGGAAGAAATGGCAATCACTAGAAATATAACACAACTCAACAAGCTCAAATCTCAGCTCCTCAAATCAATTATACAAGTTCTCACAAACCCCTCTCTTTTTTTCTCTGAGAATGAGAGGAGAGGAGCCAGTGTTATGGCATGGCAGTTAAAACCACCAACTGCATTGCAGGCATTCCCTATGGGCGCTGGTTTGCGTCCCAGCTGCTCCACTTCCAAACCTGTTCTCTGCTAATGGCCTGGAAAAAGCAGCAGAAGATGGCCCAAGTGCTTGCGTCCCTGCTATCCACATGGGAGACCTGAAGAAGCTTCTGGCTTCAGCCTGGCCCAACCCTGGCCATTGTGGCCATCTACGGAGTGAACCAGGAGATGAAGATCTCTGTCTCTCCCTTTCTATATATAACTCTTTTTTTTTTTTTTTTTTTTGACAGGCAGAGTGGACAGTGAGAGAGAGAGAGACAGAGAGAAAGGTCTTCCTTTTGCCGTTGGTTCACCCTCCAATGGCCGCCGCGGCCGGCGCGCTGCGGCCGGCGCACCGCGCTGATCCGATGGCAGGAGCCAGGAGCCAGGTGCTTTTCCTGGTCTCCCATGGGGTGCAGGGCCCAAGCACCTGGGCCATCCTCCACTGCACTCCCTGGCCACAGCAGAGGGCTGGCCTGGAAGAGGGGCAACCGGGACAGAATCCGGCGCCCCGACCGGGACTAGAACCCGGTGTGCCGGCGCCGCAAGGCGGAGGATTAGCCTAGTGAGCCGCGGCGCCGGCCTCTATATATAACTCTTTCAAACTAAAAAAAAAAGAAAAGAAAAATCACACACTCATTTTCTCCTGAGGTTTCCTACACTCCAGTCTGAATGTGTGTACTCTCTTTCTTAAAAAGGGGGTTTGGGGGCACGGCAGCATTGTGGCTTAACAGGTTAAAGTACAGCTTGCAATGCCCACATCCCATATGGGCAATGGTTCAAGTCCTGGTTGCTCTGCTTTAGATCCTGCTCCCGCAGGCGTCGCAGCTCAATACGCTAATCCTCCGCCTTGCAGCGCCGGCACACCGGGTTCTAGTTACAGTCGGGGTGCCAGATTCTGTCCCGGTTGCCCCTCTTCCAGGCCAGCTCTTTGCTATGGCCCAGGAATGCAGTGGAGGATGGCCCAAGTGCTTGGGCCCTGCACCCCATGGGAGACCAGGAGAAGCACCTGGCTCCTGCCTTTGGATCAACGCGGTGCGCTGGCCGCAGCGCGCCAGCCGCGGCGGCCACTGGAGGGTGAACCAACGGCAAAGGAAGACCTTTCTCTCTGTCTCTCTCTCTCACTGTCCACTCTGCCTGTCCAAAAAAAAAAAAAAAAAAAAAGCCGCAGATCCTGCTCCCTGTTAGATGTGCCTGGGAAAGCGGCAAGCGGCAGAGGGTAGCCCAAGTGCTTGGGCCCCTGCACCCATGTGGGAGACCCAGATGAAGCTCCTGGCTTCAGTCTGGCCCAGCCCCAGCCAATGTGGACATTTGGGAACTGAACCAGCAGATGGAAAATATTTCACTCTGTCTCTGTAACTGTCTTTCAAATAGATAAAATCTTTAAGAAAACAAAAAACAAAAAATGATGACAGAAACTGTAAAGAATGGAAGAAGAGAGATGGACAGAAGAAGGAGAAAGGAGCCAAGTATGCTAACCACTAGAGAGCCAGGTCCCAAAGTGGCTTCAACAACTAAAAACCCACACAAAAGCATCACTAACCGCTAGAAAGTTAGCTAGTGTACTATCAATATCAGTCGACTGGTTTCCATTTGCTTCCTTGGAAGGTGCTGGTTTTTCAGAAACATCACTCTCATCATCATCACTGTCAGCATAAGCACCAAGTAAACAAAGACCACCTAGAAACAAAAAGAAAAAAAGTGTTCATAACAACAAAGCCACAATAACCTAGGAAGCATCTAAAAGAAAATGTAACATGGTTCTTTATTTCATTTTTTAAAAAAACGTTTTTTCTAAATGCAGAGAAAAGAAACAAGGAGTGATCTTCCATCTGCTGGTTCTCTCCCCAAATACCTGCAATACCCAGAGCCTGGCCAGGCAGAAGCCAGGACCCTGGAACTCAATCTGGACCTCCCACATGACTGGCAGGGACTCAAGTACTTGCGTTCTCACCTGTTGCTTCCCAGGGTGAGCATCAACAGGAAGCTAGAATCAGAGTAGAGCTTGAATCAGGCACTCCCACACTGGCATCCCAAGCAGTGTCTTAGTCACTATACTAAACAGTCATCTCAGTTCTTTAGCCAAAGAGTTTGCATATACTTTTACAGACTAGAATATGACCTCAAAATTAATAAATAAACTAAATTAATAAATTCACTAAATTACCAGAGGCATCAATCATATAATACATTTAAAACTAATAAAATCAATCTATAGGGGCCAGCATTCTGGGTATGAGGTCAAGTCAACATTTGCAATGCCAGCATCCCATAAGGGCATTGGTTTGAGTCCAGGCTGTTCCACTTCTGATCCAGCTCCCTGTTAATGCACCTGGGAAAACAGAAGATGTCCCAAGTGCCTGGGCCCCTGCACCTAAGTGAGAGATACAGATGAAGCTGCTGGTTACTGACTTCAATCTAGCCCAGTCCTGGCCATTGCAGCCATCTGGGGAGTAAACCAACAGATGGAAGATACCTCTCTCTCTCCAACTCCATCATAAAAATAAATAAATAAATCCTTAAAAAATGAAAAAAATAGGTCAGCGCCGTGGCTCACTTGGCTAATCCTCCGCCTGCAGCGCTGGCACCCCAAGTTCTAGTCCCAGTTGGGGCGCCGGGTACTAGTCCCGGTTGCTCCTCTTCCAGTCCAGCTCTGTTGTGGCCTGGGAGGGCAGCAAAGGATGGCCCAAGTGCTTGGGTCCCTGTACCTGCATGGGAGACCAGGAGGAAGCACCTGGCTCCTAGCTTCGGATTGGCGCAGCGCAGGCCGTAGCGGCCATTAGGAGTGAACCAATGGAAGGAAGACCTTTCTCTCTGTCTCTCTCTCACTGTCTATAACTCTCTGTCTCTCTCTCTAACTCTGCCTGTCCAAAAAAAAAAAAAAAAAAAAAAATCTGTAAGCTGATATCCTCCCAAAAATTACATGTTCAACCATTCAACCTCTCTCAAAACAACATTTAGAAGTTAAGGATTAAAGTAAGTGTCCATCTCAGGGGTTCCACTCCTAATTCCAGTTTCCTATTAATGTGCACTCTGGGAAGCAGTAGGTGATGTCTCTAACAGTTGGGTCCCAACCACCCACGTGGAAGACTGGAATTGGATTCCTAGCTCTTGGCTTTTGCCTGGCCCAAACCTGACTACTGTGGGCATTTGGGAGATCTGTCTCTTTCAATTAATACATAAAATAGTAGAACAAGTACAAATTATTACATTTGATATTTGTGAATAATTAACATACTTAATATCATTAGAGACACTATATTTCTTAAATTTCTTAAATACAATCTGGTAACAAATACCACAAGGTATAAAATTCAACTTTCTTTTAAGTAGACAATCTCATTTTTTAGACTAAAACCCTAGGAAATAACTAGATTTTTTTGTACAAAAATCCTGTAAGGGGGCCAGTATGTTGGCGTAACAGGTAAAGCTGCTGTCCGCAGTACTGGTATCCCATATGGGCGCAGGTTTGAGTTTCGGCTGCTCTACTTCCAATCCAGCTCTCTGCTATGGCCTGAGAAAGCAGTAGAGGACGGCCCAAGTCCTTGGGTCCCTGTCTCCACATGGGAGACTGGGTAGAAGCTCCAGGCTCCTGGCTTTGGATCTGCCCAGCTCCCAGCCATCTAGGGTGTGAACCATCAAACGAAAGACCTTTATCTCTCTGCAACTATGCCTTTCAAGTAAGTAAATAAATCTTTTTAAAAATTCTGTAAGCTTGTTTTGCAAAATGAAAGCTGCAAACAACTCAAATGCTCTCAAACAGGGGTTAAGCTGCCACATGCGATGCCAGCATCCCATGTGGGAGCCAATTTGAATCTCAGATGCTCCACTTCCAACCTGGCTCCCTGCTAATGTGCCTGGGAAAGCAGTGAAAAGATGGTCCAAGGATTTGGGCCCTACTACCCATGTGGAACATCCCAGAAGAAGCTCCAGGTGGGGCCAGCGCTGTGGCACAGTGGCTAAGGTTGCACCTGTGGTGCTAGTATCCCATATGGGTGCCAGTTTGTATCACAGCTGCTCCTCTTCCAATCCAGCTCTCTGCTAACGGCCTGGGAAAGCAGTGGAGGATGGCACAAAAGCTTGGGCGCCTGCACCCGCATAGAAGACCAAGAGGAAGTTCCTGGTTTCTGGCTTCAGATCGGCTCAGCTACAGCCATTGCAGCCATTTGGAGAGTGAACCAGCAGATGGAAGACCTTTCTCTCTGTCTTTCTGTCTTTCCCTCTGTCTGTGGCTCTACCTCTCAAATAAATAAATCTTTTTTTTTTTTTTAATTTTTTCTTATTTGACAGGCAGAGAGAGAGAGAGAGAGACAGAGAGAAAGGTCTTCCTTCCGCTGGTTCACCCCACAAATGGCCAGGAGCCAGGTGCCTCCTCCTGGTCTCCCATGTGGGTGCAGGGGCCCAAGCACTTGGGCCATCCTCCACTGCACTCCCGGGCCACAGCAGAGAGCTGGACTGGAAGAGAAGCAACCGGAACTAGAACCCGGCACCCATATGGGATGCCAGGGCTGCAGGTGGAGGATTAACCAAGTGAGCCATGGCGCCGGCCCCAAATAAATAAATCTTAAAAAACAAATAGTAACTATGCCTTCAAGTTCTAGTAACTATTATTTCCTCATAACATCATTTGAACAGTTGGGTCACAGAAACCATAGACAATTAATAGATCAGCTGCAGGAGCAGGCACTGTAGCCCAGCAGGTTAAGCTGCCACTTGCCTGCATCCCAGGAGTGTCTGGGATGAGTTCCACCTCAATTCCAGCTAATTCGCCTAGAAGGTAGTAGATGATGGGCCAAGTTCTTAGGTTCCTGCCACAGAGGTGGGAAACTCGGACAGAGTTCCTGACTCTTGGCTTCAGTCAGCCCTGGCTGTTGTGAGCATTTGAGAAGTGAATCAGTGGATGAAAGTTATCTCTGTCACTCTGCCTTTCAAACAAGCATCCAAATTAATTTGTAACAACTGAACAGCTACATTCCCTCTCCCCAAAAAATCATATTGATATGTAATTTCAGGGAATTCACAGACCCCTGATACTCATCCATGGAGTCACGACTTTTTAAATATTTATATGTTTGAAAGGCAGGGTTGCAGAGAGAGGGAGACAAGAGAGTGTACTCTTCCATCTGCTGGTTCACTCTCCAAAGGGCTGGAGAGAAGCCAGGAGCCTGAAACTCCATCCAGGACATCCCACTCCCACTCCCACGCGGGCCATCTTCCACTGTTTTTCCAGGGGCATCGGTGAGGAGTTAGATCAGAAGTAGAGCAGACAGGACTCCAATGGGTGCTCATAGTGGATGCCGGCGCCACAGGCAGCTCAATCTGCTGTGCCAGAGAGCAGGCTCCAAGTGTGCCTTTTTGGAAGATATTAAAATACTGTGACTATCATAGTCTATTGATTTAATAGAGCTTATTCTGAATATTCCCTCAAGTAGGCTCACATGCATATATCACAGTATTTTTTCAGCTTATAACTACCAGACTCATTTGCTTTACTGTATGAATATTACAAAAGCATCCTGATCCCTGAAAAACCCCATTTTTCTGGAAAATTTCGGTGTTTCTAGTGACTAGTCAAATCCTTTAACTAGAATCAAACTAATTTTTAAAAGAGATTTATTTATTTGAAAATCAGAGTTTAGAGAGAGGAGACACAGACAGAGTGAGAGAGATCTCCCATCCACTAGTTCACTTCCCAGATGGCCACAATGGCTGGGGCTAGGCCAGATGGAAGCCAAGACCCCGGAACTCCATCCTGGTCTCCCACATCAGTGGCAGCGGTCTAAGTACTTGGGCCACCTTCTGATGCTTTTTGCAGACCATTAGCAGGGAGCTGGATCAGAAGTGGAACAGCTGGCACTAAACACAGTACCCATATAGGATACTGGCAGCTTTACCCACTACGCCACAATGCAAGCCCCAAAGCTAATTTCTTAATATGGACTCTGATAGTACATAAAGCCACACAAACAATGAAAACTTGTTTCTCTGTCGAATTTTCACAATCTTTTTCCTCTGCATTATACCAACTGCATTACAATGTGGGTAAGAAGTGAGCAGCACTAGTAAGGCTGCTGTAGCGCAGGATGAAGGCAGACAGACACTTCTGTTCAGAGTCCATACAGTCAAGGTAACTTCTCCTAGCAACATCCACATTTCACGCATCTCACGTCAGTCTCAGAACATTCAAATAAAATTTTGCAAATACAAAATGTTATCACCTGGTTCTAAAATTTCTCTCACTACCAAGTTTTAACTTTTCTAACCCATACTTGGATATTTTTTAGGTGGCAAATGGTGGGGAGGGAGGAATAAACATCTATTATTTTACAATCAAATAGTACTGAAAGTATTCCAAACTAAACAATTACTGTTAGCTACAGAATATTTAATATCAAAATATTTTAATCTTTCAAAATAGAAAATATAAAAAAACACATCTGGCACTTAAAATCTCAAATTTTTACATACATTATTCATTTTAACGACTTTAAAAAATGCAGGGATATATTTTACAGATGACTGAAGTTCAGGCCAATTAATGATTGTCCTAACGTCTAAAGAGTGAATCTAGGGGCTGGCACTGTGGCATAGTGGGTAAAGCTGCCGCCTGCAGTGCCAGCATCCCATATGGCTGCCAGTCCGAGTCCCAGCTACTCCACTTCCAATCCAGCTCTCTGCTATGGCCTGAGAAAGCAGTAGAGGATGGTCCAAGTTTTTGGGCCCCTGCACCTGCATGGGAGACCCAGAAGAAACTCCTGTATCCTGGCTTTGGTTCAGCACAGCTCATGCTGCTGTGGCCATCTGAGGAGTGAACCAGCAGATAAAAGATCTCTCTCTCTCTGCCTCTAATTCTGCCTTTCAAATAAATAAATAAACCTTAAAAAAAAAAAAAGTGAATATAAAGTGGTAATTTGAACCTAGGTTTTTCTACAAAACCACAGTTGCAAAAACTCCTTTGCACATACAAATATTTAATAAGAGCAATTTTCAGCTCCACAAACATTTGCTAGGTACCAACCAAGACACGGATGTTACAAAAAAGTAACAGAGCACCAAGCTAATGGAAAGGCCAAAATACTAGTTACAAAATAGCATTAGAAGGAAAAGTACTGCATTTTGGACAGAGAAAAAGGAACAAATGTCTCACTGGTTAGTGCATTATCAACAGTTTCTCATAAAGATTTTAAATTCCACTTAACCGGCAAAACAAAACACTGGGCATTCAACAAAACATTCTATGTACAAACCCAATTTACAGAAGAAAAAAAAAATATCTCTACCTGTTGCTTTAACGGCTGTGGGTCTGGTGGTCATGACTGGTTTTGGAGGATTCTGAACCACCTTGGGAACCTCCACCACCACTTCCTGTTCATCTGGATTTAAAAACGCACAAAAGAAACCTGCAGTCAGACTGTGGACCAGAGAAAACTGGAAGTGACGAATCCTTCTCCGACCTGATCTCTCGGGTCTACATCTCCACCAATGTCAAGACAGGATGTTTTCACTGCCTCAAATATTTAAGAGAGGAAAAAGCAAGCAACACGAGCGATCTGAACAGCGTATAGAAGAATAACATCTGCAATACTGCAAAACCAACACACACAATAAACCCGCAGGCTGTCACCGGGTCTTTAAGACAAGCACTGCTATGGCCTATTTTTCTGCAGGAGCCACCCAGCGTCATCTTAGACCTGGCCTTGTCCCTTTAGTCCCTGGACCACGCCAAGGGGACCCCACAAGCTCCACTTCTCCAGGGCCTTTTTTTTTTTTTTTTTTTTTTTTTAAGGGAAACGTGTGCAATTTGAGGCTACCTATGCTTTGGCTGATCAGTAAGAACGATGTATTCTCTTCTAGTTCAACAGAAGAGAAGCAGCAGCCGACGACGTGCGGGAAAGCCTCGGGCACGTGGAAACTCACACGCACCCCGCACGTTCTCAAAGCCCACCCGGGACTCTGCGGGGGCCACGGGAGCCCCGGGCCTGGTCGGATTTCAAAGGTTCCCGGCGGCAAGCCCTGCATCCGAGATGGCGCCTCGAGACGGTCCAGGCCGAGAACGCACGGCTCCGGCCGGCCTCTTCCGCCGCCCTCCGGCCCACGGCCGCCCTCCTCGCGGGCCTCGGAAGCGGATCCCGCCCGCCCGCCCGCCCGCCCGGGGTTCTCTCCCTCGCGGGCTCGGCCGATCGCCCCGAGAGGCCTAGGCCGCAAGCTCCAAGCTCGAGTTTCGGGCGCCCCGAGGAGAAGCAGGGGCCCCTCGCGCACCTCTACCTTCAGACGGAGAGTCCTCGGGGGCCGCCGTGGCGGCAGTGACCGCGGGGGTCGGCGTGGTCGCCGTCGCCGTGGTCGCCGCCGCCGGGGCCGGCTGGCTAGGGGCCGCGGCGGCCGACTCCGCCTCGGTGTCGGGCTCCGGCTCCGGATCCCGGCCTGGCGTGCTGCTCCGAGGGCCTGGCGGAGAGAGCTGCAAGATAGGCCTGCGGCCGGGTACCGCCCGGGACTTCTTCCCCATCGCGAGCCGGAACGCGAGCAGTGAGCGTCGGCAGTCGAGAGGGGCGGGCGCTCGGCGCGGCGCTGCGTAATCAATATTCATGCACCGCGACACCGCCTCCTGGCGGGATCCGCTTTTAACCGGCGGAGCGCGCGCTCGCGCGTGCGCCTGACTGCCTCTGACGCTTGTGGTTCTTTCCAGCTCTCCTGAGAAGGGCGGGCTTTACCCACAGCGCTAAGGCGATTGGCTGTTTTGACCCAGTGTCGGAGCAGGTAGCCAATGGAAAAGGAAAAAGGGCGAGCGCCACGCCAATGGCGCCGAAGGGCTTAAATGTAGCTTGATTTCGCGGCTTAGGTTGAGCCCCACCCGTGTGTGCTTTTTGTTTTTTTTCGTCCCTTGTCCTCCATCTTGTGGCTTTTCTCGGCGCCCTTATTTGTCCTGCTTCCTGGGCGCTTCCTCGAGGCTCAGCTGATTATTGTGGCTTATTTTGGGTTTCTAGCATCAGCTGTTAAATAAGATAGTAGGTCTTTCACGCTTTTATAAATGAGCAAAAACATGTCTCGTGTTGTTTATTAGCTGGGAAAAATCAGTGGATATTATATCTACAGGAAAAGGCCTGCTTTGTTGGGAAGGGCCCCGGGAACCTTACCAGTCTGGTACCTCCAACCTGCTTAATCTTCCCTTAGATTTGCTCCTCACCCCCTCCAGCCAGGGAAACCAGGGGTTGGGGCTGGGGACATGGAGCTCCTAAATTCTGATGATGAGTCTTATTTGCCAACCAAGGTGACCTCCCTATCCGGGTCCTCACTCGCAGTGGTCTTCTTTCCACCTCTGAGGGGATTAACTCGGCGTTATCTGAGGAGCGGGTCGGGGCCACCCCTGTTGCAGCTGCCTAGATTCTCCTCGGGACCCACCCGCGGCACCCTCCCTTCTACAGCTGTCCCAGATGAGGTATACAGCGTGACCCGTACATTAACCCCCTGAAGAGTTGTTCTGGGTGTGTGTGTGTTTTAATGTATTCAAGCAGAAATCTGGGGAACATGTGGGAATGGATGTTAACAGCTGGGGATAATGATGGCGCATAGAATTGGAACAGGTAGAATCTGACACTGACTACCTGATCAAAGATTATGCTGCAGCTCAAGGAGTTAGGAAGGAGGCTTAACAGATTGTGTTGTGCTGTGTGTTGATGCGTTGTGATTCTTGTGAGCCCAAGTAATTTGGCATTTCAGTTATGGTTAAAAGGGACCTGCTTTGTCAGCACTGACTCCATTTTGAGTTTTTTCTTGTGACAAGCTGTAACTGAGCCAAGTAGCCGGCTGCTAGCAAGGAGGCCCATTACTTCACAATGGCTGAGTCAGCCACCTTGGCAACTGTGTGCGGATCTGCACGTCGGATAGTTTGGGACCCAGACTTCTCTGTGGTTGACATCTGGAGGCTACATAAAATATATTACGGCAATAAATGCTAGTGCCTTGCAACTGTCTTTTGAGACACCTCTTGCCATGATTTCGCTCTCTGCAAGAATTCACTCCAAAACTCATTTGTTGCCAGGTTCTCCTGGGGGTGGACAGGCCCTCCACTTCATTGCTGTTAGCTTGAGTGCACGGAGCAGCCTTGAGCATCATCTTGAAGTGGTGCTTTTTCCTGGGCTGTTAAAAAAGTTTCCTATGTGGATGCCCGCTGCTTGGTTTGTTACTTGCATTAAGTGTTCATTCAAGTAGTTTTGCTGTTTTTTTGCCTATCTTTTCATATATTCTTTTTTCTTATTCTACCCTTTTGTGCATCGCAATAAACTGATTTGGGAATCATCTTTTTATAAAATATTTACTTATTAATTTGAAATGTAGAGTGACAGAGAGGAAGAGGCAGGGAGAGAAAGAGATCTTCCATTGGCTGGTTCATTCTCCCAAATGGCTGCAATGGCCAGGGCTGGGCTAGGCCGAAACCAGAAGCCTAGAACTCCATCCTGGTCTCCCAAGTGGGTGGCAGGGGCTCAAGCACTTGGGCCGTCTTCCACCACTTTCCCAGGCACCTTAGCACAGAGCTAGTTCAGAAATGGAGCAGCCAGGGCTTGAACCAGCACTCTGACATGGAATGCCAGCATCACAGTGCTGGTTTAACCCACTGTGCCACAACACTGGCCTTTGGGAACCATCTTTGCCTCACTGGGCTTGCCATTTGATTAAATGTAAAAGGATCCGCCTGTCTTGAAAAAAATATAATCCTTGTTATGGGATATGTACTCTGTGGAATACTACACAGTGGTTAAAAAAATGAAATCCGGTTATTTGCAACAAAATGGATAAACCTGGCAAACATCACACTTAGTGAAATAAGCCAGTCCCAAAGGGACCAAAGGGACGAGTACCATGTGTTCTCCCTGATGTGCGATAACTAATAGAGCACCTAAAAGGAAAGCTGTAAAAGTGAAATGGACACTTTGAGAAGCTGTGACTTGAACAGTGCTTGTCTTGACTGTTGAGGAACAGTTTTGGTTTGTTTTTTTTCCCCCCTTAATGAAGAATAGGTCTGGGAATGGGAAAGGGAGGAGGAGGTGGGGTGGGGTCTGGTGGGAGTGGGGGTGGGAGGATGGGTATGATGGGAAGAATCACTCTATTCCTAAAGTTGTCCTTAGGAAATTTGTACCCGTTAAATAAAAGGTTTCTTTGGGAAAAAAAATTATAATCCCTGGGGTTGTCGTTGTATTAGGGAAACTAGGCCACCCTGATTGGTCCAGTGTGGCAGGCTGAAACATGGATCAAAACATGGCTTAGCATGAGTGAGTTGGAAATGCCAAATCTCCCTTGGTTTCCCATAGAGAAAGGGACTCAAAAACTTAGGGAAATTGGAATGCTAGCTTGGGTTTGTCACTTAACATCTTATTATCTGCACTGGGAGGATCCGTACATTTCACCAGTACTTTGGGAACTTGGATTGTGACGAAAGCCCCATCATCCCTAAGAGTTCTGGGATTGCTCTTCCCTGTAGGTCCAACCTCCCGATGGGAATCACAGTTGCTCAGTTGGAAAATTCAAGGGCAATGGGAGTGATTGAACCAAGTGGTGGCACTCAATCATGAAAGGCAAGGCGGGTGTAGTTACCATAATGGACAGCAGAGTTGAAGCAACAGCAGAGTAGTCTATGGCATTGTCTGTTTAATTGTGATGTTCCTAGAGGAGAAAAAGATAGGGGGCTGGCGCTGTAGTGTAGTGGGTAAAGCCACAGCCTACTGCGCTGGCATCCCATATGGGTGCTGGTTCGAGTCCCGGCTGCTGCACATACAATCCAGCTCCCTGCTAGGGCCTGAGAAAGCAGTAGAAGATGGCCCAAGTGCTTGGGCCCCCTGCACCCACGTGGGAGACCGGAAGAAGCTCCTGGCTCCTGGCTCCTGGCTCCTGGCTCCTGGCTCCTGGCTCCGGATCTGCCTAGCTCCGGCCACAGCTATTTGGGGAGTGAACCTGCAGATGGAAGATAGATCTCTCTCTGCCTCTGCCCCTGCCTCTCTGTAACTCAGCCTTTCAAATAAATAAATATTTGGGGGGAAAAATAGATAAGAGACCCACCAAATCCGTACTTGATACATATAAGCAGAAGAATTTCTGATCAAGTGAATAAAAATCTAACTCGAATCATAAAAAGAGAATCATAGCCTCTCAGTCAGTTCTGAGACCTCTGTTGTTTCTGGAGTCTGCTGCTGCCTCAGCTGCCCACCCGCCTCGCTCACTGTTAATCTTCTGCACAACCTGGAATAACTACTGTATCACGTAACAAAATTCTTTCCAGTCGTCAAGACAAGGTGCAGACATGGCCTCTCTGAACCTTGTAGCTCAGTGCTTCAGAGCTGAGTCACTCCCTGGCACTGTTGACACCATATCTGTCTCTCTTCTAGATTGAACTTAAGAAATACCAGTGGTATTTATTTTTGTATCTTCAGTAGCTAACTCAGTTCCTACTGGAGCAAACCTAAAATTATCTCACAGTTATCGAGCCCTCTGTGTCAGGCAGTATGTACTTTACGTGCAGAATTGCACTCAATTCTCACAACCCTATCAGGTAGATACCATTATCCTCAATTTAAGATGCACCTCAAATTGTTTGTTCAATGCAAAAGCCGTGAGAGCAGCGACTTGTCTGTTTTGTTCCACATATATGAAATGCTGGAATATGTTCTGGGACATAAAAAGTATTCAGCAGCGCCAGCACTGTGGCAGGGTGGGTTAAGTTGTACCTGCAGCACCAGCATCCCACATGGGTGCTGATTTGAGTCCCAGCTGCTCTACTTCCGACCCAGCTCCCTGCTGATGTGCCTGGGAGAGCAGCAGAAGATGGCCCAGGTGTTTGGCTCCTGTATCCATGGGGGAAACCTGGAGAAGGCTCTGGCTCCCAGGTTCAGCCTGGCCCAGCTCTGGCTGTTGCGGCCATTTGGGAAATGAATCAGTGGATGGAAGATCTCTGTCTCTGTAACTCTGCCCTTCAAATAAACATACAAACCTTAAAAGAAGAAGAAGAAAGCGAAAGGAAAAAAATAAGAAAATGAGAAGTACTCGGCTAATGTTTTTGAATGAAGATCTGCAAACTTAAAATAAGGAGCAAACAAAACTTTCTTATCTACTATCTGGATTAGGGTATCCTGAAATAATAGACTCATAATATTTTTTCTTCTTTTTCTTTTAATATTTACTTATTTAAAGACAATGTAATA
Source organism: Oryctolagus cuniculus (assembly GCF_964237555.1). Classification (NCBI taxonomy): domain Eukaryota; kingdom Metazoa; phylum Chordata; class Mammalia; order Lagomorpha; family Leporidae; genus Oryctolagus; species Oryctolagus cuniculus. The sequence goes on along the minus strand of NC_091432.1, from coordinate 18,242,179 downwards.
AAGAGACACAGAGAGAGATCTTCCATCTGCTAGTTCAGTCCCCAGATGGCCACAACTGCTGGGCCCCCACATGAGTGCCGGGGGCCATTGTAGGTGGAGGCTTCACTACTGTGCTACAACACTAGCCCTTAGACTCCGGAGGCTTTCTTTCCTTTTTGAAGGTTTATTTATTTATTTGAAAGGCAGAGTTACAGAGAGAGAAAGAAGGGGCAAGAGAGAGAGAGAGAGAGAGAGAGAGCGCTTCCATCTGCTGGTTCGTTCCCCAGATGGCTGCAATGGAAAGTTGAGCCAAGTTGAAACCAGGAGCCAAGAGCTCCTTCTAGGTCTCCCACATAGATATCAGGGACCCAAGCACTTGGTCCGTTTTCCATTGCTTTCTCAGGCCCACTAGCAGGGAGCTCGATTGGAAGTGGAGCAGCCAGGACTAACCGGTGCCCGTATGGAATGCTGGCATCCCAGGTGGCAGCTTTACCCGCTATGCCACAGTGCCAGCCCCCATGTGTGTAGGACTTCTGAAGCAAAAGAACTTAACTCCAGCACCTTCCAAATGTGATGGCTTAGGCAAATTTCCCAACATCACTAGCGGCCAGTGCTGTGGGCATAGCGGGTAAAGCTGCTGCCTGCAGTGATGGCATCCCATAAGGGGGCCAGTTCAGGTCCGGCTGCTCCACTTCTGATCTAGCTCCCTGATAATGTGCCTGGGAAGGCAGCAGAAGATGGCCTAAGTGCTTGGGTCGCTGCCCCTATGTGGGAGATCTGGAAGAAACTCCTGGCTCCTGCCTGCGGACTGGCCAGGCTTTGGCTGTTGCAGCCATTTGGGGAATGAACCAGTGGATGTAAGATCTGTCTCTCTGCCTCTACCTCTCCCTTTCTACAACTCTGCCCTTCAAATAAATAAGAATAAAATCTTTTAGGAGGGAGGGTAGGGTGTGAAATATCATTATGTTCCTAAACCTGGATATATGAAATACATAGAACTTGTATAACTTAAATAAAAGTTTAAAAAAGAAAAAAAACTTAAAAAAAAATCTCCAAACAATGGCTGGCTCCGCGGCTCACTTGGCTGGCTAATCCTCTGCCGGTGGCGCTGGCACCCCAGGTTCTAGTACCGGTCGGGGCGCCGGATTCTGTCCCAGTTGCTCTTCTTCCAGGCCAGCTCTCTGCTGTGGCCCGGGAAAGCAGTGGAGGATGGCCCAAGTCCTTGGGCTCTGCACCCGCATGCGAGACCAGGAGAAGCACCTGGCTCCTGGCTTCGGATCAGTGCAGTGCGCGGGCTGCAGTGGCCATTGGAGGGTGAACCAACGGCAAAGGACGACCTTTCTCTCTGTCTCTTTCTCTCACTGTCCACTCTGCCTGTCCAAAAAAAAAAAAACTCCAAACTTGTTCCTCAACTATAAAATGTATTAGTAACTGTCCCCATCCTGTTGATGTGAAGTTCAAATTAGATGGTAGTTTTTTTTTTTTTTTTTTTTTTGACAGGCAGAGTGGACAGTGAGAGAAACAGAGAGAAAGGTCTTTTGCCATTGGTTCACCCTCCAATGGCTGCCACAGCTGGCGCCCTGTGGCTGGCGCACCGCACTGATCCAATGGCAGGAGCCAGGTACTTCTGGTCTCCCATGGGGTACAGGGCCCAAGCGTGTGGGCCATCCTCCATTGCACTCCCTGGCCACAGCAGAGAGCTGGCCTGGAAGAGGGGCAACTGGGACAGAATCCGGCGCCCCGACCGGGACTAGAACCCCGTGTGCCAGCGCCACAAGGTGGAGGATTAGCCTAGTGAGCCGCGGCGCCGGCCTAGATAGTAGTTTTAAGCTCTTTGCATTGCACCTGGAACAAAATGAGTCATGACAGCTGTATTGCTATCAATGAGCAATTTGTTGACACAGAGGTCCAGATACTATGAGAAAAATGTTTGGAATCATACTGAGATCATGAGCTAATCCAAAATGTATAAAAACATGAAAAGCTGTTCTCCTTAGGGTAAACACATTTCGAGGGGGGGTGTTTGTATGTTTATTACAAGGGTGCTCAACACTGGCTTTTTATAGAATCATCTGGATATCATTCAAGCAATACAAGAATCTGAATCAGTAGAATTGGGGGTGGGAGTGCAGGGCCATAGCAGTTGTTTTTATTTATTTAAAAATTTTTTTTGACAGGCAGAGTGGACAGTGAGAGAGAGAGACAGAGAGAAAGGTCTTCCTTTGCCGTTGGTTCACCCTCCAATGGCCGCCACGGCTGGCGCACTGCAGCCGGCGCACTGTCGCTCCCCCTCTTCGTGGAGGAACGACACCAAGCCCTGCCTAGGCTTCATATCCGAGTCATGGCACCATTATGTCGCTCCCCCTCTTCGTGGAGGAACGACACAGGACCCTGCGCTGTTCTTTGGTCTGCTCGGCCCTTCCCGGGTTTGCTGCTGGTTCTTCCCAGGTTGGCTACTATCCCTTCCACCTCCGTGGAAGGGCAGTTCCCCCTGGCCACACTCCCCACTTCCGCAGGGGAGTGGCACACCGCCGGCCGGCTCTCTCGGGGGCTGCACAGGTGTTCCTTCAGCTAGATGTTCCCCTTAGATGTTCCTGGTGCATGCCGTCTCTCTCCTCCTTTATAGTCCTCCTCCGCCAATCCCAACTCGGCTGCCCACACACCGAGCACGCTGCTCTCCTCCAATCAGGAGCAAGTCCTACAGTTCATTGGCTGAACTGGAGGCAGCTGTGTAGAAGCTGTTTTCTTCTCTCCCAGCACCATATTGTGGGAGAGCAGATGCATAGAATAAGTCTTAATTCCAGTAACTTAGTCCAGTCCGGATTGCTCCCCACAGCGCACCACGCTGATCCGAAGGCAGGAGCCAGGTGCTCCCATGGGGTGCAGGGCCCTAGCACTTGGGCCATCCTCCACTGCTATCCCAGGCCACAGCAGAGAGCTGGCCTGGAAGAGGGGCAACCGGGACAGAATCCGGCGCCCCGACCGGGACTAGAACCCGGTGTGCCAGCGCCACAAGGCGGAGGATTAGCCTAGTGAGCCGCGGCACCGGCTTGAGCAGTTTTTTTTTTTTTTTTTTTTTACAGGCAGAGTGGACAGTGAGAGAGAGAGACAGAGAGAAAGGTCTTCCTTTGCCGTTGGTTCACCCTCCAATGGCCGCCGTGGCCAGCAGGCTGCGGCCGGCGCACCGCGCTGATCCGATGGCAGGAGCCAGGAGCCAGGTGCTTTTCCTGGTCTCCCATGGGGTGCAGGGCCCAAGCACCTGGGCCATCCTCCACTGCACTCCCTGGCCACAGCAGAGAGCTGGCCTGGAAGAGGGTCAACCGGGACAGAATCCGGCGCCCCGACCGGGACTTTAACCCGGTGTGCTGGCGCCGCTAGGCGGAGGATTAGCCTAGTGAGCCGCGGCGCCGGCCTTGTTTTTTAAACAGTTGTTTGGGATTGGATGTTCGGTCTGGCTGTTAAGAAGTCAGTTGGGGGACACCTGCATTCTATATTGGAGTGCCTGAATTTGAGTCCCAGCTCTGCTCTTGACTCCAGGTTCCAGCTCATGCGCACTGTGGGAGGCAGCAGTTGATGGTTTGAATGGTGAAGCATGGGAGACCCAATGGAGTTTTTAGCTCTAGAGTTAAAATTGGCCCAGGTCCAGCCAGTGATCCAGGATGAAGTGATCCAGCAGATGGATGGGAGCTCGCTCTCTCTCTCTCTCTCTCTCTCTCTCCTCTTGGAAAAGTAAATAAATAAAAACTCTTTGTGTTATTCTAATGCTTAGCCAGCTTTGAGAACCACTGGCTTTGTTATTTTCTTCCTAGTGTTAGTAAGTACAGTTGGCAAAAAACTATGTACATCTAAGATGTAGCGTGATATGACACATGTATACATTGTGACGTGAGAACCACAATCAAATTAATTAACATATCCATCACCTCACATCGTTACCTTGTGTGTGTGTGTGTGCGTGCGCTGACGCACACATGTGCGTCAGGAAGACTTAAGATCTACTCTGGGCCTGCGCTGCGGCTCACTAGGCTAATCCTTCGGCTGTGGCACCAGCACCCTATGTTCTAGTCCTGGTTGGGGCGGTGGATTCTGTCCCAGTTGCTCCTCTTCCAGTCCAGCTCTCTGCCATGGCCCGGGAGTGCAGTGGAGGATGGCTCAAGTGCTTGGGCCCTGCACCCCATGGGAGACCAGGAGAAGTACCTGGCTCCTGCCATCCGATCAGCAGTGGAGGATGGCCCAAGTCCTTGGGCCCTGCACCCGCATTAGAGACTGGGAGGAAGCACCTGGCTCCTGGCTTCGGATCAGTGCAGCAATGGCCACTTGGGGGGGGTGAACCAATAGAAAAAGGAAGACCTTTCTCTCTGTCTCTCTCTCTCTCACTGTCTAACTCTGCCTGTCAAAAAAAAAAAAAAAAAATCCACTCTTAGCAAATTTTGAGCATTCACTGTATTAACATTTTCTTAAAAAGATTTATTTATTTGAAAGGCAGAGATGCAGAGAGAGAGGGACAAAGAGAGAGAGAGGGAGAGAGGTCATCCATCTGCTGGTCCATGTCCTAAATGGCCACAATGGCTGGGGCTGGGCCATGCTAAAGCAAGGAGCCAAGAGCCAAGAGCCAGGAGCTTCTTCCTGGTTTCCCAAATGGGTGCAGGGGCCCAAGCACTTGGGCATCTTCTGCTGCTTTGCCAGGCGCATTAGCAGGAAGCTGGATCAGAAGTGGAGCAGCTGGCACTCAAAATGGTGCCCATGGGATGCTGACGCTACAGGTGGCATCTTTACCTTCTATGCCACAGCACCAGCCCCTGTATATTATCCATAGTCAGCGTATTTGCATTGGATCCCAAAAAGTTAATCCTTTTATAACAACTTGTTAGCCCCAAGAATGGATTTAAACAAAACAGTTTATTTATTTGAAACAGAGTTAGGGAGAGAGAGAGGGAGAGGCACAAAGAGCAAGAGCTCTTCCATCTACTGGTTCACTCCCCAAATGGCTGCAACCAATGACTGGAGCTGGGTAAGGCCAGAGCCAGGAGCCCGGAGCTTCTTCTGCATCTCCCACATGGGTGCAGGGACACTTTATCAGGGGCTGGATTGGAAGCAGAGCAGCCAAGTTTTGAACTGGCATCCATTTGGGAGGCCAGCATCGCAGGTGGCAGCTTAAACTGGTATGTTATAATGCTGGTTCCCCAAGATGGATTTTAACACTTTAAAAATGTTAAAAAAACAAAACAAGAACGGGCATGCATTGTGACAGAGGGGATTAAGCTGCTGCTTGTGACACTGGAATCCCTGGGGGCTGGTGCTGTGGCACAATGGGTTAAAGCCCCAGCCTGCAGTGCCAGCATCCCATATGGGCGCCTGTTCTAGTCCCGGCTGCTCCTCTTTTGATCCAGCTCCCTGCTATTTCCTGGGAAGGCAATAGAAGATGGCCCAACTCCTTGGGCCCCTGCACCCACGTGGGAGACCTGGAAGAAGCTCCTGGCTCCTGGCTTCAGATTGGCACAGCTCCGGCCATTTTGTCCACCTGGGGGTGAACCAGCAGATGTAAGACCTCTCTCTGTCTATATCTCTCTCTGTAACTCTTTCAAAGAAATAAATCTTAAAAAAAAAAAAAAAAAAAAAAAAAAAAAGAGTGCTTGGTTCCAGTACCAGCTACAACCCAGCTGTCTATCAGTGCATACCCTGAGAGGCAGCAGGTGGTAACTCAAGTGTTTGGGCCCCTTCCACCAGTGTGGGACATGAAGATGGAGTTCTAGGGTCTGGGCTTTGGCCTGGGGCAGCCCTACTATTGGGGGAAGCTGGGGAGTGAATCGGGGGATGGAAGATCTTTGCCTCTCTCTGTTGCTCTGCCTTTCAAGTAGCTGAAAGTAAATGAATGGAAAAAAAAACAGAAAACATCTGACAGAGCCTATATGTAAATCACAAAACCTATGTTATTTATTATCTGACCCTATTCAGAAGTTTACTTACATCTAAGCGCAGATGGGGCAGATTTGATCAAAGTTACTCCCTTTACAAAGATTGGAATAAAAATTGGGCATGATCTTGATTTCCAGGAGCCTAAACACCTCTGCAATTACTGAGGCCTTTCTGGTAGTTGTCATGATGTTTCAGTAATACTACATTATTAGGGCTGGCATTTGACAAGTGGAACCTAGGAGGAGGAATCAGAAGAAACATGCATTTTCAATATTCAGCCATATTTGGTGGGCAATCTCTTTAATGCAGTATTTGCTGTTAATTTCAAAAGCTGACCTGGAATCCACCTGAAAGCTCTGGCTTTGTGAATCCCAACGGGAGGGCACCTGCAGAGGTGCAGTGTTCACAGGAGTCTCACCTTCAGTAGGGCAGGATGAACTTTTGTGGTTGTGACTAAAAAACTCATAGAAATTTTATCATTTATTCTCAACCCAAATTGAACAAACTTTGATACAATTCAGTTCTGTTTAATGGCCTGTGCTGTGGCATGGCGGGTAAAGCCACCACCTGCAGTGCCAGCATCCCATAAGGGCCCCGAGTTCTGACTGGTTTGATGAAATCACTGGTCATGGGTTTGGGATTCAGTCTCCACCCCTACACTCCTCCCAGGAGGCCAGACTCCTGCAAGGTTTTAACCCTCTAATCAAGTGGCTCGTGTTTCTGGTGACCAGTTCCAGTTCTGAAGCTAGTTAGGGGCTCACCAGGAGTCATCTTATTAGGATAAAAAATTCCTGTCACTCAGGAAATGCCAAAGGTTTTTGAAGCTCTGTGCCAGGAAGCAGGGACAAAGGCAGATATATTCTTTATTATACCACATTATTTAACTTTGTGTGTTTTATGGAAGCTCATTTAAACCATGAAGCCTCATTTACTGGATAAATATCTATTTTTAGTCATAGGTCATTTGAACAATTAAATTGACCTTTGGCTGAGTTCTAGGCCAAGAGAAAAAAGTTAATGACAAATAAATTATTTGTATCCTCTCTCCCTAATTTGGGAGAGAGGAAAAGGAATATCTATGATTTTAGGTACAACAGGAATGAGTAATTGGAAAAAATTTAAAACTTTCTAGAATATATACCATGTTCTAATGAAAAAAAAAATGGTATCAGGGTGAAGTAAACTAGCTTGTTATGTAGAATATGCTCAACGACAAACTTTTCCTTCCATTTGTTGACTTTTAAAATGTAAATTCCACCTTGATTTCCATTATCTTAAGTGAGAGGAACGTTGGTATCTGCAACAGAACTAAGAAAAGAGGTGGTCAAAAGCAGAATCCTTGGGATAGGCTCAGTCCTTAATTTCCATAGACTTCTACATCTTGCAACCAGTTTACAAATTTTGTTCTGCTAAATAAAATTTAGAGAAAGCCAGGGGTTTGGACTGAGCTCCCGCTAGGTTCCACAGACCAAACCTAAGAGTCAGGGATGCTAATATGTCAGGTCACCAAGCTGATGACTTTAGGGAAATCAGAATGAGCGGAACAGCCAAACCCCTTAACATAGCATAAGGAAGTCCTTTAGCATAAGGAAGTCCCCTCTGCTTTAACCCTTATCAGCAGTTTTGAAATGACCAATCTGCTTTTTGTCCTGTTTCTACTTTGTTCAGCTCCTCGCTGTCTATAAAGCCAACCGTCTCCAGAAGGCTCAGTTCATTAGAATACTCATTCTATATTTTGGAATGACAGGCTGCATAAGTCTAAAATGGCAATAAAGCCACTTAAGATCTTTCAATGAAATTGGCTCTAATCTTGTCTTTTTTTTTTTTTTTTTTTTTTTGATAGTTCTTTATCTGTAAAGTGTTCAGTGGAATTTTAGGCAATGCCACTGCCTGGACATGGGAGACAATGGAATGGCGTTTTCACCCGGAGGGAATCAGAGTGCAGAAGAGAGCTGCCCCAGAGGACTCTCAAAGGGCTGTGGCTCAGTGAGAGCTGGCAGTGACCCAACACTGCCGAGATGGCTTTGTGGAATAAATTATCTTTGCTGCAAAGTCACAAAAATCACAGTAATAAACTTGGTAAGAATGGTCAATATGAACTCAATGTGTCACTTATTCTAAAAACAGAAATGACACCTACTTTTATTATCATAGGTTGGCAAGCTAGGTATCAGCTATGTATCTTCTTTTAAAAATTTTTTACTTATTTGAAAGGCAGAGAGAGAGACTCCTATTTTGATTGGCTAGAAGGAAACTGGCTGAGAAGTAGAGGCAGGCGTTGGGAGAGGAATGGCTGTTGTGTAGTGGATTCAGCCACTGCTCGGGATGCCCTCAGCCTGCATTAGAGTTACAGTTCAAGTCCCAGGTACGCCATTTTGATCCTGCTTCCTGCTAATATGCCTGGGAAGTGGATGATGATGGCCCAAGTGACCTGGTTCCTGCTATTTACTGGGGACCTGGATGGAGTTCTGGGCTCCTGGCTCTGGCCTGACCCAGACCTGGCTGTTGCTGGCATTTGGGGAGTGCACCAGTGGAGGGAAGATCTTTCTCTCCTTCTGTCAGTCTTCCTTTCAAATAAACAAATAAATATTAAAAAGAAAAAAGTGGAGGTGGGCCTCAATTCCATGTATGCTAATATGGGATGCAGGTGTGCCAAGCAGAGGTTTAACTCGCTGTAACTAACACAAGGCCCGCTCAAAGGAAGGGAGCCTTTTTTTTTTTTTTTTTTTTTAAGGAAGGGAACTTTTTAACTAACACTTTGCAATCAGAAAATTGCCAGAATTGGAAAAAATAAGAAATGATGATGCTGTTATGGACTACTAAAGTGGCCCAGCAACCAAAAATGCAGACCCAGGGGCAGGTGTTTGTCCCAGTAGTTAGGACTTTATTAGTGGGTAGGAGCTCCATCTCTTGCATCAATCAATAAAAATAAATAAGTGATACAAAAAAATGTAGACCTAGATTCTACAAGAAAAGGAGTGGAAAGTGTGGGCACGTGGCACGTGCAGTATCCACAGGTTGGGTATCAAAGTGAGAACAAGATGAACAGAGGGCTGGGTTGGCCCCAGCGCAGGTTCTAGGCCTTGAACCAAAACAATAAGGACAAGAAAAGCTCCTCAGGGTCTTGTGAACTGCCACCAAGGAAACCACTGCTTTGACCAGCAACATAAATGGACAGGTTTCTGGGACAGGGCCAGCCCCTTTTGGCTTGTTGCTCTCCAGAGATGGCTTTGACTTTGGTTTTCACACTGGGTACGATCCATCAAGTTACTCCTGAAAACATTAAGGTACACATGAGGATGCACATTTTTTGAAATCTTTCTTTTGATAATACATGTGTATGTAGGACAAAAGAGCTTTCCTACTACAGTTGAAAAACCATAGGTTTAGAAAGCTGCGAGGGCAAGGGTTCTCCCAGTCCCTAATTGTACCAAATTCCTCACAGGAATCATGGCAAAGCGAAAACAAGAACGAACCTCAGCATTTATGAACAGCACCACAGAGAAATGCAACTGTTAAGTATATAATGTAGACATGGTATTGACAGTATAAAAATCTTAAAAATAAAAATGAAAAACTCAAGAAAAGCCAAATGGCATACAGCAAATAGTTTACAGATCTGTTTCTTGAAAGCAAAATTATAATATACAGAATAAAATCAGATTTTATTAATTTTCACTTTCCCAAAAATTTGTAGGCATGAATGCTTCTGAGTCTGACCAGTAAAGTTCATATTTTGGTCCAATATGTTATTAGAGTTCTGTCTTATCAAGTCCGGCTTGATTATCAGAGATCATAGAAGGTAACAGAGTTTACCTTGAAACCTGTTCTTATATAAATGATAGGTTTTTCAATGTTTTCTTAGCTAACAGTTCCTTAAATTTAGCCTCAGAACCAGATTAAAAATAAGGTATCTTCTTTAAATAGCTGGTCATCATTTTAGGTTTAATCTAGGCAAATTACTTATTTGAACATCATACAAAAACTTCACAATAAATAATGAAAAGATTATGCAAAATCATTAGCTTCTGTTTGCAATACAGAAAATACATGTCACTTCTAGACCAAAATAATCCCACTGAAATACAAAAAGTGATAGGGAAGAATGAAGATCTGCAGGGACTGCTTTTGGTAGTCAGCTTCAACAAACCAACAACCATCAGCTCTTCTGGAAAGTGAGTTTTAATTTGCAGATAAAGGATGTCTTCGGTAGTTTAAAAAAATATAAACTCTAAAAAAGCTTGTGAATCATATACAAAAGCAGCTGTTTGAGACCAAGGCTGAAAACCAGAAGTTGGGTTAGCACCACCAGCAAAGCACAGGATCCTCTGAGTGTCCCGCTCTCCTAACTTGCGCAGAATGCAGACTTGAATGCTGTACACATCATTTACAGTTAGAAAAATCGGCCTCGAGTGCAGGGTTCCTGTGGAGTAGTCTTAAGCCCTAGGAGGCACCAAGCGGTTACAAAAGCTAGGTAACAATCCAGATCACAAGTTCCGACGATACAATAAATCCCGGGTTGCCACGTCAACCTTTTGCTGGTAGTCCTCCAACTTGTCAAGTATCTTCTGGGACAGCTGTAAGAGGAAGAAAAGAATCATACAGAACAGCTGAAGGACTGAAAAAGAGGGATGCTGTTAATTACTTTGATTTAAATTTTTATTTTTTAAAAGATTTATTTATTTATTTGAGAGGCAGCGAGGTCTCGCACTCGCTGGTTCACTCCCCAAATAGCCACAACAGCTGGAGCTGAGCAATCTGAACCCAGATGCTGGGAGCTAGGAGCTTCCTCCAAGTCGCTCACGTGGGTGCAGGGGCCCAAGCACTTGGACCATCCTCTTGCTGTTTGCCCAGGCCACTAGCAGGGAGCTGGATTGGAAGTGGAACAGCTGGGACTAGAACTGGCATGCATATGGGATGCCGGCGCTGCAGGTGGAGGCTTAGCCTACTATGCCACAGTGCTGTCCCCCCAACTACACTGTTAACCACTCTGTTTCATGCATTCAATTTAGAAGTCTGCGCTGTGACTCTGCTAATAAAATTATCTACAATACTCCAATTTGGTTTTCTTTGGCAATTTTCTAGATATGCAAATCACACTAGTATTAATTTTTCAAAATTTCACACATCTTTTTTTTTTTTTTTTAAATTTTGTGTGCAGATTATTTATTTCTGCTACCTCCCACCAGGACTGTGCATCAGCAGGAAGCTGGAATTGGACGTGGAGCTGGAACTCAATCCCAGGCACTATAATATGGGCTGGAGGTGTGTGGTGGCAGCTTACCTACTGTACCAAATGCCCACCCCTTCACCAGTATTTTTTGTTTTAAAGGTTTTTTTATTTGAAAGGTACAGCGACAGAGACAGAGGAAGAAAAAGAAGAGAGATACTTTCCATCTACTAGTTTACTTTCCAAATAATCACAATAGCCAGGGCTGGACCAGGCTGAAGCCTGAAGCCTGGAACTGTATTCTGGTCTCCCACAAGGGTGGGAGGGAGCCAAGCATTGGGGCCATCTTCTGTTAGCAGAGAAGGGGAGCAGCTGGAACTCCAATCAGCACTCCAATATGGGATGCCAGTGTCACAGGCAGTGGTTCAACTTGCTGTGCCACAGCACCAGCCTTGATACCGCATTTTTAAGAAAAGCATTACTATCAGCATCAGAGAAGCTGTATCTGATTTAACTAGTTCTTAGTTGCAAAGTGAAATATGGGTTAATATTTTAGATAGTTTTAATTATTGGTTGGTAAATTGTTAGTCCAAAGTGATAGGAACTAATTTTCATGGCTGTCTTCCTTTTTTCCTCTTCCCTATTTTATTTGAAAGCCAGAGTTAGAGAGGCACAGGCAGAGAGAGGTCTCCCATCCACTGGTTCACTCCCCACATGGCTGCAATGGCCAGAGCTGGGCCGATCCAAAGCCAGGAAGGAGTCAGGAGCTTCCTCCAGGTCTCCCACATAGGTGCAGGGGTCCAAGGACCTGGGCCATCTTCCACTGCTTTCCCACGTCACAGCAGAAAGCTGGATTCGAAGTGGAGCAGCTGGGTCTCGAACCAGCGACCATATGGAACGGGCACTTGCAGGCGGCAGCTTTACCTGCGACGCCAGCATCCCACATGGGCGCCAATCTGAGTCCAGGCTGCTCCACTTTCAGTCCAGGCTAACGTGCCTGGGAAAGCAGTGGAAGATGGCCCAAATGCTTGGGCCCCTGCTACCCACATGGGAGACCCAGAAGCTTCTAGCTCCTGGCTTTAGCTTGGTCCAGCCCCAGCCTTGGCAGCCATTTGGAGAGTGAACCAGCAGATAGAAGATCTCTCTCTATGTAACTCTGCCTTTCAAATTAGAAGAAAAAAAAAAAAAAAAAAAAAAAAAAAGGAAAAACAGCTTAGAGGGTGGGCATTTAGCTCAGCAGTTAGCAGTTAAGATACCAGTTATGATGCCTGTGTCCCACAATGTCAAACACCTGGGTTCAATATCTGCCTCTGGCATCTGACTCCAGCTTCCTGCTGATGCAGACCTTGGGAGGCAGTGGTGATGGCTCAAATAGCTGGGTTCCCACCACTCACGTAGGAAACACATGTGGGACTGAATTCCCAGCTCTTAGCTACGCCTGGCGCAGTCCCAGTGATTGCAGGCCATTTGGTGGAATGAATTAGTGGGTGGGAGCCTTCTCTGTCTCTTTCAAATACATAGAAATTTAACAAAACATCCTACAAGACAGTTCTGGAAGAGAAACACACAGGAATATCAGGAACTTATATCCTGGTTCAACAAGTTTAAAATCATATTCAGTGATTTTCACTAACAATTCCTGGAGACATGCCATCTAGCTATCAAATAAGGAAATACTACTGTTTTTTCTTGTCAGACAAGCACATGAGTCCTGGCAAACGAGGCTGCACCTGCTGAGTTCCCTCAGGCCAGTGACAATTCATCAACCGTAGTTTAGGTGCCGCTGACTCTGTCTAGTCTCATGTACTCAGCTGCAAACCTCTTCTATTTATAAAGGGATTGGGACAGCGTGTCAAGGGCAGTAAATGGCTTTTACCTTCCCTTTAATCCTTGAGAACTGGAGATCAGGCTGTGAGGCGTCACTGCCAGTGCAGTAGCTTACAGAAGATGCCTGGTAAGAGTTTACTCACCGCAATGTTGTGACTGTTGGCGCTGTTCTCTCCCAGAGCCTGGAGAAGCTGATCAATGGAGGAGTAAGGCAGCCACACCATGGGGGCTGTTGCGGACAGTGGAAACTGAAAAGGAAGATCGACTATTTAAAAAAAAAAATCTGAAAGGTGCACCGCTTCTCCTAGGTAGTTACTTTTGTAGGACTCTAACAAAAATGCTTTCTGTTTTGTTGTAAGAAAAAATTGCACGTGTATGTGCGCACACACACATACTCAACTGGGTCTTCCCTTTTCTCAACTGGGAACTTGTCCTTTTCTTGGCCAAATCAAATATATTTTTAAATTTATGCCCTCAACAAAACCTCCTAAATTGTTAATCAATGATAGTGAAAACTGAATTTGAATTATCTGGAAAAAAAAAATTGGGAAAATTTCTGAATTCTTTCCTGAGAGTTTAAGTACTTGGCTCTGTAGCTAACTAGACTTATTTAAACTTGGCTCTTCTATTTACCATCTATGTGAGGTCTGGCAACTCACTGAACCTCTGAGTCTACTTCCTCATGAGGGTGGGGAGTACTGAAACAGCCCCTTACAGAGCTGCTGTCAGAAACCAGCAAGGAAACTCTGGTAGACTTAGCACAGTTCCTGTACTGTACAAAATACAAGTTTATTTTTATTTCTCTCTCTCCATCAAACCCTAACTAAAGCCATTCTTTTAATGGAGAAAATAAAATATATTCCATTTTAAAAATAGGGAACTACAGATTCCTTGAGTTCCAATATTTAGTTGTTAAGTTGAAACAGTAAAGGTTAGACACGCTAATATACAATTTCCTTCTAATCCTCATCTTAGTGTGTTAATTCAGAGGAGAACGTCTATACAGGCCTACCTCAATTCCAAAGTACTGATGTCCTTTTCCCAATACAGCATCCACGTATTCTGAGACTAAATCCACAGCTTCTTCTAAAAGGTCATAGTTCAAGTACAGACGAAGCAGTTCAGCAGCATCAACCTTCTGTAAAAAAATCGGTGTTGAGAATATACCTGGGGCCGGCATTGTGGGACAGTGGGTTAAAGCCCCAGTCCACAGTGCCAGCATCCCAAATGGGTGCCAGTTTGAGTTCCAGCTGCTCCACTTCTGATCCAGCTTTCTGCTATGGCCCGGGAAAGCAGCAGAAGATGGCCCAAGTCCTTTCGCCCCTACACCCACATGGGAGACCTGGAAGAAGCTCCTGGTTCCTACTTTGGGTCAGCTTAGCTCTGGCAGTTGTGGTCATTTGGGGAGTGAAACAGCAGATGGAAGACTTCTCTCTCTCTCACACCAGCATCCCATGTGGGCACTGGTTTGTATCCTGGCTGCTCCATTTTCAATCCCTGACAATGGTCTGGGAAAAGCAGAATATTCCCAAGTGTTTGGGACCCTGCTACCCACATGGGAGACTTGGATGAAGCTCCTGGCTCCTAGCTTTGGCCTGGTCCAGTCCCGGCCATTGCCATCATCTGAGGAGTGAACCAGTAGATGGAAGATCTCTCTCTTTATCTCTCTAACTCTGATTTTCTAAATAAATAAATCTTAAAAGACCTCTTTCTCTCTGTAACTCTGCCTTTCAAATAAATACATCCATTCATTCAGGGGAACAAGTAGAGTAGTTGTCAAATCCTACAACAGTGTTTAAGTCAGCATTGTCAAAATTGGGTTTTTGGACCATGCATTAGTTTCTCATTACTGTAACAAAATACCTTAGACAGGTTAACTTCATAGAAAAAAAATAAAAGATTTATTTAGCTCCTTTATTTATTTAGAATGCTGAGTATCTGATTCCCTTGCATTTGTAATTCTCAAAATAAATAAATGAGTGCCTGAGTTTACTCATTTCTATTGTAGGTTCCTAAGAGCCCAGTTAGCTCTAGGCATACTCTGAGGCTCCATCTGTTAAATGGCCTTTCCTTTATTTTGTCTTCTAAGACACACTTCAACTTCTCTCCACTTCAGTTTCCACATTAGTCAAGTCAACAAACTTTCCCAGAAATGCTGATAACTAAAGGGGCAATCTGTTCACGTTAATGTTCAGAATTGTATAAATGACAAACACAAAACAAGTCCAAGGAGTCACTCATTTTATATTTGTATTTAATTTGTATTTAACTGAGGATGACAGAAAGTGAAGGTGATCCAGAAACCATAGTTCTTAAACATAAGCATGCATCAAAATCAAATTAAGACGTTGTTTAGAGGTAGATTCCTGGCTCTGAGCCCCAGGTGATTTGATTTTGTAAGGCTGGGATGGGATTCAGGAACATACGTTTTTTAAGAAGCTTACTACCGTCCGGCGCCGCGGCTCACTAGGCTAATCTTCCGCTTTGCGGCGCCGGCACACCGGGTTCTAGTCCCGGTCGGGGCACCAGATTCTGTCCTGGTTGCCCCTCTTCCAGGCCAGCTCTCTGCTGTGGCCAGGGAGTGCAGTGGAGGATGGCCCAAGTGCTTAGGCCCTGCACTCCATGGGAGACCAGGAGAAGTACTTGGCTCCTGCCATCGGATCAGCGCGTGCGCCGGCCACTGGAGGGTGAACCAACGGCAAAGGAAGACCTTTCTCTCTCTCTCTCTGTCCACTCTGCCTGTCAAAAAACAAAACAAAACAAAAAAAAACAAAAACAACACTACAAAAAAAAAAAAAAGAAGCTTACTACCCAAATCATTCTGATGCAGAGGGTGTGCCTTTGCTTGGATATAGTTGGTCCCCCTAGGGTTCAAGTGTTGATGTTAGGAGATGGTGGGGCTTAGCTGTGATGTGATAAAGCCAAGAGGGCCCTCCTAGATGCCAAATGGATGGAGCTTTCTGGTAGGGACTTTTCACCTGCAAATTGTGAGTTAAATAAATCTTGTTTTTTTTTTTTCCTCCTATAAGGTTATTTCAGTCTTAGTTTTTGTTTTTTTATGGCAACGAAAAAGAAACTAATGCATGGACCATGAACCTAATTTTGACAACCTTAACTTAAACACACAATTATAGTATGACAACTACTTCACCTACCCTGTGAATTTCTTGAGTAACGAATAGTAAATATTGCATCATACATGTAACTCATTATTCTAAATATACACCCATTGTTCACTGAGCACACAAGCAGGCAGAACTTAATTACTCATCTGTGGAACTTTCAACACCCAGTACTATGCATAGAATTGAAGTTACACTGTTGCTAGTTATTTTAGATATAAATGAGAAGCCACCCAAAGTATATGTCACAAACAATTTATGTTTTTCTTTTTTTGCTGTTTTAAAAAATGCTTATCTTGTTACTTATTGGGGGTGGCCGGGAGAGGGGCAGGGGGAGGGAGATAGAGAGAGACAGATAAAGATCTCTTCATTGGGTCACTCCCCAAATGCCTGTAATAACCAGGATTGGGCCAGACTGAAGCCAGCAGCCTGGAATTCAATCTGAGTCTCCCATGTGGGTTACAGGGGCCCAAGCACTTGAGCCATTATCTGCTGCCTCCTAGGACTCATTAGCAGGGAGCCGGATCTAAAGCAGAACAGTTGGAAATGGAACCAGTCCTCTCATTCGGGATGTGGGTGTCCCAAGCTGTAGCTTAGCTCACTGTGCCATAATGCCTGCCCCTTCATCCTTATCTTTTTAATCATGTCATGAAGTTATATAGAATGATAAAGAGTAGGTTGTTACTCTCTTCAATACGAAATACCACTTACCTTGTAACTATTTATAAGCCAATTAGGCAGAGGCACTCCATGAGACAAGAGCTTATTGATTACACAGTGGTGATATAAATTATTCTGGACTTTGTATTTTTCTAGGTAAGTCGATAATAGTTGCCATGCTTCATCAGTAGCACTTGAAAAAAGCAGAAAGGACAATTTTCAAATTCTTTTCTATTTTATTAAGTCCCACCCTGGTTGCTTAAGAGCTCCAAATTCTTAATTGAGATATACAGTACCATTCAAATCATGCATTTGCAGAGAGCAATCTTTAGAACCCCACAAATGAATTGATAATTTAGCTAAAATGTAGCTAATATTATTAGGGGCAATATGACTTAGGGGGATAGTACTAGAAATCAATGATTGGACTTTTTTCTATTTTGTTCCTATTAACCACATATTTATTTAACTGCATAACTCATATATCTTCCTTTCAGGATTTCTAAAAGAAGGAAACTGGTTCGGATCATTGGTTCCAAAAGCTGATCAATCACTAGGATTGTGTACAAGTTCTGAGTTAGAAGACAAGGGTGGTATCTCAACCTGTGTGGGTTTGTGTGTTTTTTACAATTTATTTATTTGAAAGGTAGAGTGATACAGAGAGATCTTCCATCTGCTGCTGGTTTATTCTCCAAATCACTGTACCAGCCAGGGCTGGGCCGGCTGAAGCCAGGAGCCCAGGACTCTGTCCAGGTCTCCCACATGAGTGGTAGAAATCCAAGTACTTGAGCCTTTACCTACTGCCTTCCCATGAGCATTAGCAGGAAGCTGGATTGTAAGCACAGTAGCTGGGACTCAAATCGGCACTCCAACCTGGGATGCAAGCGTTCCAAGCAGTGGCTTAACTTGCTGTGCCATGACACCCATCCCATAATCTGTGTTTTAATAAAGGATTCTGAAGTGGTAATTCAGCGGTTGAAAATGAGTATCAGAGAACTTCTGCTATGGTTTGAATGTGTCCTTCAGAGTTCATTTATTGGTAATGTAATTAATGCAACAGTGTTGGGACAGGGACTTAATAAGCGGTGACCGGGATTAATGTTATTACTATAGGAACGGGTTCATTGTTGTGGGAGTGGACTGTTACAAAAGTGTGCTCGGCCCTCTCTTGCCCTTCTTTTTTTTTTTTTTTTTTTTCCAGGCAGAGTGGACAGTGAGAGAGAGAGACACAGAGAAAGGTCTTCCTTTGCCGTTGGTTCACCCTCCAATGGCCGCCGTGGCCGGCGCGCTGCGGCCGGCGCACCGCGCTGATCTGATGGCAGGAGCCAGGTGCTTCTCCTGGTCTCCCATGGGGTGCAGGGCCCAAGCACTTGGGCCATCCTCCACTGCACTCCCGGGCCACAGCAGAGAGCTGGCCTGGAAGAGGGGCAACCGGGACAGAATCCGGCGCCCAGCCTGGGACTAGAACCCGGTGTGCCGGCGCCGCAAGGCGGAGGATTAGCCTAGTGAGCCGCGGCGCCGGCTCTCTTGCCCTTCTGCCTGCTGTCATGGGATGCCATCACAAAGACCTTGCCAGATGCCAGCAGCTTGACAGTAAACTTCCCAGCCTCCAGAATCATGAGCCAAATAAACTTGCATGTTTATCAACGTCCCAGTTGCAGATATTGTTATAGCAGAATACAGAGAAAACGTCCACATTCTAAAACAATTCAGAGAGGAAAGTTTCCTGAGGGTTACGGTTGTTAGAGAAGGATCCTAAGGAAGAAACTGAAGCACACTGAGGAAGACGCTAATTGAGTACACTGGGAAAGTATATGTGAGAAAAGATCCGAAGATGTAGACAACGGGGACTGGTGGATGACAGACCACTAAAGAGTAGCCAGAGTCAAGCCAGCACAGGACACTGTGATGACAACCAAGGGAAGAATGGGGTGAAAAAGGAACATCACTCTCTGAAGCCAAGGAAACGAACACTTTTCCCGTAAGAGTTCCTCTTCTTCACTGTCTTTGAGAAGAGAGAGATGGAGAAGCAGACATGTTCTAGTTAGGACAATTTATGACGTGATGTCTCCCTAATTAGAAATTTTCCAGCTTCTACAAAAATTTAGCCAAAAAACAAAGAAGGGACAGGCATTTGGCCTTGTGGTTGAGATGCCAGCATCCCGTATCTCATATTGGAGTGCCTGGGTTTGATACTTGGCTCTGGCTCCCGGTTTAAGTAACAGGGTTCCAGCTACCCACACGGGAGACCTGGACTGAGTCCCTGTTTCCCAGCACTGGCCCTGGTCCAACGCCGGCTGCTGTAGGCATTTGCAGAGTCACTAGTAAATGAGAGTTCTCTGTCTCTTGAATAAGTAAATAAATAATTTAAAAATTATGTATGTATCTGAAAGTCAAAGTTACAGAGGGAAAGGAAAGAGACAGAGGATCTTCCATCCACTGGTTCATTCCCCAAATGGCCAAAACGGCCAAAGCTGGGGGCTGATCTGAAGCCAGGAGCCAGGAAGGAGCTTCGTCCAGGTCTCTCAAATGGGTGCAGGGCCCCAAGCACATGGCCACCTCTGCTACTTTCCCAGGTCCATCAGCAGGGAGCTGGATTGGAACTGGAGTAGCCGGGCCTCAAACTATTGACCACATGGGAAGTGGCACTGCAGGTAAACAAATAATTTAAAAGAAAGAAAAGAGCAAAATAATCTGTGTAGGATAATTTAGTCAAAGAAAAACTACAGCGGAGCCAGTGCTCCATATGGATGCTGCTTCGACTCCCAGCTGCACCACTTCCAATCCAGCTCTCTACTATGGCCTGAGAAAAGCAGTAGAAGGTGGCTCAAGTCCTTGGGCCCTGCACCCATGTGAAGAGACCCAGAGGGAGTTCCTGGCTTCGGATCAGTGCAGCTCCAGCCATTGCAGCCAGCTGGGGAGTGAACCAGTGAATGGAAGGCCCCCTTCTCTCTCTCTGCCTTTCCTTCTCTGTGTGCAACTCTGACTTTCAAATAAATAAATAAATCTTAAGGGAAAAAAAAAAAAAAAAAAGCTACAGAGGCAGGCATCATGGCAATGCTGGTTAGTGTCAGCTACTCCATTTCCAATCCAGCTTTCTGCTAATGCAGACCCTGGGAAGCAGCAGATGATGCTCTAGCCACTCATATAGGAGACCTAAATGGAATTCCAGGCTTCTGCTGCACCCTGGGCTGTTGCTGGCAGGTGGGGAGTGAACCACCAGATGGATGATCTCTCTCTATCTCTACCACTCTGTCAAATAAATTCTGAAAACAAAAAAAGAAAAGCAAAAGCAAAAGCTACAGTTTTGAGGCAGGTGAACCCTCCCAGAACTAGATGAACACACTGCTGTACCTGGATTCTTTAGTAGTGATGACAGATGACAGCTGATTGGCTGCTAGCCAGGTCCAGGCTTCTGCCTGTGCGGCTTCTCCTCCAAACTGCAGTTTGATGCATCTGCAATGAAAATGGCTTTATATCAGTAAACCAACTGCTGAAACCCATGACCTTATTCTGCTACTAAAACTGGAGTGATAAGATGACAATTTTCGATCCAGTCTACCATCAAATTCACTACTGAAGTACTGGCTCTTCCCTTTCTTCAAAGCCACACAACCTGATGAACCATCAGCCATTAGCAAGACTTGAGACAATTTACTTCCAAGAGAAAATTAATGGTAGAAAATTCTGAAAGTCTAAATACATTTCCAATTCACAAACTATTTGACTGATAGTAGGCATACATGACGTCAATAGGAAACATTTAAGACTGGGTAAAGCTGCCACCTGTGATGCTGGCATTTTATTTGGGTGCTGGAAAAGCAGTGGAGGATGGTCCAAGTGCTTGGGCCCCCCTGCACACATGTGGGAGACCCAGAAGATGCTCCTGGTCCTGGCTCTGGCATGGCCTATTGCGGCCATTTGGGAAGTGAATCAGGGGACAGACGCTCTCTGTTTCCCTCCCTCTCTGTAACTCTGCCTTTCAAATAAAATAAATCTTTGAAAAAAATTTTAATAACATTCAGAGGGTCTAACTGGACTGAACACAGCACACAACTTGTCTATATAAACTTGTCATAAATGGACCTCATTAGTTAAACCATGAGGTTTGCTCTTTTGATTTCTTAAATGAAGCTAAAGATCAAAATATTTTTTAAAAAAAGTAAAATCATAAGCCACTAAAAAAAATTAATGAACAGCTTAAACCAAACACTTTCTTTAAGTCACAAACAACTAATAAACCACTGGCTTGGGGTCTGCCAGGAGCCCATGAGTGCCGATTCGAGTGTCAGCTGCTCCTCTCTGATCCAGCTTTTGCTAATGCTCCTGGGAAGGCAGAAGATGGTCCAAATATTTGGATCCCTGCCACCCACATGGTGGACAGAGATGGAGTTACAGGCTCCTGGCTGCGGCCTGGCCCAGCCTCCAGCCATTAAAGCCACTTGAGGAACAACCAGTGGATGAAAGATCTCTCTCTCTGAGTTTTAAATAAAATCAATCTTCAATAAAAGAAAATTAAGACAATAAAAAGACAATTTTATACATACTTGAAAGCAAGTCCCTCAAAGACTGGTGTTAAGGGAAGCTTAAAAGTCTGACAGAGGGATATGGCAGTGTCAAAGAGGCCAGCCTGAACCAAGAGAGTCACCATCTCCTCTGCTGACGAGCTTCCTGCAGAAAGGGAACAAGGTTATTAGTCCACTCACGGGCATATGCAAATTGGACTAAAAATGCCGTGCTTTATACCCATCTAGCACACTGTATCCACTGCCTGGTCCTGAAAGGCACCACGGTACCCACAGTCAGAGGCTATACCTGCTCAGTCCCTACCTGCCACGGCAATTGCCGATGGATCGTGCTGGGCCAGAGTGAGGCGGATTCGAGCCAAGGAGCACTCTTTTTCCAGATCCTCCAGCTCCAGGATTTCAATCTGCCGATTTGCTAGAAATCAAAGAGAAGTATTTTCAAACCCATGAGGAAGTGTCTACTAGATAAAGTCAACCTGTCATTTTTTTTTAAAGATTTATTTGTGAAATAGGGAACAAAAGAGATCTTATACCTACTGGCTCATTCCTTAATTAGGTGCAACAGCTAAGACTGGGCCAGGCCAAAGCCAGGAGCCAGGAACTCCATCCTGGTTTCCCACATGGTTAGCAGGGGCACGCACTTGGGCCATTTCCTACTGGTTCCCCAGGCACATTAGCAGGGAGCTGGATCATAAGTACAGCAGGTAGGACTTAAACCAGTGTTCAGATGGGATATGGCATCAGACACAATGCTGGTCCTGTCATTTTCTTTTAATCTTAAGTAAAATTTACTTCACAGAGGCATTAATTAAAGGAAAAAACAGAGGACTCAATAAAAGCTAAATTAAGCAGCATTCTGCCTCCTATCTACAACTGAGCCCAAGCACTCTAATAACAATAGCTACAGTGGAGGAGCTCCTCATAAGGTATTTTACGTGTAATTTAACTCTTACTGTCATCATTATCACTAAGAAAGGAACCTGCAGGGCTGGTGCTGTGGCAAAGTGGGTACAGCCACCACCTGTGATGCTGTTCTGCTTCCAATCAAGCTCCTTGCTGACACAACTGGGAAGGCAGCAGAGGTTGGCCTAAGTACTTGGGTGTCTATACCCATGTGGGAGATGCAGAGGAAGCTCCTGGCTTCTGATTGGCCCTGGGGAGTGAATCAGCAAATGCAAGATCTCTTTCTCTCTCTAACTTTGCCTTTCAAATAAATAAATCTTAAAAAAAAAAAAAAAAGAGAGAGAGAGAGAGAGAGAGAGAGAGAGAGAGCGAGCAAGTGAAGGAACCTGCACAAGGTGACAAAGGAAGAATTAAAAGCAAGTGTGTCCAAATCTAGAGCATAGGTTCTTCAGGAAGGATACCATGCATACTTGATAATTTCAAAGCAACCAGATTTTTTTTTTTTTTGACAGGCAGAGTGGACACTGAGAGAGAGAGACAGAGAGAAAGGTCTTCCTTTACCATTGGTTCACCCTCCAATGGCCGCGCGGCTGGCGCACCGCACTGATCTGAAGCCGGGAGCAAGGTATTTCTCCTGGTCTCCCATGCGGGTGCAGGGCCCAAGGACCTGGGCCATCCTCCACTGCACTCCCGGGCTACAGCAGAGAGCTGGCCTGGAAGAGGGGCAACCGGGACAGAATCCGGTGCCCTGACCAGGACTAGAACCCGGTGTGCCGGCGCCTCAAGGCGGAGGATTAGCCTATTGAGCCGCGGCGCTGGCCAGCAACCAGATTTTCAAAAAGTATGGCATTAAGCCAATTTAAATATAAAAGGCAACAAAAAGTTTTTAAAGCACTTTTGTTTCTCATACTGCTGTAGAAAAAATTTTTTAGTTGATTCATTTGAGAGAGAACATAAATGAAAACGTGTTCCCCCATCTGCTGGTTCACTCTCCAAATGCCTGCAATGGCCAAGACTGAGCTGGGCTGAGGCCAGGAGCCGGGAATGCAATACAGGCCTTCCTTGTGAGTGGCAGGAATCTCATGACCTAAGCCATCACCACTGCCTCCTAGGATCTGCATCAGCAGTAAGCAGAAGTAGGGAGCACAGCCAGGTATCAAATGCAGGCATTATAAACTCGGAGGTGGACATCTTAATGTCTAGGCCAAATACCTGTCCAGCACACATCATTTCAAAAGGCAACCAGATAACCTTTAGCAGATTAGAATGTTGAGACTAAAACTTTAAAGAAAGAACTTATTTTTAACAAATCCTATTTTTAGATTTATGCTAGCATATTCATATGTACACAGCAATATAATTATATATGATGTTATAGTATAACTATCGTCTATCATACACAACTGTATGTTTGCATAGCAGGCATAAAACATGGAACTACTGTCCAGCAAAGACCCAGCAGGAGAACCCTGACTCACACGGGGCAGCTGTGCACTCTCCATCGTGACTCCTCTTCGGAGATGCTCCAGGGCGATCATACTGATGAGACAAACAATGATTTAGCTGTGAAAATTAGTATTTTATTTTGTTGCCATTAATTTTTTTATTTATCTTTAAAATTTTTTTCAGTTCCAGCTGATTCATTAAAATTGTCAATGTACAGACTTCCGGCACCAAAAAAAAAAAAAACAAAAAAACAAAAACCAAAAAAACAAAAACAAAAAACAGGAAATGATGTCCATAGTGCATGTGTCTGCTTTGCCATCATTTGATCATTTGCTACAAAATACACAGATGGCCTGTATTTTATTTAGATTATATTGGCTAGCATTAACTTTGATTCACAGCTTTCATGCCTGAATTCTCAATACAAACTACTTTTCTTTTAACTAGCACAGCTTGTCTTACAAAGATACTATCACTATCAAAGAAATGGAGCTGTTTACCAAGTTGGCTCACTTAGCTATAAACACATCACTGAGTCCAAGGACATGGATCTCCATATAAACCAGCTGGCCTTCCATGGATCCAGAGTTGTTATTTTCTACCCACAACCATGGGCAACAGCCCAGTAAATGCAGGAACTACATAACAGAAGTAGCTGGGCATATGCAACCTATCAGCACAAAAGTAAACATTACCAGTGCTTGTCGCTTAAAACAATGACCTGCAGACTGAATTAACAACACAACTGAAATAAAAGCAGCTACCATTTACTGAGTATTTTCTGCAAGTCAGACATGGTCTCTGTTCTAAGCAGTCTACTCAAATTATCTCATTTAATACCTAAATAATCCTCAAGGGTAGATATTATCCTTATTTTATGCAAGAAGATAAATGAACAGCAAAATATTAAGCAATGTGTCCATAGTCAAGTATGTCTAACTTGTCCAAAATCACTCTGCAATACTTCTTCCTACAAGAATTCTAAAACTGGGGCTGGCACAGTGACATAGTGGATAAAGCTGCCACCTGCAGTGACAGCATCCCATATGGGCGCCAGTTTGAGACCCGGCTGCTCCACTTCCCATCCAGCTCTGCTATGGCCTGGGAAAGCAGTAGGTCCTTGGGCCCCTGCAGCTATGTGGGAGACCTGGAGGAAGCTCCTGGCTTCTGACTTCGGATTGGTGTAACTCCATTTATCGCGGCCAATTAGGGAGTGAACCAGCGGATGGAAGACCTCTTTCTCTGCCCTTCTCTCTCTGTGTAACTCTTTCAAATAAATAAATAAATCTTAAAACAAAAAAACAAAAAAACAAGCCAGTGTATATGATCCCCAAATTCCAATATAGAAAGTTCATACCACTGCACCAGATGCTGGCTGCACAATCCATGCGTATTCTGGACGAATAAGTCGTAAACAATTAATAGCAGCCAGGTAACAGTTGCCTTGCTTCTCCAGTCCCCGGAGAGTTCGAACCTCTCTGCCAAGACGCATTCCATATTCAAACATCACCGTGCCAGCTAAAAAGAATATAAAACCAGACATAAAGATTTCACAAATGTGCTCTTTAGAGAGATACACATAGCAAACTTGTTACACTAAACAAATATGAAAACATTTTTGTAAAGATCTATTTATTCCAAAGTTACAGCAACTGACAGGGAAGGAAGAAGCGAGAGGAAAGGAGGGGGACATTCAGGGGGTTATCTTTTGTCTGCTGCTCGACTCCTCAGTGGCCCCAACAGCTAGGTCAGGGCCAGGCTGAAGCCAGGATCCAGAACTCCATCCATGGGTAGCTGGGTTCCACTGCCTTCTCAGGTGGATTATCAGACAGCTGGATCAGAAACAAAGCAGCTGGGACTTGAATCTGCACTCCAGTATGAGATGCCAGCATTGTAAAAGTGGCAGCGGGGCTGGTGTTGCTACGTAGCAGGTTAAGATGCAGCCTGTGATGCTGGCATCCCATACGGGTGCCAGTTCAAGACCTGGCTGCACCACTTCCAGTCCAGCTCCCTGCCAATGTGCCTGGGAAAGCAGCAGCAAATAGACCACTGCACCCAGGTGGGAGATATGGATGAAGCTTCGGGCTGCTGACTTCAGCCTGGCACGGCCCTAGCTGTTGCAGCCATTCAGGAAGTGAGCCAGTGGATGGGCTATCTCTCTCTCTCTCCTCTCCCCACCCCCTGTAACTCTGCCTTTCAAATAAATAAAAATAAATCTCTAAAAGTCCTGGCTTAACCTGCTGTGCCACAATGTCAGCCTCAACGTTAAAGTTTGAAATGAAAAAAATCATGTGCTGGCAAGGATTGGAAAAAACTAGAACCCTGTGCACTGTTTTTGGGAATATAAAATGGTGCGGCAGCTATGTAAAACAGTATAGAGGTTCCTCAAAAAATTAAAAATACAACTACCACACAACCCAGTAATTCTATTTCTTGATACAACGTGGACGAACCTTGAAGATATTATGCTAGTCGAAATAAGCAGTAGGCAAATTCATATAGAAGGGAAGTGAAATGGTAGTAGCCAGGAACTGGGTGTGGGGTGCATAGGGGCTCTTAGTTACGGGGCATAGAGCTTCAGTTTTATAAAATAAAGAGCGTTCTGGAGATTGGTTGCCCAACAACGTGAATGTACTTAACGCTACTGAACTGTATATTTAAAAGGTTAAGGGACGGGGCATTTGGTCTAGCAGTTAAGACCAGCTTGGGATGTGCGTGTCCCATATGGGAGTGCCTTCACTGAAGCCCTGGCTCTGGTTCCCATTCAAGCTTTCTGCTAACGTGTACCCTGGGAAGCAATTCTCTGGGGCCAGCGCTGTGGCACAACGGGTTAACAGCCTAGCCTGAAGCGCCGAAATCCCATATGGGCGCTGGTTCAAGTCCCGGCTGCTCCACTTCTGATCCAGCTCTCTGCTATGGCCTGGGATAGCAGCAGAAGATGGCTCAAGTCCTTGGGCCCCTGCACCTGCGTGGGAGACCCGGAAGAAGCTTCTGGTTCCGGATCAGTGCAGTTCCAGCTGTTGCAGCCAATTGGGGAGTGAACCATCAGAAGGAAGACCTCTCTCTCTCTGCCTCTCCTCTCTCTGAGTAACTCTGACTTTAAAGCAAAATAAATAAATCTTAAAAAAAAAAAAAAAAAAAAGGAAATACCTCTCTTGTCCTTCAAAACAAATAAACAAATAAAACTTAAAAAAAAAAAAGAAAATGGTTAAGATGGCAAATTTTATGTTGTGTGTTTTAGCACAATTTTTAAAAATGGAAAATGATAGCTTTAACTTTTTTTTTTTTTTTTTTTAAGATTTATTTATTTGAAAGGCTGAGTTAGAGAGAGATGGGGAGAGACAGAAAAATATCTTCTACCTTCTGATTCACTCCCCAGATGGCCGAAATAGCCAGGTCTGGGTCAGGCAGAAGCTGGAAGTCCGGAACTCCATTCTGTTCTCCCGCATGGTTGTAGGGGCCCAACTATTTGGGGCATCTTCTGTTGCTTTCCCAAGTGTATTAGCAGGAAGCTAACTGAAAATGGAGCACTCCAATATGGGAGGCTGGTATCCCAAGTGACCATTTAACCTGCTGTGCCACAACACTGGCTCTCTGCTAAAACTCTTAAAACAGTTTTTGTTTTTAAGGTTTTAATTTATTTTTAATTTATATAATAATTGTATGTACTTATGGGGAACAATGCAATGTTTCAATGTATGTATATGTATTTATGTAGAAGGATCAAATCAGGCTACATAATATACGCTTCGTATCAAATGTTTACCAATCCTTATTAAATAAAAAAGATTTAAAATTTTTTTTTCATTTAGTATATTTATTACTTATTTATCTGAGAGGTACAGAAAGAGAGGAAGAAGGAAAAGAGAGAACAAGCTCCCATCTGTTGGTTTACTTCCCAAATGTTTGTAACAGCTGCAGCGAGCCCAGGCCAGAGCCAGGAGCCAGGAGCCAGGAATTTAATCTGGGTCTCTCATAAGTGGCAGAGACCCAATTACTTGAGCCATCACCTGCTACCTACAGGGTGCACATTAATAGAAGCTGGGATCAGAACAGAAGTTGGTACTCAAATCCAGACACTGACAGATGTGGGCGTACCAACAGGTGTCTTAATCACTAGGCCAAATCCCTGCCTCTTTTGACTTTCAGATACTACATTCCTGAACCAAGAGCAAAAGACTACATTAGAGGACTAGTCTCAGCCACTTTTTCACCAAGAAACGTCTGGACACTCTGTCCAAGAACACACCCTCTATTACACTTTAGATGCAAAGAGTGAAAGAGATACTGAAAAATACACTGTTCTGGGACAGCACAGTCTAGAAACCAATTAACATTTAAGAATTCTTTCGGTTTTCAAATAAAGCTATATTTCCTCTCAACAAATATTTTTTGAGCACTTAAACAATATGTGAGACATGATGTAAGAAGCATGTTCTTGTTCCAGAAAGGCTGGAACATTAACCTTGTTCAAGTGGTCCTAATCTGGTTGATATAATGGATGTTAATTGTGAAAGCAATGAGAAGTCTTTAATAGTTTACATTTCCCTTCTTGAATGAGTTAAGGAATCAAAGACTATGAAAACATTTTCCTATTAGGAATATTAATAAGAACATGCCTCAGATTAACTACATCCAGGAGCTGATGTTGTGGTGTGGTGGGTAAAGCTGCTGCCTGCAACACCGGCATCGCAGATGGGTGCTGTTTCATGGCCTGGCTGCTTTGTTTCCGATCCAGCTCCCTGCTAATGGCCTGGGAAAAGCACCAGGAGATCACACAGGTGTCTGGGCCCCTATTGAACACATGGGAGACCAGATGAAGCTACTGGCTCATGGCTTCAGCCTAGCCCATTGCTGGCTGTTGCAGCCATCTAGGGAACGAATTAGCAAATGGAAGATCTCTTTGTGTGTCTCTCTTTCTCTCTTTATAACTGTCACTTTCAAAATAAATAAATCTTTAAACAATGTTGAAAAAGGAAAAAACTTGAGCAGGATATCATTTGATAACTTTTAAATGTCAAATTGACATCTCCCTTTAAGGAAGTGACAATTCAATCTAGCTAACAAGGAATATCATCTATTCAGATGACTCAAAGACACTTCAGCATGGTGTTCCATGAACTGATAAAATCAAAGACAAACTGGCACTGGAATTCAAAACCATTCATAAGAATTCCAGAAACTTTAGTGAAAAAGCTAGTTTCCTTATAAATGGACAGAATATGCACATAGAATACATTCCCTGGAAATGCCTTGTCAATGTTCCAGAATGAGAGTAAGCGTATATATTTCAAGGCTAATAGATAATATTTAGAAGAGTGAAGCTAATCTTGTTTTCAGAAATAATTAAAAATTACATAAGTCAAACACAGAATAGTTTTGTGAACAAGTAGTAAACTACTAGGGTTGCCTCCCCCGCACAGAGACTGGCTCCAGTGCTCACCTTTGCGGTAGTTGTGGCGATAGATGTGAAAGGCATAGAGAAGTTCATAGTAATTGTGGGTCATAAGGTCCACAGCTCTAGCACGTGATTCAATTATTCCCACAACCTAAAAGAAGAACCGGTCACATATCAAATTTAGTAGCAATCACCGTAACCACCACAGCTGCTCTGAGCCATCAGAGGGTAAATAAAATTACCTCATTATGCAGATTCACATAGGGAAACTCTACAAGATCCTGTAGCTGTGAGCGTTCACAAAGAACTACCACCAGCTGTCGCAAACAATCTAACTGTCTAAAAGATAAAGAAAGGGATAGGAAGGTAAACTCTCTGGGCAGGCGGAACAGGGCTGCTAAACTGACTTCTCTAAAAAAGAGCATGAGCTTACCTGCTGGAATCAGGGATTTGGGTTAAGGCCTCATATGCTTGGCTATTGTGACCCAAATCCAAATGATGTTTGAAAATGCATGTCCTCAAAGTAGCCTAAATATAAAATTTAAGTCAAAAATCAGACAAGACCAACAGAAATTAATATGCTACATCCGCAACAAGTGTCAAGGAAAACACTAAATTACAGTCCGTTCTTACTTGACTTTTCCAGTCATCACCTGCTTCAGTTATTGCTGAGGTCGCCAGCTGAATAACCAGTTCAGGCAAACCAATAACATCTAGTAGGCGTAAAACCTAAGTGGAAACAGAAAAAAGTTCCATTAAAATTAATATACTAGTATATTCCAAATCAAATTATGGTTTTAAGAAATGTTTATTTAGGGGTTGGCACTGTGCCATGGCGGGAAAAGATGCCGTCTGCAGTGCAGGCATCCCACATGGGTGACAGTTCAAGTCCTGGATGCTCCACTTCCAGTCCAGCTCTCTACTGAGGCCTGGGAAAGCAGTGGAAGATGGCCCAAGTCCTTGGGCCCCTGCACCCACGTGGGAGACCCAGAAGAAGCTCCTGGCTTCAGATCGGTGTAGCTCTTGCCACTGCGGGCAATTGGGGCGTAAACCAGTGGATGGAAGACCCCTCTCTCTCTGCCTCTCCTTCTCTCTCTGTGTAACTCTTTCAAATAAAATAAATAAATCTTTAAAAAAAAAAAAAACAATATTTGCCCTCCATCAATCAGATGAAGACTCTGAGCTGCAGAGTAACTTGCCCAAGGGCACACACTGGGGAGACCTGTGTTTAAATCTCAGCATCTGGACTCCATAGTCTATAACTACATGGCTTCCAGGATAATCTCATAACATGGTGAGCATGTCTTATTCTATCCCTGTGATCTGCTTTAGTTTATTCACGGCACTTTTCGCCACCTGACACTGTATCTGTCTAGTCACTGCCCTGACTATGAGCACTGTGGGGAGCAACTTGGACTAGACTAAGTTACTGGAATTAAGACTTATTCTATGCATCTGCTCTCCCACAATATGGCGCTGAGAAGGGAGAAACAGCTTCTACACAGCTGCCTCCAGTTCAGCCAATAAACTGTAGGACCTACTCCTGATTGGAGGAGAGCAGCGTACTCGGCGTGTGGGTAGCAGAGTTGGGATTGGTGGAAGAGGACTATAAAGGAGGAGAGAGACAACATGCACCAGGAACATCTATCTGAAGGAACACCTGTGCAGCCCCCGAGAGAGCCGGCCGGTGGTGTGCCGCTCCCCCGCGGAAGTGGGGAAAGTGGCAGGGGGAACCGCCCTTCCACAGAGGTGGAAGGGACGGTAGCCAACCCGGGAAGAACCAGCAGCAAACCCGGGGAGGGCCGAGCAGACGAAAGAACAGCACAGGGTCCTGTGTCGTTCCTCCACGAAGAGGGGGAGCGACAGAGCACTAAGCACTGTGAGGGCAGAACTTGATGCTCACGCCTACATCAGTGCTTAGAGTACACAGCAGAATTTCAATAATCCTTTGCTAAATGAATAAATGCAATTTCACTATTTTTTTCTACTAATTGATTACATCACAGATGAATTTAAGGAATGGTAAACAAATTACCACATAGCCTTGTAAAAATCCTAAACAGAATACACGTAATGTCTGACATAACTGATCTCTAACACCAGACAGGACAGTGGCCTTCAAACTACTGTGATTGTCCACCTGATGAACAGTGTCTGCAAATACTCCCCAAAATGTGCACATGTATTTATTTATCTTACATATATGCATTTCCCTAATATGTGTATCTAACAACACACTTAAAATATATGCTTATAGATTTTTACAAACTATAAGTAGTGGGCTGATGTTCACAAAGTGACCATATCGTCAATACCAGTGTCCAGATTAAGAATTTTATTGGCAGTCCAAAGCCCCCTTGTGACTCCCTCCAGCCTCTATTCCCCACATAAACCATCCTGCTTAACTTTATGAAAATAGAATCCGACTTTTTTGTTTTCCTGCTTTTTGTTTGTAAAAGTGGTCTGTTTTATTACATGTAGCATTCATTTCATTGTTGTGCTGCATGTTCTTTTTTCAAAAGATTTATTTGAAAGGCAGAGTGACAAACACACACACGAAGCTTGATTTTCCATCTGCTGGTTTCCCCAAATGGCTCCAACAGCTGGGGCTGCACCAGGCTAAAGCCAAAGACCCCAGAATTCCATCTGAGTCTCTCTCATGGGTGGCAAGGGCCCAAGTATGTGGGCCAATCTTTGTTGCTTTCAAAGACACGTTATCAGGAACTGGAATGGAAGCAGAGCAGCCAAGACTTGAACTGGCATCCAGTACTCACTGTGCCACAACACTGGCCCGCCGCTGTGACTTCTTTGAAAGAATATAACACAAGTCATGGATTCATTGTTAATAGATGCTTGGGGTATCTTGAGTATGACTTTTATGAATATGCTACTTGGAACATAATTACACATATCTCTTACAAATACACACATCTTTCTGGATGTATTTAGAACTGCAGTAACTATAACGACAGTTTTTCAAAGTGATTATAACAAATACATACTCCACCATGGAATTAGGATGCTTAATGCCTTGAAAATCTTCATGGTTTCACACTGTCTTGAATTGTTATTTCACATTCAAGGTTCATCTACTTAAGATTTATTTTTTTTATTTTTTTTATTTTTTGACAGGCAGAGTGGACAGTGAGAGAGAGAGAGAGACAGAGAGAAAGGTCTTCCTTTGCTGTTGGTTCACCCTCCAATGGCCGCCGCGGCCAGCGCGCTGCGGCCGGCGCACCGCGCTGATCCAATGGCAGGAGCCAGGAGCCAGGTGCTTTTCCTGGTCTCCCATGGGGTGCAGGGCCCAAGCACCTGGGCCATCCTCCACTGCACTCCCGGGCCACAGCAGAGAGCTGGCCTGGAAGAGGGGCAACCAGGACAGAATCTGGCGCCCCGACCGGGACTAGAACCCGGTGTGCCGGCGCCGCTAGGCAGAGGATTAGCCTAGTGAGCCGCAGCGCCGGCCTCATCTACTTAAGATTTTAAAATAGCACTCCTGACAAATACAAATATTTTTGGCCTATTGTTAGATCTATTAGGCAGTCATGGTCTTTGCTTTATAAAGTGGCTGATGAAGAGACTGTACCAAAGGTAAGAAGTATCAGCTTTATCTTCTCTCATTTACCTGTACTGTTAGTCAGTATTTCTTCAGTTTGGCTTCTTTAAGAGTATTTTTCAAAGCCACATTGTGAAAATG
Organism: Oryctolagus cuniculus; assembly: GCF_964237555.1. Lineage (NCBI taxonomy): Eukaryota > Metazoa > Chordata > Mammalia > Lagomorpha > Leporidae > Oryctolagus > Oryctolagus cuniculus. The sequence goes on along the minus strand of NC_091432.1, from coordinate 18,209,535 downwards.
AGTTTCATCAAATTAAGCAATATGACGTGTAAATCCATTTCACCAGGATTTCCTAAGCTAGTGGAATTGTATGGGTCAGTGAGGGTGCCAGTACCCACTGGTGACCCTAATCCTGATATTCCTCCCTCAGGGACCTGCCTCCAGATCCAGTGACAAACAACCACCAGGTCAGCCCAAGTGAAAAGCACCAGAGTCCACGCTTACTACATCTTAATTTATTCCTTTGGTAAATGAGGCCTAATATCTTCCTTCCAATTCCCACTCTGGGGTCCAGCAGTGGTTCTTTTTTTTTTTTTTTTTTTTTTTTTTTTTTTTTTTTTGCACAGGCAGAGTGGACAGTGAGAGAGAGAGACAGAGAGAAAGGTCTTCCTTTTGCCGTTGGTTCACCCTCCAATGGCTGCCGCGGCCAGCACACCGCACTGATCCGAAGGCAGGAGCCAGGTGCTTCTCCTGGTCTCCCATGGGGTGCAGGGCCCAAGCACTTGGGCCATCCTCCACTGCACTCCCTGGCCACAGCAGAGAGCTGGCCTGGAAGAGGGGCAACCGGGACAGAATCCGGCGCCCCGACCGGGACTAGAACCCGGTGTGCTGGTGCCGCAGGCGGAGGATTAGCCTATTGAGCCATGGCGCCGGCTAGCAGTGGTTCTTAATGTTTGCTGTGTGAGTTCCTTCTAATGAGAGCTACAGAGGCTCCACAAAGAAAAAACACAAACATTTGAACACCATTTCATAGCATTTATAGATTCTTCAACTCTGTCTGACCTTAGCAGAAATATTGACTTAGAATTAGTGGGATGTTAGAGTATTATTAAGAGCTATAAATTGGGGCCTGCATTTTGGTGTTGCAGGTAAAGCTGCCACCTGCAGTGCAGGCATCTCATGTGAGTGCCAGTTTGACTCCTGGCTGTTCCACTTCCCATTCAACTCCTTGCAGATGAGCTAGGAAAACAGCAGAAGATGGCCCAAGTGTTGGACCCCTGCACCCATGTCCCACGTGGGAGACCTGGAAGAAGCTCCAGGCTCCTGGCTTTAGCCTGGCATAGCCCCAGCTGTTGTGGGGAGTAAACCAGTGATGGAAGATCTCTCTCTTCATTTCTCTATGTAACTCTGTCTTTCAAATAAGTTTATAAATTCATTTATCTAACAAGTAATACAAAAAACAGTGACGGCTGCTATTGTGGCATTTACTCTTTGGTGGTAAATCTAGACAAGAAGCAACAACTTAACATATTACATGAAGTTTGGTTGAAGGTTATAAAGAAAAAACAAAGCAGGGCCCAAAGAACCTGGAGCTGCATGTGTGAATGTAAGGGAGAGACAGCGCAAGTGCGCAAGAGAGCACAGTGGGAAGGCTGTTTGCTGAGGGCCGGGCCGGAGGACGCCCTGAAGAGGGCACAGGTGATAGAGATCGAGTGAAATGAGGGCCTGCGGAAGAGCCGTTCAAGGTGAGAGAACAGCAGGTACTTGCATGAGACAGTGGGAGGGCCACTAGTGTTACAGCTGAGGGATCAGAGCAAGGAGTGGTACCAAACGCTGAAATCAGAAACTAAGACTAAACACACTATTAACACTAATGACCTCAAGTATCAGCAAACTAATAAAGCATAAGTCAACAAAATTCTAATAACAAGATGTCATCATGGTAATTTCATTTAAGTCAAAAACAAAGTTTAACTAAAAGTAAGTTTTTTCAATTTTTCCTTTTACTTGGAAGTTCAGGGAACCATTACATTTTTATAGCATTTTTCTCCAAAAATTGCAAAGCAGCACATTTCAAATGTATTTTTGACAGGGTGGGTTAAGAAGGACCACACCATGACGTAAGGTACCTTATCGTAATACTGCAGCCTGGGAGTGGACACAATTTCCCCATCCTCCGAGCGGATCAGGCGATCCAGGAATTCCTCCTTGCCTACTTCAGATGCTGCCTGACAGAAACATTCCAGTGCCTGGACAAATGAAAGAACAGAGTGACTTCTAACGGATCATTCCAATTCTAAGTGCTGAGTTACTGTGCTAAGGAAAGCTAAAAAAGAAAATTATTTAAAGCCACTACTTTCACAATTTCTGCCATATATAAATTCCATCTGATGTACTATTTAATAACCCTCAAGCTTAACACACTTTTTTAAAGATTTATTTATTTGAAAGATAGAGTTACAGAGAGGCAGAGGCAGATAGAAAGGTCTTTCATCCGTTGGTTCTCTTCCCAGATGGCCACAACGGCCGGAGCTGTGCTGATCTGAAGCCAGAAGCCAGGAGCTTCTTCTGGGTCTTCCACAGGTGCAACGCTCAAGCACTCGGGCCATCTTCTGCTGCTTTCCCGGCTATAGCAGGGAGCTGGATCAGAAAATGAGCAGCTTGGACTCGAACTGGCGGCCACATGGGATGCTGGCACCACAAACTGGGGCCTTAAGGTGCCACGCCCAAGTGCCAGCCCCCTTAACTCACTTTTAATCTAATCACCATGAATTAAAAGTAAGCTAATAAGGTGACTGATGGATAGATAGGCATGTAATGAAGCAATTGTAGTAACATGTTAACAAGTGTAGAATTTGAGGGCTAGGTGACAGTTTACTGCAACAATGTTTGATGGGCCAGAGCTGTGTCACAGAGGATTAAGTTGTGCTTGAGACACTGGCATCCCATACTGGAGTGTTCTGAACCAGTTTCCTGGTAATGTGCTTGGGAAGGGAGTGGAGGATGGCCAAGTAATTGGGCCTCTGCCATCAACATGGGAGACCAGGATGGACTTCCTGGATCCTGGCTTTGGCTTGGCCCCAATTTGGCTGTTGTGGCCACTTGGGGAATGAATCTGCACACAGCAGATCACTTTCTTATGTCTTCTGTTGCTTTTCCAAATAAATAAATCTTTAAAAAAGCATCATGAGGGGCCCAGCACTGTGGTGCAGTGGGTAAAGCCACTGCCTGCAGTGCCGGTATTCTGGCCGCTCCACTTCTGATCCAGCTCTTTGCCATGGCCTGGCAAAGCAGTGGAGGATGGCCCAAGTGCTAGGACCCCTGCACCCACGTGGGAGACCTGGAAAAAGCTCCCAGCTCCTGGCTTTGGATCAGCAGAGCTCTGGCTGTTGCAGCCATTTGGGAAGTGAACGAGGGAATGGAAGACCTCTCTCTCTGCCTCTGCCTCTCTGTAACTCTGCCTTTCAAATCAATCAATACATCTTTTAAAATTCTATTTATTTATTTGAGAGGTAGAGTTACAGTGAGAGGGATAAACAGAGAGAAAGATCTTCCTTCTGCTGTTTCACTCTTCAAATGGCCAATGGTCACAATGGCCAGAGCTGAGCCAATCCAAAGCCAAGAGCTTCTTCCTGGTCTCCACAAGGGTGTGGGGGCCTAAGCATTTGGGCCATCTTCTACTGCTTTTCCAGGCCGTACCAGAGAGCTGAATCGGAAGAAGAGCAGCCATGACTAGAACTGGTGCCCACATGGGATGCCAGAGCCGCAGGCAGATTTAACCTACTGTGCCACAATAAATAAATCTTAAAAAAAAAAAAAAAAAAAAAAAAAAAATCATGAAACAAAAAGTAGACAGAATGAAACAACGTGTTCCAATTCCGATCTAGCTCCCTGCTAATGTGCCTGGGAAAGCAGTGGAAGGCCCAAGTCCATGGGCCCCTGCACCCATGTGGGAGACCTGGAAAAAGCTTCAGGCTTCTGGCTTCAGATCAGTTCAGCTCTGCCTATTTGGGGAGTGGACCAGTGGATGGGAGACCTCTCTCTTTCTGCTTCTCTGTAACTGCGACTTTCAAATAAAAAACGAAACAAAAACAAACAAACAAAACAACATATCCCTAAAAATACCTGCCAGGGGCAGGATGGTTTTAATGTCTTCTCTCATTCTTCTGTGATCTAACTAAATCACAAAGCACAAGAAGCTGAACAGACCTCGTAAGTGCATCCTGTATCATGCTCTTCATTTGAACTAATACAGTCATGCCTCCCGTTCCCCACAACCTAGATTAATGGAAACCAAGGGGCCTCCTTGAATAATATTTACTCATCATTCAAATTAAGTTACCTTCTGTCCTTCTCCTGTAACGAGGTAACACCGCCCCAGCATAAATCGACAGGAACCAACGTTGACTTGACACCAGGGATGCAACAGTTGAATATAATCCTATAAAGGCATAGAAAGTGCCATCTGGTTAGAAAATAAACACTACTTAAGGAGATACTCATTTCCAAGTTCCTCAAAGAAGGAGAGAAGATAGTTTTCAATTAACACAAAAGTTTTATTGCCTGAAATTATCGAGAGATACAAACCTAATTCTGTAACTACACCTTAAAAAAATTTTAAGGTGAATGAATTTCATGTATTTCATTGTTAATAGATTCTTACACTGGATTGGATATTTTTAGGATTCAGTAAATCATACCCATACTCAACATCTTACTAATTATCCAATTTTAGGTACTTAACCAATTCACTGACTAGATTGCAAAAAGGATTTCTATGAAGATAATAGTATGTTTCTATTACTATAAAGAGAAACTAACAGAAAAACGAGAAATAGAGAAAATCTCTTTGGGGTATGCCTTGGTACAGCAAAATTTAAATTATTTTATTTTCAACCCAATTAAGATGTAGTTAACATTACAATGAAAAAAATGCCCAGCAAAGTGATTAAACTGCTCATGTTCAACAGAACTCACCTGCAACTGTATATACTGACAGTTTCCCATCAAACATTCTAGAAAGAGACAACCAGGATTGCTAGGCCATCTAGTTACTGTTAAGGAGATTTCTTACTTTTTTGGCAAAATTTAAATACACACATTGAATCGTACATTCAGAAGTTTATCAAATGGCTTTAAAAAAAAAGTGACCAAGCCCTTCCCATCACTATAACACCTTAATATTAAACAAATACAGTGAAAAGTAACACAGAGGTCGTTCAAAAAGTGTGGAGCAGTAGGTGGTTCAAGTCCCAGCTGCTCCTTTTCCAATCCAGCTCTCTGTTGTGGTCTGGGAAAGCAGAAGATGATGGTCCAAGTGCTTAGGCCCTGTACCCATGTGGGAGACCCAGAAGAAGCTCCTTGCTCCTGGCTTTAAATTGGCCCAGCTCCAGCTGTTGCGGCCATTTGGTGAGTAAACTGGCAGATGGAAGACTCCCCCTCCTTTCTGTAACTCTACTTCTCAAATAAATAAATCTTTTACAAAAACAGCTAATGATTTATGCCCTTTTATATTCATATTTAGGTCATTTGTGTTGTGAAATGTATTTAAATTTTTGACTTAGCCAGGGCCATTGTGGCCATTTGGGAAGCACACTAGAGAGGATGGAGGATCCCTTTGTCTCCCTTTCTTTGTTTAACTCTGCATTTCTAATAAGTGAACGTATCTTAAAAAACAAAACAAAACAAAACAAAAAACAGTGATCAATTTGAAAATGTTATCTTGTTAAGGAAGTACTCAATCTCATTAAAAATCTTTATGGGGGCTGGCACCGCGGCTCACTAGGCTAATCCTCCGCCTAGCGGTGCCGGCGCCGGCACACCGGGTTCTAGTCCCGGTCGGGGCACCGGATTCTGTCCCAGTTGCCCCTCTTCCAGGCCAGCTTTCTGCTGTGGCCAGGGAGTGCAGTGGAGGATGGCCCAAGTGCTTGGGTCCTGCACCCCAATGGGAGACCAGGAGAAGTACCTGGCTCCTGCTATCGGATCAGCGCGGTGCGCCGGCCGCGGCGGCCATTGGAGGGTGAACCAACGGCAAAGGAAGACCTTTCTCTCTGTCTCTCTCTCTCACTGTCCACTCTGCCTGTGGAAAAAAAAAAATCATTATGGGGGCAGGTGGCAGGTACTTATGCCCTGTGCATAAGTGTGCAGCACTTATGTCCCTGTTTGGGATGCCTGCATCCCATATCAGAGTGCCTGGTTCACACCTGGGCTCCTCCCCTTCCGATCCAGCTTCCTAATGTGCATCCTGGGAGGTATTTGTTACAGACACCTGGGAAGTGAACTGGCAGAAGGAAGATGTCTTTCTGTTGCTCTGCCTTTCAGTAAAACGGAAAAAAAAAAAAATCCTTACTATAGAGACAGAATAAGTCTTAGATTATTTAGATAGAAGATACTTTCCAATTGGCTTTTAAGTAAAAGGATACAAAAGCTGCAATAAATAACTTGTAATTGCAGTAATCATTTGAGACCAATTCAATCCAGTTTGGCTCAGAGGTGCCTTTGGTTGAGAGAAGAGATGAGAGATAATGTGTTTTCTTGCAACTTCTTGGAAGAATAACTCCACAACTGTTTGAGGGCTAGATACTTAAAAAGAAAAGGTTATGACAATAACAAACTTGTGATAATAGCATCAACTTTTGTTTAAAATGGCCTACCAATTCATTTTATGCCTGTAGCAAAGAACATTTATCACAAATAAAGTCAGTACTGATGTAAATCAAGTACTATGCAAATGCAACAAAAAAGCACTTAAATCAATATTGCAGTCATTTTTTTAACTGATCTCACTACACCTATGTCGTGAGGAACTCTACAATAGATACTCTACAATAAGATTTTTAAAAAAGGCCCAAGATTGCAAAAGAATACAAAATAAATTCTCTACAATAATGGTTTTCAAGCATAAGATAGGGCTCCTTTTAAATATTTGGTGACCAAGACAAGATCACAAAAGCTACCAAGAACTTGGCAAACTTTTGAAAGATTTTGCTGAATGAATCACAAGCGCATCAAAGCACAGTGGGCAAGCCCATGGCAGTATAGTGCCCCCTTCATGTATGCCTGATCGGGAACTGCAGCTTCACAGGCCCCTCCCACCACCACAGGCCTCAAACCCAGGCTTGCGCAAGCCTCTGAAAGCGAAGCCAAAGAGCCCAGCCAACCCTTCCACAGCACAGGTGGCAAGAACACTTTAGCGCTCTATTTAGAATCAGATGTGCACACAGTCCGCTCCTTACCAAACTTATTCGTCATTAAAGCACCAGAGTCAGTCAGTTCCAGCACTGACAAGTGTTGGAGATTCGATTCCCTGTGAGAAAGGGGGAGAGAGCTGTATGAATTCTCCTGCGGCAAACATGAGGTCCAAGTTATCCAACTAAGAACACTGTCAACTTCATAAATGAATCGCATGTAAAAGCTCCACTTCAAGCACAAAGGCAACTGAAAGATGTCCAGAACGTAGTGTTGTCCATTCAGACCCTTCAGCTGTCCTTCAATGATGACAAGACAGAGCCAAGAGGATGGTCTATCTTACTGAAGATGTGAATCTTGGAATTCTTGGATTTTTTTTTCTTCTTTTGGTTATAAAGAAGCTCACCTGTCTTTAATAACTTGGACATTTTTGTGTGTGGTGTAAGTTTTCCTCTGGCTTCAACATAATTTGTATATTACAAACACATATAATATCATTTATATCCCAAAAGGAATATGTAGGTATATGAGGATACATAAAAAAAAAAAAATTCCATGGGAAACAAAACAACAACAAAATATATTTTGGTGTAAAAAATTCTGAACCCAGGGCAGGCACTGGCACAGCAGTTAAGATGCCAATTGGGAGGCCAGCACTGTGCAGCAGCAGGTGAAGCTGCCCTTACAACGCCACGTCCCACATGAGAGTGCTGATTCGCGTCCTGACTATTCTGCCAATAGAGCTTCCTGAATGCCCCAAGTATTTGAGTCCCTGGGAGACCAGGGTGGAGTTCCTGGCCCCTGGCTTCAAACTGGCCCAGGCCTGGCTATTGAGGCCATTTGGGGTGAACCAGTGGATGGAAGATCTCTGTTGCTCTTTCAATAAAATAAATCTTAAAACTAGCAAAATATAAGAAATGAAAAATATTTTGAAATCCATGCATACATGAGGGCCTTCTAAAACTTCATGGAAAATGTGATTTATGAAAAGAATTAAGGATTTCAAATATTTTGCACCAAAGTAAGTATCTTTTAAACTTTTTTGAAGTTTAATATGTAATAATACATATTTATTATTTTCATTCTTACATGTTGCCTTCAACCTTTAGAAAACATAGCATCTAAAAGCTCTCCAAATCTTATAAGCAAATGATTTAATACTATGTTTAAAAAATTATTTTTAAGACAACAGAAAAAATTTACTTTAACAATCATTAGAATAATGAAACTCACAGCGTGTCAACTGGAACATCAGTTGCCAAGCACTGACTATTCCACTTAATGAGGTAATAACACAGGAGCAGGGGAGCTGTTCGATGCAGTAGTTCTTGCTGAGCTTGAAAGAGCTGACCAGCTCCCAAAATCACCTGTTCATGATGGGTGGTGAGATCACAACACGGTCAGTAATGCTAACTCTTAAGGTTAGGAGAAGGTAAAATAAAAGTTACAAAAGGCACAATATTAAAAGCAATATTATTATATCTAGGGGTGGCAAGTAGCTAAACAGATTCCCTAACATTAACAGTTGGGGAAAACACACAGCTCAACAAGTTTGAGGAGCTAATAATGGACAATAAACAGCTTAACTTTCGGGATGGGCGTTCCGGTGCAGTGAGCTAAAGTGCTAAATCGGGTGCCAGTTGAGCCCTGGCTACTCAGCTTCTGATCCAGCCTCCTATTAGTGTCCTCGGGAAGGCAGTGGAAGACGGCCCAAATATGTGGGTCCCTGCCACTCATGTGGGAGACCTTAATGGAGTTTCAGGCTCCTGGCTGTTTGCCAGTATTTGGGCAGTGAATCAGTGAATGGAAGCTCTCTCATTGTCCCTCTCCACCCCATCACTCTTTCAAATAAATACATACATACATACATCCTTTTTAAAAAAAATACCCAGCTTTCTTTAAAGTAAAAAGAGGTACAAGGCAATTTCAATACTCTCTTGTACTGCTGGTGTTGGTAAGAAGAAATGTTGCTGTCGATTTGTTCTGAGAGGAGCGCAGTGAGGACAAGAGGCGGGGAGTCACCACACAGACACTGGGAGTCGGGTGAACACAGGCCAGAGGCACAACCATTAGAGGCAAAGCTGGCAATACAGGGTGAATATCCCCTATGTGAAACGCCTGGGCCCACAGTGCTTCAGATTTTGGGTTCTTTAGATTTTAAAATGTTTGCAGTCTCTTATCTGTCGCGCATCTCTAATCTGCAAATCTGAAATGCTCCAAAATCAGGGCTCAGAGCATTCTGGAATTCAGAGCATTTCAGACCTCAGGTTCTCTAGAATGGGGGTGATGAGAGCCTGAAAACTGCATACTCTGACCAATCAATTCTCTTTCTTAGAATATATCCTAGAGAGAGAATCAAAGATGTACAGAGTTATAAGGATGGTCACAAAGGGAACTGGCTGAATAAATTAAAATTCCACCAGATAACTTTTAATATGCTAATTTTATAAAGAAAAACTAAAAAATCTATCTTGAAAAAATGGCATATACAAAAATGTGTGCGGGGGGGTTTTGTGTGTATGTGTATAGTATATATCACACAGTGACTTATATATAGTGGTTACCAGGGGTAGAAGACCGTAGAAGACCTTTTCATTTTTAATTACATTTACTTCATAGAAGTTTTATTTTAGGGGCCAGTGCTGTGGTGTAGCAAGTAAAGCTGCCACCTGCAGTGCTGGCATCCCATATGGGTGCTGGTTCAAGTCTTGGCTATTCCATTTCCGATCCAGCTCTCTGCTATGGCCTAGGAAAACAGTGAAAAGATTGCCCAAGTCCTTGGGCCCCTGCACCCATGTGGGAGACCTGAAAGAAGCTCTTGGCTCCCAGCTTCAGGTCGGCGGAGCTCCGGCTGTTGCAGCCAACAGGAGTGAACCAGCGGATGGAAGATCTCTCTCTCTCCACCCCTCTCCTTCTCTCTGTGTGTAACTCTTTCAAGTAAATAAATAAATCTTAAAACAAAACAAGAACAAACAACTGTTTGGCATGTCCACATCCCTTATTGGAGTGCCTGGGTTCGAGTATCCAGTGCATATCCACTCCTGATACCTGCTTTCTGCTAATGTGTATCCCAGGAGGCAGCAGGTGATGGCTCAAGTACTTGGGACCCTGGGAAATTCAGACTGCGGTCCAGGTCCTGGCTTTAGTCTAGCCCATCCTCAGCTGTTGCAGGCATTAAGGGAGTGAATCAACAAGCATGAAATCTGTTTGTCTGCCTTGCAAATAAATGAGTAAACAAAAAGTTTTAAAAAAGGAAGAATTTGGTATGGGCTAACCTACGAGAAAGGCTCTTAGGAAAAGTGCCTGTTTCTTGGTGGTATTAAAATTATCTTTTCACATTTTTTTATTGCCTGAAATTCTACCATTAGCAATGTATTTGAATTTAATAAGTTTTGATTTAAAAGTATGAGTAGTCCTGGGAGCCCCAAAGGCCCCTTACACACATGAATTGGTTGAATCAGATGTTTTCCTTGCCAGCTCGCATAGATCACTGACTCAGGGACTTCTCAAGTGGGCAGAAAGGCAACGTTTAGCACAGAGCATTCAGAAGGGTGGGCTATTAGGACTGTATGGTGGTAAAAGAGTCTGGCGGCCTGCAGAGAAAACGATTGAAAAGGAGGCACGGAACGCAGTAGGGAAAACCAAAAAAACAAACTTTGCAATCTTAAAAACTGTGCTTTAGAGTGAGCCCTCATCTGCAAACAGATGTTTCTTCCTCTACTGTCCTCTACACTACAGGGTACCCTGCTGTCACATCCAAAGTTGTACAAAAAATACTAACTACTGCCAACAGTCAACCTGGGAAAATCTGCCAACGCTATACATACAAAGATTAATATAAAGTAATCTGCTTCACGCATGTTCTTAATCTGTAATCTTCAAGTCATTCTTAATTCAACACATATTTACAGAGCACCTAATTGGGCCAAGCCTGAGGGATACAGTGGTGAACAAAGACAAGTCTCTGCTCACAGAGCAGAAATCCTGCTGCCATGTGCCTATAGATTACGTCACGTTTTAAGTTTTTAAGTTTTCCCTTTAGTAGTACTTACTGCATCTCCTAGCCTCAGTAAGAGCTGCTGTAAGATCAAGAGGTCTCGGCAGATCAGGAAGCGGGTGCTGGCGATTTTAAACACCGCTCTGCATACAATGTAACTTGCTGTGCTACTCCCATAGAGCTGGGAAAGATTCATCCGCACATTTAAAGGCTGAGCTGAAATAAGAAATAAAGTTAAATGTATCACTGCTTTCTCTAAAGCCAAGAGGTACTTTGGCTGTTCTGTCATTTACCTGGATTGAATCCCTTTTCCATTTCCACGTCTGTTTCATAATCCATTTCCCGTATAAGAACGCCAATGGCCTGGATTGGATTCCGAATTTCTTGCAGTTTACTACAAATATCCTCTAGCACATTTTCTCTACAGAGGCAATCAGGAAACTTCTGTTACTACCAAGAATACTACCAAGAATACCCAATGTCCTGTAAACTAAATGCTCTGTGACACAGGAAAGCCAGCAACGTGATAAAGCAGGAGACACAACTGTTCAGGTATACGAGATACCACACAGCAAAATTTCTTTCAACTTTTCAGAACTGGCAAACAAGATGATTGTGAGGAAACTACTTTTTCTTTTTAGAATCAATAATTAATAGCTGTATCACAGCTTAGGAATCTGCATGTGTTAGAATTTCTGTTTGGGGCTGGTGTTGTGGCATACTGGATAAAGCCACAGCCCATGACATCTAGCTCGTGTCCCGGCTACATCCCACATGGGCACCAGTACAAGTCCCAGCTGCTCCACTGCTGATCCAGCTTCCTGCTAATGGCCTGGGAAAGCAGGAGAAGATGGTCCAAGGCCCCTGTCATCCACATGGGAGACCCAGATGAAGTTCCTGGCTCCTGGCTTTGGCCTGGCCATTATAGCCATCTGGGGAGTGAACCAGAAGATGGAAGATTCTCTCTGTAACTTTGACTTTCAAACAAACAAACAAATCTTAAAAAAAAAAAAAAAAAAAAAAAAAAACCCTTAAACAAATTTCTGGGGGCTGGCGTCGTGGCATAGTGGGTAAAGCCACCACCTGTAGTGCTTGTGTCCCATATGGGTGCTGGTTCGAGTCCTGGCTGCTCCTCTTCCAATCCAGCTCTATACATGGCCTGGGAACACAGTAGAAGATGGCCCAAGTTCTTGGGCCCCTGCACCCACGTGGGAGACCAAGAAGCTCCTGGCTCCTGGCTTCAGATGGGCCCAGCTCCAGTTGTTGAAGCCACCTGAGGAATGAACCAACAGATGGAGACCTCTCTCTCTCTCTGCCTCTCTGTAACTCTGCCTTTTAAATAAATCAATAATTCTTAAAAAAAAGACAAAGATTTATTTAAAAAAATTGTCCAAAAGCTGAAATATCTATTGAGAATCATGACAATTCATTTTATCTTCAAGCCATTAATTTGAACACTCTTTTGCATACAAAAATTCGATTTGGCACTAAAAATTGCTGAATTTCCATTAGGAAATGCACTTTACCCTAAGTTCTCCTTACACATCAACAGTGATCAAATCTTCCAGAATCTGTTCCGCAGCCTTCTCTGGAGACTGTAGGTTGTAGCAACTCATTTCCATCATAACTGACATGTCCATATTTACGGACTCTCCAATCAGCCGAAGACATTTTATAAGACATATGACATCTCGAGCAACATCCACATCTAGGAAGAGAAAAGTTAACATTCTAGTCTCAAATCAGTGATCTAATTAATATTATATTGTTAATTATTAAATGCCCAGACATCTATCTGATGTCTTTGAGATATGGAGGCCTCTATATCTTCCCTTGAAGTATCTACAATGTGGTAAAATGGCCAGTGGTAATCAATGTCCTTTGCATGTACTTGTAAAAGGTGAAAGATTTATACGATCTGAAGAGAAACCAGAGTATATTTTGCATGTACTTGTAATAAAGCACAGGTTCATGTAGGAAAGGGAATAAACATACAAATAACAATCATTACCATCAGATATGGTTGTCTCATCCTCTGTCAACAGGTTCTCATCAGGCAGTAGATACAAATGGTCCACTAGGGAAGAGGGCATAAGAAAAGACAGGTACCCCTGGAAATTGAAATATTCTGGTTACATTTTTTCAGTGAATTTTTAAAGGTATAAAATAATTGTGATGTGAGTTTTATCATGAGGCAACACCAGAGAAACTCCAGTTGATGGACACTGTAAAAAATACATGTGTAGTCATCAGAAAAATGTCAGTCATGAAAGACAAAGAAAGGCTGAAGATAGTTCAAGATTAAGTTAAATAAACAAGACAACTAGATATATCTAGGTCCTCGGATTGGATCTTGGATCACAAAGAAAATTATGGGCACAACTGGAAAAATTATTAACTGTGTAATAATGTATCAATATCAAATTGTTGATCTTTAAATTCTACTGTGGTTATTTAGGATAAACATCCATGCTTTTAGAGACTTGCTGAAGTTTTTAAGGACAAAAGGGCATGATGTCTGGGACCAGCACTGTGGCACAGTGGATTAAGCCATAGCCTATAGCACCAGCACAAGTTCATGTCCTGCTGCTCCATGTCTGATCAGCTTCCTGCTAATGCTTCTGGGAAAGTAGCAGAAGATGGCCCAAGTCCTTGGGCTGCTGTATCCATGCTGAAGACCTGCATTAAGCTTCTGGCTCCTGGCTTCAGCCTGGCCTAGCCCCAGTTGTTGCAGCCATTTGGGGAGTGAACAAGCAGATGAAAGCTCTCTGTCTCTCCTTCTCTCTCTGTATCCTTTCAAATAAATAAATATATCTTAAAAAAAAAAAAAAAGTGCATGATGCTACAAGCTGGGAAGAAAACTCTCAAATGGCCCAGAAAAAAAAACATATTTATACAAAGAAGAATCACAAATGGAAATTAAAAGATGGATCTGGATGAAGGCTTTCTAGGCCGGCACCGCGGCTCACTAGGCTAATCCTCCGCCCTGCGGCGCCGGCACACTGGGTTCTAGTCCCGGTCAGGGCGCCGGATTCTGTCCCAGTTGCCCCTCTTCCAGGCCAGCTCTCTGCTGTGGCCAGGGAGTGCAGTGGAGGATGGCCCAAGTGCTTAGGCCCTGCACTCCATGGGAGACCAGGAGAAGTACCTGGCTCCTGCCATCGGATCAGCGCGGTGCACTGGCCGTAGCGCGCCGGCCGCAGCAGCCATTGGAGGGTGAACCAACGGCAAAAGGAAGACCTTTCTCTCTGTCTCTCTCTCTCACTGTCCAACTCTGCCTGTCAAAAAAAAAAAAAAAATTTTTATGCTATTTTTAATTTTTATCATTTATTCAACAAATAAAATATAATGTTTTATTCTACTTTAATTTTAATTTTTTATTATCTATTAAATAAATAAATTTAAAAATCAAATGTAAAACAAAATAGATCAGGGTGGGCATTTGGTCATAAGTCAAGACACCACTAGTAAAGCCAGTGTTGTGGCACAGTGGGTTAAGATGCCACTTGAGGAATCTCAGTAGCTCTGCTTCTGATCCAATTTCCTGCTAACGAGCCTGGGAAGGCAACAGAAGACGAGCCAAATACTTGGGCCCAGGCCACCCATGTGGGAGACCAGGATGTATTTATTTCCTGGTTCCTAGCTTTGGCCTGGTTTGGACCTGGCTGTTGTGAATATTTGGGTGAATGAACCAGTAGATAGAAGATCAATACATCTTTCACTCTGTTGCTCTCCTGAAAAGATAAATAATTTTTGAAAAAATAAATATAAATAGATCCTAAAAAAAAATACTGTTTGAGAGGGACGTCTAAACTAGAGTGCTGGGATTTGAATTCCAGCTTTGCTTTTAATTCCAGTTTCTTACTAATGCCCACTATGGGAAGCAACAGGTGATGGCTCAAGTACGGAGGAGGAGGGGGTGAGAAAGGGGAAAGGAGGGAGGGAGGGAAAGGAAGGATAAAAGGATAGATAATAATTTAGAAGGCTAAATATAAATGAGCTATGATTTTATGGAGAAAAAAATAAGCTCTCAAAGCTAACCGCGATTTTCACCAGACTAGCACACCTGAGGAACCACTGAACTGTTTTAGGGAGCTCTGTAGGCTTTAGCCTCCTTACTTTTTTCAGCAGGCACACCATGTTCGTGTGGGGGTTCAAATGCAGAGCGAGAGGGTGAGAGAGGGCTTCTTGATACTGAAGACAACAGGCATAGAACTTGCACCAGAACTCCTGCTGCAAATTTCGAAACTCCTCCTGGGAGAACTCATACTCTGTTACACTTCCGTGGAGCTGGCAAAGAAAGAAATCAAACTCTTGATGACAACTCAGGATCTATCTCCACAAAAAACAAACAAAAAACCCACATACATAATTGTCCGATATCATTTTATTAAGTTATAGCCAAATGAATATTCCTTATGTATGACATGACAGAGACTATGTGAATATATGTTTAATTCTCTAATAGAAGGGTTTATACAATTCTACTTCCTACTAACAAGGTCAGGTGAAGAATTCCAACAACTCCTTAGTATCAAGAGGGAAGAAAAGTATCACTCTTTTCCTACCCCAAACTTACCTCTGTTTCAACAGCTAAAGTAACTTCTTTCTTTAGTTCACTCCAGGAAAAATCCATATTTCTCTCAGTTCCTCTGCAGAAAATCTAAAATTAAAAGAGACATTTTAGAGTATTATACACTACTCAAAACCAAATTAAAAATATTTCAATTTAGAAGGTATGGTGGTGGGGCCAGCACTGTGGTGTAGCAGGTAAGGCTACCACCTGCAGTGCCAGCATCCCATATGGGCTCCAGTTCAAGTCCTGGCCACTCCACTTCCAATCCAGCTCTTTGCTATGGCCTGGGAAAGCAGTAGAAGATGGCCCAAGTCCTTGGGCCCCTGCACCCATGTAAGAAACCCGGAAGAAGCTCTTGGCTTCAGATCGGTGCAGCTCTGGACCTTGTGGCCAACAGGGAAGTGAACCAGCAAATGGAAGACCTTTCTCTCTCTGCCTCTTTCCCTCTGTATAATTCTAACTTGCAAATAAATAAATAAATCTTTAAAAAATAAAAAGAAGGTATGGTGGCAAAGCACTGTTTGATAGAGATTACATTTATTTCAACACTGGGCAAATAATTTCTGAAAAACAAATTATAGCATTTTTGAAATAAGTTTCCATAGATCAGAGTAAATGACAGGAATACATGAATCTAAAAAAATTTTACAGAGTACATTCAGATCATTACAAAATACAAAATAACCCTTACTGCTCAGTTGGAAAGATAAAAATGATGCCAAACACATACATCCTAAGACTGGCACAAAGGGAAATTAGACTAGTGATAAGTATGTCACTCCACTGAGAACGATTCTTGAAGAAAACTATTTGCTAGGGGCCGGCGCTGTGGCACCAGCTCTCTGCTTATGGCCTGAGAAAGCAGTGGAAGATGGCCCAGGTGCTTGCGCCCCTGAACCCATGAGGGAGACCTGGAAGAAACTCCTGGATTGGCCCAGCTCTGGCCATTGTGGCCACTTTGGAAATGAGCCAGCAGATGGAAGACCTCTCTCTAACTCTGCCTAACAAATAAATAAATAAATTTAACAACAACAACAAAAATTTGAGAGGCAGAGTTAGTGAGAGAGAGGACACACACACATATACAAAGAGCAGGGAGGGAGGGAGGGAGGGAGAGAGAGAGAGAGAGAGAGAGACAGAGATTTTCTTTCACTCTCCAAATGGTTGCAACAGCCAGGACTGAGCAGGCTGAAGCCAGGAGCCAAGAGCTTCTCTTGGGTCTCCCACTTGAGTGCAGGAGCCCAAGCACTTTGCCATCCACCATCCTTTGCTGCTTGCCCAGGCACTTTAGCAAGGAGATGCATAAAAGTGGAACAGCTGAGAATCAAACAGGCGCCCATATGGGATGCTGGCATTGCAGGCTGGGGCTTTAACCCGCTGTGCCACAGCACTGGTAAATAAACAAATTCTGTTGTGGAGCAAACATTTGGTATAGTGATTAAGCTGCTGCTTGAGATGCCCACATCCCACACTGGAGAGCCTGTGCCTGAATCCTGGCTCTGCTCTCCATTCTAGCTTCATGCTAACGTGGACTCGGAGGCAGCATATAATGGCTCAAGTGCTTGGGTTCCTGCCACCCCAGGTTGAGTAGCAGACTCCTGGCATTGGCCTAATCTAGGCTTGACACCACAAATGTCATTAAGGGCACCTGGAGAGAAATCTAGGGGATGGAACATCTCTGTTGCTCTCTTTCTTCCTTTCAATTAATTAAAATAAAACATTTAAATTGTTTTTGAAGTTTAAAAAAATCTTTTTGAAAGCATTAAGCATCTCTAAAAACCATATTCCTTTGAGGTTAAAAATTTTTTGAGTTTTCTTGAACCTGAATCAAGCCGGACTTTCACTGTGTTAATGAAAGGGTAAAGTCACATCAAATTTCCTTCAAGTACAGAGTTATAAACACCATGTAATGTAGTATCTTTTTACACTTTGAGTAGTGTAGGCACAAGTTTCTCTTTCTACTACTAACATTCTTCACTAGTTATTATGAAAGTGTTCCCTGCCCCAGCTTCTCTACTAGGAGTCTTATTTAATGGGAAGTTCATTAAGAAAATACAACAGTGGGACCAGTGCTGGGGTGCAGCGGATTAGGGCTCCAGCCTGAAGCGCCAACATCCCATATGGGCGCCGGTTCTAGTCCAGGCTGCTCTTCTTCCAATCCAGCTCTCTGCTGTGGCGTGGGAGGGCAGTAGAGGATGGCCCAACTCCTTGGGCCCCTGCACCCACTTGGGAGACCTGGAGGAGGCTCCTGGCTCCTGGCTTCAGATTGGCTCAGCTCTGGCTGTTGCAGTCGTTTGGGGAGTGAACCAGTGGAATGGAAGACCTCTCTCTCTCTCTTTCTGGCTCTACCTCTCTCTGTAACTCTTCTGTCTTTCAAAATAAATAAAATAATTCTTAAAAAAAAAAAATAAAAGGCACAGATGAACTTAAAAAAAAATAATAAAGCCCTGGCCTGTGGTGCCGGCATCCCATATGGGCCCAGCTACTCCAGCTCCGTGCTGATGTACCTAGGAAAGCAGTAGAGGATAGCCCAAGTCCTTAAGCCACCGCACCCACGTGGGAGACCCAGAAGAAGCTCCTGGCTCCTGGCTGCAGACTGGCTCAGCTTCAGCCATTGCGGCCATTTGGGGAATGAACTGGCAGGTGGAAGACCTCTCTTCCTTTGTCTCTACCTCTCTCTTTGACTCTTTCAAATAAATAAAATAAATCTTAAAAAAAATGTGTTTATAAAAACAAGTACATATAAATGCAGAAACAGGTTCAGTGTTTATGACATGGAAATACAAAAGAAAATGGTCATTACATCACACGTACAGTAATTCAGTAAAGGGTCTCATATAAACATGAAATGTATTCTTGCTGACCTGTAACGCTTTACATAAAGCTGCATTTATGAATCGTCCTGGAGTAAAAAGACTCCGCAAATACACCTCCTGTTAGAGAAATAAAACAAAAGTTAATATCACTCTAAAAAAGGCAACATTTGGAAAATATTGATGGAAGAATTCAACACATTGACACAAAAGCTCTAGTCTCATTGTATGAACCCAGACATTGCCCTCTTCTCCATCTGAACGCTAAGCAGCAGTACTGCAGTTACCTATATTTTCACACTGGAAATGAAGACTGTAAAGTCTAAGGATCAACCAGATGCACTGAGCTGAAAATGGCAACCATGGAGTTTGCCATCGGGCTCCACTGGAAAACATGGCTTGTCAAATTTTTAACAATCTCTAACCGAAGGTTGAACCCAGTTTATTGGAATATGCATTCGTAAGGGAAACCATCTACCAAAGGAACTGGCAGTAATAAGCTTTATAAGTAAATAAAATAAGCTTCAATAACTTCTCACAAGGGAGGATAATAAAATGGAAAATCTCATTTTACCCACATAGTCTGACCAAATCTCATAAACCAAATTTGCCAAAACAGCAAATCTGACTGACACTCATGTTTGCTTCCTTCTACTGGTGGTTCTGGTGGAGGAGAAAATGATCAAAAAGAGAAAAACAAGGATTTAAACAATCAGCACATGATTTCGGCTTTCAGACAAAAGCCAAGTGCCCAGGTGTTCTTAAATGGAACAAATAATCATCACCAATGATGTGTTTTACTTTGGGCAGCTTATATATTTTTTTAAACATAGGGAAAGCTTGGTGGTAGACACATGGCCACTTGATGCTCGTGAGACTAAGAGAATTCAGGCTCTCTCAGGGCGCAAATATGCCCTACACATATATGTAATTCTTATCAAAATTAACCTTGACCACTAAAAGAAGATTCATTTATCTGAACTTTCTTCTGTCATTTTTTCACTTTCACCATCAGACACTGGATCATCCATAGTGGCCTCTCAAAAATATCTGACCTCGACCTGACACCATTTTGTTTCTTATTGCCACCACTGGAACATTCACTTGAAAAATTCTGATAGTTGGGATAGCTCTGAAGAAGTTTCCGAAGACGAATCATTTGTGACACTTAAAGGAAGGACTCCAAATCGGACATCGCTGAGTCTCAGGAAGAAGACAATTTTGCAGCTAAAATATTGAGTGTTGTTTCAATTTGCTGGATACAAAGAGAAAGGACTGCTAGTTTCGCCTCACAAACTGGAGAGAAGTGGCTGAGGAACTTCACACCACGCACCACAAGCAGGTTTGAGAAATGCCATTCTCCTTTTCTGTTCAAGAGCTGGCACCTTGGAAAGGGCTACACCTACCTGACCCCATGAGTGGAAGCTTGTCCTCATCCCTCTCCTTAGCAAGCCGGGGACTTAGGCTCACCCACAAACCCCTCCTAACCCAGTAATCACGTCCCAACACCTCCCCAAGTCCCAGTCTCCCGTGTCCTTCTCAATAAACTCTTGTGACTACAACTTTCAACTACAGATATTTAAAGCAGTCGTTGTTTCAGACCCACAGCCCATATCTTTAGTCTCATGCTAACACTAAGGCATCGACTGAAAGCTTTTCTTTCATTGATCCTGAGGGTGTTCCTGAAAAATGGGGAGACTGGCCTGTTGGCTACTGAATTACCTTTTAAAATTATTCCCTCCATGGCACAGACTTCTATCAGAATTATCTAACTTCTGATTTATGTGCATGCACTAACATGGTGTTGTGGACCCCTAACATTTATGCTTGCCCAGCACCTGTTTCCCCCTCATTTTACTAACAAATCCCTTATCCTTCTTTGGGAAGTCATTCCTCCCTTACCCACCTCAAATGACTTCACCAGTCCTTGCAATAGCAAGGCTCAGGCTGGACACGTGTGTCATACCAAGCCAGATTATTCTATTCCTTCTGACCAGAGAGACTAAGGCAGGCCAGTGAGACTGAGGGCCTGAGGCGGGTGCTGCTTTCCTTCCTCTGGGGTTGCTAAGTTCACAGAATGCACTGACTCCAGGGAGGCAGCCTGCCTGAGAAAAACCCAACAAGGAGGGAAGAACAGAGAGAAGGTGGAGACCAAGCCAGGCGATACTGAACCTCAGCTGCTCAAGTCAATGCAGTCTTTCAGCTTCAGTCAGGTCAAGGCCAGTTCCATCACCTGCAGTTGAGTTCCAACTAATACAACAGGTTCTCCTTAAACTAAACTAATGGCCAGGGTAAATGATCCCCTAAGGCAGCCTTATAGTGTTGCTTACTCTGGGGTCTTGGTCATCTCTGATGATGATCTCCTCCTCTGGCAGAGGCTGTATAAACACTGGATTCCACTGACCTGCAACATTACTGCAGAGAGAAAAAGTTCATCAGTTAACCTAAAAATGATGACTAAAAAGCAAATTTATGCTGTTGCCATTATCTGGCCAGAAAGGCCCCTCTGCTGAACCACTGCAAGGGCTGTTTGATCCAATTCTATTGAAAAAATTCAGGGCAGACATTTGGCCTAGTGGTTAAGATACCAGTGTCCCAAATTGGAGTGTCTGGGTTTGATACCTGGCTTCTCCAGTTTCCTGCTAATGTACACCCTGGGAGGCAGCAGCTGATGGCTCAAAACAGCAATGGTACCCATAATAATTCTTTGAAAGATATATTACCCCCCATTTTACAGAAATGAAAAATGAGGCTTAGGGTGTATCAGAGCTCATTAGTTACACAACCAGGATTCCAATCCTGCTTCAGTTACAGGAGCCTGTGCTCTTTCATCATTTTGCTTGACTGCTACCTATCAGGAGAACTTTCACATTTTTTGGGGGTGTGGTTTGAGATCAGTCTGGGTAACCATCCCCAGAATTTTACCCTAGAATTCAGGGTGAAGAGGGACCTAGAGGACTCCATGAGTTCAGTGGTCAAGTTCTGTTCCAAAAATCCTCTACAGATGTTTTGGGGATAAACAGTGTTTGCTTCAAAACTGGTTGTAGGGGGCCAGTTCAAGTCCCGGCTGCTCCACTTCCAATCCAGCTCTCTGCTATGGCCTGGGAAAGCAGTAGAGGATGGCCCAAGTCCTTGGACCCCTGTACCTGTGTGGAAGACCCAAAAGAAGCTCCTGGCTCCTGGCTTCAGATCAGTCTGGCCCAGCTCTAGCCATTGTGGCCATTTGGGGAGTGAACCAGCAAATGGAAAACTTCTCACTGGCTCTCTCTGCAACTCTTTCGAATAAATAAATAAATAAGTCTTAAAAAAAAAAAAAAAAAAAAACAACCACCTGGTTTTAAAAATAATTTGCAACAACTAAAAAATTTAAAACTAATGTCACATACATTAAAAATAAGATTCCCAAGTATATCTAAATATGAAATTATCAATGTTAAGTGGAGCTCTAATTTTATAATCACAAAATACTAGTTTAGTTTTATATTGTAGAGTCCATTAAGTTTTGAAAAAGAGGTTTCCTGTTTTTGAAAAAAATGTCTGGAGGCAGGGATTAGGCCTCATGGTTGAGAAGCCTACATTCCTTAGAGTACCTGCATTCAAGTCCTGGCTCTACTCCCAGTTCCAGCTTCCTGCTAATGTATACCCTGGGAGGCAGCCAGTTTTGGTTCAAGTAGTTGGGGGCCTGCTGGAGATGTGGGAGATCTGAATGCCATTTCCTGATCTTGGCTCTGGCCCTGCCCTAGCCCTAAGTGTTGCAGGCATCTGAGGAGTGAACCAGCAAATGACAGCTCTCTTTCTCTTCCCCTCAAGTAAATAACAATAAATAAAAGTTTTGGGAGCTGATGTTGTAGTGTAGCAGGTGAAGCTACAGCCTGCAACACAGGCATCCTATAAAGCAGTTGATCTGGGTCCTGACTGCTCCAACTTCCCATCTAGCTGGGAAGTGCCTGGGAAAGCAGCAGCAAATGGCCCAAATGTATGAGCCCCTGCCACCCACGTGGGAGACCTGGAAGAAGCTCCTGGCTCCTGTCTGGCCCAGTCCTAGCCATTGTGGCCATTTTGGGGAGTGAACCAGCAGATGGAAGATCTCTCTCCCTCTGTAATTGTGCCTTTCAAATAAATAAAATAAATATTTAAAAAGATTTTTACAAAAATGTTTAAGAAGTACTATACTTGTCCAATCTATTTCTCATCTCACAAGGAAAGTGAAAATAAAGAGGGGTTACTGCGTTTTTTGTTTGTTTGGAGGTTGTAGGTATCAACTCTGTTTAAAAGTGAAGAAAATTCTTAGAAGTATTTTGGATACATGTTCTCACTCCAAAGTAATATGTTTTCTTTATCTTGGTCCAACCATAAGAATCCTCATATTCTAAAATCAAAAGGTAAGAAATATGACAAAATGCAAAAGAAGGTACTTGAGAACATATTAACAATAGGCAAACCCTTCAAATGAAAACCCTTGACTTAGTTTCTAGGTAAAAAATTCTATGGGGGCCAGGGCTGTGGAATAAGTGGGTAAAGCCGCTGCCTGTAGTGCCGGCTTCCCACGTGGGCGCCGGTTCAAGATCTGGCTGCTCCACTTCCGATCCAGCTCTCTGCTATGGCCTGGGAAAGCAGCAAAAGATGGCCCAAATCTTTGGGCCCCTGCACCTATGTTGGAGACTGGAAGAAGCTCCTGGCTCCTGGCTTCGGATAGGAACAGCTCTGGCCATTTTGGCCAATTGGAGAGTCAACTAGTGGGTGGAAGACCTCTTTCTCTGTCTCTCCTTCTCTCTCTGTATAACTGTTTCAAATAAATAAATAAATCTTAAAAAAAAAAAAAAAAAAAAAAAAAAAAACACCAAAAAACCTCTGTTAGCACGAAACTGCTTCAAGTGAGGTAGGGTGAGAGTTAAGTGACCGTACTGTTCAAAGTTGATGTATTTCACAATCGTTTGGTTCTCAGCATCATGCCACAGAGCCCAGATATCCGTGGAGGTTAAGGCAAAGTCAATCAGTGTCTCCTACAAGGAAATGCGGGAGGAACAAAGGGAATAGATTAGAAAAGGTAGTTCATAATGACTCACATTCGTATCAGCAGAAGAGGTAAGCACATTAAAAACATGGTACCACACGAACTTGGTAAAACCCAAATAAAATAATTTTCATACATCATTAAGTGTTTCATTTTACTTTAGTTATTTATTTTTGCTTTTTGAGATACTTCATTGTAGTTCTATAATGCCATTACAACGTACTGGGGATTCAGACACTGCTTTCTTGTACTGTGTACTATGCAAAGATTCAACTTACCTGAGAAGTAAAGAGAGAGGAAATGTGATCCAGACTGTAGCGGTTATTCTCAGTGCTCACCAACTGGAAGATGCAGAACTGGTAAAACACAAGTTGGTAAGTTATTCCTTGAAATAATCAACATGCTACATTTTTAAAGCAAGTGTTATTAGTATTCAGAAGCCATTTATTGAAAATTGTGATAAAATATCATTGTTAACGACACAGGTTAGTAGTACAAAGTACACTGACTTCATGCAACCAATCTCTAAATTTTTTCATCTTGCAAAACTAAAGCTCGATACCCACTAAACAACAACTCTATTTCCCGTGCCCTGGGCCCTGGCAACCGAATTCTACTTTCTGTTGCAGTGAATTTGACTACTCTAGGTACTTACATATAAATGGAATAGATAGAATTTTCTTTTTGTGAATGGCTTATTTCACTTAGCAAAACACCCTTAATAACTTCCCTCCGTTTTTTTTAAGATTTATTTTATTTATTTGAAAGAAAGAGTTACAGAGAGAGGGAAAGCCAGGGAGGGAGGGAGGGAAGGAGAGAGAGGTCTTCCATCCACTGGCTCACTCCCTAAATGACTGCAATGGCCAGAGCCGAACTGATCCGGAGCCAGGAGCCAGGCGCTTCTTCTGGGTCTCCCACGCAGGTGCAGGGGCCCAAGG